>NC_069503.1:574164950-574764950 GCF_027579735.1 Bombina bombina | reverse complement strand
AGAAAAATCCTCATTTCTAAGGAATCTATTATTGTTCCCAAGAAGGGAACTCTTGTTGACGGGGACAGAGAACTTTTTTCTTTGTTCACCTTCCATCCGTGAGATCTGAGAAAGGCTAGGACGATGTCCGTATGAGCCTTTGCTTTTGACAGGGACAACGCTTGAATCAGGATGTCGTCCAAGTAAGGTACTACTGCAATGCCCCTTGGTCTAGAAGGGACCCTAGTACCTTTGTGAAAATCCTTGGAGCAGTGGCTAATCCAAATGGAAGTGCCACAAACTGGTAATGCTTGTCCAGAAAAGCGAACCTTAGGAACTGATGATGTTCCTTGTGGATAGGAATATGTAGGTACGCATCCTTTAAATCCACGGTAGTCATAAATTGATTTTCCTGGATAGTAGGTAGGATCGTTCGAATAGTTTCCATTTTGAACGATGGTACCCTGAGAAATTTGTTTAGGATCTTTAGATCCAAAATTGGTCTGAATGTTCCCTCTTTTTTGGGAACTATGAACAGATTGGAATAAAATCCCATTCCTTGTTCTCTTATTGGAACTGGATGTATCACTCCCATCTTTAACAGGTCTTCTACACAATGTAAGAATGCCTGTCTCTTTATTTGGTTTGAAGATAATTGAGACCTGTGGAACCTTCCCCTTGGGGGTAGTTCCTTGAATTCCAGGAGATAACCTTGAGAAACTATTTCTAGCGCCCAAGGATCCTGAACATCTCTTGCCCAAGCCTGAGCAAAGAGAGAAAGTCTGCCCCCCACTAGATCCGGTCCCGGATCGGGGGCTATCCCTTCATGCTGTTTTGGTAGCAGTGGTAGGCTTCTTGGCCTGCTTACCCTTGTTCCAGCCTTGCATTGGTTTCCAGGCTGGTTTGGGTTGTGAAGTATTACCCTCTTGCTTAGAGGATACAGAATTAGAGACTGGTCCGGTTCTGCGAAAGGGACGAAAATTAGGCTTATTATTAGCCTTAAAAGACCTATCCTGTGGGAGGGCGTGGCCCTTTCCCCCAGTGATGTCTGAAATAATCTCTTTCAAATCAGGTCCAAATAATGTTTTACCTTTGAAAGGAATGTTAAGCAATTTTGTCTTGGAAGACACATCCGCTGACCAAGACTTTAGCCAAAGCACTCTGCGCGCCACGACAGCAAACCCTGAATTTTTCGCCGCTAATCTAGCTAATTGCAAAGCGGCATCTAAAACAAAAGAGTTAGCCAATTTAAGTGCTTGAACTCTGTCCATAACCTCCTCATACGAAGATTCTTTACTGAGCGATTTTTCTAGTTCCTCGAACCAGAAACACGCTGCCGTAGTGACAGGAACAATGCATGAAATTGGTTGTAGAAGGTAACCTTGCTGTACAAAAATCTTTTTAAGCAAACCCTCTAATTTCTTATCCATAGGATCTTTGAAAGCACAACTATCTTCGATAGGAATAGTAGTGCGTTTGTTTAGAGTAGAAACCGCCCCCTCGACCTTGGGGACTGTCTGCCATAAGTCCTTTCTGGGGTCGACTATAGGAAATAATTTCTTAAATATAGGGGGGGAACAAAAGGTATGCCGGGCCTTTCCCACTCTTTATTTACTATGTCCGCCACCCGCTTGGGTATAGGAAAAGCGTCGGGGGGCACTGGAACCTCTAGGAACTTGTCCATCTTACATAATTTCTCTGGAATGACCAAATTGTCACAATCATCCAGAGTAGATAACACCTCCTTAAACAGTGCGCGGAGATGTTCTAATTTAAATTTAAATGTCACAACATCAGGTTCAGCTTGATGAGAAATTTTTCCTGAATCTGAAATTTCTCCATCAGACAAAACCTCCCTCATGGCCCCTTGAGATTGGTGTGAGGGTATGTCAGAACAGTTATCATCAGCGTCCTCTTGCTCTTCAGTGTTTAAAACAGAGCAATCGCGCTTTCTCTGATAAGTAGGCATTTTGGATAAAAGATTTGCTATGGAGTTATCCATTACAGCCGTTAATTGTTGCATGGTAATAAGTATTGGCTCACTAGATGTACTAGGGGCCTCCTGTGTGGGCATAACTGGTGTAGACACAGTAGGGGATGATGTAGTATCATGTTTACTCCCCTCATTTGAGGAATCATCTTGGGCAATATCATTATCTGTTGCAATACTGTCCTTACTTTGTTTGGACACTATGGCATAATTATCACATAAATTTAAATGGGGAGACACATTGGCTTTCATACATATAGAACATAGCTTATCTGATGGTACAGACATGTTAAACAGGCTTAAACTTGTCAACAAAGCACAAAAAACGTTTTAAAATAAAACCGTTACTGTCACTTTAAATTTCAAACTGAAAACACTTTATTACTGAATATGTGAAAAAGTATGAAGGAATTGTTCAAAATTCACCAAAATTTCACCACAGTGTCTTAATCAGCATTAAAAGTATTGCACACCAAATTTCAGAGCTTTAACCCTTAAATTAACGGAACCGGAGCCGTTTTTACATTTAACCCCTATACAGTCCCAGAATGAGGCTCTGTCTATAACTAGAAAGGCCCCCATCTGAAAAAGGTGTCCAACACAGTGCCTGCCGTTTTTCTAAACGTTCCCCAAGATTATAATACCAATAATTAGTTAGAATCTGCATAATATGCCTAGTAAAGCAATTGTTTTAGCCCAGAAAAATGTCTACCAGTTTTTAAGCCCTTTTTGAAGCCCTTTATTCTTTTATGTTTAACTAAGAAAATGGCTTACCGGTCCCCATGAGGGGAAATGACAGCCTTCCAGCATTACATGGTCTTGTTAGAAATATGGCTAGTCATACCTTAAGCAGAAAAGACTGCTAACTGTTTCCCCCAACTGAAGTTACTTCATCTCAACAGTCCTGTGTGGAAACAGCAATCGATTTCAGTTACTGTCTGCTAAAATCATCTTCCTCTTACAAACAGAAATCTTCATCCTTTTCTGTTTCAGAGTAAATAGTACATACCAGCACTATTTTAAAATAACAAACACTTGATAGAAGAATAAAACTACATTTAAACACCAAAAAACTCTTAACCATCTCCGTGGAGATGTTGCCTGTGCAACGGCAAAGAGAATGACTGGGGTGGGCGGAGCCTAGGAGGGATCATGTGACCAGCTTTGCTGGGACTCTTTGCCATTTCCTGTTGGGGAATAGAATATCCCACAAGTAAGGATGACGCCGTGGACCGGACACACCAATGTTGGAGAAATATATATTGGCAACTATACTCTATTATTATTGATGTTTCACACTTTATTGGAAGGTGTATTGTCACTAGGACAGCTTAGGTAACTAGAGATTACATATACTATAGGCCTAACATTGCCTGGGAGTGTGTATTTTTTCTACTTTGCATATACCTGACTTTAGGAATAATATTGAGCGTTTGTATCTAGTGTCCCTCTTGTATGAACTAATGAGCTTACATTAATATTAACGTTTTGCCTTGTGTAACACACATTATATTCAAGTATAGGGAAATTATACTTTGTTTCTATCATAGATCACCTCATTTGCTTTATATCAAATAAATCAACAAAATGATTGTATATCGGTACTATATTGTCCTTTTAGTTTTAATCACAGATAACATAAGTACCTTTCTTCAGTAACAGTTAGACTTATAGCTTCTTGATTAACTTAGTTATTCCAGTATACACAAGGTTAAGATATAAAGTACAGATTTGACTGCTATACTTAATGAACAGTGTCTTAATACTGTGTTTATACACTTGCAGTTAACATTGTATTTATTCAGTGTTGGTTTTCAACTTGAGACACCTCGGTAAAAATTTCTAACAATGAACGTTAGTATTTGCAGCATATATTGTTTGCAGGTGTCAAATTGTTCCTGCATCGAAACACTATGCTCTAAAAAGCAGCTTAATTGTGGCCTGTTACCAGCACTGGAAGTGGTTATACAACCTTACAAAAATTGGCTTCAATAAAGGCTGCCTCCTTTCTGGAGAGGTTAACCCAAGATCTAATGATATATATGAGTTTTTGTATTGCCTAGATAAATATTATTCCCCCAGCGTTCTCTTACACCCTCATTCGTGGCACCATTAAATATTATGCTTAACAAACAAGGGGATGCAATTACCAGTTAACTACACAAGCCTAAGTTTGCTGTTTATTATATTAATAATACATCCCCTTGGTCTAAATATGCTAAGACTAGATTATCCTCATTGATTAAAAAATGCTTTAACCGCATTGTAAATTAGACCGCCCTGACATGTTTCGCCAACAATTTGGCTTTTTCAAAGGGTACGGGCCGGCGTTTCATGTGGATACTTATTGGCCTACTTTACTCCGCCTATGATGATGTCCCTGGCCAATTGGCATGTGTTTAACTTTCCATCATGACAATGCTTGTTGTCAGTTACACTTAACCTGGTTTCTATTGGTTATTGGCTATTGACAGCGAATACGTCACATTAGTCAACACAACTGTTCATATTCTTACATATATATTTGGATTGCGATACGTATCTGTTATTCAAGTATGTAAAGTTAAGTCTTGGTCATTTTGTTGGTACTATGCTGGTGATACTGATGGATACTAAATTATTTGATGATAATAATAATCGTTGCTGCCTTCTAACGTTGGTTTTAATTCTTATTTAATTAAGTTACCTAGGAATGGTTCAAATAGTGTGACATAAATGGGATTTAAATAAAAAGTTTTGAATAAATGTGATAATAAAATTGAATTGAACATCATTTCAATTTGATAGTGTTCTAAAGGGGATCGTGAGAAAAATAAATAAAAGAAGAGCAATGTTTTGCTAACTGTGAGAAAATACCATGATAAACTGGCAATTGTGATATTGTTTTAAATTACATTACATTACATATAAGTGCTGGGTGAAGTTAACCTCCGTCTAAATACTTTGGTTAAGACTATAGAATTACCAAACTAATCTAGTGTTTTAAAATTGTGTTTGTACCTCTAAATAATAATAAAATGTGAATGGGCTTAGTTATAACTTAAGCCTAATAATGACATTTTTAGTGTACAGCAGATATAAATTGAAACATATCCTTGCTTCTATTTCATAGATAGCATAAATAACTAAGTATATGTATATTTATATATATATATATATATATATATATATATATATATATATATATATATATATATATATATACATTCTTTCATAGAGAGAAAACCTAGGTTTATTGCCACTTTCATAAATAAGAAAAATAATTATTATGTTCATTTAGCCCTTGAGGTTGGACTGTATTAAGAAGGTATATCCATCTACTTTCTAGTTGTAACAGTTTTTTCTCTTTATCACCAACTCTTATACCCAGGTTTATTTTTTGCAAACCATGGCATTGCAGGCCATTTACTTTGGCCTGATGGTATCTAAAAAAATTATATGCTACTGACATGATGGTTCTATTATTTTTCATATCCTTTGCTGCATTCTTAATATTGGGTAAATGCTCAAGGAGTCTTGTTCGTAATTTACGGGTCGTCATGCCTACATAGATTTTGGGACATTCACATTGTAATACATAGATTACTCCAGTAGTGTTGCAATTAATAAATGATTTGATGTTGTGGATTTTGTTAAATCTATCTTTTACTGAATTTGTCTTCTTTATATGTTTGCAACAACTGCAGGATCCGCATGGAAAAGATCCAAGTGGCATACTGGTATTGGTGGATCTTACCCTTTTGTTTACAAAATGAGTGGGACTTACCAGGCCCTTCAAGTTCCTGGTTCTTCTATAACTCACATCAATTTTAGGTCCAATCAATTCTTTGAGTGTGTGATCTGACTGAAGTATATGCCAATATTTCTGCACTATATTAACCACTTCATGACTTTTGGCTAGATTTAGAGTTTTGTCGGTAAAGACCCGCGTAGCTAACGCAGCTTTTTTTCCCAACGCACCCTTAAGACAACGCTGGTATTTAGAGTTGTCTGAAGTGCTGCGTTAAGCTCCAAAAAGGGTGCGTTGAGCCTAATGTACCGCCACTTCAACCCTCAATACCAGCGTTGCTTACGGTAGCGGTAAGCAGCTAAAACGTGCTCTTGCACGATTCCCCCATAGGAAACAATGGGGCAGTTTGGGATGAAAATAAACCTAACACCTGCAAAAAAGCAGTGTTCAGCTCCCAACGCAGCCCCATTGTTTCCTATGGGGAAACAGTTTCTAAGTCTGCACCTAACACCCTAACATGTACCCCGAGTCTAAACACCCCTAACCTTAGATTTATTAACCCCTAATCTGCCGCCCCCGCTATCGCTGACACCTGCATTACACTATTAACCCCTAATCTGCCGCTCCGGACACCGCCGCAACCTACATTATACCTATGTACCCCTAATCTGCTGCCCCTAACATCGCAGACACCTATATTATATTTATTAACCCCTAATCTGCCTCCCAACGTCGCCGCTACCTTACCTACACTTATTAACCCCTAATCTGCTGACCGGACCTCGCCGCTACTATAATAAATGTATTAACCCCTAAAGCTAAGTCTAACCCTAACCCTAACACCCCCCTAAGTTAAATATAATTTTAATCTAACGAAATAAATTAAATATTATTAACTAAAGTATTCCTATTTAAAACTAAATACTTACCTGTAAAATAAACCCTAATATAGCTACAATATAAATAATAATTACATTGTAGCTATTTTAGGATTTATATTTATTTTACAGGCAACTTTGTATTTATTTTAACTAGGTACAATAGCTATTAAATAGTTATTAACTATTTAATAGCTACCTAGATAAAATAATTACAAAATTACCTGTAAAATAAATCCTAACCTAAGTTACAATTAAACCTAACACTACACTATCAATAAATAAATTAAATAAATTAACTACAAGTACATACAATTACCTACAATTAAATAAATTAAACTAAATTACCAAAAAAAAACAAAAACACTAAATTACAAAAAATAAAAAAGATTACAAGAATTTTAAGCTAATTACACCTACTCTAAGCCCCCTAATAAAATAACAAAGCCCCCCAAAATAAAAATTTTTCCCTACCCTAATCTAAATTAAAAAAGTTAACAGCTCTATTACCTTACCAGCCCTTAAAAGGGCTTTTTGCGGGGCATGCCCCAAAGAAATCAGCTCTTTTGCCTGTAAAAAAACCCACAATACCACCCCCCAACATTACAACCCACCACCCACATACCCCTACTCTAACCCAAACCCCCCTTAAATAAACCTAACACTACCCCCCTGAAGATCTCCCTACCTTGAGCCGTGTTCACCCAGCCGGGCACCGATGGACCAAAAGAAGACATCCGGAGCGGCAGAAGTCTTTATCCTATCTGGGCAGAAGTGGACATCCGGACCGGCAGACATCTTCATCCAAGCGGCATCTTCTATCTTCATCCATCCGATGAGGAGCGGCTCCATCTTCAAGACCTCCGGCGCGGAACATCCTTCTTCAACTAAGACTAGACGACGAATGAAGGTTCCTTTAAGTGACGTCATCCAAGATGGCGTCCCTCGAATTCCGATTGGCTGA
Source organism: Bombina bombina (assembly GCF_027579735.1). Lineage (NCBI taxonomy): Eukaryota > Metazoa > Chordata > Amphibia > Anura > Bombinatoridae > Bombina > Bombina bombina. The sequence continues at coordinate 574,757,409 of NC_069503.1, read as the reverse complement.
TAGGATTCTATCAGCCAATCCTAATTAAGGTAGGAAAAATCTGATTGGCTGATTGAATCAGCCAATCAGATTCAAGTTCAATCGGATTGGCTGATCCAATCAGCCAATCAGATTGAGCTTGCATTCTATTGGCTGATCGGAACAGCCAATAGAATGCAAGCTCAATCTGATTGGCTGATTGGATCAGCGAATCCGATTGAACTTGAATCTGATTGGCTGATTCAATCAGCCAATCAGATTTTTCCTAGGAAAAACAAAAAAGGCGAGGCAGGGCAAGCAGGAAAAATTAAAACAACGTTTATTGCCAGGAAAAAACCAAGTTGATAAAATGCAAAAAATATGCAAGCAGCATAGGTCAGAATGAGCTTGAACAGCAGCAGTCTTACATGTTTCGGCTCCTGCCTTACTCATAGACTGTGCTGCTCAAAGCTCACAGGCCTCTTAAATTACAAAATCACTCTGACATCATAAGCAGCATGTGGATAGTTAACCCTTGCTAAACCAATACAGAAGTACTAAGGAAACAACATCAATTCATATAATATATAATGTGAACACATTATTAGAAAAATAGGAAGAGTTATTAAAACTTGTAAGAATATGTAGCACTATCAAACTGTGTGATCAATAGATAAATTCAATTTCAGATGTATATAAGAAATACAATTCTTTATAAAATAAATAGCATAACCTTCTATAAGGATACAAAGTAAACAATACTGATCCTAGGTTTCCGCTAGAACTGAAATATATCATACAAAGCTCAACATATGATGGCAAAATAAACTTTCAACAAACTTCCTATTTTACGTCAACATAGCAAAAACAATTTCAACAATAGTTTATATAATCAAAGGCTAAAAAAGCTTTACTATTGCCCTTGTATGTCCTGATCTTATATAATCAAGAAAGGTTACTTCCTTATATAACAATACCCCTAAAGAGCAGATAAGCTAAGTCTAAAAAATATGTAAGATCAGTTTACCCAATACCATATTAATTAATGCTTATTTCCAAAGTTATACATAAGTATAAATATTAATATATGGCTCAACGCCAACAATTAATCAGATCATAAGTTTAAAGATCCAGAATGCTTCGCGTATGCGAAGTATCCTGTCCTTATCACCTCCTCTCTTTGGGGTTCTGACCCATTCTACAACCTGCCATCTGAGTGTATCGACATTTCCATTATGGCAGTATTTGTAATGTCTTGCTACCTGTGAATCTGGATCCTCTGACTTTACATCATTAATATGTTCTTAATCCTTTCTCTAACTTCCCTTGTCGTGAGGCCTACATATTGTTTCTCACAAGGTTGGCATGTAACCAGATACACAACATAGGTGCTTCGACCATTGGTACAGGCATCCATCATGAAAACTTTCTGTGTACTAACAGACTGAAAAGTTTTACCTGGTAATGTAAATGAACATGCCTTATATCTAGTAGCACCACATTTATAGTGCCCTTTACATTCAAGCCAACTCTGACTTCTATCAGGAGATGTTTTCACCTCACTGGGGGCCAGCATATTGCCTATAGTCACGTTCTTCCTAGATACGCATCTACATCCAGTCTTGACTATTTCATAGAGATCTTCATCACCTTTAAGGATCGGCAAGCAATCTTTTAGAATTTTAGTCATCTGTTCAAATTGGTTACTATAGTTTGTCACGAAGATAGGATGATTTTGCATTCCTTGTTTGTTCTTCTTACTTTTACTGGTATGTAGCATGGATTGCCTATCCATACTAGCCACCATATTGCAAGCTTTAGTTATTAAATAATACGGAAAACCTCTCTTTGAGGATCAATCTTTAAATTCTACTGCTGACCTTTGGTACTCTTCCAATGTGGAACAGTTCTGTTTTAGGAGAAAAAATTCACCCTTCAAAATACCGAATCTTGTGTGTCTGGGATGCATGCTTTTCGCATGTAGAATGCTATTACCTGATATAGGTTTACGATGTAGTTTGGTTATCACTCTATTATCTAGATTCTGTAAAGTTAAATCTAGAAATTCAATACTCTGTTTCTCATGAATACTAGTAAACCTCAAACCTACATCATTAGCATTCATATCGTCAAAAAAATTCCTGACCTTCCTGTGAGGTCCCTTGCCAAATAATGAGAAGGTCGTCTATATCTCTTTTATACATCACAACCCTTCCCCTATGGCGGCAATTCTCTCCATATACATGGGATAGCTCCCACCACCCCATGTATAAATTGGCAAAAGCCGGGGCAAAAGTTGCCCCCATCGCTGTTCCTCTCTTTTGGAGATAAAAATTGCCGCCAAAGGAGAAGTAATTGTGTGTAAGTAAAAAATACAAGACTCTAAGGATGAAACTTTTGTGTGTATCAATGTACCCAGTATAGGTGTCAAGAAAAAAGGCAATAGCCACCATCCCTTTATCTAAAGGCATACTGGAATAGAGATAGAGTTCAGAACAGCGCCTAGATCTGTTTACCTGCTGCACTATAAAGGACCCCCTAATAAGGTCCTGGGGAGTTAAACAGTACAAAGAATTATAGGAGCGCCAATAAAGGCTAGAGTAAACTACAGGTACCTTAATATAGATTACATAAAACAATATCATCAATTAGATGAATCCAATAAGTTTAAAAACAGTATCCCCAATTTTGATGAATCGAATAAGTTCAAAAATATAACAAAAGAAATGAGTAAAATATATCCTTTTTAATAGTACACACTAATTTAAAATCACAGTAGATTAATACAACCTGATCAGATAACTTCACTGATCACGACTTTATTCTTAACGTGGGGGTCACTGATAGCATAAGAAAACTACTATTCTGGTTTGTTACAGCCAATTGGAGCGACTCTGTGTAAGCCTAAAAAGTGCATAAAAATATGTGATGGTGAATTGAAATATAAAAATAATATTAATTCTTAGGTGGGTGTACAATATACACGCAAATATGTGAGAAAAAAGAGAAAAAACAAATATATTCACTTGTGAGAAAAATATGTACCAATAGATGTGTACCAAAAAATGTGTACAAAAAATATAAAAAAATATATATACCAAAGAATATATATAATACGATCTAATACCGGTATGATCTGTAAAAATCAAAAATAAAATGTGAATTACATATGTGTCAGAAAGACAAGGTGGATAACTAGAGCTGTCCTTAGCTGTTATATCTAAGAACCAGGTCTGGTTATATCAGAGGTTGTTAGTTTCTTAAACAAATTTCTGAATGCTATAACTGTCAAAAGCTGTAAGTATCCTAAACAAATTTCTAAATGCTATAAATATCAAAATACAATATCTGCCAACATCTAGGAAAGACAAAAAAGGAGATAAAAAATAGGCAATAATAAAACGATGTTTTGACAATAATAAAACCCAATTTTGTGGGAGAACAACAAAATTAAAAAATTAAAAAGCAAAGTCCATAGTCCAATAAATAACTATTCCAAATGACAGCCAAATGATGAAGATACTTCTTAGGTCCAAAGGTCTCCGGAAACCTGTGGAAAAAATAAAGTGCACTAAACAAAGGGCTTAAAGGGACTGAGCCTAACAGGTAATGGACTCACCCAATAAGCTGATCCTGGTGATATATGAGCCTCACAAATCTCTCCAATGTCGACGCGTTTCGGCCCTGTGATGGGGCCTTTTTCAAGACAATAGTGAGGCTCAATTGAAACTGACCTTAAATAATATTGAATTACAAAATTGGCGCCAAGATGCTAGAAAAAGTGCGCCAAAAATTTGCGCTCGCGAAACCGGATGTAGCCGCGACCGGAAGTGACGTATTAGTCACATGGTTTGACCGGAAGTGGCTGCGGCCGGAAGTGACATTGTGGTTCTTACCGGTATTACCGCCAGCTCCATCTTTGAAATGGGCATATGCAGGCAAATGTGGGCAATTTATCCCAATAATAGTATCTATTAGGGATATTATATTAAAAAATTCTCACTCTGTAGATTTTTATCGCCGACCCCTTATTTAAGAGGTAGTTTATAGGCTAGTGGTAATGTTAATGACTTAATAGAAAAATGTTATAAAAAATCTTATAAAAATATTATAAAAAAATGTTATAAAAAATGTTATAAAAAATGTTATCAAATGATCTATGGGGAAAAAACGCTCTGTTTTAAATGAAACATAGCAGTATTGGGATCTGAATTCTGATTATTAAAAATAATATATAATATAATAACAGAGAAGAAATTAAAAAGTAGGAGTGTCTCTAGTCCTACTAAAGTATGATAGTTTTTAATATACAATTTTGATTTTAGGCTCATATACTACCAGGATTTACAAAAGTTACATAGTTAAAATCACATAATCCATGCTTAAAATAATTACGACTGTACAAATATATTCGGATATAGTTTTAGTGGTAAGAGAGTAGGGGAACCATTATTGTTGGGACAGACGAATTTAGGGTAGAGCAAAAGATTTAGATTTCATAACTAAAAATTCTTATATACAGGGACATTTTGGGATTAGCTAATAGAAGGAATCCAAACAAGGTCTTGGAACACTTATAATTACTACAATTACTAACATCTTGGAAAGAACCCTAAAGGAACTAGCATATAAATTCGTGATGGATGTTGTCTCTAGGTAGTCAATAACGCTATTAATCACATTGTCTAGAGTTAACTGATAGGACGCATCTAAGGGGGTCTTAGATCTGGAAATCAACAATACACAACTTATGACGGGGTGTTAGGGTGGAAATGGTGGTGGGAAGTACTAAATCTGAAACAAGTGCTACCTCTGGGGTAACAATGGGAGTGGTCAAAATAGATGTACTATTTCAAAGTTGGCATTTAACCCTCTAGGGTAGATGCAGTCCATTTTGGAAATCCATTCTGATTCTTTTTTGAGTAGTTTGGACTCAATGTTACCTCCTCTCCAATCTTTGGTCAATTTGTGAATCCCCATATATCTCAGACTCTTACTACTACCTCCATGTGCCTCAAAAAAGTGTTTGTATAGAGGTACATCAGTTTTTTTCCACTTTATTTGAAGTAGATGTTCACGGATCCTGTCCTTCAACTTGCGGGTGGTCTGACCTATGTATTGTAGACCACATCCACATTCAATCAGGTAGATAACGCATTGGTCCGTGCATCTAATAGTTTGTCTGATCTTAAATAATTCCTGTTAGGCTCAGTCCCTTTAAGCCCATTGTTTAGTGCACTTTATTTTTTCCACAGGTTTCCGGAGACCTTTGGACCTAAGAAGTATTGTTACGGTACCAACAGTGTACCAAGGGTTAATACCAGATGAACAATGTCCTGCATAGGGAATCAGCAATTCACAACCCAGCCAGTTTCCCTGCAAACATGAGACCAAGCTCCACATTTCAGGTTTAAAAAAGAATAACTACTTTATTTGAAGGCAGCACACAGATTTATACACCCTGGCTTCAGGTTACAGAGGGCATTGGTTTAACAGTAAAGCAAACATATGAACAATGCATCAAACCACTAACAATTGTCTATTCACAGGTAAAACAGATTAACATATTAAGTTAATTAACTAGGGAAGAACGTTTACTCAGACAATCTGATGTTGGGCAGTCTAGTTAACATAATCACACAAGGACACAATCAGTTTACCCAGACAGACTCCTGAGACACAATCAGATCTTAAACATACATAGAATCTTATTACAGAATATAGGAACAGTTCTTATTAGCTATAAAGTCTTTTATGCCCACTTGCTTTATAGAGTCACAATTGCTCCCAAAAGGTGCACTCACACCCTGTACCCATCCTGTATTTATGGATACAGGGTGACATAGACATAAGACAGAGTTATGAAAGTACATGGGGTGTCCAGCATATAAAATTCCATATTTCCATGCAGTCTCTGGGTATCCTTAAGCCCATGTACCTCCAGCCCAAAGAATGTTCCATAACAGGCCCTCCAATGTACAGTGGCGAGATTGGTTTTGTCACATCTCTCCCCTTTTCCAAACAGACTAACAGGGTATCTGACCTCCTGCCGGTCAGTGCCCTGGTTAGTCCAGCAACCCACCCATAAAACAAAAAAAATTAGTAGTACAGCCCACCCACAATAAATGGTTACTACACCTGAGTACGGGGAAAACTTGTCCATGTCCAGGTGCCTCATCACAGCTGTGTGGGGGACTGGTACGCTGAATTGGTGGGTTGCGAGGTGGGCAGAGACCAGCTGTACTCTGCCCGGGTGCCAGCACTACCATGGAAGTAGCCTGGTGGGAGCCTGGTTGCTGGAGGGGAAGACCGACTGTCTCCCCTTCGGATACATAGCTGTGCTGCTGGAGGGGGAGACCAATCGTCTCCCCTTTGGCTAAACTGCCGTGTTGCTGGGGGACAGGACCATCAAACTCCTCTCCCTCTGGTTTGTCAGTTTGCTGGGACAATCCATCTGTATTCCCGTTATGAGAGAGAATTCCTGTCCATACAAACAAGGGTTCAAATTCCTCAGTGCCCAGACCAGGGCCAAACAGTCCTTCAAAATCCCATCAGCTTCTTTACGAGTTTTCTGTACCTGCTCTTTATAGGTATCCACAATCCCTTCATACTGACATAGGGTGCCCTTGAGTTGCTGCACCTCACTATGAGCCAGCGTCAGCTTCTCCTCCAGTGTCACTAAGTTTGTCTTTAATGTTTCATGTTCCACTCTCAAGCTGGTGTTTTCTGCAGTCTGTCGGTGCAGCTTGTCTAGCAGAGATTCCTGTTCTAAACGTGCTTTTTCCTCTGCGCTCCTCTTCTCCTTCATCAGCGCATTGTAACGGGACCTCCACATATCAATAGCGGATAGAGATTTACTGAGCTCAGCGTCCTGGGGCTTGGCAGCAGGTGGGTCAGTCTCTGCTGCACGGATCTGGGCACGGGTAGTCACAGAGTTAACATCAGCGGGACCCATAGGAGCGTAGGCAGAAACAAGGGGGGCCAAGTCATTTCCAAGAAGAACATCAGCAGGTAAGTCCTTCTTGACCCCCACATTCACAGGTCTAGCGCCCACTCCCCAATCCAAATGTACCCTGGCAACAGGTAGGCTGAACACATCGCCCCCTGCTACCCTCACAGCCACAGTGTCTCCAGTGTACTGTTTCTCAGACACCAAGTTCTTTTGAAGCAAGGTCATGGTAGCACCAGTATCCCGTAGACCACTGACCTTCTTCCCATTCACTTTAACCAGTTGCCGGTTATTCCGGTGGGCAGCTTGCACAAGGTCTGCCTCATGTAGGATGCTCCAGCATTCTTGCGCCTCTACGTAGCGGGCCGCAGGCTGAGGATTACGTGGGATTCCGCCGGCGGGTCTTCTCCAGGACTGCGCTTGGTTCGCTGCGTTTAGGGGACACTCTGGTCTTTTGTGCCCTAGTTGCTTACATCTAAAGCACCGAATAGGTTGTGAGTAGCACCGCAGGGCTCTCTGAGGGTAGTTCGTGGCCGGAGGCCGTGTGGTATAGTGGTGCGCCGGGGTTTGGTAACTGGCAGCTGCTGGGGTGACTGGGGGTCTGTACTCCACTCTAGCAGGGGGCTTAGTGGTAGCAGTGTCCAGTTTGCGGGCATCCGTATACTCATCTGCCAAGCGAGCCGCTTCCTGCAGGGTGGAGGGTTTACGGTCCCGAACCCACTCTCGAACTCCTGCGGGTAATTTGTCGAAGCAATGTTCCAACAGGAATAGCTGCAGCACCTCTTCCCCAGATATGGCTTGGCACCCCGCTATCCAGTGAGCTGCTGTGCGGTGCACCTTACATGCCCACTCAAGGTAGGAATCTCCAGCTAATTTAACAGTGTCTCTGAACCGCCTCCTGTATGCCTCCGGTGTAACCGCATACCTGGAGAGCAGAGCCTCTTTTACATTATTATAATCCCTGACTTCCTCATCTGGAATGGCCCGAAAAGCCTCTCTGGCCCGGCCGGATAATTTTCCAGATAATATCGTGACCCAGTCCTCTGCGGGTACCTTGTGTAGTGCACATTGCCTCTCAAAATCCGCAAGGTACCCATCAATCTCTCCTTCTGTTTCCAGGAAGTTTTTAAAAGCTGCAAAATGTACTTTTCTCTTTTCCATCTTAGTCAGTATTGTAATAATCCCCCTCTTCCTGAGGTTACTGGCTTGTGTAGTTGCTCTTCTGGGCGATAAGGTTCATTCCGTCGCTGCCACCAATGTTACGGTACCAACAGTGTACCAAGGGTTAATACCAGATGAACAATGTCCTGCATAGGGAATCAGCAATTCACAACCCAGCCAGTTTCCCTGCAAACATGAGACCAAGCTCCACATTTCAGGTTTAAAAAAGAATAACTACTTTATTTGAAGGCAGCACACAGATTTATACACCCTGGCTTCAGGTTACAGAGGGCATTGGTTTAACAGTAAAGCAAACATATGAACAATGCATCAAACCACTAACAATTGTCTATTCACAGGTAAAACAGATTAACATATTAAGTTAATTAACTAGGGAAGAACGTTTACTCAGACAATCTGATGTTGGGCAGTCTAGTTAACATAATCACACAAGGACACAATCAGTTTACCCAGACAGACTCCTGAGACACAATCAGATCTTAAACATACATAGAATCTTATTACAGAATATAGGAACAGTTCTTATTAGCTATAAAGTCTTTTATGCCCACTTGCTTTATAGAGTCACAATTGCTCCCAAAAGGTGCACTCACACCCTGTACCCATCCTGTATTTATGGATACAGGGTGACATAGACATAAGACAGAGTTATGAAAGTACATGGGGTGTCCAGCATATAAAATTCCATATTTCCATGCAGTCTCTGGGTATCCTTAAGCCCATGTACCTCCAGCCCAAAGAATGTTCCATAACAGGCCCTCCAATGTACAGTGGCGAGATTGGTTTTGTCACATCTATCTTCATCATTTGGCTGTCATTTGGAATAGTTATTTATTGGACTATGGACTTTGCTTTTTAATTTTTTAATTTTGTTGTTCTCCCACAAAATTGGGTTTTGTTATTGTCAAAACATCGTTTTATTATTGCCTATTTTTTATCTCCTTTTTTGTCTTTCCTAGATGTTGGCAGATATTGTATTTTGATATTTATAGCATTTAGAAATTTGTTTAGGATACTTACAGCTTTTGACAGTTATAGCATTCAGAAATTTGTTTAAGAAACTAACAACCTCTGATATAACCAGACCTGGTTCTTAGATATAACAGCTAAGGACAGCTCTAGTTATCCACCTTGTCTTTCTGACACATATGTAATTCACATTTTATTTTTGATTTTTACAGATCATACCGGTATTAGATCGTATTATATATATTCTTTGGTATATATATTTTTTGTACACATTTTTTGGTACACATCTATTGGTACATATTTTTCTCACAAGTGAATATATTTGTTTTTTCTCTTTTTTCTCACATATTTGCGTGTATATTGTACACCCACCTAAGAATTAATATTATTTTTATATTTCAATTCACCATCACATATTTTTATGCACTTTTTAGGCTTACACAGAGTCGCTCCAATTGGCTGTAACAAACCAGAATAGTAGTTTTCTTATGCTATCAGTGACCCCCACGTTAAGAATAAAGTCGTGATCAGTGAAGTTATCTGATCAGGTTGTATTAATCTACTGTGATTTTAAATTAGTGTGTACTATTAAAAAGGATATATTTTACTCATTTCTTTTGTTATATTTTTGAACTTATTCGATTCATCAAAATTGGGGATACTGTTTTTAAACTTATTGGATTCATCTAATTGATGATATTGTTTTATGTAATCTATATTAAGGTACCTGTAGTTTACTCTAGCCTTTATTGGCGCTCCTATAATTCTTTATAATGGAATAGAGGCTGGTGACATCAATTGTCATCCAGGAATAACCTGGCTTCCAAATAATCTTTTCAAGCATGACTAGAAGATGTTTGGTGTCTTGCAGGAAAGAGGGCAATATTCTCACGAGGGGCTGTAATATATTTTCCATCCACCTCCCCAAGGGTTCTAATAATGACCCAATACCAGACACTATTGGGAGTCCCTGTACATTTTCAAGGGATTTGTGCGTCTTGGGGAGGTGGTGAAACATTGGAATCCTAGGGTACTTAACACTAAGATATGCCCTAGTGTCCTCATCAATAATGCCCAAGTCACAACCATCATCAAATATTTGTTCAAGGCTGTGTTTGAAAGATAAAGTGGGATCAAAACCCAATTTAAGATACATATCAGGGTCATATAATTGTCTAACTGCTTCTTGTACATAGTCTTGTTTATTGAGGATAACACTATTTCCACCTTTGTCACTTTTGCAAATAACTATATCCTGTTTAGATTTTAACTTCTGAATAGCCTCTTGCTCCAATCTAGTGAGATTATATTGTTTATTCTCTCTACCTGAAAGTGAATCATATAATTTAACAAGTTCAGACTCAACCCTTCTATGGAAAGATTCCAAATAGATACCTCTTTTTCTAGTGGGATAAAATTCTGACACAGGCTTAAATTTAATATTAACTTGTTCCTCTTTACAGGACTCCATTTCCAGACTTAAAAGTGACAAATAATCAGTTGCTTCATGGAAATAAACATCTACTCTTTCAGTTTGTAAATCTGATTGTACATGATCTACAGTAGCAAGACTTCTGATATCATTTTTAAAGTATTTATTTAAAGTTACATTTCTTACAAACTTATTGAGATCCAAAATAGTATCAAAAAGGTTGAAATCTGTATATGGAACAAAACCTAGACCATATTTAAGGACTCTCTCCTCATCTGCGTCTAGTATAGTATTAGAAAGGTTCAAAATTGTTAGAACTTGTATTTGTTTTTGTTTTTCTGCTGTTGTGTCTGTGGTCTCAGCATATATCTGTTTGATCCTATGTCTGCCCCCTCTCTTGTGTGGCCGCCTCCCCCTCTTGGGTTTTGCTGGCCCCTTTGAAAAACCTGCATCTCATTTGAGACATTACCTACTATTGGTGTATTGGAGGGAGCTGATATTTATTTACATTTGCTTTTACTGTTTGAGCCGTAGGGAGATCCGCAGATCTCAATATACCTCCCACAGCTACCACTACATGCTGATTACTCTGAGCAAGATTAAATGTAATATTGCTATCATTAGACACACTAGCAGCAGCATATGTCCTAGTCTCATGTGTAGCTATATTAGAACCATCATGTATGGCCATGCTTGTACTCGGTGTCTCAGGGGGTATGGTAGAATAAACATTGGTATTAGTGTCTCTCTCTTCTCCAGATTCACCCTCTGTGTCAGAAAAAGTCACTCTCCTCCTGTTCCTTCTATTCCTAGATCTTGATCTGGATGATCTCCTATTAGGTTTAATCTGCTTCCAATTATACACAATATTCAGTTTATAATCCAATGAGTCTCTTTCAAACTTCCCCTGTTTGTTAATATCCACTTCCAATTTAATAGTTGAAATAGATTTATCCAAGATGGCATCTAGCTGTACATAGTCCTTATGTCCTATAAATTTATTCAGTTCCTTCTGTAATTCTACAATTTCATCCTTTAATTGTGCATGTTGTTTTTCTTTATACATGATAATGATGCACATTAATTTAAGGGACCAATCAGACAATATTCCATTCCAAGTATCCATAAAATCATTATCAGCAATATTAACTTGGAAGGTGGGATGTTTCTTTATTCGTAAACCTCTTGGTATCATGTTAAGGGATATATATTTTTCCAAAAGCTTAATATCCCACCATAATCTATATTCTTTAACCAATTTATTCTCCATTATCTGAAAAATATCTCCCACATTCTGCATTTTCAAGTTAATTGAAAATAAATATGTGTGCATCATAATCTTGCACTGCGCGTAGCGAAAAGTAACTAGCTGGTTGCTGCATGTTATCCATACTGCTAAAAACGTTCTCATGTATTATGGCAATTGGTATAACAATCAATAATCCCACATCAAGGGAAAGGAAACGTTAAGTAAACCTGCTAAACACACAACTACTCTCTAAAAAGTATAGACACATTAAGCCATCAGTACAGCTGTTAACGCTAAGGGTATGCAATTAATATAACTCACTCCACCAACAAGAACACCTAAGCAGCGCTCTAACAGCAGTCCATAATAGTTATGTATAATCCAAGTATTTATCTCATGAACAGTACCTTGATTCCCAGTTTAGCCCTCCAGCTCAAACAGCTCGTGCTCCAGTCCCAGTGCTCTCCGGCATACAGAGCTCAGGCGTTAGTTCCGGTCATGGTCTGTCAACTCCCACATGGATCCTCCTTTGGATACATCACAGGTTGAGCTAGAAGTGTATCGCATACAGCGTGTGCCCGCAAACCGCCTACAGACTTGCTTGTCTGTCACAATGTATCAATAGGAAAAACAAAAAAGGCGAGGCAGGGCAAGCAGGAAAAATTAAAACTTTTCCTACCTTAATTCCGATTGGCTGATAGAATCCTATCATCCAATCGGAATTCGAGGGACGCCATCTTGGATGACGTCATTTAAAGGACCCTTCATTCGGTGAGTAGGCATCGTGGAAGAAGGATGGATCCGCGTCAGCTGGAAGAAGATGGCTCCGCTCCGCTCCGGATGGATGAAGATAGAAGATGCCGCTTGGATGAAGATGTCTACCGGTCCGGATGTCCTCTTCTGCCCGGATAGGATGAAGACTTCTGCCGCTCCGGATGTCTTCTTTTGGTCCATCGGTGCCCGGCTGGGTGAACACGACTCAAGGTAGGGAGATCTTCAGGGGGGTAGTGTTAGGTTTATTTAAGGGGGGTTTGGGTTAGAGTAGGGGTATGTGGGTGGTGGGTTGTAATGTTGGGGGTGGTATTGTGTTTTTTTTTACAGGCAAAAGAGCTAATTTCTTTGGGGCATGCCCCGCAAAAAGCCCTTTTAAGGGCTGGTAATAGAGCTGTTAACTTTTTTAATTTAGATTAGGGTAGGGAATTTTTTTTATTTTGGGGGGCTTTGTTATTTTATTAGGGGGCTTAGAGTAGGTGTAATTAGCTTAAAATTCTTGTAATCTTTTTTTATTTTTTGTAATTTAGTGTTTGTTTTTTTTGTAATTTAGTTTAGTTTATTTAATTGTAGGTTATTGTAGGTACTTGTAGTTAATTGATTTAATTTATTTATTGATAGTGTAGTGTTAGGTTTAATTGTAACTTAGGTTAGGATTTATTTTACAGGTAATTTTGTAATTATTTTAACTAGGTAGCTATTAAATAGTAAATAACTATTTAATAGCTATTGTACCTAGTTAAAATAAATACAAAGTTGCCTGTAAAATAAATATAAATCCTAAAATAGCTACAATATAATTATTTGTTATATTGTAGCTATATTAGGGTTTATTTTACAGATAAGTATTTAGCTTTAAATAGGAATACTTTAGTTAATAATATTTAATTTATTTCGTTAGATTAAAATTATATTTAATTTAGGGGGGTGTTAGGGTTAGGGTTAGACTTAGCTTTAGGGGTTAATACAGTTATTAGAGTAGCGGCAAGGTCCGGTCGGCAGATTAGGGGTTAATAAGTGTAGGTAAGGTAGCGGAGACGTTGGGTGGGCAGATTAGGGGTTAATAAATATAATGTAGGTGTCGGCGATGTTAGGGGCAGCAGATTAGGGGTTCATAGGGATAATGTAGGTGGCAGCGGTGTGCGGTCGGCAGATTAGGGGTTAAAAATATTTATTATAGTTGCGGCGATGTGGGGGGACCTCGGTTTAGGGGTACATAGGTAGTTTATGGGTGTTAGTGTTCTTTATAGCACAGTAGTTAAGAGCTTTATAAACCAGCGTTAGCCTAGAAAGCTCTTAACTACTGACTTTTTTCTGCGGCTGGAGTCTTGTCGGTAGAGGCTCTACCGCTCACTTCAGCCAAGATTCTAAATACCAGCGTTAGGCAGATCCCATTGAAAAGATAGGATACGCAGAGGATCTGCGGTATGGAAAAGTTGCGGCTTGAAAGTGAGCGTTAGACCTTTTCCTGCCTGACTCTAGATACCAGCGGCCGGCCAAAAGCAGCGTTAGGACCCCCTTAACGCTGCTTTTGACGGCTAACGCAGAACACTAAATCTAGCCGTTTGAGTATTATATGTTAACACTAATCTTGTTTTGCCATCACTTTTACGTGACTTAGGTTTCAAAAGGTCTTGTCTGTTGGGTTTAGTGGCCCTTTTCTTGGCTTTTTTTCATTGATTTTCTACTATACCCTCTTTGGCTGAGCCTGTTCTCTACTTCTTTGGCTCTTTCATGGAACAATGTGTCTTCAGAACAATTTCTTCTTGTTCTTAAAAATTCTCCGGTTGGGAGGGATCTAACCTAATACCCCATAACTTAACCCCAATTAAAATACCCATTAATGAAATTAAAACTATCCTAACTACCTTAAAATAAATAAAAAAAAAACTTACCTGTAAAATTAAATTAAAACCTATTTACCTTTTTAAAAAAAAAAAAAAATACCATTACTTAAAAAAAAAAAAAGATTACAAAAAAAAGACCTAACATTAACAAAAAATTAAAAACCTACCCTACATTTACACACAAAAAACTCCTACCAATACAGAAAATAACAAAACCTACCCTAACAAAAATAACAAACACAATTACCAAAATAAAAAAAAAATATTCCTATTCTAACACCCCTTAAAAAAAACCAACCCATAATAAAAAATACAATAACCCCTAACATTAAAACCTAACAAAAAAAATCCTAAACTACCCATTGCCCCAAAAAAGGGCATTTGGATGGGCATTCAGCTCTTTTGCTGCCCAAATAAAATTAAAAAATCCCTAATCTTTAAAAAAAAATAAAAAAAAAAAATCTAACCCTCATCCCGGTGGCGCTCCATCTTCATCTTCTTCCATTGGCGTCTGCTGTCAATCTTTTAACTTCATCCCGGTGTCGGAGGCGAGGTCATCGTTGATGGTGTCGGCGACGTCCGTCCTCCTATTCAGAGCAGCGACACGGAGGTCCTCTTCATGCTGTCTCCAGCCGCACACTGAAGATTGAATGCAAGGTACCTTGTTTTTATAGGGGTACCCTTGCATTCCTATTGGCTGATTTGATTCTTCAAATTCAAATCAGCCAATAGGATGAAAGAAGCTTTAAGGGGTATGAGAATAGAAACCATATTTTTTTTTTTTGGTAATTTCGTTTGTTAATTATTGTAAGGGTAGATTTGTTATTTTTTGTAATGGTAGGGGTTTTTGTGAGAAAATGTTAGGTTTCTTATTTTTTGGTAATGTTAGGTTTTTAATTTTTTTGTAAAGGGTAGGTTTTTTATTTTTTGGAAATGTTAGGTTTTTTTGTTTTTTTATTTTTTGTAAAGGGTAGTTTTTTTATTTTTTGTAAACGGTAGTTTTTTTATTTTTTGTAAACTTGTTTATTTTTTTAAGTAATGGTAGTTTATTTTTAAAGGTAAGTTTAGGTTCTAATTTAATTTTATAGGTAAGTTTTTATTTATATTAAGGTAGTTCAGATAGTTTTAATTTAATTTATGAGTATTTTAATTGTGGTTAAGTTAAGGGGTATTAGGTTAGGGGGGTTTAGATGTAAGTTTATTACTTTGTGTTGTGAGGGGATGGCGGTTTAGCGGTTAATAGTTTATTTAGTAAGTTAGCGATGTGGGGGATAATAGTTTAAGGTTTGCGTTCTGGGGGAATGGCAGTTTAGGGGTTCACAGTTTTACCTAGATTTGCCGATGTGGGGGGATGGCGGTTTAGGGGTTATTAGGCTAGGGACTTATATTACGGTGTTAGGTTTTTGAAATTTTTGGGTCGTTTTTGCGAGTAGGGTGTTTTTTTCCCGCTTTTTTTCTCCATTGATTTCTATGGGGAAACACATGCACGCTAACACAGCTAGTGATGTTTGTGCTTCTCGGGCTAAATCAAGATTTTTCCAACTTGTAATACGAGCGGAGTGCAAAAAGCATAATGCTAACAGTGTTTTCTCTAGTGGAAACTAGAGATATATTGCGGCACTTGTAATCTAGCCCATAGTGTAGTATATTCATATTTGTTAATTTTATCATCTAATATGGGCATATATGTAGAATAAATGAGTAGCTAGGGGTATATTTGATCTGAGACCTGTTAGACTATAGCTGATATGCAGCTGATTTGGGGTATAATTGGAGAATACAGATAATATACACAGGTTGCTTTTGCCATGCGTCTTATCTATGGTCTAATACATTTGTAGCTTCTAACATAGAAACATAGAAACATAGATATTGACGGCAGATAAGAGCCATAGGCCCAGCAAGTCTGCCCGACCTTACCTAACAGTATAAACTTATCTAGTTCGTAGGATAGCCCTATGCTTGTCCCATGCATTTTTAAAGTCCCCCACAGTGTTTGTTGCTACTACCTCTTGAGGAAGTTTATTCCATAAATCAATCACTCTTTCTGTAAAGAAGTGCTTCCTCAAATTACTTCTGAATCTACTACCCTTTAGCTTGAGCTCATGACCCCTTGTTCTTGAATTTTCCATTTTATGTAAAATACCCACAGCCTCAGTTTTACTAAACCCTTTAATGTACTTGAAAGTTGCTATCATATCACCTCTTTCCCTTCTCTCCTCTAAGCTATACATATTTAGGTCATTGAGCCTATCCTGGTAAGTTTTATTTTTTAGACCATGTACCATTTTGGTAGCCCTCCTTTGCACAGATTCAAGTTTGTTAATATCCTTCTGAAGATATGGTCTCCAGAACTGCACACAATACTCAAGATGAGGCCTAACTAATGATCTATAAAGTGGCATAAGAACCTTACTATTTCTGCTGCAAATACCTCTACCAATACATACAAGCATTCTGCTAGCCTTACTCGCTGCATTACTACATTGTTTACTAAGTTTTAAATCATCTGAAATAATAATTCCCAAGTCCTGTTCCTCGTCTGTAACAGTCAGTAAAGTGTCATTGAGTTGGCAGTCAGTTTGCATAATAGTTTTCTGGGGTCAGTTATGTAATCCCAGGTCTGATAGAGGCTTGCGTTTCACATAAATGGGTTGCTTGAAACATGCATCTGATCTGAGGTACAGTTGGGCAAGTAACTGGAATAAGTGACTCATATTAATCTTTTAAAAACAAAAAATAATAACTTTATCTTATTGAATACATTGATGAAATCTACTGTTCATGCATATGTTCTGGGTATACTATTCTTAAGGTTATATCATATAATTATCTACACAACTGTTTATTCCTTGCTACATATGAAGCACCACAGGACAGATGTCAGCTCAAGTTCCGTGTCTGTTTGAAGTGCAGATATTCACTATAAAATTATACCTCTATAGATCTATTTCTCATCTATATCTATAGCTATAATGTCTGTTTCTATATTTATTAGTCTGTCTTTTTGTGTGTATGTCTGTCTGTGTGCCTATCTATCTATCTATCTATCTATCTATCTATCTATCTATCTATCTATTATATTCTAATGTCCATTACCATTTAAAGAAAAAACAGAATTTATGCTTACCTGATAAATTACTTTCTCCAACGGTGTGTCCGGTCCACGGCGTCATCCTTACTTGTGGGATATTCTCTTCCCCAACAGGAAATGGCAAAGAGTCCCAGCAAAGCTGGTCACATGATCCCTCCTAGGCTCCACCCACCCCAATCATTCGACCGACGGACAGGAGGAAATATATATAGGAGAAACCATATGATACCGTGGTGACTGTAGTTAGAGAAAATAATTCATCAGACCTGATTAAAAAGCCAGGGCGGGCCGTGGACCAGACACACCGTTGGAGAAAGTAATTTATCAGGTAAGCATAAATTCTGTTTTCTCCAACATTGGTGTGTCCGGTCCACGGCGTCATCCTTACTTGTGGGAACCAATACCAAAGCTTTAGGACACGGATGAAGGGAGGGAGCAAATCAGGTCACCTAAATGGAAGGCACCACGGCTTGCAAAACCTTTCTCCCAAAAATAGCCTCCGAAGAAGCAAAAGTATCAAATTTGTAAAATTTAGCAAAAGTGTGCAGTGAAGACCAAGTCGCTGCCTTACATATCTGGTCAACAGAAGCCTTGTTCTTGAAGGCCCATGTGGAAGCCACAGCCCTAGTGGAGTGAGCTGTGATTCTTTCAGGAGGCTGCCGTCCGGCAGTCTCATAAGCCAATCGGATAATGCTTTTAAGCCAAAAGGAAAGAGAGGTAGAAGTCGCTTTTTGACCTCTCCTTTTACCAGAATAAACAACAAACAAGGAAGATGTTTGTCTGAAATCTTTAGTAGCCTCTAAATAGAATTTTAGAGCACGGACTACGTCCAAATTGTGTAACAAACGTTCCTTCTTTGAAACTGGATTCGGACACAAAGAAGGTACAACTATCTCCTGGTTAATATTTTTGTTGGAAACAACTTTCGGAAGAAAACCAGGCTTAGTACGCAAAACCACCTTATCTGCATGGAACACCAGATAGGGCGGAGAACACTGCAGAGCAGATAACTCTGAAACTCTTCTAGCAGAAGAAATTGCAACCAAAAACAAAACTTTCCAAAATAATAACTTAATATCTACGGAATGTAAGGGTTCAAACGGAACCCCTTGAAGAACTGAAAGAACTAGATTTAGACTCCAGGGAGGAGTCAAAGGTCTGTAAACAGGCTTGATCCTAACCAGAGCCTGAACAAATGCTTGAACATCTGGCACAGCTGCCAGTCTTTTGTGAAGTAAAACAGATAAAGCAGAGATCTGTCCCTTCAGAGAACTTGCAGATAATCCTTTCTCCAAACCTTCTTGTAGAAAGGATAGAATCTTAGGAATTTTTATCTTGTTCCATGGGAATCCTTTAGATTCACACCAACAGATATATTTTTTCCATATTTTATGGTAAATGTTTCTAGTTACAGGCTTTCTAGCGTGAATCAGAGTATCTATTACAGAATCTGAAAACCCACGCTTTGATAAAATCAAGCGTTCAATCTCCAAGCCGTCAGTTGGAGGGAAACCAGATTCGGATGTTCGAATGGACCCTGAACAAGAAGGTCCTGTCTCAAAGGTAGCTTCCATGGTGGAGCCGATGACATATTCACCAGGTCTGCATACCAAGTCCTGCGTGGCCACGCAGGAGCTATCAAGATCACCGAGGCCCTCTCCTGATTGATCCTGGCTACCAGCCTGGGGATGAGAGGAAACGGTGGGAATACATAAGCTAGGTTGAAGGTCCAATGTGCTACTAGTGCATCTACTAGGGTCGCCTTGGGATCCCTGGATCTGGACCCGTAGCAAGGAACCTTGAAGTTATGACGAGACGCCATCAGATCCATGTCTGGAATGCCCCATAATTGAGTTATTTGGGCAAAGATTTCCGGATGGAGTTCCCACTCCCCCGGATGGAATGTCTGACGACTCAGAAAATCCGCTTCCCAATTTTCCACTCCTGGGATGTGGATCGCAGACAAGTGGCAGGAGTGATCCTCCGCCCATTGAATTATCTTGGTCACTTCTTTCATCGCCAGGGAAGTCCTTGTTCCCCCCTGATGATTGATATATGCAACGGTCGTCATGTTGTCTGACTGAAACCTTATGAATTTGGCCTTTGCTAGTTGAGGCCAAGCTCTGAGAGCATTGAATATCGCTCTCAGTTCCAGAATGTTTATCGGGAGAAGAGACTCTTCCCGAGACCATAGACCCTGAGCTTTCAGGGATTCCCAGACCGCGCCCCAGCCCACTAGGCTGGCGTCGGTCGTGACAATGACCCACTCTGGTCTGCGGAAGCTCATTCCCTGTGACAGATTGTCCAGGGTCAGCCACCAACGGAGTGAATCTTTGGTCTTTTGATCTACTTGAATCGTCGGAGACAAGTCTGTATAATCCCCATTCCACTGTCTGAGCATGCACAGTTGTAATGGTCTTAGATGAATTCATGCAAAAGGAACTATGTCCATTGTTGCAACCATCAATCCTATTACTTCCATGCACTGCGCTATGGAAGGACGAGGAACAGAATGAAGTACTTGACAAGAGCTTAGAAGTTTTGATTTTCTGACCTCTGTCAGAAAAATCCTCATTTCTAAGGAATCTATTATTGTTCCCAAGAAGGGAACTCTTGTTGACGGGGACAGAGAACTTTTTTCTTTGTTCACCTTCCATCCGTGAGATCTGAGAAAGGCTAGGACGATGTCCGTATGAGCCTTTGCTTTTGACAGGGACGACGCTTGAATCAGGATGTCGTCCAAGTAAGGTACTACTGCAATGCACCTTGGTCTTAGAACCGCTAGAAGGGACCCTAGTACCTTTGTGAAAATCCTTGGAGCAGTGGCTAATCCAAATGGAAGTGCCACAAACTGGTAATGCTTGTCCAGAAAAGCGAACCTTAGGAACTGATGATGTTCCTTGTGGATAGGAATATGTAGGTACGCATCCTTTAAATCCACGGTAGTCATAAATTGATTTTCCTGGATAGTAGGTAGGATCGTTCGAATAGTTTCCATTTTGAACGATGGTACCCTGAGAAATTTGTTTAGGATCTTTAGATCCAAAATTGGTCTGAATGTTCCCTCTTTTTTGGGAACTATGAACAGATTGGAATAAAATCCCATTCCTTGTTCTCTTATTGGAACTGGATGTATCACTCCCATCTTTAACAGGTCTTCTACACAATCTAAGAATGCCTGTCTCTTTATTTGGTTTGAAGATAATTGAGACCTGTGGAACCTTCCCCTTGGGGGTAGTTCCTTGAATTCCAGGAGATAACCTTGAGAAACTATTTCTAGCGCCCAAGGATCCTGAACATCTCTTGCCCAAGCCTGAGCAAAGAGAGAAAGTCTGCCCCCCCACTAGATCCGGTCCCGGATCGGGGGCTATCCCTTCATGCTGTTTTGGTAGCAGTGGTAGGCTTCTTGGCCTGCTTACCCTTGTTCCAGCCTTGCATTGGTTTCCAGGCTGGTTTGGGTTGTGAAGTATTACCCTCTTGCTTAGAGGATACAGAATTAGAGACTGGTCCGTTTCTGAGAAAGGGACGAAAATTAGGCTTATTATTAGCCTTAAAAGACCTATCCTGTGGGAGGGCGTGGCCCTTTCCCCCAGTGATGTCTGAAATAATCTCTTTCAAATCAGGTCCAAATAATGTTTTACCTTTGAAAGGAATGTTAAGCAATTTTGTCTTGGAAGACACATCCGCTGACCAAGACTTTAGCCAAAGCACTCTGCGCGCCACGACAGCAAACCCTGAATTTTTTGCCGCTAATCTAGCTAATTGCAAAGCGGCATCTAAAACAAAAGAGTTAGCCAATTTAAGTGCTTGAACTCTGTCCATAACCTCCTCATACGAAGATTCTTTACTGAGCGATTTTTCTAGTTCCTCGAACCAGAAACACGCTGCCGTAGTGACAGGAACAATGCATGAAATTGGTTGTAGAAGGTAACCTTGCTGTACAAAAATCTTTTTAAGCAAACCCTCTAATTTCTTATCCATAGGATCTTTGAAAGCACAACTATCTTCGATAGGAATAGTAGTGCGTTTGTTTAGAGTAGAAACCGCCCCCTCGACCTTGGGGACTGTCTGCCATAAGTCCTTTCTGGGGTCGACTATAGGAAATAATTTCTTAAATATAGGGGGGGGAACAAAAGGTATGCCGGGCCTATCCCACTCTTTATTTACTATGTCCGCCACCCGCTTGGGTATAGGAAAAGCGTCGGGGGGCACCGGAACCTCTAGGAACTTGTCCATCTTACAAAATTCACAACATCAGGTTCAGCTTGATGAGAAATTTTTCCTGAATCTGAAATTTCTCCATCAGACAAAACCTCCCTCATGGCCCCTTGAGATTGGTGTGAGGGTATGTCAGAACAGTTATCATCAGCGTCCTCTTGCTCTTCAGTGTTTAAAACAGAGCAATCGCGCTTTCTCTGAAAAGTAGGCATTTTGGATAAAAGATTTGCTATGGAGTTATCCATTACAGCCGTTAATTGTTGCATGGTAATAAGTATTGGCTCACTAGATGTACTAGGGGCCTCCTGTGTGGGCATAACTGGTGTAGACACAGTAGGGGATGATGTAGTATCATGTTTACTCCCCTCATTTGAGGAATCATCTTGGGCAATATCATTATCTGTTGCATTACTGTCCTTACTTTGTTTGGACACTATGGCACAATTATCACATAAATTTAAATGGGGAGACACATTGGCTTTCATACATATAGAACATAGCTTATCTGATGGTACAGACATGTTAAACAGGCTTAAACTTGTCAACAAAGCACAAAAAACGTTTTAAAATAAAACCGTTACTGTCACTTTAAATTTCAAACTGAAAACACTTTATTACTGAATATGTGAAAAAGTATGAAGGAATTGTTCAAAATTCAAATTTCAGAGCTTTAACCCTTAAATTAACGGAACCGGAGCCGTTTTTACATTTAACCCCTATACAGTCCCAGAATGAGGCTCTGTCAATAACTAGAAAGGCCCCCATCTGAAAAAGGTGTCCAACACAGTGCCTGCCGTTTTTCTAAACGTTCCCCAAGATTATAATACCAATAATTAGTTAGAATCTGCATAATATGCCTAGTAAAGCAATTGTTTTAGCCCAGAAAAATGTCTACCAGTTTTTAAGCCCTTTTTGAAGCCCTTTATTCTTTTATGTTTAACTAAGAAAATGGCTTACCGGTCCCCATGAGGGGAAATGACAGCCTTCCAGCATTACATGGTCTTGTTAGAAATATGGCTAGTCATACCTTAAGCAGAAAAGACTGCTAACTGTTTCCCCCAACTGAAGTTACTTCATCTCAACAGTCCTGTGTGGAAACAGCAATCGATTTTAGTTACTGTCTGCTAAAATCATCTTCCTCTCACAAACAGAAATCTTCATCCTTTTCTGTTTCAGAGTAAATAGTACATACCAGCACTATTTTAAAATAACAAACACTTGATAGAAGAATAAAACTACATTTAAACACCAAAAAACTCTTAACCATCTCCGTGGAGATGTTGCCTGTGCAACGGCAAAGAGAATGACTGGGGTGGGTGGAGCCTAGGAGGGATCATGTGACCAGCTTTGCTGGGACTCTTTGCCATTTCCTGTTGGGGAAGAGAATATCCCACAAGTAAGGATGACGCCGTGGACCGGACACACCAATGTTGGAGAAATATGTGTATAGAGTATATTCCATAATTAAATTATAATATTCTTTCATTTTTCTTGCAGAGGAGTGGCCTATTCAGCTTCCTACAATGAACAGATGGACACACTGAATGACATGTAAGTATGAGAATCTTCAGAATATATCTAGCATTAATTAATGTAGAATGTTGCCATAATAAAAGAGAAATTTGTATGTTTGCAAAACGAAGTACACATTTAATTTTATAAATAGATATTATTGTAGTTAAGACACTAAATTCAACATACAGTATGCTCAAATATATGACTGTTTCAGTTTTGTAATTCATTTTATATTTATATTAAGTTGCTCATTGCTCACATTTACTTCTTCCTGCAAGCTTACAAAAGTCCCAAATTCTTGAGGCTCAAGTACACACTTGATTGGAAAATATCAGACAATGCCCAAATAAGAATGGGCTATTATAGATATGCTATATGTACAGCCTTAGCTACTAAAAAAGTGCCCAACCCATAGATAAGCACTTTCTTGAAGGTGGCCATAGTACAAGTGACCTAAGATTTACATTGGTCGACCATAGTCCTCATTTGAAAATAGGAGGGTACAGGAGCAACTGGATAACACGCAATCTATTATATATTTTCCAAAAGTTGAATAAGGGGGGCAAGACTGAAGAAGAATCTGTGTAAATAGCTGGATAGCTTTAATTTAAAAAATGAGCACCTAGGGGCAATACCTCAGTATTTACAATGTAGAGACTAAGAGGATGGATCTATTCTTAACACATCTACTACTGTATTCCTTGACCATTACAAAGAGGCAAAATAGTTAGCGGTAAAACTCGCTAAATATAACTGTCAATTGAAAAATGCAAATGCTGAAAAATTGCAACACCCTTTTGTTAGAATATATACCATATGGCGATATTTTCGCTTAAAATTTCAAACATGAAGTACTCAGGGGTTTATCTTCAGTATTTAAAACAAAGGAATTAATAGGATGCATTCATTTTTAGTATATCTACTATGTTATTCTCTGACCATCATAAAAACACAATTGTGTTAATAACTGTATTTTTTAGCACCTAAACGTGCCTTATCAATCAGGCACATTAGTAAACGGCGGATTCTAAGTGTCTAAAGACAATGTATCATATCGTATATATATTGTAACTCATATGTACGTTAAGTTTATTTAAAGGAACCTAAATTCACATAAGACGTTTCTGGGGGAATTTACACAAAGGCTGCTATTTAAGGCAGCTGAGGTGAATCAAAAAATATCAGCCCTGACGAAGTCGAAAGGTGAAACGATCGCTGGCATTTCATTCCCTGAGAATTTGTTCCTGTTTACAACGCTCTCCTTTTGAGCAGACTTTACTACGGTTCAATATTGGATACCGAGATTTAAACAGTAAAATGTATGGAGATCCTGAGTCACTTGGTGATCCGTTGAGAGGAGGCTTCCAAAATAACACAAAGGTAAATCAAGGTTCTAGTCTCCTACTCTAGACATACCGTATAACATCACCTGGAGTATTACGCAGTCAGGTGTAGGCGTTTCGGAATCCCTCCGGCTGCTCAGCTGTTTTGTCTGTTGGTATTATACGGACAGCTCTACCGCATAAGAAGCAGAGCTTTACCTGCAAGTGGATTCCCCTGTGATATGGTTGTGGAGCAAAGGTGTAATAATTCTAGACCTTGTACTTTGTATATTAGTGAGCCCCTGCAGGTCTGATTCCACAAGTGATATCGTTTTGCTAGCACACGGATTGAACAACAATCACCTATACCAATTCAAGGGACCTATTTAAAGCCACAGTATTCCATTCATCTGATCATGTATTTTGCAGGACTGCTTATTCCGGTGACTTTGAAGTGGTAAACTTTTTACTAAGGACTTTTTGTTGCTTGGTTTATAATTCTCAGGGATTTGTTTTTTCTGGTACACTGTATTGTATTTTCACATTTAATAACTGTGATACATTTGAGGCTCAAGTTCAAAATTACTAAACTTGTTGTTATATATTAAAACATTTTTGGACACCTCAATCCACTGTTTCTGGATGTTGATTTTTGCCAATAAGGAAAAATATATTAATTATTCTTATTATTCTTATTTTTCCTTTCAAGGTGTGAGGCAAGAGTGCTTCTATTAGTACTATTTTGCATTTTAATATTATTTTTTATTTTTGTTTAATACTTTAGCACCAGTCCACATTTTATATTTATATTAAGTTGCTCATTGCTCACATTTACTTCTTCCTGCAAGCTTACAAAAGTCCCAAATTCTTGAGGCTCAAGTACACACTTGATTGGAAAATATCAGACAATGCCCAAATAAGAATGGGCTATTATAGATATGCTATATGTACAGCCTTAGCTACTAAAAAAGTGCCCAACCCATAGATAAGCACTTTCTTGAAGGTGGCCATAGTACAAGTGACCTAAGATGTACATTGGTCGACCATAGTCCTCATTTGAAAATAGGAGGGTACAGGAGCAACTGGATAACACGCAATCTATTATATATTTTCCAAAAGTTGAATAAGGGGGGCAAGACTGAAGAAGAATCTGTGTAAATAGCTGGATAGCTTTAATTTAAAAAATGAGCACCTAGGGGCAATACCTCAGTATTTACAATGTAGAGACTAAGAGGATGGATCTATTCTTAACACATCTACTACTGTATTCCTTGACCATTACAAAGAGGCAAAATAGTTAGCGGTAAAAATCGCTAAATATAACTGTCAATTGAAAAATGCAAATGCTGAAAAATTGCAACACCCTTTTGTTAGAATATATACCATATGGCGATATTTTCGCTTAAAATTTCAAACATGAAGTACTCAGGGGTTTATCTTCAGTATTTAAAACAAAGGAATTAATAGGATGCATTCATTTTTAGTATATCTACTATGTTATTCTCTGACCATCATAAAAACACAATTGTGTTAATAACTGTATTTTTTAGCACCTAAACGTGCCTTATCAATCAGGCACATTAGTAAACGGCGGATTCTAAGTGTCTAAAGACAATGTATCATATCGTATATATATTGTAACTCATATGTACGTTAAGTTTATTTAAAGGAACCTAAATTCACATAAGACGTTTCTGGGGGAATTTACACAAAGGCTGCTATTTAAGGCAGCTGAGGTGAATCAAAAAATATCAGCCCTGACGAAGCCGAAAGGTGAAACGATCGCTGGTATTTCATTCCCTGAGAATTTGTTCCTGTTTACAACGCTCTCCTTTTGAGCAGACTTTACTACGCTTCAATATTGGATACCGAGATTTAAACAGTAAAATGTATGGAGATCCTGAGTCACTTGGTGATCCATTGAGAGGAGGCTTCCAAAATAACACAAAGGTAAATCAAGGTTCTAGTCTCCTACTCTAGACATACCGTATAACATCACCTGGAGTATTACGCAGTCAGGTGTAGGCGTTTCGGAATCCCTCCGGCTGCTCAGCTGTTTTGTCTGTTGGTATTATACGGACAGCTCTACCGCATAAGAAGCAGAGCTTTACCTGCAAGTGGATTCCCCTGTGATATGGTTGTGGAGCAAAGGTGTAATAATTCTAGACCTTGTACTTTGTATATTAGTGAGCCCCTGCAGGTCTGATTCCACAAGTGATATCGTTTTGCTAGCACACGGATTGAACAACAATCACCTATACCAATTCAAGGGACCTATTTAAAGCCACAGTATTCCATTCATCTGATCATGTATTTTGCAGGACTGCTTATTCCGGTGACTTTGAAGTGGTAAACTTTTTACTAAGGACTTTTTGTTGCTTGGTTTATAATTCTCAGGGATTTGTTTTTTCTGGTACACTGTATTGTATTTTCACATTTAATAACTGTGATACATTTGAGGCTCAAGTTCAAAATTACTAAACTTGTTGTTATATATTAAAACATTTTTGGACACCTCAATCCACTGTTTCTGGATGTTGATTTTTGCCAATAAGGAAAAATATATTAATTATTCTTATTATTCTTATTTTTCCTTTCAAGGTGTGAGGCAAGAGTGCTTCTATTAGTACTATTTTGCATTTTAATATTATTTTTTATTTTTGTTTAATACTTTAGCACCAGTCCACATTGAACTTTTTGCCTGCTTGGTAATTACCTGTGCCCTAATTCTACTGTAATTAAAAATAAATAGCTAGATATGTAGGAAGCTTACCATGAAAGGGCTGTATAATCAGATATTAGTCAAGCAATCCCTCTATTTCTTTTTGCCTTATACCCGGTTTTCCCATGGACTGAAACCTCCTGTGGGAGTGGGTTTTATCCCACCTTTGTATCTGTATCTTAGCATTTGTTTTATTTTGTTGTGTGAATGCATATAATGCATCCTTTGAAGTTATATTGGCACTTGATAAATAAAGAGAGAAAGAGAGAAAAAGAAAAAAGAAAGAAAAAAATAATAAAAAAGTAAGAGAGAAAATAAAATAAAGACATTTCTATAAATGTGCTGGTGACAGGTAGGAAATCCAAAATTATCTGGAGATGTCATTATTTTTGTTCATATACAAGAATTATTTGTAACCAATTATTTTTGTCAATTGCAAAACAGCACATGTAATATGTGAAGTGGTTGCCATAAGCACTATGTATAAACAAATAGGAGAATACATACGGCTAGATTTAGAGTTTTGTCGGTAACGACCCGCGTAACTAACGCTGGCTTTTTTCTGGCCGCACCTTTAAAATAACTCTGGTATTAAGAGTCCACAGAATGGCTGCGTTAGGCTCCAAAAAAGGAGCGTATAGCATATTTAACGCAACTTCAACTCTCGATACCAGAGTTGCTTACGGACGCGGCCAGCCTCAAAAACGTGCTCGTGCACGATTCCCCCATAGGAAACAATGGGGCTGTTTGAGCTGAAAAAAAACCTAACACCTGCAAAAAAGCCGCGTTCAGCTCCTAACGCAGCCCCATTGTTTGCTATGGGGAAACACTTCCTACGTCTGCACCTAACACCCTAACATGTACCCCGAGTCTAAACACCCCTAACCTTACACTTATTAACCCCTAATCTGCTGCCCCCGCTATCGCTGACCCCTGCATATTATTATTAACCCTTAATCTGCCGCTCCGTAAACCGCCGCTACTTACATTATCGATATGTACCCCTAATCTGCTGTCCCTAACACCGCCGACCCCTATATTATATTTATTAACCCCTAATCTGCCCCCCACAACGTCGCCTCCACCTGCCTACACTTATTAACCCCTAATCTGCCGAGCGGATCGCACCGCTATTATAATAAAGTTATTAACCCCTAATCCGCCTCACTAACCCTATAATAAATAGTATTAACCCCTAATCTGCCCTCCCTAACATCGCCGACACCTAACTTCAAACATTAACCCCTAATCTGCCGACTGGAGCTCACCGCTATTCTAATAAATGTATTAACCCCTAAAGCTAAGTCTAACCCTAACACTAACACCCCCCTAAATTAAATATAATTTTAATCTAACGAAATTAATTAACTCTTATTAAATAAATTATTCCTATTTAAAGCTAAATACTTACCTGTAAAATAAATCCTAATATAGCTACAATATAAATTATAATTATATTATAGCTATTTTAGGATTTATATTTATTTTACAGGTAACTTTGTATTTATTTTAACCAGGTACAATAGCTATTAAATAGTTAAGAACTATTTAATAGCTAAAATAGTTAAAATAATTACAAATTTACCTGTAAAATAAATCCTAACCTAAGTTACAATTAAACCTAACACTACACTATCAATAAATTAATTAAATAAAATACCTATAATTATCTACAATTAAACCTAACACTACACTATCAATAAATAAATTAAATACAATTCCTACAAATAAATACAATGAAATAAACTAACTAAAGTACAAAAAATAAAAAAGAACTAAGTTACAAAAAATAAAAAAATATTTACAAACATTAGAAAAATATTACAACAATTTTAAACTAATTACACCTGCTCTAAGCCCCCTAATAAAATAACAAAGCCCCCCAAAATAAAAAAATGCCCTACCCTATTCTAAATTACTAAAGTTCAAAGCTCTTTTACCTTACCAGCCCTGAACAGGGCCCTTTGCGGGGCATGCCCCAAGAAATTCAGCTCTTTTGCCTGTAAAAAAAAACATACAATACCCCCCCCAACATTACAACCCACCACCCACATACCCCTAATCTAACCCAAACCCCCCTTAAATAAACCTAACACTAAGCCCCTGAAGATCTTCCTACCTTATCTTCACCATACCAGGTTCACCGATCGATCCAGAAGAGCTCCTCCGATGTCCTGATCCAAGCCCAAGCAGGGGGCTGAAGAGGTCCATGATCCGGCTGAAGTCATCATCCAAGCGGGAGCTGAAGAGGTCCATGATCCGGCTGAAGTCATTATCCAAGCGGGAGCTGAAGAGGTCCATGATCCGGCTGAAGTCTTCTATCAACGGCATCTTCAATCTTCTTTCTTCCGGATCCATCTTGAAGACCTCCACCGCGGACCCATCTTCTTCCGAAGACGACTTCCCGACGAATGACGGTTCCTTTAAGGGACGTCATCCAAGATGGCGTCCCTCGAATTCCGATTGGCTGATAGGATTCTATCAGCCAATCGGAATTAAGGTAGGAAAATTCTGATTGGCTGATGGAGTCAGCCAATCAGAATCAAGTTCAATCCGATTGGTTGATCCGATCAGCCAATCAGATTGAGCTAGCATTCTATTGGCTGATCGGAACAGCCAATAGAATGCGAGCTCAATCTGATTGGCTGATTGAATCAGCCAATCGGATTGAACTTGGTTCTGATTGGCTGATTCCATCAGCCAATCAGAATTTTCCTACCTTAATTCCGATTGGCTGATAGAATCCTATCAGCCAATCGGAATTCGAGGAACGCCATCTTGGATGACGTCCCTTAAAGGAACCGTCATTCGTCGGGAAGTCGTCGGAAGAAGAAGATGGGTCCGTGGTGGAGGTCTTCAAGATGGATCCGGAAGAAAGAAGATTGAAGATGCC
Organism: Bombina bombina; assembly: GCF_027579735.1. Taxonomy (NCBI): domain Eukaryota; kingdom Metazoa; phylum Chordata; class Amphibia; order Anura; family Bombinatoridae; genus Bombina; species Bombina bombina. The sequence goes on along the minus strand of NC_069503.1, from coordinate 574,727,288 downwards.
GTTGATAGAAGACTTCAGCCGGATCATGGACCTCTTCAGCTCCCGCTTGGATGATGACTTCAGCCGGATCATGGACCTCTTCAGCTCCCGCTTGGATGATGACTTCAGCCGGATCATGGACCTCTTCAGCCCCCTGCTTGGGCTTGGATCAGGACATCGGAGGAGCTCTTCTGGATCGATCAGTGAACCTGGTATGGTGAAGATAAGGTAGGAAGATCTTCAGGGGCTTAGTGTTAGGTTTATTTAAGGGGGGTTTGGGTTAGATTAGGGGTATGTGGGTGGTGGGTTGTAATGTTGGGGGGGGTATTGTATGTTTTTTTTACAGGCAAAAGAGCTGAATTCCCTTGGGGCATGCCCCGCAAAGGGCCCTGTTCAGGGCTGGTAAGGTAAAAGAGCTTTGAACTTTAGTAATTTAGAATAGGGTAGGGCATTTTTTTTTATTTTGGGGGGCTTTGTTATTTTATTAGGGGGCTTAGAGTAGGTGTAATTAGTTTAAAATTGTTGTAATATTTTTCTAATGTTTGTAAATATTTTTTTATTTTTTGTACTTTAGTTAGTTTATTTAATTGTATTTATTTGTAGGAATTGTATTTAATTTATTTATTGATAGTGTAGTGTTAGGTTTAATTGTAGATAATTATAGGTATTTTATTTAATTTATTTATTGATAGTGTAGTGTTAGGTTTAATTGTAACTTAGGTTAGGATTTATTTTACAGGTAAATTTGTAATTATTTTAACTATTTTAGCTATTAAATAGTTCTTAACTATTTAATAGCTATTGTACCTGGTTAAAATAAATACAAAGTTACCTGTAAAATAAATATTAATCCTAAAATAGCTATAATATAATTATAATTTATATTGTAGCTATATTAGGATTTATTTTACAGGTAAGTATTTAGCTTTAAATAGGAATAATTTATTTAAGAAGAGTTAATTAATTTTCTTAGATTAAAATTATATTTAACTTAGGGGGGTGTTAGTGTTAGGGTTAGACTTAGCTTTAGGGGTTAATACATTTATTAGAATAGCGGTGAGCTCCAGTCGGCAGATTAGGGGTTAATAATTGAAGTTAGGTGTCGGCGATGTTAGGGAGGGCAGATTAGGGGTTAATACTATTTATTATAGGGTTATTGAGGCGGGAGTGAGGCGGATTAGGGGTTAATAACTTTATTATAGTAGCGGTGCGGTCCGCTCGGCAGATTAGGGGTTAATAAGTGTAGGCAGGTGGAGGCGACGTTGAGGGGGGCAGATTAGGGGTTAATAAATATAATATAGGGGTGGGCGGTGTTAGGGGTAGCAGATTAGGGGTACATAAGTATAACGTAGGTGGCGGTCGGCAGATTAGGGGTTAATTATTGTAGGTAGCTGGCGGCGACGTTGTGTGGGGCAGGTTATGGGTTAATAAATATAATATAGGGGTCGGCGGTGTTAGGGGCAGCAGATTAGGGGTACATAAGTATAACGTAGGTGGCGGTCGGCAGATTAGGGGTTAAAAAATGTAATCGAGTGTCGGCGATGTGGGGGGACCTCGGTTTAGGGGTACATAGGTAGTTTATGGGTGTTAGTGTACTTTAGAGTACAGTAGTTAAGAGCTTTATGAACCGGCGTTAGCCCAGAAAGCTCTTAACTACTGACTTTTTTCTGCGGCTGGAGTTTTGTCGTTAGATTTCTAACGCTCACTTCAGACACGACTCTAAATACCGGAGTTAGGAAGATCCCATTTAAAAGATAGGATACGCAATTGACGTAAGGGGATCTGCGGTATGGAAAAGTCGCGGCTGAAAAGTGAGCGTTAGACCCTTTTTTGACTGACTCCAAATACCGGCGGTAGCCTAAAACCAGCGTTAGGAGCCTCTAACGCTGGTTTTCACGGCTACCGCCAAACTCCAAATCTAGGCCTTAGAGATTAGAGAGGCTTTTGTCACACATACACATTTCCCAGTGGGTCTAATCTTGGAAACAGATGTAAACTTGTTTGTACAAATGGGATAATGCAATACTTGGTATAAGATCCTTTTTTGGTTAATAAGAATAAGCCATTTAAAAACAAATTAAAACAAATTATATTTAAATCATTTAAAATAATTTGAAACAATTTAAAATGATCTAAAACAATTAATTTGCAAGTTTGAATATTTGTATAAATGTTTTTTTGAAAGTCAAATTTTCATAGCTTAAATTATGTTTTACTCACTATTGTTAAAATTTGGACTCATGTTGGTAATTTATTTCATAGTTGTACCTCTCCTCCATTTACAGTGAACAATTGTGAATACTACTTGTTCTGAGCACCCTATGATATTTTTTTAACAAATATTGCCTGTTTAAAACCTGGTTCCATTAAATATGATATTTTTTTTACTGTACAATGCTATTTAAACACACAATGTAAAATAATACCACAGTACAGAACAATTTTTCATTTGACTATATAAGATTTAATATGTTCTATAATTATATGATTTTTTGTTTTATAGTTTCTATGACCAGAAAATACCTCTTATCTGGGATGACAACACCAAGCAAATGGATTCAATTCCTTACAAGTATGGTTATTGTATGGTTATGTATGTTTTTAAGATGATATACTTTTAAGTTCACGTTAAGTTGAGTTTTTAAGTCTTTCAGAATATAATAGAAAACACTTATTTTTTTTAAAAAAATACATGAATGGGGATCGGTTTATGAAAGAGCTTTCTCGGCAATTTGCATCAACTTAAAAAAAATAAATTCATTTATGGTATATACAACATATTAAAAAAAGAATATAAAGAGAAAACAGAAAATCAATTACATTGTATACAATGTAAATTATGTCCAGATTTTGGTTAATAAATAAATAAAGCTTCTAGTAAGTTATTTTTGTGTTTGTTGTCTAAGGTTTTAGGGGGTAGATTATTTGTTAAACTGTAAAAGTTAATCTTTTCTCCTTGATTCCCATGTCTGTAGCATACTGTTGTAGTAGTCTAGTGGCCATAGAGGAAGTCATGGTATCTTTCAAGTGAAACATTTAATTGTACTGGAATAGCCAATGCTGCAGCATTGCCATTCCTGTCTTTTTCCATATTATTAACTGCTTGCTACTATAAATCATCAACTAAAAGTGTTTAATGTGGTGCCATATTTTTAACTTTGAGGTATATTAAGCAGAAACATTATTGGGTCAAATTATAAGTTATGTTTAAATAGCTTGTTCACATATGTTTATATAGCTTCCCAAAATTGCTGTAGTTTGGGACATGGCCACCAGATATGATCAAGTATATCAATCTCTGAGCAATTCCATCCATATACAGAAGGTTGGAAGGAATATGTGAGTATACTGAAGCAACTGTACGATTTTTACTGTGTTATATTTGGCACAAAGTCCACCTGATCTGTATGGATCAAATATGGATGAGATACAGAGAAAATGTGTAGGCGCTAGGGATCCCTAAAAGCCAAGAATAAAAGGGGAACCCCAATAAGATACCCCTGGTGAAGCAAGTTAGAAGAAAAAGGATATATACTGATGCTGAGGAGCTAGGGTATTAGGTCTATGAATAGATATGTATCTCAAGTGTCTGGTATATAATGGCACAGATTTGCTATTTGCTAAATCTGTGCCATTATATACCAGACACTTGAGATACATATCTATTCATATACCTAATACCCTAGCTCCAGCGCCAGTATATATCCTCTTTCTTCAAATATGGATGAGCAAAATCAGCACAGCAGCACAACCCAACCCTGCCATAAAAACAACCCCCTTTTCCTTGTTGCTGAATGTGAAAGTCAGCTGTCAAATCTTAAAATATTCTTTGAATGAGGAAGTTTGCAACCCTTTTCTATGCAGAATGCAAAGAGGCATGGGTGTCCTTTATACACTCTGTTATTTTTTTCTATTATTATTATTATTATTATTATTATTATTATTTTTATTATAATTATTATTATTATTATTATTATTATTATTATTAATAAACTATTGTCAGTGGCAATCAATTAGAATTTTTAGATTTAAACCCTCTTGTTTCACAATACTCATCAGATATTAGCTTTATTTGCAGATGGTTTGACAGTATGTTTGACTGGCCTGTTTACCCCACTCACTGAATTTTTTGACCTATGTCACACTTTGGTAAGCTTACTTACTAAAAAATTAAGGCTCATAAAACCAGAGTTATCTATTGTGCAGTACTTGAAAAATCTTCATACACATTCCTTTTAAGATTTTAAATTTATCACCCTGGGGGTCAACACCTCCTTTCTTTGAGGTAATATTCAGAAGTCTCCTGGATGGGTTGAGTGGCAGTTGTCAAAATGATAATAAATTCAAAGTTAACTTATACATTCTGGTATCTTCTAATATGGGTTACAACTCTTTTTATTGATAAACTGATAGGTGTTGCTGTGTGGCAGTTTCTCTTCCTAACACTAAATTTTATTATGAAGAAACAATGCAGTTTTGGTCTGTATTTGGAACCCTCAAAGTGGCGAGAGTTAGAGCAAGCTTCTTTACACTCTAATATTAGTTTGTAACACTTTTTATGGATGCCACCTTATTATTTCCTCTCACATATTGTGCATAATGAGTTAATTAAGGGATATTTAGACATTGCTATCTGAGGGTCTGACAATTTGTCCTGTATGTGTATGGGAAGGTCTTCAAAAAGCTCAGAAAGGCACCAAGATAGTCAAACTAAAGTATGCAAAAAGGACCTTTATGTAAATATTTTCATGCATTATTCAACAAAGAAGCAAAAAAAAAAAAAAAAATAGCTTACAAACCTGGAAACATTATATACATATTTTAAAAATATATTTTGCAGCTTCATTTGTTGATTTGTATAACTTTGAAATTTGTTGTGAAAACCCTTTCTCTGTTATAAAATGTTTTATCAGTGAATTCAGACTGTTTGGAATGGGGCACCTGTGTTTATTGATATCATCATTAAAACAGGAATGTTCAGAAAAATTCACTACTACTAACTGTTTACAAGTCACAAATACACAATCAGGGGTTTACCAATTTGGATACAACTTATGTGAAGGAGAAATTTAATCTCAAATTAAGAAAAATCCATACTGAGAAGGATAGTAACACTTCATAATGTATAGGATATTTATATGTGTTTCTTGGCTAGTGTGTCCAATATCAAAAACAAAAATCCAACCAAGACTGTAAATAATTCAAACACTGCTGGTCTGTATTAAACTATACTCTAAAGATAGTGTGGGTTAAACATCCAACTCTAAAACAGGCACAAATCTACCATGTTTTTTTAATCCTTTTTGGGGCAGTTAAAATGATCTTTCATATATTGGTTCCATTGTTTGTGGATCGGTATTCGTTACTGAAAATTCCAGTAGCCGTTCTGAAAAAATTAAGCCATTGTGTGAGTTTTCAAATTCTGTAAACTAGTAAAAATACAATCCATTTGTGTGTTTTTGTTATTGATATATAAAATCAGAAAGAATGGAATTGACCCCATAGTGGCAAGGGAGTAAGAAAGACTTTCTGAATATTGTAAGTAACATGGTATGTATTAGATCCTATAAAGCATATATCAGAGGTTGGTTTTGACATATAGGGCTTGATTACGAGTGGAGCACTATTTATCACTCCAGCTCGCACGCTTACTGCGCTTGTGTATTACATGTTGAAAGTAAAATGTTTTCACTTATGTGGTTATCCGAATCACACAATAGGCCGAATTTACAATATTGCGACCTTGTTAATGTATTCTACCATAGACTTCAATAGAGTCTGAAAAGTGGAAAAAAGTTGCGCAAATCTGATCGCATTTCCTCAAGTGTGCTAACCAACATAAAATATGAATCTTTCACATTCCAAACTTCTTCACATAGAAGAATATGTTCTATTTAATCATAAACACACATATACTGTATATATATATATATATATATATATATATATATATATATATATACATACAAAGTATATATCATGATTGTATTTTAGTAAAATATATATCTATACCTATAAAAATATGATTTTATATAGATATAGGTATAAATATACACACACACATATATATATATATATATATATATATATATATATATATATATATATATATATGAATATGTATTTATAGATACTTAGAACTTATTCCCCTAGGTGAAGAACATTGAAATGTGACATATTTACAGTACATACACAGTATAACACTTTATTAAATATGAATATTGCATAAATGTGACTTTACATGTTTTCAGCTACTTGACTGCAAAGGGTTCCAATATATGTCTATATATGTATACATATGTATTTATGTGGTTATTTATATGTGTATATATGTCTGTAAATACATATATACACATATAAATACAAATGTACACATATATAAACATAAATATATATATATATATATATACTGTATATATAGACATTTATATATCTTTATGTTAATGCCCTTTACATGTCTTTTTTTCCTCTAACATGTCTCATATGTTTTAGTCCTTATAACGTTTACATGCAATTTGTTTAAGAATACATTTTATTATATAGTGTTAGACGTGTAACTGTACTTTTTAATGTAATTTTGATGTGTTTTGTGCAACTTTTTATTCAAGCAAAACAGTTAACCAGAGCTCTAAAGTTTCCTTAAATTCAATTGTGCTTGAGTGAATGCATTTACTTTCAACTTGTAATACAAGCACTGCTTACAACATGCGCAAAAAGAAGCGCAATAAACCCGTTATAGCCTGCGCGCAACAGTTAGAGCGCCACTCGCAATCTAGCCCATAATTGAAAAAGGGGCAGCTAAGGCATGAATATAATCTAACATCAGTTATCGGAAAAAAACATAAAACATGATACAGTAGATTTTAACAAATACAATAAATTTGGGTGATAGGGGAAATCAGATGTGGACTCCTTGCCCATTGGAGATTAGAGGAATATGGCTACACCGCACTGACGAGGCCCATAGGAGGCCAAAAGGATCATCTGGGGTTGTCATGTTCCTTGTTCAGAGGAAGATTGCCTGGTATTTCGGGGTTGGACTGACCTTACTTGGCGGGATCAGACTGATATGCTTCAGGAAAGTTTTCCTTTGTGAAAAGCAGAACTGGGCTACAAGAGGCTGCTCCTAGTTGGTGACTTGCCATAGAACAAGCTATTAAGCTGTTGTTCATTCCTGGTAGAGCACTTCTCTCTTTGTATGAATTTGAATAATGACCCGGGGGAGGTCTCCCAAAGGGTGACAGGGGAATCCAGACATAGACTTCTTGCCCAGTGGAGCTTAAAGGAATATGGCTGCACCTCACTGACGAGGTCCATAGGAGGCCGAAGTGATCGTCTGGGGTTGTCATATTCCTTGTTCAAAGGATGATTGCCTGGTATTTCAGGGCTGGACTGACTTTACTTGGCGGGATCAGACTGATATGCTTCAGGAAAGTTTTCCTTTTTGAAATGCAGAACTGGGCTAAAAGAGACTGCTCCTAGGTGGTGACTCGCAATAGAACAAGCTTTTGAGCTGTTGTTCGTTCCTGGTAGAGCGCTTCTCTCTTTGTATGCAAATAAAATAAATTGATACTGTATCATATTGGGCACTTAGACATATTTTATATTCATATTTGCATCTGATCTGAGGTACAGTTGGGCAAGTAACTGGAATAAGTGACTCATATTAGTCTTTAAAAAAAAGAAAAAGTTTATCTTATTAAATACATTAATGAAATGTACTGTTCATGCATATGTTCTGGGTATACTAATCTTAAGGTTATATAATATAATTTCTACCCAACTGTTTATTCCTTGCTACATATGAAGCACCCCAGGACAGATGTCTGCTCAAGTTCCATTTCTGTTTGAAGTGCAGATATTCACTATAAAACTATACTTCTATAGATTCTATTTCTCATCTATATCTATAGCTAAAATGTCTGTTTCCATATTTATTAGTCTGTCTTTCTGTGTGTATGTCTGTCTGTGTGCCTATATATCTATCTATCTATCATCTATCTATCTATCTATCTATCTATCTATCTATCTATCATATTCTATTGTCCATTACCATTTAAAGAAAAATATGTGTATAGAGAATATTCCATAATTAAATTATAATATTCTTTCATTTTTCTTGCAGAGGAGAAGTGTTCTATTCAGCTTCCTACAATGAACAGATGTACACATTAAATGACATGTATGTATAAGAATCTTCAAAATATATCTAGCATTAATTAATGTAGAATGTTGTCATAATAAAAGAGAAATGTATATGTTTGCAAAACGAAGTACACATTTAATTTTATAAATAAACTAGTCGATAAGCCTGCCCAGAAGGCAGTCTAATTATTTTTTAAACTACAGATGTAGAAACAACGTATTTTGTAACTCTTCTTTTATATAAATATTTAAGCTACAGGTGTAGCAATACTATAATTATAATGGACTACTGTCTTTTAATATATCAAAAATATTTCTCCTACATTGGTGTATCCGGTCCACGGCTTCATCCTTACTTGTGGGATATTCTCAATCCCTACAGGAAGTGGCAAAGAGAGCACACAGCAAAGCTGTCCATATAGCTCCCCTCAGGCTCCGCCCCCCCAGTCATTCTCTTTGCCGCTCTAACTAGTAGCATCTCCACGGGGGTGATAAAGAGTATGTGGTGTTAGTTGTAGTTTTTTATTTCTTCTATCAAGAGTTTGTTATTTTAAAATAGTGCCGGCTTGTACTATTTACTCTGAAGCAGAAAGTGATGAAGATTTCTGCTGAGAGGAATATGATTTTAGCACCAGTAACTAAAATCCATTGCTGTTCCCACGCAGGACTGTTGAATACCAGAGAACATCAGTTGGGGCTAAAAGTTTGCAGGCTTAACTGCTTCAGGTATGATCAGTCATTTTTCTAACAAGACCATGTAATGCTAGAAGACTGTCAGAAATTCCCTCAGGGATAGGTAAGCCATTTTTCTTAGACTCTGTATAAAATGATGGCTTATATTAAGGGCTCTATGCTGGTTGACACTATTGTGGGCTTAATCGATTGCTTTTTAGCATGTTTTCAGTATAAATAAGGTGTTTTTTCAGATTTTAAAACACTTTTAGGGTTTAATTTGCGCCTGGCACTTATTTGGACACCTAATCTAGTCAGAAAGGCCCCTCCACTCTTGAATGAAGAGGGAGGAAGCCTCATTTTCGCGCCTCAATTGCGCAGTTGTTTTGACTAGGCAGTTCATGCAGCTTCACGTGGGGAGTCCAGAGTCTTCAGAAGGGACTTCAGAGAGGCTTATTTCCTACTTAAATAATCCCTAAGGAAGGTAAAAGCCACAGTAAAGGCTGTGGCATTGTACTGTAGTGTTTTTAACCGGTTAACTGCTGTTATTAGCTCCGGTTTGGGCATTAAGGGGTTTATTGGTCTGAAAATTTGTGTGCAATCTTTTCAAAGCATTAAGACACTGTGGTGAAAATTTCGGATGTTTATTTGATGGTTTTTTTGATGTTTCAGTAATAAAGTGTGCACTTTTATTATTTAAAGACACAGTAACGTTTTTGTCAAAATAATTTTTATTGCATTGAAGTTCTGTTTAAGTCTGTCAAACATGTCTGACCCTTCAGATAGCCTATGTTCTGTATGTGTAAAGGCCAAGGTGGTTCCCCCATTAAATTTATGTGTGAAGTGTGCCATAGCATCCAAACAGCTTAAGGACCGTACAATCACGCTTAAAAATGTAGCCCAAGATGATTCTTTAGCTGAAGGTAGTGAGGATAGCTCGCTATCCCCTCCTTCTGTGTCAACACCAGCTATGCCCGCGCAAGCGATGCCCAGTACATCTAGCACACCAATTACTATTACTATGCAACAGTTAGCAGCAGTAATGGATAATTCTCTCGCAGCATTTTTATCCAAACTGCCAGCTTTTCCAAGGAAGCGTGATTGCTCAGTTTTAAATACAGAAAATGAGCAAGCCGACGCAGAGGATAATTTATCTGTAGTGCCCTCACATCAATCTGACTTGGCGGTGAGGGAGGGCCTGTCTGAGGGAGAAATTTCTGACACAGGAAAAGTTTTTCAACAGGCAGAGCCTGATACCATAGCATTTAAATTTAAGCTAGAACACCTCCGCGCCCTACTTAAGGAGGTCCTAGCTACACTTGATGATGGTGAACCTTTGGTGGTCCCAGAAAAATTGTGTAAAATGGACAAATTCTTAGAGGTCCCAGTACACACTGATGCGTTTCCGATACCCAAGAGGGTTGCGGATATAGTGACTAGGGAGTGGGAGACACCAGGTGTACCTTTTGTTCCCCCCCTATATTTAAGAAAATGTTCCCCATTGTTGACCCCAGAAAGGACGCGTGGCAGACGGTCCCTAAGGTAGAGGGGGCAGTTTCAACACTAGCTGACTATACCAATAGAAGATAGTTGCGCTTTCAAAGATCCTATGGATAAAAAATTAGAAGGTTTGCTTAAGAAATTTTTTGTCCAACAAGGTTTTCTTCTTCAACCAATTTCTTGCATTATTCCTGTAACCACAGCAGCGTCCTTTTGGTTTGAGGAATTAGAAAACTCGCTCCAGAAGGAGACTTCTTATGATGAAGTCATGGACAGAATTCACGCTCTGAAGTTGGCTAATGCCTTCATTACAGATGCCGCTTTTCAGTTAGCTAAATTAGCGGCGAAAAATTCAAGTTTTGCAATCGTGGCGCGCAGAGCGCTTTGGTTAAAATCTTGGTCGACGGATGTGTCATCCAAAATAAAATTGCTTAATATTCCTTTCAAGGGTAAGACCCTATTCGGGCCAGAGTTGAAAGAAATTATTTCGGATATCACTGGGGGAAAGGGCCATGCCCTCCCACAAGATAGACCTTTCAAAGCTAAAAATAAGTCTAATTTTCGTTCCTTTCGCAATTTCAGGAACGGACCTGCTTCTTCCTCTACAGCCACTAGGCAAGAGGGTAACGCATCCCAGCCTAAACCAGCATGGAAACCATTGCAGGGCTGGAACAAAGGTAAACAGGCCAAGAAGCCTGCTGCTGCTACCAAGACAGCATGAAAGGTTAGCCCACGATCCGGGACCGGATCTAGTAGGGGGCAGACTTTCTCTCTTTGCTCAGGCTTGGGCAAGAGATGTTCCGGACCCCTGGGCACTAGAAATTGTCTCTCAGGGGTATCTTCTAGAATTCAAGGACTTTCCTCCAAAGGGAAGGTTCCACATGTCTCGCTTATCTTTAGACCATATAAAGAGACAGGCATTCTTACATTGCGTAGAAGACCTTTTAAAAATGGGAGTAATACACCCAGTTCCAACAGCAGAACAAGGGCTGTGTTTTTACTCAAACCTGTTTGTAGTTCCCAAAAAGGAAGGAACTTTCAGGCCAATTCTGGATTTAAAAATCCTAAACCAATTCCTCAGAGTTCCATCATTCAAAATGGAAACCATTCGCACAATTTTACCAATGATCCAGGAGGGTCAATATATAACTACCGTGGACTTAAAGGATGCGTACCTGCATATTCCTATCCACAAAGATCACCATCAGTTCCTGAGGTTCGCCTTTCTGGACAAGCATTACCAGTTCGTGGCTCTTCCCTTCGGATTGGCCACTGCCCCCAGAATTTTCACAAAGGTGCTAGGGTCCCTTCTAGCGGTGCTAAGGCCAAGGGGCATTGCAGTAGCACCTTACCTAGATGACATTTTAATACAAGCGTCGTCCTTTCACAAGACAAAGGCTCATACGGACATTGTTCTAGCCTTTCTAAGGTCTCACGGGTGGAAGGTGAACATAGAAAAGCGTTCTCTGTCCCCGTTCACAAGGGTTCCCTTCCTGGGAACAATAATAGACTTGGTAGAAATGAAAATCTTTCTGACGGAGGTCAGGAAGTTAAAACTTTTGAACACTTGTCGAGTTCTTCAATCCATTCCACAACCCTCCATAGCTCAGTGCATGGAGGCAATAGGAGTAATGGTTGCGGCAATGGACGTGGTTCCCTTTGCTTGAATTCATTTAAGATCATTGCAACTGTGCATGCTCAAACAGTGGAATGGGGATTATGCAGATTTGTCTCCCCAGATACAAATGGGCCAGAAAACCAGACTCACTCCTCTGGTGGTTGTCTCAGGATCACCTGTCTCAGGGAATGAGTTTCCGCAGACCGGAGTGGATCATTGTCACGACCGATGCCAGCCTCTTAGGCTGGGGTGCGGTCTGGGAGTCCCTGAAAGCTCAGGGTCTATGGTCTTGGGAAGAATCTCTTCTCCCGATAAACATTTTGGAATTGAGAGCGATATTCAATGCGCTCCAGGCATGGCCTCAACTAGCGGAGGCCAAATTCATCAGATTTCAGTCGGACAACATAACGACTGTAGCGTACATCAATCATCAGGGGGGAACAAAGAGTTCCCTGGCGATGAGAGAGGTATCCAAGATCATCAAATGGGCAGAGGATCACTCCTGCCATCTATCAGCAATTCACATCCCAGGAGTGGACAACTGGGAAGCGGATTATCTGAGTCGTCAGACTTTCCATCCGGGGGAGTGGGAACTTCACCCGGAGGTTTTTGCCCAGTTAACTCAACTATGGGGCATTCCAGATCTGGATCTGATGGCGTCACGTCAGAACTCCAAAGTTCCACGTTACGGGTCCAGGGATCCCAAGGCGACATTGGTAGATGACTTAGTGGCGCCTTGGTCGTTCAATCTAGCTTATGTCTTTCCACCGTTTCCTCTTCTCCCCCGGCTAGTAGCCAGGATCAAACAGGAGAAGGCTTCGGTAATTCTGATAGCTCCTGCGTGGCCACGCAGGACTTGGTATGCAGACCTGGTGAATATGTCATCGGCTCCACCATGGAAGCTACCTTTGAGGCAGGACCTTCTAATTCAAGCTCCATTCGAACATCCAAACCTAGTTTCTCTGCAACTGACTGCTTGGAGATTGAACGCTTGATTCTAGCGAAGCGTGGGTTTTCGGAATCAGTTATAGATACGCTGATCCAGGCTACAAAGCCTGTCACCAGGAAAATTTACCATAAGATATGGCGGAAATATCTTTGCTGGTGCAAATCCAAGGGTTACTCATGGAGTAAGATTAGGATTCCAAGGTTACTATCTTTTCTCCAAGAAGGATTGGAGAAAGGTCTATCAGCTAGTTCCTTAAAAGGACAGATATCTGCCCTGTCTGTTTTGTTACATAAGCGTCTGGCAGCCGTGCCAGATGTTCAGGCGTTTGTACAGGCTTTAGTCAGAATCAAGCCTGTCTACAGACCTGTGGCTCCTCCATGGAGTCTAAATTTAGTTATTTCAGTTCTTCAAGGGGTTCCGTTTGAACCTCTACATTCCATAGATATTAAGTTACTATCTTGGAAAGTTTTGTTTTTAGTAGCTATTTCTTCTGCTAGAAGAGTTTCTGAATTGTCTGCTTTGCAGTGTAATTCACCTTATCTGGTGTTCCATGCAGATAAGGTTGTTTTGCGTACCAAACCTGGTTTTCTTCCAAAAGTGGTTTCTAATAAGAATATTAACCAGGAAATCATTGTTCCTTCTCTGTGCCCTAATCCAGCTTCTAAGAAGGAACGACTGTTACACAATCTTGATGTGGTTCGTGCTTTAAAATTCTATTTACAAGCGACTAAAGATTTCAGACAAACATCATCCTTGTTTGTTGTCTATTCTGGTAAGAGGAGAGGTCAGAAAGCGACTGCTACCTCTCTTTCCTTCTGGCTGAAAAGCATCATCAGATTGGCTTATGAGACTGCTGGACAGCAGCCTCCGGAAAGAATTACAGCTCATTCCATCAGAGCTGTGGCTTCCACATGGGCTTTCAAGAATGAGGCTTCTGTTGAACAGATTTGTAAGGCAGCGACTTGGTCTTCACTGCATACATTCACCAAATTTTACAAATTCGATACTTTTGCTTCTTCGGAGGCTATTTTTGGGAGAAAGGTTTTACAAGAAGTGGTGCCTTCCGTTTAGGTTACCTGACTTGTTCCCTCCCTTCATCCGTGTCCTAAAGCTTTGGTATTGGTTCCCACAAGTAAGGATGAAGCCGTGGACTGGATACACCAATGTAGGAGAAAACAGAATTTATGTTTACCTGATAAATTTCTTTCTCCTACGGTGTATCTGGTCCACGGCCCACCCTGGCATTTGGTCAGGTTTAAATTTATTTTTGTTAACTACAGTCACCACTGCACCCTATGGTTCTCCTTTTTCTCCTAACCGTCGGTCGAATGACTGGGGGGCGAAGCCTGAGGGGAGCTATATGGACAGCTTTGCTGTGTGCTCTCTTTGCCACTTCCTGTAGGGATTGAGAATATCCCACAAGTAAGGATGAAGCCGTGGACCGGATACACCGTAGGAGAAATGTTTACCTGATAAATTTCTAAATTCTGTTTTTCTACCCCCACATCGGAATACACCTAATTACCCTATTAACCCCTAAACCACAAAACCCCCACATCGCAATAAACCTAATTACTCTATTAACCCTTAAACAGCAAAACCCCCACATCGTTATATACCTAATTACCCTATTAACCCCTAAACCGCAAAACACCTACATCGCAATAAACCTATTTTCCCTATTAACCCTTAAACCGCAAAACCCCTACATCGCAATAAACCTATTTACCCTATTAACCCCTAAACCGCAAAAAGCCCCCCCCAAAATAAAAACATCCCCTACTTTAAGAATAAACTACCAGTAGCCCTTAAAAGGGCTTTTTGCAGGGCATTGCCCCAAGATAATCAGCCCTACAAAAAAAATACAAAGTCCCATCTAACAGTAAACCCCCCCACCCCAAAATAAAAGAACCTAACACTAAAAAACCTAAACTACCCATTGCCCTGAAAAGGGCATTTGTTCGGGCATTGCCCTTAAAAGGGCATTTAGCTCTTTTACTGCCAATCCCTAATCTAAATAAAACAAACCCCCCAAAAAACCCTTAAAAAATACTAAATCTAACCCCCAGGTTGCTACTCACGGTTCCTGAAGTCTGGCGGAGAAGGTCCTGTTCCAGGCGATAGTCTTCTTCCAAGCGCAACCTCTTCTTCTTCCAGGAACATCCTGCGCGGAGCGGTGCTGAAGACTGAAGACCGCGGAGCTGAAGACCGGCGACCCTGGAACTGCAGACTGGCGACCGTGGAGCGTGGAGGATTTTCTTCGTACGATCTCCGCCGTACACTGAATAGTGAATTCAAGGTACGCGATTAAAGATGGCGTCCCTTGAATTCCTATTGGCTGATTTCATTCTTCCAATTCAAATCAGCCAATAGGATGAGAGCTACTCAAATCCTATTGGCTGTTTAAATTAGCCAATAGGATGAGAGCAAGTGAAATTTTATTGGCTATTCAAATCAGCCAATAGAATTTCACTTGCTCTCATCCTATTGGCTAATTTAAACAACCAATAGGATTTGAGTAGCTCTCATCCTATTGGCTGATTTGAATTGGATTTGAGCATAAGTAGGGTGTTTTTCTCCTACTTTTTTTGCTCCATTGACTTCTATGTGGGAAGAGATTATCGTGCGTGCGATATTTAAAGTTTGGCATGTCGGATTAGCGCACAAGCAAAAATAGCTTACTTTCAACTTAAAATATAAGAGCAACTTGTGCAGTTAACGCTCGAGCAGGAGCGTTTAATAGTGCTCCACTTGTAATCTGACCCATTACCGGAGGTTAAGAATATTATTATTATTATTATTATTATTATTATTATTATTATTAATATTATCAGGTATTTGTAGAGCGCCAACAGATTCCGCACATGTTTTACATCATGCTTCAGCATTGATCTGTGCATGGTTTACCCTCTGTTTATTTTATAACAGATGGGTGTAACGTATAACATACTTGGTCTGATCCCGGTTGATTGAGTATGGAGAGAGCTTGGTGGAAGGATATAGCTCACCCTGTAAGGTGGTGATGGTGCTTGTTGTTTCTCCTCCCTGCAATACAATACCACTTTATGGGCTAGATTTTTAATGGATTTTTTATGTATTTTGTGCAACTTTTTATTTGAGTACAACAGTTAACCAGAGCTCTGAGGTTGCACTATCCTGAATCACGTTAAATTAAATTGCTCTCAAGTGAATGCGTTTACTTTGTTTGCATGAGATAAACAAATGAGCAGATTCATAGGGGAAGAAGCATTCTAATGGCTGGTTGGATTACCTGATAGGTCCCTTGGGTATTCGGAAAGGAAACCTGCAAAAAAGAATACAAGTTAACACAGTTTATAAATAAGTGATCCACAAATCAATCAATGAAAAACATAACTGAATAGTGCAGATATATAATAAAATAGGGATATATGACTAACATAAAACATTCACCAAGAAAACCATTGCAGAACTAGCACCTATACCACTTAACAGACAACAAATGATATACAGGGAGTGCAGAATTATTAGGCAAGTTGTATTTTTGAGGATTAATTTTATTATTGAACAACAACCATGTTCTCAATGAACCCAAAAAACTCATTAATATCAAAGCTGAATAGTTTTGGAAGTAGTTTTTAGTTTGTTTTTAGTTATAGCTATTTTAGGGGGATATCTGTGTGTGCAGGTGACTATTACTGTGCATAATTATTAGGCAACTTAACAAAAAACAAATATATACCCATTTCAATTATTTATTTTTACCAGTGAAACCAATATAACATCTCAACATTCACAAATATACATTTCTGACATTCAAAAACAAAACAAAAACAAATCAGTGACCAATATAGCCACCTTTCTTTGCAAGGACACTCAAAAGCCTGCCATCCATGGATTCCCCATGTTTTACTGACTGTGCTATCTTCTCTTCTGCATGAGCTTTAACCTTCCTAATTAACTGCTTAGACTCCAACAAAAAAAAGACTAAGCAGTTAATTAGGAAGGTTAAAGCTCATGCAGAAGAGAAGATAGCACAGTCAGTAAAACATGGGGACAAAACATTCTTTAGATATATCAGTGAAAGAAGAAAAAATAAGGTAGGAATAGTAAAATTGAAATCAGTTGATGGTAGAATAATAGAAGGAGATAAGCAGATTGCAGACTGTCTCAATGATTACTTCTGTTCTGTTTTCACTAAAGATTGTGAAGATACAATGTCTACATTAAGGGATGCTACGCAAAATAGAAACAAGCTTAACAGTAATCTTTTTACAGAGGATGAGGTTTTGTTAGCATTATCAAAAATAAATGTTACAAAGGCAGTGGGTCCTGATAATATTCATCCAAGGGTTTTAAAAGAACTTCGATCAGTGCTAACTGTCCCATTAACTGATCTGTTTAATCAGTCACTATTAACAGGAGCTGTCCCAGATGATTGGAGAATAGCAAATGTAATACCCCTTCATAAAAAGGGCAGTAGAGAAGAATCTGGCAACTACAGGCCAGTTAGTTTAACTTCAGTAGTAGGGAAATTAATGGAAAGCCTCTTAAAAGAAAGAATTATGACTTATATAAAGACAAACAATTTAGAGGACCAAAATCAGCATGGTTTTACTTCAGGGAGATCATGTCAGACTAATCTAATTGACTTCTTTGATTATGTAACAAAAGTATTAGACAAGGGAGGAGCAGTTGATGTAGCATATCTAGATTTCAGCAAAGCATTTGACACCGTCCCACACAATAAACTTATTGACAAACTATATCTCCTTGGTCTAGATTCAAAAATTGTGAAATGGGTGGAATGCTGGCTTAAGGACAGAAAACAAAGTGTCTTAGTAAATGGAGTTCATTCAGCAGAGGGGGCTGTTACTAGTGGTGTTCCTCAGGGGTCAGTTCTGGGGCCTGTTTTGTTTAACATATTTATCTGCGATATCAGCAAAGGGCTACAGGGGAAAGTATGTCTCTTTGCAGATGATACAAAAATTTGCAACAGAGTGGATGTTCCAGGGGGGGTAGACAAAATGAGAAGTGATATACAACAATTGGAGGATTGGACAAACGACTGGGATCTAAAGTTTAACACAGCAAAGTGTAAAATAATGCATTTAGGGAAGAAAAATCCAAATGTTAATTACAGACTCAATGACACTTTACTGACTGCTACAGACGAGAAACAGGACTTGGGAATTATTATTTCAGATGATTTAAAACTTAGTAAACAATGTAGTAATGCAGCGAGTAAGGCTAGCAGAATGCTTGGATGTATTGGTAGAGGTATTTGCAGCAGAAATAGTAAGGTTCTTATGCCACTTTATAGATCATTAGTTAGGCCTCATCTTGAGTATTGTGTGCAGTTCTGGAGACCATATCTTCAGAAGGATATTAACAAACTTGAATCTGTGCAAAGGAGGGCTACCAAAATGGTACATGGTCTAAAAAATAAAACTTACCAGGATAGGCTCAATGACCTAAATATGTATAGCTTAGAGGAGAGAAGGGAAAGAGGTGATATGATAGCAACTTTTCATTACATTAAAGGGTTTAGTAAAACTGAGGCTGTGGGTATTTTACATAAAATGGAAAATTCAAGAACAAGGGGTCATGAGCTCAAGCTAAAGGGTAGTAGATTCAGGAGTAATTTGAGGAAGCACTTCTTTACAGAAAGAGTGATTGATTTATGGAATAAACTTCCTCAAGAGGTAGTAGCAACAAACACTGTGGGGGACTTTAAAAATGCATGGGACAAGCATAGGGCTATCCTACGAACTAGATAAGTTTATACTGTTAGGTAAGGTCGGGCAGACTTGCTGGGCCTATGGCTCTTATCTGCCATCAATATCTATGTTTCTATGTTTCTATGATTCTGTCAGTGTTTTGATCTGTTCACCATCAACATTGCGTACAGCAGCAACCACAGCCTCCCAGACACTGTTCAGAGAGGTGTACTGTTTTCCCTCCTTGTAAATCTCACATTTGATGATGGACCACAGGTTCTCAATGGGGTTCAGATCAGGTGAACAAGGAGGCCATGTCATTAGATTTTCTTCTTTTATACCCTTTCTTGCCAGCCACGCTGTGGAGTACTTGGACGCGTGTGATAGGAGCATTGTCCTGCATGAAAATCATGTTTTTCTTGAAGGATGCAGACTTCTTCCTGTACCACTGCTTGAAGAAGGTGTCTTCCAGAAACTGGCAGTAGGACTGGGAGTTGAGCTTGACTCCATCCTCAACCCGAAAAGGCCCCACAAGCTCATCTTTGATGATACCAGCCCAAACCAGTACTCCACCTCCACCTTGCTGGCGTCTGAGTCGGACTGGAGCTCTCTGCCCTTTACCAATCCAGCCACGGGCCCATCCATCTGGCCCATCAAGACTCACTCTCATTTCATCAGTCCATAAAACCTTAGAAAAATCAGTCTTGAGATATTTCTTGGCCCAGTCTTGACGTTTCAGCTTGTGTGTCTTGTTCAGTGGTGGTCGTCTTTCAGCCTTTCTTACCTTGGCCATGTCTCTGAGTATTGCACACCTTGTGCTTTTGGGCACTCCAGTGATGTTGCAGCTCTGAAATATGGCCAAACTGGTGGCAAGTGGCATCTTGGCAGCTGCACGCTTGACTTTTCTCAGTTCATGGGCAGTTATTTTGCGCCTTGGTTTTTCCGCACGCTTCTTGCAACCCTGTTGACTATTTTGAATGAAACGCTTGATTGTTCGATGATCACGCTTCAGAAGCTTTGCAATTTTAAGAGTGCTGCATCCCTCTGCAAGATATCTCACTATTTTTGACTTTTCTGAACCTGTCAAGTCCTTCTTTTGACCCATTTTGCCAAAGGAAAGGAAGTTGCCTAATAATTATGCACACCTGATATAGGGTGTTGATGTCATTAGACCACACCCCTTCTCATTACAGGGATGCACATCACCTAATATGCTTAATTGGTAGTAGGCTTTTGAGCCTATACAACTTGGAGTAAGACAACATGCATAAAGAGGATGATGTGGTCAAAATACTCATTTGCCTAATAATTCTGCACTCCCTGTAGGTTTGCTCCATTTAAATGATAAACAATTATAAACAATACAGGGGGCTTCTTTGAAAAGAATAGACTAGATAATAAATACTAAATGTGCATGGGAACGTTTTTGGTTTCATATAGATCATCACATTTTCTATTCATAGTTTTTGATGCTGTTTGGGCATGGTCCTAGCTTTAGACTGTTTATCTATAAAAGTCACCAATTGCAGAAGCAGTAATAGTACAAATGGGAAAGTTAACATCTAGTGCAAAACAAATATAGCACTAGCGATATAGTTAGGTATCTTTAGCTTTGTCTCAATATATCTCTTCCCAGATAGATATACGATTATATAAGTACAAAGAAAAATGGTAGAGTCAAAGCGCTAAACAGCAAAGATACCTGGAGGCTGATAGTAGTATAAAATATATAATCAATTTATTTGAGCAAACTGCTTCTAAAAAAATCACATAGGGTAAGTGTTATCACATAAATTTCTAAAAACACATAGATGCACAGGGTATTATATGTCTAAAAAGTATATACAGACAGGTACGTCTCCCTTGGAATTTATATATATCAGCAGGATATATTAGAGCTATGCTAAAAATGTATGCTTTAATTCATACACAAAATAAACAACAGCGTTTTCCACCTTTATGTATATACAAAGTCTAGATTTGACTGGATAGCAAATGAGAGTTAGGCCAATCCATGTTTCAATATAAATGATAGTTCAACTTGTTTAAGTAGCTTGTGTGTGAGGATAAAAATAGAAGAATACTTTCATTCAGTATTGTCACTGTGAACAACAATGCACGGAGGCACTTAGAAAAATACAGGTAGCTTACCAGCTGTGTTTTGTTTCGATTCTCTTCAGACTTACGGTGCTTAGCTTCTTTACAGCATATTTTCCCTCTGAGGCTCCACTAAAGTTTTCGTTAGTTGTAATTCAACCTGGCAATATGCTACATACCAAGATCTCACTGGCGTATTTCCAATGTGTTAAGTTCAGATTTACAAAAGTCAGTTGTGTGTTGCTCAATCGGCATCCAGGGATCACATGTGAATCGTGACATCACTATTTTGCTGAGAGTTGTAATGGGATCCAAGTATTAGCTGAATACAATACATAGAAGCAACGGCCGTTGCAGAATTGATACTTTTCCCTTTGCCCTCCATTCACCTTGAAAACTCCTCAGGGTTAGAGTAGTTTCTCAGCTATTAAATGTAGATACATCAACGCGTTTCACTGCTTCAATGTCTTGACAAAGCCATAAAATACCCTGTGCATCTATGTGTTTTTAGAAATTTATGTGATAACTTTTACCCTATGTGATTTTTTTAGGAGCAGTTTGATCAAATAAATTGATTAGATATTTTATACTACTATCAGCCTCCAGGTATTTTTGCTGTTTAGTGCTTTGACTCTACCATTTGTCTTTGAAGTAAACATTCAGGGCAGCATAAGAGCAGTACATTTTCGCAAGCTGAAGCTGCAGCACAATGGGGAAGAAGGGCAGATGGACAATCCTGGCGCCAGGGCAGGAGACAGTAACCATGGAACATTGTGGTAAATGAAGTACAATTTTACAACTTGGAAGAGCAGCAGCACAAGGGGAGAACAGGGTAGGCAGCAGTTCTGGCATCCAAGGCAGCACAAGACTATGGCACATAGTGTTGTATGCTGATGGGGTACTTGAATGGCACTGTTTGTAATTATATTTACTTTACGAATATTCTAGCAGAAGGGTATATGAGAAGTCTATTTTTTTCTTTTTATCCTGTGCCCTAGCTGTTGGACAGCTATTTTTTCTTTTGCTAGTTACCCGCTTACAAATCTTTACGTGTTGAGTACATGCTTAATGCAGTCAAATTTGGCTTT
This sequence comes from Bombina bombina, assembly GCF_027579735.1. NCBI lineage: Eukaryota > Metazoa > Chordata > Amphibia > Anura > Bombinatoridae > Bombina > Bombina bombina. The sequence goes on along the minus strand of NC_069503.1, from coordinate 574,705,541 downwards.
TTGCATGCATCTGTTACTGCTCATATTAAAAGTTGAAAGCAAAAAGTACAATATCATGACCGTGTTAAGATATTTTCCTATAGACTTCAATGGAGAGAGAAAAGTAAAAAAATAAACTAACACCCTTACTCACTCGCTAACCCGCATTGCAAAACGCCCCCTATTGTAATAAGATAGCCCGACTCAAAGTACCCAACTACACTATTAACCCCTAAACCTCCACACCCCCACATCACAATATGCTGTGCTACACTATTAAACCCTGAAACCACCACAACCCCACATTACAAACTACTTAGCTACAGTATTAACCCCTAAACTGCCAAACCCCTACTTCACAAACTACCATTACATTATAAAAATCCTACCATTACATTAAGAAAAACAACCTACTATTACAGAAGAAAACTAACATTACAAAAAAAACAACCTAAATATCAAAGGTAAGAGAACCTAAAGATAAGGGTTTTAAATAGCACTCATTACTACTAAAGTTACTAAAAAATTGAATTTTAATTATATTGCAGTTAAAAGGAGAAAAAAGGATAACACCTTTTAAAATACCCACTAAGCCGCTGTGCACCTTATCCCCCTGTTTCCTGGCCGATAGCAGCTCCCTCGGCTTCAGGTGGCAGGGACAAGGGACAGCAAGTTAAAACCAACAAATGTGCCCAAATGTGCAGATAGCACAAATGCGTTTCGGCTGTATTATTCAGCCTTTGTCAATGTGATAAGACAAACCGAAGCCCAGGTGCCACCCTCTTATGTAGTGCTCATAACCGGTCTCACAGCCAATCACATGAGTCCCTTTGGAACGCCCTTCATTACGCCAATAGAAGGCTGTGTGCTGGGGGCGTATATGAAAGCTTCTATCTGATTGGTATTACTGAGTCAACTTCGTCAGTAACGATTTGTTATTGGGTGTAAGCATTGACAACTCTATCTCATTCATTCGATGCCTTTTATGAAACATATATGATCGCATGATATGATCGCATATATTGAGCAGACGTAGTGATGATTTATTTTTCATCATCCATATTCACATACAAATACCCTACATCTAGGCAGAAACTCTTGCAGTTTAACGTCAATCCGTCCTATAAGCGCAATTGTTTACAGCGTAGGTGTCTGTGTATCATAGTATTCACATTACTAAACTTTAAGAAACATTTTTTCGAACTTACATAATGCCTGTTGAGAAGCAGTATAGTAAATTTAATGTCATACAAGAGTCTGCTCTTATATACATCTGGGTGACGGTATCTCATAATAAACCAATATCGGCCTTTTTGTAAGTTCTGGTTTGATTGGCTTTATTGTCTTCACAATTCTGGCCATATTTGTAAGCCAGGTCATACATAAACAAAGGGTTATATGTGTGGTTATTCATACCATAATGACCTTTAGATCTGTCACACTGAACGATGACAACAAATGTAAAACATAATTGCTACGCATTCAAGTGATAAAACCAATATCGGCCTTTTTGTGAGTTCTTGTTTGATTGGCTTTACTCTGTTCACAATTCTGGCCATATTTGTAAGCCAAGTCATGCATTAACAAAGGGTTATATGTGTGGTTATTCATACTATAACGATCTTTAGATCTGTCACACTGAACAATGACAACAAATATAAAACACAATTGTTACGCATTCAAGTGATACTACAATTTAATGATTTGTATGTTAGCAGGGGGCAAAAGTAACTTTTTTAACTTTTTTAAGTTTTTTCGTTGTACACTAGTTATGTGATCGATGGTTAGGTAGTTGTCCTGGTCCTGAACAATCAGATTTTTTCATGATCAGGTTTCCAATCTCCTACTTAGTCTCGAAAATGACAAGCATCTAGGAAAATCACTTCATAATTGTCCCCTATTATTGGTCTATCGTATAAGATTAACCATTAAGTTTGACGATCATAAAAGTTTGTGCACATGATCCACAAATGTTCACAATGAGTCTGATCTCAAGATGGTCCGATGATATCTGCAAACTTACATCTGACCTAAAAAACAAAAGCACTGTAGAAGGGGAAGTTGTGGGAGAGTGGTCACAATCACTAAAAGAATTAAAAGAGATTAGAAAAAAAACAAATTAAAGGTAAATGGAACCTGGGTATGTATGATTTTTATCAAAAGAATAGTGTCATACCCAGAGGCTTATGCCTTAAAATGTTTCCTTCTTTTTACAATCTGAAACCCGAACTTATGACTAAATGGGAACAAGCCCTAACTGACTGTTCACTTAAACTGATAGGTTATCTCATAGAACATGAGACTGATAAATTAAATTCAGTTACACAAGAGATCAACAAACTAAGTGACAGTTTAAAAATTTATGAAACAAGGGATGATTTTCAGAAATCATATAATAAAATTAAAACTGATGTGGAGAGGTTTGCTAAGTTTGTGTCTGAGAAAAAAGAAAAAAAGATTGACAGAGATTTAAATGATTACTCGCAAGGAAAAGTATATTCCTGGAAAAAAAGTGCTAACCAACTCTCTGACTCAGAAGGCACTGACATAGAATATGAATCTGCGGACGCAGAAACATCTGATAGTGAAGTTATTCCCAGATCTATACTCACCAATATCACTAAAAAATCCAAACCACACATTAACATTAATAAAATCCCTTTAGACGTAAAATCCGTAGAGGGCGAGGTAAGACATCCCCAAACAAGACGGCAAGTTCGGTTCAATCAAAAACAACAACACCACAAGAATCTACCACACAAACAGAAATAGATGATAATGATAGTGATGACAATCTTAATATCATCAATCTTTCTGACAAAACTTTAACCCCTATACATATACGTGCACTTAAGAAAGGCCTATCTTTTGTACCCTCCAACCGTATTGACAAATTCAAGGCAATCAAAGACACACATTTATTTGTTAGAAAAGTGCTACTCATGAAATATTTCTTTAACACTGATGATCCTGACAGTTTATCCACATCTGATATAACTGACAGAACAGCCCTAAATGACTTAATATAATTACTCGAAGATAGCGAATTAGCGACTAACAAATTGCTATCTAATAATGAGAATTGGCGAGAAATTTTAAAAACCAAGTCACAGTTTGTCCCCCCAAGCACTATTTCACCTCAAGCAGTGACATTTTTAAACCTAGTCTGTCAAGACATAATATCTATGAATGAGGACGAAAGTTCTTTCAGTAACATGACTAAACCTGAAATTGAGGCAATAAAAGAAATGACTCAATGGACAGATGTCCAAATAAAAAATAGTGACAAAGGGGGTAACATAGTAATTTGGCCTTCTATAATGTATACTATGGAAGCTATGAAACAACTTTCAAATAACGCCAATTACAAAAGACTTTTGGGCAATCCAACAGAGAACTTCCTTGAATCATACAAGAAACTAATTGACACAGCACTTAACGATAAGATTATTGACCAGAAAGAACATAAATATTTAATGGTTACCAACCCTAGAGTAGTGACCATGTACTTACTACCCAAGATCCATAAAAATATCTCCTGCCCGCCTGGGAGACCAATCGTCTCAGGGATAGGATCACTCACAGAAAGGGCTAGCAGATATGTTGATGCGAGACTAAGAAAAATTGTTGATGCTCTACCTTCACATACTAGAGATATGATGCACATTTTAAATAAGATGCAAAGCATTTCAACAACTGAACATTCCATTCTAGTAACGTGATGTAGAGTCTCTCTACACGAGTATTAAAACCGAATGGGGCATAAAAGCTGTGGCACATTTTCTGCAAAAAGATACCAACATGGATCCAGCAACCAAAGAATTTATCATCAAGTTACTGAAATTTGTCCTTACACACAATTATTTTGTGTTTGATGATAAATTCTTTTTACAAGTCTGTGGCACCGCAATGGGCACATCCTGCGTGCCAATTTATGCCAATATATACCTGGGCTGGTGGGAAGAGATGATTGTGTTCAGTGACCACATGAACCAATACACACAATATATTTCCCACTGGTCCAGGTATATAGATGACATTCTCCTAATATGGGAGGGTCCAATGGAATTATTGGAAGAATTCATCAAAGTACTTAACATTAATCCCTTTGGATTATATCTGACATATAATGTTAGTTACGATAAAGTTGAATTTTTGGATCTAACAATTTCTAAGAATAATGACAAACTAGTGACAGACACATATAGAAAAGCCACTGCTACAAATAATATCTTACAGGCACAGAGCAACCATCACCCGTCCACATTTACCAGTCTCCCATACGGTGAATATCTTAGAATAAGGAGTACAGATATAAACTCCTTTAAAAAATCGGCATTAGAATTAAGAGACAGACTTCTTCAACGGGGTTACTCTAGGAAACTATTAGCTAAGGCTTATCAAAAAGCACTAGCGTATATAATGCTAGGTATTTTTTAAATGTAATTTTAGTTTTTTTAATGTAATGGTAGTTTTTTTGATGTAATGGTAGGTTGTTTTTTTTGGATATGGACGCTTGTCATTTTCGAGACTACGTAGGAGATTGGAAACCTGATCACGCAAAAATCTGATCAGGACCAGGCAACTACCTACCCATCGATCACATAACTAGTGTACAATGAAAAAACTTAAAAAAGTTAAAAAAGTTACTTTTGCCCCCTGCTAACATACAAATCATTAAATTGTAGTATCACTTGAATGCGTAACAATTGTGTTTTATATTTGTTGTCATCGTTCAGTGTGACAGATCTAAAGATCGTTATAGTATGAATAACCACACATATAACCCTTTGTTAATGCATGACTTGGCTTACAAATATGGCCAGAATTGTGAACAGAGTAAAGCCAATCAAACAAGAACTCACAAAAAGGACGATATTGGTTTTATCACTTGAATGTGTAGCAATTGTGTTTTACATTTGTTGTCATCGTTCAGCGTGACAGATCTAAAGGTCGTTATGGTATGAATAACCACACATATAACCCTTTGTTTATGTATGACCTGGCTTACAAATATGGCCAGAATTGTGAAGAGAATAAAGCCAATCAAACAAGAACTCACAAAAAGGCTGATATTGGTTTATTATGAGATACCGTCACCCAGATGTATATAAGAGCAGACTCTTGTATGACATTAACTTTACTATACTGCTTCTCAACAGGCATTATGTAAGTTCGAAAAAACGTTTCTTAAAGTTTAGTAATGTGAATACTATGATACACAGACACCTACGCTGTAAACAATTGCGCTTATAGGACGGATTGACGTTAAACCGCAAGAGTTTCTGCCTAGATGTAGGGTATTTGTATGTGAATATGGATGATGAAAAATAAATCATCACTACGTCTGCTCAATATATGCGATCATATCATGCGATCATATATGTTTCATAAAAGGCATCGAATGAATGAGATAGAGTTGTCAATGCTTACACCCAATAACAAATCGTTACTGACGAAGTTGACTCAGTAATACCAATCAGATAGAAGCTTTCATATACGCCCCCAGCACACAGCCTTCTATTGGCGTAATGAAGGGCGTTCCAAAGGGACTCATGTGATTGGCTGTGAGACCGGTTATGAGCACTACATAAGAGGGTGGCACCCGGGCCTCGGTTTGTCTTATCACATTGACAAAGGTTGAATAATACAGCCGAAACGCGTTTGTGCTATCTGCAAGCACTCCTGTGCACATTTGTTGGTTTTAACTTGCTGTCCCTTGTCCCTGCCACCTGAAGCCAAGGGAGCTGCTATCAGCCAGGAAACAGGGGGACAAAGTGCACAGTGGCTTAGTGGGTATTTTAAAAGGTGTTATCCTTTTTTCTCCTTTTAACTGCAAAATAATTAAAATTCAATTTTTTAGTAACTTTAGTAGGAATGAGTGCTATTTAAAACCCTTATCTTTAAGTTCTCTTACCTTTGATATTTACGTATGTACTCTGTAGGGTTAGCACCGGATTTATTATCTATTAATTCCTTTGTATACACTATACCTAGTGCCAGTTCTCAAAACCATAACCAAAAAAAACAACCTACCATTACATCAAAAAAACTACCATTACATTAAAAAAACTAAAATTACATTAAAAAAATACCTAGCATTATATATAAAAAAACTAACATTACATAAAAAAAACTACCATTACCAAAAAATGTAAATAAAACCTACCATTTCCGAAAATAATAAAACTAACTTTACTGAAAACAAAAAGAAAACCTAACATTACAGAAAGTAAACCAAGAAATTACCAAAAATAAAAAAACACAATTATGCCTATTCTAAAACTAAATCTACGCTTGAAATAAAAAAAAACTCCACAAAATAAAAAACCCTATACTAACACAAATTTACTATAGAAATTGCCCTTAGAAGGTGGATTTAGTTATACAACCCCATTCTACAATAAAAGTAAGCCCCCCCAAAAAAAGCCTATCTAAAAAAAAAACCTATTATAAAAGTTGCTCTGAAAAGGACATTTGGCTGGGCATTGCGCTTAGAAGGGCATTTGGTAAGGCAGTACCCTAAAGCTTTTTTGCTGCCCAATAACTCCCCCCCCTTATTTCGCATAAAACACACCCACCCAAAAAAAGCCTACCGCTAAACTCAAAAGTTTTTACTCACCAAACTTGAATCCGGCTCCTACGTGATCGCCAACTGCGGTGCTCTTCTTCATGGTAGGGCCCATCTTCATATAGGTGGCGGTGACCCATGTTCATGTAAGCAGCAGTCCTCTTCTACCTTTATATAGGGTACCCTTGCATTCCTATTGGCTGATTTTCAAATCCAAATTCATATCAGCCAATAGAAAAAGCTTTCATTCTATTAGCAGATTTGAATTTGAAAATCAGCGAATAACAATGCAATGGTGGTACCTTGCATTAAAACTTCAGTGTGCAGCTGGTGACTGCATAAAGAGGATGACAACGATGGAAGATCCGAAGATGAGAAAAAAGAAAATAAGAAGATGCATGGGGTGGAATATGGATAAAGACTTCCCCAGCGGAGTGGCAGCAGAAGATGGATGAAGATGGACCACCGCCACCAGGATGAAGATAGAAGAGGACTGCAGCCTTCATGAAAATGGGCTGCTGCCACCTTCATGAAGATAACCCCCCCCCCCACCAGGATGAAGATGGGCTCTGCAGTGAAGAGGAGCACTGCAGTTGGTTATCACATAGGAGCCCGGAGTCGAGTTCAGGGAGTACCATCTTTTGGGTTTAGCTGTAGTTTTTTTTAGGGTGGGTTATTCTTAGGTTAGGGTTTGTTTTTTTTTAAAGAAAAAGAGCTGTAATTGCATTAGGTCAATGCCCTACCTTATGCCATTTTCAGGGCAACTATGTATTTAGAATAGTGTTTTGTTTTTTTTTATTATCGTTTTTTCCCTCTTGGGCAGCAAAAGAACTATGTTCACTTAAGTCCACTGCCCTTCTAAGAATAATGTCCAACCAAATGCCCTTTTCAGGGCAATCTTTTTTTTAGATTAGGTTCTTTTAGAATAGATTTTTTTGCTTGGGTAGCAAAAGAGCTTTGCTCACTTTAGGTAACTGCCTTACCAAATGCCCTTCTAAGGGTAATGCCCAACCAAATACCCTTTTCAGGGCAATGTTTTGTTAGCATAGTTTGTTTATAAGATAAGATTCTATTTAGATTAGGGTTTTTGTAAATAGTAAAGAGCTGTAATCGCTGTAGGGGAATAGCCTACCAAATGTCCTTATCAGGGCAATTTTTGGAGTAGGTTTTTTAGATAAGCATTTTTGGGGTGGAGTTTACTTTTATTGTAAAATGGGGTTGTATTTTTTGGAGGAAAAAGAGCTAAATCGCTTTAGGGCAATGCCCTGCAAAAAGCCCTTCTAAGGGATATTGCAATAGTAACTTTTAGTGTTAGTATAGTGTTTTTTTATTTTGGGATTTTTTTAAAGGGGGACTGTTTAGTGGTTAATAGTGTAGCAAAGTAGTTTGCAATGGGGGTTGTAGTGGTTTAGGGGTTAATAGTCTAGCGGAGTAGTTTGCAATGATGGTGTGGCGGATTAGGGGTTAATAGTATAGTGGGGAAGTTTGTGATGTGGGTGTGTGGCAGTCTAGGGGTTAATAGTGAAGTGGAGAAGTTTGAGATATGAAGGTGTGTCACAGTTTAGCGGTTAATAGTGTAGTGAGGCAATTTAAGATGTGGGGTGTGGTGGTTTGGGGGTTACCATATAGTTTAGTGCAACTTTTCAAACTCTTTACGTGATCTTTCAAGTCGTGCAAAAAGTTTGAGTGTAATATGTGACTGCATTTGAACGATCACATTTATTTTCAACTTTTAATACAAGTGCACATTGCTGCTCAACGCCACCCATGGAAAATATAGGGAACGTAAATTACCAAAAACACTGCTCCACTTGTAACATGGATTTGAGTGTAAAATGCACTGTGATCTTGTAATTGTATTTGTGCTCCTCCCGCTAACGATAGCGATCCACTTGAAATCTAGTCTTTTCATTTGAATGTATATTTGAATATTTTTCATATTTATTGGTTTCACTAATGAAATTCTGTTTTTTCTATTGGACATGGTTTAGACTATATTAAAGGGACAGTTTACTCCACAAATTTTCTTCCCTTTAATTTGTTCCCAATGATCCACTTTACCTGCTGAAGTGTAATAAATTGTTTGCAAGTATTTCCATTACCCTTATATTGGCATTTGAAATAGTTGATTTAGCCTGTGGTATCCCCACCCATCCTGAAATTTATATATATAAATTTAAATATATAAGATTTTTTTGTAAAAATCATCTAATATGGGATGCACTGGAAACATACTTCATCTGTAGTAATTTGAAATATGAATGTCCAATGTTTACCTTTTGATACTATGCAATAATCACCTGCTAAAAAAAACACATGTAATTAACACTGAAAGTTCAGGGTGACTCTAATATGATTACATCAAACTGTTTTGTTTTTTACTTTGTTACTAGGGACAACGATGAGATTCCATTAAGATGTTCCTATAAAACACAAATGGATTCATTGTCTGACAGGTATAGTGTGTATTTTATTTAGTTCTATGATTACATGCTTTGAAGTTGGAGGTTTGAAGTTATTGGGGCCGATTTATTAAGCAGCAAATGCTGCTTATTCCGTGCGATCCTCCTGGCTTGCCGGAAACAGGAGTTAAGAAGCAGCGGTGTGATTGACACCCCCTGCTAGTGGCCGATTGGCCACACATGTGCATGGGGTGGCATCAGGGCCGGATAGGGCCACCGGGATACCGGGAAAAATCCTGGTGGGCCGCCGGCCGGCAGAGGCTGCTCAGACACATTTTTTACATCCGGAGATTCCGGACCAGGCATGTAACCACTACCCTCGCTACCCGGTATACAGCACATGTGTTTGAGTGACCCACAGCCAGCAGATGGTAGTACCGGCTCTACTTCAGTGAGTCACCGGGTGGGGGGGGGGAAAATAGCTGCTCGTGTTAGATAGTGACAGACACATATATGTATGTAACAACATGTGTATGTGGCAATGAAAAAAATGTGTGGTTGTAACTCACAATTTTTTTATTTTATATATATATATATATATAGGATGCAGAGACAGGTGCACTCTCACGAACAGTATCACAAATGCCAGGGTGCTAGAATATGAGTAATAATATAGCAGATAGAAGACAGCACTCTCTGGTCTTAAATGCAGATAAAGATTTTATTGCGCTGACGTTTCGGGGAATACTCCCCTTCCTCAGGTCTGAGGAAGGGGAGTATTCCCCGAAACGTCAGCGCAATAAAATATTTATCTGCATTTAAGACCAGAGAGTGCTGTCTTCTATTATATATATATATATATATATATATATATATATATATATATATATATATATATACTGTGTATATATATATATATATATACTGTGTATATACTGTGTATATATATATATATATATATATATATACTGTGTATATATATATATATATATATATATATATATATATATACTGTGTATATATATATATATATATATATATATATATATATAGTGAATAGAAGAAGGGAAGGGCGCACAGAGAAGGCAGATCTGGGTGTAGTATATTATGGTATCAAAATTATCATTCACGTGAAGTATACACTCACTTGGTAAAACCTCAATCAGTATGGGGTAAGGTATTGGCGTGGAGGCTATTTCAAGCCCTGTATGACATCCAGCGTTGCTTTTCACAGCTTGGTACTTCTTTTCAGTGAAATTGGAAAATATGGTGTTCCAAAATTCAATTCATTCATGTTTGCTTCAAGAATACAAAGGGGACACACTGACCTTCATATTTGACACAAACACAAATGAATTTTGGCACACCATATTTTCCAATTTCACTGAAATATAAGGAGTGACTCTCCTCTTCAACTACTTTTTTTTTTTTTTTTTAAATAATTTTTATTAAGGTTCACCAAGCAGTACATAATAAACATATTACAATGTGAAGCACTGGTGCAAAAATGACATTTGAATACAGTACAGAACATTGGGCACCATATCCCACTACAATCAATAGCAAGAACCACATTGTTATTATGCACATCTTATAATACAGTATAATATATTGTGGCTTCTAGCTGATAATGAGGGCCTCTCCTAGACCCCTCCAACACCTAAACCTCATGGAAGGCAAATTGTAAATAAGGGACCACTTTAGGATCCCATATAAGAGGTAGAACCTTGTTTTTCTTAATTTTTTCTCATACACAAAGAACTTGATGGGCCATTCACAGACCTTATATCGAACAAAATAACAGCTGCAGCTAATAAGCCGACATGTGGGTATCCAAATATGATTTCTAAATAGTTAAGGCACAGTTGTGAGTTTGGAACACAGAAATATGCATTCGGTATATGTAACATAGTTATGACACAATGAAGTTTCAGAGACAAACACACTATGAACACCTGCCTTAGGATTGCAGAGGGATAATATTATTAAAGCTCACACAGTAAGCTACAATATATGTGAGTTAAACTATAACACACCTTACATAGCTGGGAGAAGAAACTATACTATGCATATGGGTACATAATCTCTAGACACTTCAGATAAGGGGAATAACAATACATATATATCAATAGATAGCTCCCCTAAGTGCATAATGTCATATATGGCAGGGTCCATTTAACTGTGAGGAAAAAATAGCAAATAGTAGTATATGTTGTAACCCAAAAAATATCGTGCAGGAAGCCCTATCAGCTGTAGCCTCTGAAGAGCAACTCATTAAAGCTAGCATAACAAACTACAAAGTGTTAGAGGCAAACTGCAGCATATATCATATAGCTAAGAAAAAGAACTTCTATAACTTATGAATGCAGAGTCACTAAACACATCTTAGATAAAGAAAACCAACAGTACATATATGTAAATATATAACCTCTTATACTGAAGAGCATAACATAATATCGCTAGGCTCCGTTAACTATGAGACAAAAACTGTTCAAAGTATATAGTTAGAGCTCACATATAGCTTAAAGGGACAGTCTACACCAGAATTTTTATTGTTTTAAAAGATAGATAATCCCTTTATTACCCATTCCCCAGTTTTGCATAACCAACACAGTTATATTAATATACTTTTAACCTCTGTGATTATCTTGTATCTAAGCCTCTACAAACTGCCCCTTATTTCAGTTCTTTTGACAGACTTGCAGTCTAGCCAATCAGTGCCTGCTCCCAGATAACTTCTCGTGCACGAGCACAGTGTTAGCTATATGAAATACGTGAACTTACACCCTCTAGTGGTGAAAAACTGTTAAAATGCAATCTGAAAGAGGTGGGCTTCAAGGTCTAAGAAATTAGCATATGAACCTCCTAGGTTAAGCTTTCAACTAAGAATACCAAGGGAACAAAGCAAAATTGGTGATAAAAGTAAAATGGAAAATTGTTTAAAATTACATGCTCTATCTGAATCATGAAAGTTTATTTTGGCCTAGACTGTCCCTTTAAGCAAATGGGTAGCTAAAGGTTATGGAAATAGCAATCTAAATTTAGTACTATCTAGTTGGCTATCAGAACTTTTTGCGTAACAGGATAAGCTGCAATGGGGTGCACCTAAGTTTCTTGCGAGGACCTAACCTATTTTCTATACTGAAAACGTCTCTCGAGCATCATGTAAAATTATAAATAGGTTTCCTAGCCAATAGTGGGGACAATATAACAGTCTCAGTTTTCCATTCACTTGAGTCCCTTTAGGTAGCTATTATGCCCAGGATGTCCTAATGGCAAAGTTTTATGTGGGCAATAAGTCTGGAGTCCACCCTGAGGCATCCCGACAACCTAGCCCACACCTTGCCTATTACAGGGACTCGTAATTACCCTGCCCGGAGGTCCGCAAAGCCTCACCGCACACCAAAGGATACCTTGAAATCGAACCAGGATTAGCTGGGTCCCCCTTTGTCCACGACTGGCCCTTATTACCCTGTTGACATCCAGAGAGGGTTCGGCATCCCCTACTGAACAAAGCTGGAGAGAAAAGGTTGTAGGCAAGTTCCGCCCCCACTGGGAGTCAGCTATACATTGAGGGGTCTCCAATATCCTGTCCTCGAACTCCTTGTCAGAATGCCTCATAGCTGCCTCCATTTGGATCTCTTTGTGGGCATCGAAACAATCTGAGTCCCTCTCCAGGGGGCCGGCCGCATCCCCCAGAGCCGGGGCCAAGATATAAGGTAAGGATCCCACACAGGTCGTCGGTTGTGGATACGGCAGAGCTCTCCCTGCAGTAAGCTGGGCCACAGTAGACTGTAAAATTTCTCCTAGATTGTTAGAATCCGTTGCTGTCGCCACCTCCGACTTAGACGTTGCTGTCTCTGCATGCACATGCTCCATGAGGGCCGCAAGGTGGTCTAATCTGCTGCAAAACTTGTGCTCGAGATCGAGGAGCAGGTCTCTTATGATAATAGAAACCACCCCCATATTGCAGATCTTATTGCAGGTTAAAGTAGATGCAGAGGCACAATGTTTACTCTGCTTACCCCGGTTCCCCGGGGGGGGGTGCTGAGTTCTCTTCCTTTGCAGGCCACCAAGAGATCTCCGCGGCCCAGTCTGGGAAGCTTCTTTTCTCTTAATATAGGTATATTCCAATCCAGCAGGGCGTTATGCACTTCATGAAGATCAATTTTTTTCTGGATGGACATGCAAAATCTTAATTACAAGGCGGATTGCAATTTTTCCTTACAGAGCTCCCAATTAGCAGCCATCTTAGGCCATAGCCCGGACATTCCCCCCTCTTTAAATACTTTAAATGATATATAGAGGAGGACAGTGTTAATCCATCTATATATACTGAATAGATCATAAAAGATTTATTTCAATATAGATGTACATGGATACATATTATCTTTAGATATAGATTTATGTTACTGGAAACACTGATATTTGTGTGGTTGTTCCTTCTCACCTGCTAAGCGCTGATACTGTTTGTGTGGATATATATATATATTTATATATTATATATATATCTATATGAGTTGAAGGGAAAACCAGCTAGAGCATAGTTGGCTGGCTTGGAGGGGGCGTGGCTGGGCTGGAGGGGGTGTGGCTAGGCACAAGGGGGCTGGGCTGGGCCGGTCTATGCAAATTTCCAGGGACGGTCTGATTTCCCAGCCCGGCCCTGGGTGGTATTGCACAAGCATTTCACAAGCTATAGCAAATCATGTCTGCCCGGGGTATGATAAATCTACCCCTTTGAGTACATATAAGAAAATACTGACAGAAAGATTAGGTAGATGGTATATAGAATAGGTTTCTTTCAGAAATAAACAAAAATAAATTTAAAGCCATGAACCAAAAAAGGGTGAAATTTGAAGATTTAAAGAAACATGCGGCTAGATTTAGAGTTTGGTCGGTAACGACCCGCGTAGATAACGCTGGCTTTTTTCTGGCCGCACCTTTTAAATACCTCTGGTATTGAGAGTTCACAGAATGGCTGCGTTAGGCTCCAAAAAGGGAGCGTACAGGCATATTTACCACCACTGCAACTCTCGATACCAGAGTTGCTTACGGACGCGGCCAGCTTCAAAAACGTGCTCATGCATGATTCCCCCATAGAAAACAATGGGGCTGTTTGAGCTGAAAAAAAAACTAACACCTGCAAAAAAGCCGCGTTCAGCTCCTAACGCAGCCCCATTGTTTGCTATGGGGAAACACTTCCTACGTCTGCACCTAACACTCTAACATGTACCCCGAGTCTAAACACCCCTAACCTTACACTTATTAACCCCTAATCTGCCACCCCCGCTATCGCTGACACCTGCATATTATTATTAACCCCTAATCTGACGCTCCGTACACCGCCGCTACTTACATTATCCCTATGAACCCCTAATCTGCTGCCCCTAACACCGCCGACCCCTATATTATATTTATTAACCCCTAATCTGCCCCCCACAACGTCGCCTCCACCTGCCTACACTTATGAACCCCTAATCTGCCGAGCGGACCGCACCGCTATTATAATAAAGTTATTAACCCCTAATCCGCCTCACTAACCCTGTAATAAATAGTATTAACCCCTAATCTGCCCTCCCTAACATCGCCGACACCTAACTTCAAACATTAACCCCTAATCTGCTGACTGGAGTTCACCGCTATTCTAATAAATGTATTAACCCCTAAAGCTAAGTCTAACCCTAACACTAACACCCCCCTAAGTTAAATATAATTTAAATCTAACGAAATAAATTAACTCTTATTAAATAAATTATTCCTATTTAAAGCTAAATACCTGTAAAATAAACCCTAATATAGCTACAATATAAATTATAATTATATTATAGCTATTTTAGGATTTATATTTATTTTACAGGTAACTTTGTATTTATTTTAACCAGGTACAATAGCTATTAAATAGTTAAGAACTATTTAATAGTTACCTAGTTAAAATAATTACAAAATTACCTGTAAAATAAATCCTAACCTAAGTTACAATTAAACCTAACACTACACTATCAATAAATTAATTAAATAAAATACCTACAATTATCTACAATTAAACCTAACACTACACTATCAATACATTAATTAAATACAATACCCACAAATAAATACAATTAAATAAACTAACTAAAGTACAAAAAATAAAAAAGAACTAAGTTACAAAAAATAAAAAAATATTTACAAACATTAGAAATAAATTACAACAATTTTAAACTAATTACACCTACTCTAAGCCCCCTAATAAAAAAAATGCCCTACCCTATTCTAAATTACAAAAGTTCAAAGCTCTTTTACCTTACCAGCCCTGAACAGGGCCCTTTGCGGGGCATGCCCCAAAGAATTCAGCTCTTTTGCCTGTAAAAAAAAACATACAATACCCCCCCCAACATTACAACCCACCACCCACATACCCCTAATCTAACCCAAACCCCCCTTAAATAAACCTAACACTAAGCCCCTGAAGATCTTCCTACCTTGTGTTCACCTCGCCGGGTTCACCGATCGGTCCAGAAGAGGGTCCGAAGTGTTGATCCAAGCCCAAGCGGGGGGCTGAAGAGTGACGTCCATCCTCGGGCTGAAGTCTGGATCCAAGCGGCGGCTGAAGAAATCCATCATCGGGATGAAGTCGGAAGTCCATCATCGGGATGAAGTCTTCTATCAAGCCGCATCTTCAATCTTCTTTCTTCCGGAGCGGAGCGGAGCCATCTTCTTCCCAGCGGATGCGGATCCAACCTCTTCAAGCGACGCCTACTAGCCGAATGACGGTTCCTTTAAGGGACGTCATCCAAGATGGCGTCCCTCGAATTCCGATTGGCTGATAGGATTCTATCAGCCAATCGGAATTAAGGTAGGAAAATTCTGATTGGCTGATGGAATCAGCCAATCAGAATCAAGTTCAATCCGATTGGCTGATCCGATCAGCCAATCAGATTGAGCTCGCATTCTATTGGCTGATCGGAACAGCCAATAGAATGCGAGCTCAATCTGATTGGCTGATTGGATAAGCCAATCGGATTGAACTTTATTCTGATTGGCTGATTCCATCAGCCAATCAGAATTTCCTACCTTAATTCCGATTGGCTGATAGAATCCTATCAGCCAATCGGAATCGGAGCTATAATATAATTATAATTTATATTGTAGCTATATTAGGGTTTATTTTACAGGTAAGTATTTAGCTTTAAATAGGAATAATTTATTTAATAAGAGTTAATTTATTTCGTTAGATTTAAATTATATTTAATTTAGGGAGGTGTTAGTGTTAGGGTTAGACTTAGCTTTAGGGGTTAATCCATTTATTACAGTAGCGGCGAGATTCGGTCGGAAGATTAGGGGTTAATAAGTGTAGGCAGGTGGAGGCGACGTTGAGGGGGGCAGATTAGGGGTTAATAAATATAATATAGGGGTCGGCAGTGTTAGGGGCAGCAGATTAGGGGTACATAAGTATAACGTAGGTGGCGGTCGGCAGATTAGGGGTTAAAAAAATTTAATCGAGTGGCGGCGATGTGGGGGGACCTCGGTTTAGGGGTACATAGGTAGTTTATGGGTGTTAGTGTACTTTAGAGCACAGTAGTTAAGAGCTTTATAAACCGGCATTAGCCCAGAAAGCTCTTAACTACTGACTTTTTTCTGCGGCTGGAGTTTTGTCGTTAGAATTCTAACGCTCACTTCAGACACGACTCTAAATACCGGAGTTAGAAAGATCCCATTGAAAAGATAGGATACGCAATTGACGTAAGGGGATCTGCGGTATGGAAAAGTCGCGGCTGGAAAGTGAGAGTTAGACCCTTTCCTGACTGACTCCAAATACCGGCGGTAGCCTAAAACCAGCGTTAAGAGCCTCTAACGCTGGTTTTCACGGCTACCGCCAAACTCTAAATCTAGGCCATGGAAAACTATTTTCTTAAATTGTTATAGGAGACAATACCTTTCTTGCGGCTAGATTTAGAGTTCTGCGGCCAAAGGGGTGCGTTAGCTACGCGTGTATTTTTCCCCCCGCATCTTTTAAATACCGCTGGTATTTAGAGTTCACAGAAGGGCTGCGTTAGGTTCCAAAAAGGGAGCGTAGAGCATAATTTACCGCCACTGCAACTCTCAATACCAGCGGTGCTTACGGACGCGGCCAGCTTCAAAAACGTGCTTGTTCACGATTCCCCCATAGGAAACAATAGGGCAGTTTGGGCTGAAAAAAAACCTAACAACTGCAAAAAAGCAGCGTTCAGCTCCTAACGCAGCCCCATTGTTTCCTATGGGAAAACACTTCCTATGTCTGCACCTAACACCCTAACATGTACCCCGAGTCTAAACACCCCTAACCTTACACTTATTGACCCCTAATCTGCCGTCCCCGCTATCGCTGACCCCTGCATTTTATTATTAACCCCTAATCTGCCGCTCCGTACACCACCGCAACCTACGTTATCCCTATGTACCCCTAATCTGCTGCCCCTAACCCCCGCCGACCCCTATATTATATTTATTAACCCCTAATCTGCCGCCCCCAACGTCGCCGCCACCTACCTACAATTATTAACCCATAATCTGCCGACCAGACCTCACCGCTACTCTAATAAATGTATTAACCCCTAAAGCTAAGTCTAACCCTAACACTAACACCCCCCTAACTTAAATATAATTTTATTCTAACGAAATAAAATAATTCTTATTAAATAAATTAATCCTATTTAAAGCTAAATACTTACCTGTAAAATAAACCCTAATATAGCTACAATATAAATAATAATTATATTGTAGCTATTTTAGGATTAATATTTATTTTATAGGCAACTTTGTATTTATTTTAACCAGGTACAATAGCTATTAAATAGTTAATAACTATTTAATAGCTACCTAGATAAAATAATTACAAAATTACCTGTAAAATAAATCCTAACCAAAGTTACAATTAAACCTAACACTACACTATCAATAAATAAATTAAATAAACTATCTACAATTATCTACAATTATATCAACTAAACTAAATTACAAAAACAAACAAACACTAAATTACAAAAAACAAACAAACACTAAATTACAAAAAATAAAAAAAGATTACAAGATTTTTAAACTAATTACACCTATTCTAAGCCCCCTAAAAAAATATCAAAGCCCCCAAAATATAACAAATGCCCTACCCTATTCTAAAATAAAAATTCTAAAGCTCTTTTACCTTACCAGCCCTTAAAAGGGCCTTTTGCGGGGCATGCCCCAAAGAATTCTGCTCTTTTGCCTGTAAAAAAAAACATACAATACCCCCCCCAACATTACAACCCACCACCCACATACCCCTAATCTAACACAAACCCCCCTTAAATAAACCTAGCACTAAGCCCCTGAAGATCTTCCTACCTTGTCTTCACCACGCCGGGTATCACCGATCCGTCCAGAAGAGGGTCTGAAGTCTTCCTCCTATCCGGCAAGAAGAGCTCCTCCAGAGGGTCCAAAGTCTTCATCCTATCCTGGCAGAAGAGGACATCCGGACCGGCAGACATCTTCATCCAAGTGGCATCTTCTATCTTCTTCCATCCGGCGCGGACTAACGACGAATGAAGGTTCCTTTAAGGGACGTCATCCAAGATGGCGTCCCTCGAATTCCAATGGGCTGATAGGATTCTATCAGCCAATCGGAATTAAGCTAGGAAAAATCTGATTGGCTGATTGAATCAGCCAATCAGATTCAAGTTCAATCGGATTGGCTGATCCAATCAGCCAATCAGATTGAGCTTGCATTCTATTGGCTGTTCCGATCAGCCAATAGAATGCGAGCTCAATCTGATTGGCTGATCCAATCAGCCAATCTGATTGAACTTGAATCTGATTGGCTGATTCAATCAGCCAATCAGATTTTTCCTAGCTTAATTCCGATTGGCTGGTAGAATCCTATCAGCCAATCGGAATTTGAGGGACGCCATCTTGGATGACGTCCCTTAAAGGAACCTTCATTCGTCGTTAGTCCGTCGGTGAAGAAGGATGGCTCCGCATCGGCTGCTTGAAGATGGTCCCACTCCACGCCGGATGGAAGAAGATAGAAGATGCCACTTGGATGAAGATGTCTGCCAGTCCGGATGTCCTCTTCTGCCCGGATAGGATGAAGACTTTGGACCCTCTGGAGGAGCTCTTCTTGCCGGATAGGAGGAAGACTTTGGACCCTCTTCTGGACGAATTGGTGATACCCGGCGTGGTGAAGACAAGGTAGGAAGATCTTCAGGGGCTTAGTGTTAGGTTTATTTAAGGGGGGTTTGGGTTAGATTAGGGGTATGTGGGTGGTGGGTTGTAATGTTGGGAGGGTATTGTATGGTTTTTTTTACAGGCAAAAGAGCAGAATTCTTTGGGGCATGCCCCGCAACAGGTCCTTTTAAGGGCTGGTAAGGTAAAAGAGCTTTACAATTTTTATTTTAGAATAGGGTAGGGCATTTTTTTATTTTGGGGGGCTTTGTTATTTTTTAGGGGGCTTAGAGTAGGTGTAATTAGTTTAAAATTCTTGTAATCTTTTTTTATTTTTTGTAATTTAGTGGGGTTTTTTTTTTGTAATTTAGTGTTTGTTTTTTTTTGTAATTTAGTTTAGTTGATATAATTGTAAATAAATATAAAGTTGCTCAACATTATCTGTGGTTCAACTAAATTGTCTACTAATGCCCTATTTCTTTTTCTTTGTATGTGTCAGCCTGCTGTACACACCCTTTTTAAGATGATTCTTGCTATGTGTTCCCTACCATAATTTAGGCTATTGGGAGGTCGGATATCTGCCGCCGGGATGTCTGAACCTTCCCCATTTTGTTAGCATGCATGCTCATAGGGGACCTCAGGGCAAACTAGGAATAATAATATTTACTTTTACTATATGATTTTGCCCTGGCGGACAGATTCAAATACTTGTTGACTATTAACCTTAGATATGACACTTCAGAAACTCTGCGAATATAGTTGCAGGTCAGACAGCACGTGCATTTCCCTCTCTACTTGTAATCCTGACCATCCCTGCCTTATGAGATGCCACACTCTCTTCTAACATTCAGTATGTTATTTTATTGTGAGCTGAACCCACACTCTTGCCATCGTATATAACCCCCTCCTCATACTACTACAGTTGAGCCTCATAATCCATATTAGATCTTTTATCTTAGAGCTTTAGACCTTCCTATGTCAGATATAACAATGACTCACCACACAATTGACCCAACTCCATGTACACCCTAGCAACAGATTTGCCCTCAGGATCCTCCACCTAGATATTTTGCCTGACTTTAAGGTATTGTGTGCACTATGCTATTTGTATTATCACCTCCCCCCTCGCACATATAATGTACCTCCTTAGCAAGGAGAGTTAAATATGCGGCTTCTCTAACCTATGCCGCACCTCACTTATACTTTTCATTAGCAAGTCTTGCAGTACACCTCATTATTGACTCTGCTTTCCCTCTCCAGCCTTGCAAGATAATTTATCATCTTTTCTTTTCTCATGTTAAATTTCAGTTTCTTTCCAATTCACCGCAACATACAAGTATAGCCCATCATACTACACATATATAAGAAAGCATCCCCTCGCTACAGCATTCACACTCTACTGAGATGATAATTACCCATTTGCAGTAGTAGAGGGCAACATAATGGATAAAAAGAGGTTCACATTCTCATATGTACTACAAATTCCCTATGGTCTTAAAAGTTTCTTATTGTTATGATATCCTTGCATTGTAATTCTCAACTATACGCCATTCTTTGTATTTGTTGTACACTAGTTCACAATTGTATTTTATGAAAACCTCAATAAAAAACTTATAAAAAAATAAAAAAATAAATAAAAAAATAAATAAATATAAAGTTGCCTGTAAAATAAATATTAATCCTAAAATAGCTACAATATAATTATTATTTATATTGTAGCTATATTAGGGTTTATTTTACAGGTAAGTATTTAGCTTTAAATAGGATTAATTTATTTAATAAGATTTATTTTATTTCGTTAGATTTAAATTATATTTAATTTAGGGGGGTGTTAGGGTTAGAGTAAGACTTAGCTTTAGGGGTTAATACATTTATTAGAGTAGCGGCGAGGTCCGGTCGGCAGATTAGGGGTTAATACTTGAAGTTAGGTGTTGGCGATGTTAGGGAGGGCAGATTAGGGGTTAATACTATTTATTATAGGGTTTTTGAGGCGGGAGTGAGGCGGATTAGGGGTTAATAACTTTATTATAGTAGCGGTGAGGTCCGGTCGGCAGATTAGAGGTTAATAATTGTAGGTAGGTAGTGGCGACGTTGAGGGGGGGCAGATTAGGGGTTAATAAATATTATGTAGGGGTCGGCGATGTTAGGGGCAGCAGATTAGGGGTACATAGGGATAATGTAGGTGGCGGCGGTGTGCGGTCGGCAGATTAGGGGTTAAAAAAAATTAATAGAGTGGCGGCGATGTGGGGGGGCCTCGGTTTAGGGGTACATAGGTAGTTTATGGGTGTTAGTGTACTTTAGAGCACAGTAGTTAAGAGCTTTATGAACCGGCGTTAGCCCAGAAAGCTCTTAACTCCTGGCTTTTCTCTGCGGCTGGAGTCTTGTCGTTAGATTTCTAACGCTCACTTCAGCCAAGACTCTAAATACCAGCGTTAGAAAGATCCCATTGAAAAGATAAGATACGCAATTGGCGTAGGGGGATCTGCGGTATGGAAAAGTCGTGGCTGGAAAGTGAGCGTTAGACCCTTTCATGACTGACTCTAAATACCAGCGGGTGGTAAAAACCAGCGTTAGGACCCCCTAACGCTGGTTTGGACGGCTAACACAGAACTCTAAATCTAGGCGTTGGTGATTAAGAGCTTGCTTATTAAAGAAATAAATGCAAATATGAAAAGCAATAATATGTTTATCTTTAAACTACCCAATCTCACTAAAGTATTCACAGTTTATTGTAAGAATAGAGGTTAGGCTTCTGACCTATAATGACCTTTGCAAATAGCACAAAATGTAAAGCACCCCAAAATGTTAACATATACCTGCTCAACTTTTATTTTTATCTGAGGTGAAGATAGTTATTTGAAATGTTAAAAAAAATAATCTGACTGGGCTGGAGAGATTATATTATTCTGCAACCCTTTGTAACTTATTTATAGTAAAGCCATTGCTAAATTCATTGGGAATTTCCTTTAGCAGGAATAGGTCATTAGGATGACAGAAATGTCAGTAAACTGGTTCATCTTTTCTATGAGTTAAAGGGATATGAAACCTCATTTTTTTCTTTTATGACTCAGATAGAACATGCAACTTTAAGCTTTTTTAATTTACTCATATTATCAATTTTTCCTCGTTCTCATGGTATCTATTTATTTGAAAAGGCAGGAATGTAAGCTTAGGAGCCAGCCCATTTTTGGTTCAGCACCCTGGGTAACGCTTGCTGATTGGTGGCTGCATTTAGGAGTAAATAGGAGTAAATTAGAAAGTTGCTTAACCCCTTCACTACTGAGACATTTAGAGAAAAACACCCAAAATATTGGAGAATTTTTAGCATTTTTGCTATCCCTTCATTTAAACTGAGAGTCTTGTTTTTTTTTCTTTACCTGTCAAAACAATATATATATTTTTAAGTAGAAGACCCAAGCTATTGATCTAGGCCCATTTTGGTATATTTCATGCCACCATTTCACCGCCAAATGCAATCAAATAAAAAAAATAGTTATCTTTTTCACAAACTTTGGGTTTCTCACTGAAATTATTTATATACCGCTTGTGCAATCATGGCACAAATGGTTATAATAGTTTCTCTGGGATATCCTTTGTTCAAAAATAGACATATATGGCTTTGCCATTGCTTTTTGGTAATTAGAAGGCCGCTGATTGCATCTGCTCACCACATTAATCAGGTAGCTTGTAAGGTTAATTTTAACTTTTAGTGTAGAGATTACCTTCCCATCTGACACTTCCTATCCCCTGATCCCTACCTGATCCCTCCCAAACAGCTCTCTTCCCTCCCTCACCCACCACTGGTCACCCCCATCTTAGGTACTGGCAGACAGTCTGCCAATGGGAAAATTTGATGCATTTTATTTAATTAAATATTTTTATATGTTTTAATATTTTTTTGCCATGTAGAATACCCCCCTAACCCTTCAACATCCCTGATTCTTCCAAAACAGCTCTCTAACCCTCCCCCCTCTAACTAGCACTGCCATCTTAGGTACTGGCAGCTGTCTGCCAGTAACTGTAAAACACTTTTTTTATACATTTAAATTTTTTTTTAATTATATTTATTTTTTCTGTAGTGTGTTGTTCCCCAACCCCCACGATCACTAGTTAGGGACCCCCCACACCCCCACACAACATTTTTTCTGTAGCATTGTGCCCCTTCCCTCCCTCCCTCCCTCCCTCCCTCTCTCTTTGTTTATTTTCTTTTTTTTTTTTTTTATTCTCTTTATTAAATAGAAGAAACACATGCAATATACAGATAAACAGAGACTTATGTTCTCCAACACAATAAGAGGAGATATGGCATAAATACATGTGAAACATATTTTAGTACATAAGTCAGTTATACAGTCTCTAAATAACTTAAATATGAAATATGCATATTCATGATCAGTAAGAGAAATAATGGCATGTATATCTACTAGGTCATGTGTTTTCCTCTATCATTTTCCATTTTTATCTTATTATTTACAACTATCAAACATTTATACTAACAATAACAAAACAAAAACAAATGAAGGTATTTCCAGCTAGGTCCATACCAAGTCGCTGATTCATCTCTCTACTCAGGGGGTATATGGGGCGGATTAAAGTATATTACTCCATTCGCCTCTAAGCATCGCTTCAATAAACACCTCATGGTGCAAGAAAGGTCTCAATACCTGTTTTTGTTGACTAATGGGGAGGCTCAGTATATAACTCTGCCATTTACGTAAAAGCCTACGTTTGGTGTCTAGAGTAGTATCAAATTGTTCTATATACATTTGCCGAAGCATCCTATGTTTAAATAGGGTCAATGTGGGAGGGTTTTTGGAAGTCCACTTTGTCAGAATACATTGTCGGGCCAGTAGGGTACTAAGAGTAAGCATGGAATATAATGACTTGTGTTGTGCTTCCCATGATAGTAGGAAAATTGATTTAGAGTCAAAAAGGAGGTCAATCTTGAAAGTTTTCCTAACCCAGTATTGTAAGCATCTCCAAAATTGATTTACATATGGACACACAAAGAAGTAATGTTTGAGTGTGGGCTCTGGTAATGAACATTTAATACATTGGTTTGGTAGGTCCTGATTCCAGTAAACTCTGCGTGCGGTGGTAATGTAGTCTCTGCTTAGCATCCTGATCTGCATTTCCCTGATATGTACCGCTAGGCTAGCTGTCTTTGTTCTTTCTAGGCTGGTAAGTATATCTCTAAGGGATATGTCCCCCAAGTCTTCTCTCTGTAATTTGGTTAGCATATTTCCCATGACATCTTTGGAAGCATGTGTGATTAAAAGGCGGTAGATGGGCAATATGGAAAAATTGCCCAATTTGTATGCAACATGGATATGGGCCCAGGGAGAGGGTTGCCAGAAATCATCATGGCATGATATCAGTGTGTTAGTATAGTTTCGGGCCTGAAGGTACGCATAGAAGTGCGAATTTGGTAGATGGTACTGGTTTTTAAGGTCCTGATAAGTCCTGACTGTGTGCGATAAAGGATCTAAGAGATCACCCACCGATCTGATCCCCTGTAACTTCCAGACTTGGAAGGGGGTTGTTTCATTTCCCGCCGGGAAATCCATGTTTCCCATCAGTGGAATGTATTTAGGAGTGGGGGATCTGGTTCCCAGGTATTTAAGTGCTAGTCTCCATGCTCTCAGGGCATCTCTGTACATAAAGTTATTTTTAATGTCAACGGGCAGGTTCGTAAAGGGCATATATGGTAGGTAGGCTAAAGAATGTGGGGAAATCGCTGCTTCTAGAGACGGCTCTTGAAAATGTGTGGTGTGAAGCTGCCAATCCATCACCAGCCTGAGTAGTGCCGCCCAGTTGTAAAGTTTGAGATTGGGGAGCGCTAAACACCCATTGAGGTATGGTTGCTGCAAGGTTGCAGCCGCTATGCACGTTTTCCTACCTCGCCAAATGAAGGATTGAATAGCTTTGTTTAAATTGGTTATGTCCGCTTTAGTAAGCAAAAAGGGCAGCATTAAAAGTGGGTAAAGGAGCTTATGTAAGATTGTCATTTTAAGTAGATTTATCCTTCCTGTAAGACCAAAGGGGAGCTTGGCCCAGGCATTTAGCTGAAGCTGCAACTGTGTACACTGCCTAGCAATATTAAGGTCATATAGCTTTTGTGGGTTTCTATGTATGATTATACCCAGATATGTGAGTGTGTTAGGCTGTATGGTAAAGGGGTAACTACCCATATCCATGTTGTAATCAGTAAGCCACAATATCTCAGACTTGGCCATGTTTATTTTGTACCGTGAGAAATCTCAGAAGGTTTGTAAGGTGTCAATAAATCTAGGGATATATCGGGAGGGGTTACTCACAAAAAGCAGCATATCGTCCGCGTATAGGGCCATGTGTAGAATGGTGTTCCTTATAGCAATTCCGGGGAAGATTTGTTTTAATTTCAGGGCAAGTGGCTCTAAGGCTACGTCAAATAATAGGGGGGAGAGTGGGCATCCCTGACGCGTACCCCTTTCAAGAGTAAAGTTTGGGGAGTTAAGGCCATTAACCAAGATACTCTCAATGGGGGAGGAGTAGAGTTTACGGATAAAATCCAGGAAATGGCCCTCAAAGTGAAATTGCTGAAGAGTATTAAAAAGATGGGGCCACTCAACTCTATTGAAGGCCTTCTCTGCATCCAAGGACAGCAGGAAGGCCTCCTGAGCGCCATTTCTGAATTTAGCAGAGGGTCTGGTCCAGAAGTGGTTGAGGGCATGAAGTACCCTTCTCAAGTTGACTACAGAAGATCTGCCCTGGACAAAGCCTGATTGATCAGGGTGAACCAATGAGGGGAGGATCCCCTTTAATTGATTGGCCAGGATTTTCATCAGTATTTTGTAGTCCGTGTTTAATAAGGATATGGGACGATATGCTTCAGGGAGTGTGTGGTCCTTTCCTGGTTTGGGGATCAGGGTAATGTGGGCCGTTGCGAAAGATGGCTGCCCCTCTCGGGTAAACATGTCATTAAATAGTTGGAATAGAATTGGCGAGACCTGAGGTAGCAGTAAGTGATAAAATTCGGTAGGGAGTCCTTCCGGGCCCGCTACTTTCCCCAAGGACAGGGACTGGTATGGTATGGTATGTTGGATTTCTTCCTGCGCGATTGGGGCGTTCAGTGTGTTTATCTGGTCCTGAGTAAGGTGGGGGAGTGTGAGTGATTGCCAGAAGGTATGAGAAGAGTTTAGGGTTTTCGGTTGTTGTTTTTTATAAAGATTAGAGAAGTAATCTGCCAAAGAGCCGGCTATCTCTGAGGGAGTCCGGAAAATCTTCCCCTCATGTTTCAAAGCAGCAATGTCATTCTTAACTGATCTCGCTTTCACAAGTGTGGCTAAAAGTCGCCCAGACTTTCCACCAAATTGGTAAAATCGGCCTGCTGATTTGAGAAGGCCAGTGGCGGCCTGCTGTTGGACAAATGTGTCCAGTTCCGTTTTAGCGGCAATATGACTGTCATATGCTGGGCGGGATTTTAGAGTGCAGTACGTCAGGTACGTCTGTCCTAAGCTAGCTTGTAGGGTACTATATCTATGTTGGATTCTATGTTTTAAAGTAGCCATGTATGAGATAATATGTCCTGTAAGGACCGTTTTAGCAGTTTCCCAGAATAATTGTGGGTCTAAGGAATGTAAGGAGTTATCAGTATACAAATCATTCCAAGCATGGATCAGGTGCTTTTTGAAGGATTCAGATGTAAGAAGGTAGGAGGGGAAGCGTAGTGTGTTCCTATTAGGTTTATTAGGGAAACCCCCCCCTGTGAGTTCCAGGGGTGCATGATCAGAAATTACAATGTTGTGAATTTTGTTAGATTTAACCTGGGAAACTAGGGAATCTGAAATAAGGAAAAGGTCTAATCTAGAAAGGGATGAGTTAGATTTAGAGAGGCATGTAAAATCCCTATCATCGGGGTGTCGTCTGCACCAAATATCGCACACAGCCAGGGTGTCAGAGAGCAGGTTAAACACCTTAAGTTCAAATCTTCCCTTATAGTGGAGGATACGTTTGTTAGTCAGGTCTTCTGTAGGCCAGTCTCTATCTAAGGTAGGATATGGAGTTAGATTAAAATCTCGCCCCAGAAGAAATGTGGTGCCTATGAAAGGGGATAAGGCCTGAACCAGCGATTTCCAAAAGAGCAGGGAGTTAGTGTTGGGGGCATAAATGTTGCAGAAGGTATAGTTAACATTGTCTACAGATGCTTGTAAGATGAGGAACCTACCGTCGGAGTCTGATATTGTACTCAGAATTTCTACCTGCAGTCTCCAACCGAATAAGATAGCTATTCCCCTACTGCTGCTTTGATATGACAAATAAGCTACGTTACCTACCCAGTCACTACACAGTTTCTCATGCTCCCTATCAGTGAGGTGGGTCTCTTGTAGAAATGTGATATCTGCATTGAGCCTGCAGAGGTGTGTTAAAATAGATTTCCATTTAACCGGGGAGTTAATGCCCATTACATTCCATGTAAACAATTTAAGAGCCATAATGTTACATTATAGAGATTCAGGCGTGTCAGTAATTGGATGGGCATTCTGAGATAGTGGATAGGAGGACAGAGAATGGGGAACTCGTATGTTTTCCCTATATATGCGAGGTAAAGTATTTGCACAAGGCTTACAGGCATGTCATCTATGGGGTGGGGGATAGTCGGGGAATGTAGAATTGCAAAAACTGGTGGAGAGAGATGCCAGCCAAAGATTGTCATATGGACCAGTGGTACAGCTGGATATAAAATATTCAGAAAACATAAATAACAACAAAAATATGTTAACATCGATACTAAACTGACATAGATATGTGTGTAGCAAATAAGGTCTGTATAACCTAAAACACGTCAGCAACAAGAGCACCTGTTGGGGTAGAGACAGCACATCTTTCCATACATACAGTGGTTTATAATCAAACAGTGTGAGTGTATGCAAGTATCCCAACAATGTGTAGGCCATCAGTAGACCTGGCAGAAGAGAGCAGGGCCTGTCAGTGCCCACTTCTGTCACCCAGTGAGTAGCCCTCGGCGGCACAGGATAATAGGCTACGATGCCATTGAATTTCTGTATATCAGTGTCATAACTAAGTGGAAGGCATCCAATTAGCAAAAATAACAATAACATTAACATTTTAAACCTTAAAACAGGGAGAACTAAATTATCTACAGTGTAACCAGTGCCTGTGTAGTACTGAGCCCGCCCCACTGCATTATGGAGCTTAGTGTGGTAGCTGGTCCCTATCCACGTATGGGTCCGAGACTTAGCAGGTGTATTTAAAGTCAGTGGGGGAAAACCACCCATAACAAGTGTGAGAGTGTAGGATAGCGGGGGTGGACTATGTGTTGTTCATGCAAGGTGGTCAGGCGCATGTGACATTCCAGGCAGTAAAATATGAATCCAGCGTAGAAAATACAGCAAAATTAAGCATAATAAGTACAGCAAAAATAAACACATGTGGCATGTATACATTACATATCTTCGTCTGCGATGGGGCACATCTAGTGTGCCAGGATACAGTCAACTAAAGCTGTGAAAGTAGTCCCTCAGGGAGCATCAGTGCACTTTTCCGTAGCCAGGTACGAATCCAAGGCTTGAGGGGAATGAAAGATCTTGGGGCCAGAAGAGTTCATCGGCCACAGTTTTGCGGGGTATAATAGGGCCACTTGTCTACCCTGTTCATGAAGCTTAGAGCAGTGTGGAGCAAAGTCCTTTCTCTGTTTGGTGACCTCAGCGGAGTAGTTCTGAAACGTTAGTAGTCGACGATCCTCAAAAAGGACTCTATATGCCCTGAGGAGGGCCAGTTTCTCCTGAAAGTGGAGACATTTAAAGATCACTTGCTGCGGTCTATTGCGTTGATCAGGAGGGTTATCAGGGCCCACTCTGTGGGCTCTTTCTACATTGATAGAAAGATGATCAGCATGCATGCCTAGTAACTTAGGACAAGTAGAAGTGACAAATTTCACAAGACTTTGCCTTTAATTGACTCAGGTACCCCCACAATGCGGAGGTTGTTGCACCGACTCCTGTTCTCGAGGTCTTCTACCCTGTCCAGGAGATATTGGTTTTGCTTCAGTATTGTTTTGAGTGAGATATCCATATTAGATTGTCTGTCCTCTGTATCAGAGATACGTGTTTCTGCAGCATTTAGGCGTGTGGAAAATTGCAGCACCTCACTTGTTAAATTATCCATTCCTGCTTGGAGTGAATCAATCTTTGGTAGAAAAAAAGATTTCAAATCCTGCATCAAGGCAGAGTGGTCCCCAGAGTGAGACATTGATTGTGATATTGATCAGCTATAGGGGAGCTATTTGCATGTATCTCCGCCACATGGCGATTTGTCTTCTCAGCCATTTTTGATCTGCCACTCATATCTTCAGAAAGCCAGATGGGATCTTTGAGAAGTACTTGTCGACTTTCATGAGAGAGATGTGAGAGGGGGGACTGATATGTAGTATGCAGTTTTTTAATAATCCTGATCCAGCCTGATCCTCCGTAGATACACTTTGTGCATATGATGTAGTTAAAAGGGTTAATGGGAACACAGATTAAAGCGTTGCACACTTGGTTTTGATGTTCAACTGCAGCGATTCTTTTCCTCCACTCGAGGGCAGTCTAGGTACCTGAATGGCTGTATGTGAGGCCTCAACGCTGTGTGGAGCCTGGGCCTATAGATCTCCTTAATATGTGTGCAGCTCTAATATGTCCACTCCTGATTTGCCCCCTAGAAACAGTCCTGTATTAAACTTGCAACTGATGTCTTGTTGGGTGGGGGTATGTGCAATAAAGCCTTTAGGTGATTTCAATCACTTTATCTACTTGGCCCTGTGTGATCTTTAATACATAATGCATGTTATATAGTGTTGTTGGTCCTGCCTGTGCTCACGATACTGTGTTATAGCTTGTGGTCTCCTTCCTGGGGCTTCTTATATGACCCTCCACTATGTCTCTCAATTGTGTACTGCCTGTATGTGCCCAAGGGTCAGGAGGAGTATGTCGCCGGATTTTCACCTTCTCTCCTCAGGCAAGATTGCGTCAGTGCTTTCACGCTTCTTGTATGGTTACTATCCGGGTGCTGGGGCACTGATGGTATCCCCATACGCTGTTGTGGCTGACACCAACCGGTCCCTGGGTGTTTGGGACCTTGTAGCTGTGTAAGGCTGATGCGTGGGAGCAGTATAAGAGGCTTTAGATCATGTTTTAGCTGCTTCTTTACCGGAGCTCTCAGTCCTTGTTGCTACTCGGTAGCTCCGCCTCCCGGAAGTCAACCCTTTGTTTATTTTCTTATTGTAGGGCCCTCCCACTTCTGCCACCTGCCTTACCCCCCTCTCTTGCTGGACCACGCACCTGCCTCCCAGATTCCCTACCGTCAGCACCAGCAGAAGATCATTACAGACAGTTCCATATGCGGTCAGATGCCTGAAGCTCAGGAACTCAAGCTGTTAAGTTACAGCCGAGACTGCTGGAGCTTCCTGATGCTCAGACATATGTATACATTGTGCAAAGTACTGCACAATGTACTGTATATATACATCAATTTGGGTGAAGGGGTTAAAATGTGCATGCTCTATCTTAATCATGAAAGAAAAAATGTGGGCTTCATATCCCTTTAAGTCAAGAGAAGTGTTGTTTCTCAACACATCTTGTTGAGCAAGATTTAGAAAATGCTTGTATGCTGCGGAGGGGCTTGTGTTTCAGACTAGATCCTGTTCTATTTAACTTAAGGCTCATTGCACTTATATTTATTTTATATAGTTATGTTAAATGGTCCAATACATGATTATCGCACACAGCAAACATGAAAGAGCAAACAATACAACACCAACAAAATGGGATCTATAAAAATGTGTAATTGTCAAATCTTATGCATACAGAAAGAGAAGCAATCTGCCAGGAATGAACAACAGCTGAGTTGCTTGTTCTATGGCCTGGTTACCACCTAGGAGTAGCTTATTTTTAGCCCAATTGTGCTTTTCACAGAGGATAACTTTCCTAAAGTATATTAGTCTGATCCCACCAAAAAAGGCCAGTCCAGCCCTGAAATTCCACTGAAGGTATATCCCAACCCCAGATGATCATTTAGGCCTTCTTTAGGCCTCGGTAGTAAGGTGGAGCCATATGCCTCTAGTCACATTGCGCAAGGAGTCCATGTCTGGTTTACCCATCACCCTTAGTAAGACTTTCCCCCATGTCATAATACAAATACATACAAAATGAGAAGCAGTCTGCCAGGAACAAAAACAGCTCAGTGGCTTTTTCTATGCCCCTGTTGCCACCTGGGAGTAGCTTATTTTAGCCCAATTGTGTTTTTCATAAAGGAGAACTTTCTTGAAGTATATCAGTCTGATCCAACCTAACAAGGTCAGTCCAGCCCCAAAATAATTGTAATTAGAGGGATATGGCAGCACCTCACTGACGAAGCCCAAAAGAGGCTGAAACAATAGTCTACAGTTGATATTTAACTTGTTCAGAGGAGAATTGCCTAGTATTTTGGGGTTGGACTAACCTTGTTAGGCGGGAACAGACTGATATTCTTCAGGTATGTTTTCCTTTGTGAAAAGCACAATTGGGCTAAAAGAAGCTACTCCCAGGTGGTAACGGGGCTATAAAACAAGCCACTGAGCTGTTTTTTGTTCCTGGCAGACTTTTCTGTATATAACTATTAAATCTTTGCATGTTAAGTTTGGTATAATAAAGTATTCTCCCGGGCTAAAGCAATATTTGTCTCAGCAATCTCAGAGATGTGAAAAAACAGTTGGCGCAGTGGAAGTTTGTGGGTTTTTTAAGGAATTCTCAAGGTGTGGTTGAGTTTTTTCAGCAGGCAGGATTATAAAATATGTATCTCATCTTGCTTTTGTGTCTAACTATATCAAATCTTATACATTTTTAATTTTTAGAACTTCTTCAATCTTTCTCTTGATTGTTTAATAGAGACATTTTTTTGAAATTTGGTTATGTATGGTTTAAAAACTTGTATGTGACACCAGTAACAGTGGAAGCAATTTTATTCAGAGGGCAAGCAAACAGTTGTGAGATAGAAACACCAGTAATATCAATGCAGTCGATGTTACTGTTTGCTTCTGTGATTCACGGTTAACAAATCTCTTTGGATCTCACATTTTTTTCAGCTGCAGTGTTGCGCAAAAATTTTTTTTGGTGACATTTGTTTCAGTAACAAGTGTGTTATTGAATGTATGCCTTTAACATGCAAACTTATGAAATGATATGCTGATATTAATTTGTGATAGGAAGTGCTATATTAGTAGTGCTTTTATAGGCTTTTATTGACAGACGGTTTTCAGACTTTTTGCAGAACATAAAGGAAGGAAAATCTAAGCAGCCAAAGGGAAACAACTTTATCTTCCTAAAAAAATATATACATTTTACTTTACAAAAAGGTTAAGGCGGTGATATTTAGATAGATTTTAGGAACAGATTAATATTCCACTGAGAGAAACAGAGTTTTTTTTAAGCATATCTTTTTTACATGCAACACTTTGCTTCTTGTACACATAAAGCACACAGACCACAGTACATGCACACAGCAACACAAACATACACTTTTTAATACATACAATATTTTATTTTTTAAATACAGCGTAAATGTTGTTTTGACATTGTGCTTTGCTTTTCAAGGGTTGTTGTATGTATTATCCATTTTAAAAAAACTTTAATAGAATTAAGTTCTTACAAAAGACAGGGAAGAACACCCTGGAGTAAACATTCACAACAAAGAATCAATCACCACTCCTTTGCAATACTCCATCAGGGTCTTCTTTATTGGGGAGGAAAAGAGTACACAGGTGTGACATTTTGGGCTGCAATTCAGCCCTTATTCATGCTTAGAATGTAACATCACAATGAGCTTAAAATAGGCATTCACATATTCAAATTAGAAACAGCTGTTTATTGCTAACTATAAAGAACAATACTCCCTCTTAGTGGACATTAAATCATATTTTTCAAAGTAATTGTGCTGGATTCTGTATTGTGAATGTATCTGTTTTGGGGTCACAGAGCCCTGTGAATGCCGTGCATACTCTAAAAGATTTTAGAGGTTGGTACTGTTCCTTTATCTATGTTTGAATATGCTGGAAGACCCAGCACAACAAAGGCCAACAAGTATATCTGATACTGATGAATATATAGTTGTCAATCAAAATACATACATTATTTGACCATATGATAATTTATAAGCAAAGTATTATAGGTTTCTATTATTTACTGAAGGCTCAGTTAGAAACACACAATCAAGAGTCATGTTTTAACACAAACAAAATATGGTAGCCTTAAAAACAAGTTGGTCCAAGATTAACCTAGATTATAGTGCATGGGGTTTATTTATCTTAAATCTTGGACTGCTTTTTTTATGAAAAATGTATCTGATTTCTCTTCATATAGAAAGATAGTGAGAGAGAATCAGATATATTTAAATATAATATGATCATTTCATACAATACATTTAAGAAAAAATCATTATACATTGTCATTTTTTTTTAATTTTTTTTTACAATGTATCTACCTCACTACACACAAACATATATAAAGTAAATGTATACTGAAGGCAAACATGTATGGCTGTAGATTATGGACCCAGCTAGGAATAATGTGGTGGCCCTAGGCCTATCACCATTTGGCCAAATGCTGTAACTTATTCTTCCATTTTGCTTTTAATTTAGCTGTGTGCCTGCAAGTGAGTGCCAGACTCTCTAAGGCCTAGATTTGGAGTTCGGCGGTAGCCGTCAAAACCAGCGTTAGAGGCTCCTAACGCTGGTTTTGGCCGCCCGCTGGTATTTGGAGTCAGTGATTAAAGGGTCTAACGCTCACTTTTCAGCCGCGACTTTTCCATACCGCAGATCCCCCTACGCCATTTGCGTATCCTATCTTTTCAATGGGATCTTCCTAACGCCGGTATTTAGAGTCGTTTCTGAAGTGAGCGTTAGAGCTCTAACGACAAAACTCCAGCCGCCTGAAAATAGCAGGAGTTAAGAGCTTTCTGGCTAACGCCGGTTCATCCCTTTAGTCAAGAGAAGTGTTGTTTCTCAACACATCTTGTTGAGCAAGATTTAGAAAATGCTTGTATGCTGCGGAGGGGCTTGTGTTTCAGACTAGATCCTGTTCTATTTAACTTAAGGCTCATTGCACTTATATTTATTTTATATAGTTATGTTAAATGGTCCAATACATGATTATCGCACACAGCAAACATGAAAGAGCAAACAATACAACACCAACAAAATGGGATCTATAAAAATGTGTAATTGTCAAATCTTATGCATACAGAAAGAGAAGCAATCTGCCAGGAATGAACAACAGCTGAGTTGCTTGTTCTATGGCCTGGTTACCACCTAGGAGTAGCTTATTTTTAGCCCAATTGTGCTTTTCACAGAGGATAACTTTCCTAAAGTATATTAGTCTGATCCCACCAAAAAAGGCCAGTCCAGCCCTGAAATTCCACTGAAGGTATATCCCAACCCCAGATGATCATTTAGGCCTTCTTTAGGCCTCGGTAGTAAGGTGGAGCCATATGCCTCTAGTCACATTGCGCAAGGAGTCCATGTCTGGTTTACCCATCACCCTTAGTAAGACTTTCCCCCATGTCATAATACAAATACATACAAAATGAGAAGCAGTCTGCCAGGAACAAAAACAGCTCAGTGGCTTTTTCTATGCCCCTGTTGCCACCTGGGAGTAGCTTATTTTAGCCCAATTGTGTTTTTCATAAAGGAGAACTTTCTTGAAGTATATCAGTCTGATCCAACCTAACAAGGTCAGTCCAGCCCCAAAATAATTGTAATTAGAGGGATATGGCAGCACCTCACTGACGAAGCCCAAAAGAGGCTGAAACAATAGTCTACAGTTGATATTTAACTTGTTCAGAGGAGAATTGCCTAGTATTTTGGGGTTGGACTAACCTTGTTAGGCGGGAACAGACTGATATTCTTCAGGTATGTTTTCCTTTGTGAAAAGCACAATTGGGCTAAAAGAAGCTACTCCCAGGTGGTAACGGGGCTATAAAACAAGCCACTGAGCTGTTTTTTGTTCCTGGCAGACTTTTCTGTATATAACTATTAAATCTTTGCATGTTAAGTTTGGTATAATAAAGTATTCTCCCGGGCTAAAGCAATATTTGTCTCAGCAATCTCAGAGATGTGAAAAAACAGTTGGCGCAGTGGAAGTTTGTGGGTTTTTTAAGGAATTCTCAAGGTGTGGTTGAGTTTTTTCAGCAGGCAGGATTATAAAATATGTATCTCATCTTGCTTTTGTGTCTAACTATATCAAATCTTATACATTTTTAATTTTTAGAACTTCTTCAATCTTTCTCTTGATTGTTTAATAGAGACATTTTTTTGAAATTTGGTTATGTATGGTTTAAAAACTTGTATGTGACACCAGTAACAGTGGAAGCAATTTTATTCAGAGGGCAAGCAAACAGTTGTGAGATAGAAACACCAGTAATATCAATGCAGTCGATGTTACTGTTTGCTTCTGTGATTCACGGTTAACAAATCTCTTTGGATCTCACATTTTTTTCAGCTGCAGTGTTGCGCAAAAATTTTTTTTGGTGACATTTGTTTCAGTAACAAGTGTGTTATTGAATGTATGCCTTTAACATGCAAACTTATGAAATGATATGCTGATATTAATTTGTGATAGGAAGTGCTATATTAGTAGTGCTTTTATAGGCTTTTATTGACAGACGGTTTTCAGACTTTTTGCAGAACATAAAGGAAGGAAAATCTAAGCAGCCAAAGGGAAACAACTTTATCTTCCTAAAAAAATATATACATTTTACTTTACAAAAAGGTTAAGGCGGTGATATTTAGATAGATTTTAGGAACAGATTAATATTCCACTGAGAGAAACAGAGTTTTTTTTAAGCATATCTTTTTTACATGCAACACTTTGCTTCTTGTACACATAAAGCACACAGACCACAGTACATGCACACAGCAACACAAACATACACTTTTTAATACATACAATATTTTATTTTTTAAATACAGCGTAAATGTTGTTTTGACATTGTGCTTTGCTTTTCAAGGGTTGTTGTATGTATTATCCATTTTAAAAAAACTTTAATAGAATTAAGTTCTTACAAAAGACAGGGAAGAACACCCTGGAGTAAACATTCACAACAAAGAATCAATCACCACTCCTTTGCAATACTCCATCAGGGTCTTCTTTATTGGGGAGGAAAAGAGTACACAGGTGTGACATTTTGGGCTGCAATTCAGCCCTTATTCATGCTTAGAATGTAACATCACAATGAGCTTAAAATAGGCATTCACATATTCAAATTAGAAACAGCTGTTTATTGCTAACTATAAAGAACAATACTCCCTCTTAGTGGACATTAAATCATATTTTTCAAAGTAATTGTGCTGGATTCTGTATTGTGAATGTATCTGTTTTGGGGTCACAGAGCCCTGTGAATGCCGTGCATACTCTAAAAGATTTTAGAGGTTGGTACTGTTCCTTTATCTATGTTTGAATATGCTGGAAGACCCAGCACAACAAAGGCCAACAAGTATATCTGATACTGATGAATATATAGTTGTCAATCAAAATACATACATTATTTGACCATATGATAATTTATAAGCAAAGTATTATAGGTTTCTATTATTTACTGAAGGCTCAGTTAGAAACACACAATCAAGAGTCATGTTTTAACACAAACAAAATATGGTAGCCTTAAAAACAAGTTGGTCCAAGATTAACCTAGATTATAGTGCATGGGGTTTATTTATCTTAAATCTTGGACTGCTTTTTTTATGAAAAATGTATCTGATTTCTCTTCATATAGAAAGATAGTGAGAGAGAATCAGATATATTTAAATATAATATGATCATTTCATACAATACATTTAAGAAAAAATCATTATACATTGTCATTTTTTTTTAATTTTTTTTTACAATGTATCTACCTCACTACACACAAACATATATAAAGTAAATGTATACTGAAGGCAAACATGTATGGCTGTAGATTATGGACCCAGCTAGGAATAATGTGGTGGCCCTAGGCCTATCACCATTTGGCCAAATGCTGTAACTTATTCTTCCATTTTGCTTTTAATTTAGCTGTGTGCCTGCAAGTGAGTGCCAGACTCTCTAAGGCCTAGATTTGGAGTTCGGCGGTAGCCGTCAAAACCAGCGTTAGAGGCTCCTAACGCTGGTTTTGGCCGCCCGCTGGTATTTGGAGTCAGTGATTAAAGGGTCTAACGCTCACTTTTCAGCCGCGACTTTT
This sequence comes from Bombina bombina, assembly GCF_027579735.1. Classification (NCBI taxonomy): domain Eukaryota; kingdom Metazoa; phylum Chordata; class Amphibia; order Anura; family Bombinatoridae; genus Bombina; species Bombina bombina. The sequence goes on along the minus strand of NC_069503.1, from coordinate 574,668,206 downwards.
CCATACCGCAGATCCCCCTACGCCATTTGCGTATCCTATCTTTTCAATGGGATCTTCCTAACGCCGGTATTTAGAGTCGTTTCTGAAGTGAGCGTTAGAGCTCTAACGACAAAACTCCAGCCGCCTGAAAATAGCAGGAGTTAAGAGCTTTCTGGCTAACGCCGGTTCATAAAGCTCTTAACTACTGTACCCTAAAGTACACTAACACCCATCAACTACCTATGTACCCCTAAACCGAGCTCCCCCCACATCGCCGCCACTCGATTAAAATTTTTAACCCCTAATCTGCCGACCGCCACCTATGTTATACTTATGTACCCCTAATCTGCTGCCCCTAACCCCGCCGACCCCTGTATTACATTTATTAACCCCTAACCTGCCCCCCACAACGTCGCCGCCAGCTACTTAAAATAATTAACCCCTAATCTTCCGACCGCAAAGCGCCGCCACCTACGTTATCCCTATGTACCCCTAATCTGCTGCCCCTAACACCGCCGACCCCTATATTATATTTATTAACCCCTAATCTGCCCCCCTCAACGTCGCCGACACCTGCCTACACTTATTAACCCCTAATCTGCCGAGCGGACCTGAGCGCTACTATAATAAAGTTATTAACCCCTAATCCGCCTCACTAACCCTATCATAAATAGTATTAACCCCTAATCTGCCCTCCCTAACATCGCCGACACCTACCTTCAATTATTAACCCCTAATCTGCCGAGCGGACCTCACCGCTATTCTAATAAATGTATTAACCCCTAAAGCTAAGTCTAACCCTAACACTAACACCCCCCTAAGTTAAATATAATTTACATCTAACGAAATAAATTAACTCTTATTAAATAACTTATTCCTATTTAAAGCTAAATACTTACCTGTAAAATAAATCCTAATATAGCTACAATATAAATTATAATTATATTATAGCTATTTTAGGATTAATATTTATTTTACAGGCAACTTTGTAATTATTTTAACCAGGTACAATAGCTATTAAATAGTTAAGAACTATTTAATAGTTACCTAGTTAAAATAATAACTAATTTACCTGTAAAATAAATCCTAACCTAAGATATAATTAAACCTAACACTACCCTATCAATAAAATAATTAAATAAACTACCTACAATTACCTACAATTAACCTAACACTACACTATCAATAAATTAATTAAACACAATTCCTACAAATAAATACAATTAAATAAACTAGCTAAAGTACAAAAAATAAAAAAGAACTAAGTTACAAAAAATAAAAAAATATTTACAAACATAAGAAAAATATTACAACAATTTTAAACTAATTACACCTACTCTAAGCCCCCTAATAAAATAACAAAGACCCCGAAAATAAAAAATTCCCTACCCTATTCTAAATTAAAAAAGTTACAAGCTCTTTTACCTTACCAGCCCTGAACAGGGCCCTTTGCGGGGCATGCCCCAAGAATTTCAGCTCTTTTGCCTGTAAAAGAATAAATACAATACCCCCCCCAACATTACAACCCACCACCCACATACCCCTAATCTAACCCAAACCCCCCTTAAATAAACCTAACACTAAGCCCCTGAAGATCTTCCTACCTTGTCTTCACCATCCAGGTTCACCGATCCGTCCTGAAGAGCTCCTCCGATGTCCTGATCCAAGCCCAAGCGGGGGGCTGAAGAGGTCCATGATCCGGTCAAAGTCTTCATCCAAGCGGGGCAGAAGAGGATCTTCCATCCGATTGAAGTCATCATCCAGGCGGCATCTTCTATGGTCTTCCATCCGGAGCGAAGCGGCAGGATCCTGAAGATCTCCAGCGCGGAACATCCATCCGGACCGACGACTGAACGACGAATGACTGTTCCTTTAAGGGACGTCATCCAAGATGGCGTCCCTCGAATTCCGATTGGCTGATAGGATTCTATCAGCCAATCGGAATTAAGGTAGGAATTTTCTGATTGGCTGATGGAATCAGCCAATCAGAATCAAGTTCAATCCGATTGGCTGATCCAATCAGCCAATCAGATTGAGCTCGCATTCTATTGGCTGTTCCGATCAGCCAATAGAATGCGAGCTCAATCTGATTGGCTGATTGGATCAGCCAATCGGATTGAACTAGATTCTGATTGGCTGATTCCATCAGCCAATCAGAAAATTCCTACCTTAATTCCGATTGGCTGATAGAATCCTATCAGCCAATCGGAATTCGAGGGACGCCATCTTGGATGACGTCCCTTAAAGGAACAGTCATTCGTCGTTCAGTCGTCGGTCCGGATGGATGTTCCGCACTGGAGGTCTTCAGGATCCTGCCGCTTCGCTCCGGATGGAAGACCATAGAAGATGCCGCCTGGATGATGACTTCAATCGGATGGAAGATCCTCTTCTGCCCCGCTTGGATGAAGACTTTGACCGGATCATGGACCTCTTCAGCCCCCCGCTTGGGCTTGGATCAGGACATCGGAGGAGCTCTTCAGGACGGATTGGTGAACCTGGATGGTGAAGACAAGGTAGGAAGATCTTCAGGGGCTTAGTGTTAGGTTTATTTAAGGGGGGTTTGGGTTAGATTAGGGGTATGTGGGTGGTGGGTTGTAATGTTGGGGGGGGGGGTATTGTATTTATTCTTTTACAGGCAAAAGAGCTGAAATTCTTGGGGCATGCCCCGCAAAGGGCCCTGTTCAGGGCTGGTAAGGTAAAAGAGCTTGTAACTTTTTTTAATTTAGAATAGGGTAGGGAATTTTTTATTTTGGGGGTCTTTGTTATTTTATTAGGGGGCTTAGAGTAGGTGTAATTAGTTTAAAATTGTTGTAATATTTTTCTTATGTTTGTAAATATTTTTTTATTTTTTGTAACTTAGTTCTTTTTTATTTTTTGTACTTTAGCTAGTTTATTTAATTGTATTTATTTGTAGGAATTGTGTTTAATTAATTTATTGATAGTGTAGTGTTAGGTTAATTGTAGGTAATTGTAGGTAGTTTATTTAATTATTTTATTGATAGGGTAGTGTTAGGTTTAATTATATCTTAGGTTAGGATTTATTTTACAGGTAAATTAGTTATTATTTTAACTAGGTAACTATTAAATAGTTCTTAACTATTTAATAGCTATTGTACCTGGTTAAAATAATTACAAAGTTGCCTGTAAAATAAATATTAATCCTAAAATAGCTATAATATAATTATAATTTATATTGTAGCTATATTAGGATTTATTTTACAGGTAAGTATTTAGCTTTAAATAGGAATAAGTTATTTAATAAGAGTTAATTTATTTCGTTAGATGTAAATTATATTTAACTTAGGGGGGTGTTAGTGTTAGGGTTAGACTTAGCTTTAGGGGTTAATACATTTATTAGAATAGCGGTGAGGTCCGCTCGGCAGATTAGGGGTTAATAATTGAAGGTAGGTGTCGGCGATGTTAGGGAGGGCAGATTAGGGGTTAATACTATTTATGATAGGGTTAGTGAGGCGGATTAGGGGTTAATAACTTTATTATAGTAGCGCTCAGGTCCGCTCGGCAGATTAGGGGTTAATAAGTGTAGGCAGGTGTCGGCGACGTTGAGGGGGGCAGATTAGGGGTTAATAAATATAATATAGGGCTCGGCGATGTTAGGGCAGCAGATTAGGGGTACATAGGGATAACGTAGGTTGCGGCGGTTTACGGAGCGGCAGATTAGGGGTTAAAAAAAATGCAGGGGTCAGCGATAGCGGGGGCGGCAGATTAGGGGTTAATAAGTGTAAGGTTAGGGGTGTTTAGACTCGGGGTACATGTTAGAGTGTTAGGTGCAGACGTAGGAAGTGTTTCCCCATAGGAAACAATGGGGCTGCGTTAGGAGCTGAACGCTGCTTTTTTTTCAGCTCAAACAGTCCCATTGTTTCCTATGGGAGAATCGTGCACGAGCACGTTTTTGAGGCTGGCCGCGTCCGTAAGCAACTCTGGTATCGAGAGTTGCATTTGCGGTAAAAATGCTCTACGCTCCTTTTTTGGAGCCTAACGCAGCATTTGTTTGAACTCTCGATACCAGAGTTAAATTTATGGTGCGGCCAGAAAAAAGCCCGCGGAGCGTTAACAGCCCTTCTACCGCCAAACTCCAAATCTAGGCCTAAGTGTCAAACCACAGTTCTCTCACTATTCTGATTTGTCATTTTTAACCAACAGATAACCATGTACTTTAGTAGTGTGAGACAAAGCATCAAGCTTATGTGATACATCTTATGAAGCAACTGTGCCTCAAACTGAAAATAAATAAATAAAAGGTTCATGATAATCAATAGAAGGTAATATTTAGCAACCTACACATGTCTGCAAATCAATTCCTGTTGCAATACACAATATTTAGATTTTCATACATATAACAATTCTGCAACAACAATCCTACAGACTCTCTACAAACATACATTTTAAAGATCCATTTCTGCAAACAAACATTTGAAGGTAATTCATCTATCTCCAATCAAGACAATGAGTGCATTTTATTTTTATATCTGTTGGGCTAATTTGGAATTGGGTTTTAACATTTCCCCTCTCCCAGCTACACCTCTCCCCCCCCCCATACACCTACCCTTTATTAACAGATAGTTTTTCATTTAAAACTCTCTTTCTCACACAGACCTCACTGCAACAACAATCCTACAGACTCTCTGCACGCACTAGCCCGCCAAGCCTCCCTCCACCTCCCACCCTGGTTTTTACCTTAATATATAAACACCTAACAGCAATTAGGTGCAGCTGTCACTAATGATCCAGGATATAGACACTACTTTACACTCACAGCCTCTGAACTGACACTTTGTCATATTCTGTTACACTTTCCCAACCCTCATTTACTCACCACACATTTCACTCACTCTTAGTTTACACTGCCTTATATCAGACATATTTCCCTTCTCCCTCACCTTTTGTGTCCAATCCCTCTCATTTAGATTGTAAGCTTGAGAGCCTCTCTACCTGTAGGCCACTTTGTATTTAAAGTGAACTACTACTGATTGTGCTCAAGGGCAGGGCATTCCTCTCCTTTTGTATAACTCAATTATTTCACCTACAACTGTAATGTACCCCAATATTGTACTTGTTTGTGTATTTAATGCATCCCTGTAATGTTCCATTATTTCTTTTATAGCGCTACGTAATCTGCTGGCGCTTTATAAATACCTGATAATAATAATAATAATATAATATTATTTTCATTTGGTTATGTAACACTCAATTTGCATCATAAATATTATATCAGTAGAATGAATGTGTTTTTCTTTATAGAACTGATCCAGACGTTTTGCAACCAAGAGATGGCTACACAGATGAAATGGATTCACCTACTGATGAGTATGAACTGTATATCAACTGCTTTTAAGATTAAATGTGATAAACTTAAAAGGGGAGTGTAATAAAAAACAAAAGTGTACTATTTAATTAAAGCATTGTCTATAGGTAAACTTTGCAATATACATGTATTACAGATTTTACAGAGAAAACTCCTAAAAATTAGAAAAAATGTTGGTGTGTTTTCACGGCTTATAAACATGTACACAATACAGAGCTGGGATTTTTTCTATACTCCCTAACTAAACTGATTACTTACAGCATGGGAAGTTTTTCACAAGGCAAGTTTTTTCCTAATCTTTGGAGCTTCCTATGCAAAAATCTGTAATACATGAATATTGCAAAGTTTACCTATTTACAATGCTTTAATTAAATAGTACACTTTTGTTTTTTACTTGAAGAGAAAGTACCTAAATATTAGAAGAAGAAAAAACAAAAAACAGGCAAGTTAGGTAGTATGGGAAAACCATGTTTAAAAGCCATGAAAACGCTTAAAGGTTTTTCTCATTTTTAGGAGCTTTCTCTACAATATCTGTAATAGATGTATATTGAAAACTTAATGTATATAATGCTTTATCTAAATAGTATAGTTTTGCTTTTTACTACAGTGTATCTTGAATTTGGAAGGTTTAGAAGATACTCAGCTACTGTAAAACATAATACTCTATTACAAAAGATGTAACTGATTTGAGATAGAGGTGCTGATGATCAATACATAATCAGAGAAATTTACTTTTTGACAATGCCAGCCAGTCTCGCAATCCTTGGGTCTGGCTATATACTCAAAGTGGTCTGGCTCACTCTGATCCGATGAGTGGTGATGTGTCTCCCTTAAGAAAACATAATTTATGCTTATCTGATAAATGTATTTCTCTTGTGATGTATCGAGTCCAAGGATTCATCCTTACTTGTGGGATATTCTCCTTCCCTACAGGAAGTGGCAGAGAGAGCACCCACAGCAGAGCTGTCTATATAGCTCCCCCCTTAGCTCCACCCCCCAGTCATTCGACCGAAGGCTAGGAAGAAAAAGGAGAAACCATAGGGTGCAGTGGTGACTGAAAGTTTAAAAAATAAAAACATATATGCCTGTCGTAATAAACAGGGCGGGCCGTGGACTCGATACATCACAAGAGAAATAAATTTATCAGGTAAGATGTATCGAGTCCACAGATTCATCCTTACTTGTGGGATACCAATACCAAAGCTTTAGGACACGGATGAAGGGAGGGACAAGACAGGGACCTTAAACAGAAGGCACCACTGCTTGTAGAACCTTTCTCCCAAAAATAGCCTCCGAAGAAGCAAAAGTATCAAATTTGGAACATTTGGAAAAAGTATGAAGCGAAGACCAAGTCGCCGCCTTACAAATCTGTTCAACAGAAGCCTCATTTTTAAAAGCCCATGTGGAAGCCACAGCTCTAGTAGAATGAGCAGTAATTCTTTCAGGAGGCTGCTGTCCAGCAGTCTCATAGGCCAAACGGATGATGCTTTTCAGCCAAAAGGAAAGAGAGGTAGCCGTAGCCCTTTGACCTCTCCGTTTACCAGAATAAACAACAAACAATGAAGATGTTTGATGGAAATCTTTAGTTGCTTGTAAGTAGAACTTTAAAGCACGAACCACATCCAGATTGTGCAAAAGATGTTCCTTCTTTGATGAAGGATTAGAACACAGAGAAGGAACAACAATCTCTTGATTGATATTCTTATTAGAAACAACCTTAGGAAGAAAACCAGGTTTGGTACGCAAAACCACCTTATCTGAATGGAAAATAAGATAAGGGGAATCACACTGTAAAGCAGATAGCTCAGAAACTCTTTGAGCCGAAGAGATAGCAACTAAGAACAAAACTTTCCAAGATAGAAATTTAATATCTATGGAATGCATAGGTTCAAACGGAACCCCTTGAAGAACTTTAAGAACCATGTTTAGGCTCCAAGGCGGAGCAGCAGGCTTAAATACAGGCTTAATTCTGACCAAAGCCTGACTAAAAGTTTGAACATCTGGGACATCTGCCAGATGTTTGTGTAGTAGAATAGACAAAGCAGATATTTGTCCTTTTAGAGAACTAGCTGATAATCCCTTCTCCAAACCCTCTTGGAGAAAAGACAATATTCTAGGAATCCTAATCTTACTCCACGAGTAACCTTTGGATTCACACCAATAAAGATATTTGCGCCAAATCTTATGATAGATCTTCCTGGTGACAGGCTTTCTAGCCTGAATCAGGGTATCAATGACCGACTCAGAGAACCCACACTTTGATAGAACTAGGCGTTCAATCTGCAAGCGGTCAGACGCAGAGAAACTAGATTTGGATGTGAGAACGGACCTTGGATTAGAAGGTCCCGCCTCATTGGCAGGGTCCACGGTGGAACCGAGGACATGCCCACTAGGTCTGCATACCAAGTCCTGCGTGGCTACGCAGGTGCTATCAGAATCACCGAAGCTCTCTCCTGCTTGATTCTGGCAACCAGACGTGGAAGGAGAGGAAGCGGTGGAAATACGTATGCCAGATTGAAGGACCAAGGTACTGCTAGAGCATCTATCAGTACCGCCTTAGGATCCCGGGACCTGGACCCGTAACAAGGAAGTTTGGCATTCTGACGCAACGCCATCAGATCCAATTCTGGTGCACGCCCATAGCTGAATCAGCTGAGCAAATACTTCCGGATGGAGTTCCCACTCCCCCGGATGAAAAGTCTGACGACTTAGAAAATTCGCCTCCCAGTTCTCTACTCCTGGAATGTGGATTGCTGAGAGATGGCAAGAGTGATCCTCTGCCCATCAGATTATTTTGGTTACTTCCATCATCGCTAGAGAACTCCTTGTTCCTCCTTGATGATTGATATAAGCTACAGTCGTGATGTTGTCTGAGCAGGCTGGCATCTGTCTTTACAATGAGCCACTCTGGCCTGTGGAAGTACATTCCCTGAGACAGGTGGTCCTGAGACAACCACCACAGAAGAGAATCTCTGGTCTCCTGGTCCAGATGCAGTTGAGAAGATAAATCTGCATAATCCCCATTCAACTGTTTGAGCATGCATAGTTGCAGTGGTCTGAGATATAGGCGGGCAAAAGGAACTATGTCCATTGCCGCTACCATGAGTCCGATTACCTCCATACACCGAGCCACAGATGGCCAAGGAATGGAATAAAGAGTTCGGTAAGTGGTTAAGAGTTTTTATTTTCTGACTTCCGTCAGAAACATTTTAATTTCTACCGAATCTATCAGAGTCCCCAGAAAGGAAACTCTTGTGAGAGGGAAGAGAGAACTCTTTTTTATGTTCACCTTCCACCCATAAGATCTCAGAAAAGCCAACACAATGTCCATGTGAGACTTGGCAAGTTGGAAAGTCGACGCTTGAATTAAGATGTCGTCTAGATAAGGCGCCACTGCTATGCCCCGAGGTCGTAGAACCGCCAGAAGGGACCCTAGCACCTTTGTGAAAATTCTTGGAGCCGTGGCTAACCCAAAGGGAAGAACCAAAAACTGGTAATGCTTGTTTAGAAAGGCAAATCTGAGAAATTGATGATAGAAACATAGAAACATAGATATTGACGGCAGATAAGAGCCATAGGCCCAGCAAGTCTGCCCCACCTTACCTAACAGTATAAACTTATCTAGTTCGTAGGATAGCCCTATGCTTGTCCCATGCATTTTTAAAGTCCCCCACAGTGTTTGTTGCTACTACCTCTTGAGGAAGTTTATTCCATAAATCAATCACTCTTTCTGTAAAGAAGTGCTTCCTCAAATTACTCCTGAATCTACTACCCTTTAGCTTGAGCTCATGACCCCTTGTTCTTGAATTTTCCATTTTATGTAAAATACCCACAGCCTCAGTTTTACTAAACCCTTTAATGTACTTGAAAGTTGCTATCATATCACCTCTTTCCCTTCTCTCCTCTAAGCTATACATATTTAGATCATTGAGCCTATCCTGGTAAGTTTTATTTTTTAGACCATGTACCATTTTGGTAGCCCTCCTTTGCACAGATTCAAGTTTGTTAATATCCTTCTGAAGATATGGCCTCCAGAACTGCACACAATACTCAAGATGAGGCCTAACTAATGATCTATAAAGTGGCATAAGAACCTTACCTGGTTATGATTTCTGTGAATAGGGATGTGTAGATACGCATCCTTTAAGTCCACGGTAGTCATATATTGACCTTCCTGAATCAGAGGCAGAATAGTCCGAATGGTCTCCATCTTGAATGATGGAACCCTGAGGAACTTGTTTAGAATTTTGAGATCCAAGATTGGTCTGAAAGTTCCCTCTCTTTTTTGGGAACCACAAACAGGTTTAGTAGAACCCTAGTCCCTGTTCCTCTTTTTGGACTGGGCAGATCACTGGTGAGCAGATCTTCTACACAGCGTAAGAACACCTCTCTCTTTGTCTGGTTTACAGACAATCGAGAAATATGAAATCTTCCCCGTGGAAGGGAGTCTTTGAATTCCAGAAGATATCCCTGGGACACAATTTCTAAAGCCCAGGGATCATGAACATCTCTTGCCCAAGCCTGAGCGAAGAGAGAGAGTCTGCCCCCTACTAGATCCGGTCCCGGATCGGGGGCTACCCCTTCATGCTGTCTTAGAAGCAGCTGCAGGCTTCTTGGCCTGTTTACCCTTGTTCCAAGCCTGGTTATGTCTCCAGACTGACTTGGATTGGGCAAAATTCCCCTCTTGCTTTGCAGCAGAGGAAGCCGAAACAGAACCACTCTTGAAGTTCCGAAAGGAACGAAAATTATTTTGTTTGATCTTCATCTTATTTGATCTATTTGATCTATCCTGAGGAAGGGCATGACCTTTCCCTCCAGCGATATCTGAAATAATCTCAGTTCCTTTGAAAGGGATATTCAAAAGTTTAGATTTTGATGACACATCAGCAGACCAGGACTTAAGCCATAACACTCTGCGTGCTAAAATGGCAACACCTGAATTCTTTGCTGCTAATTTAGCCAGTTGAAAAGCGGCATCTGTAATAAAAGAATTAGCCAACTTAAGGGCCTTGATTCTGTCCATAATCTCCTCTAATGGAGTCTCCATCTGAAGAGCCTCTTCTAGAGCCTCAAACCAGAAAGCAGCTGCAGTAGTTACAGGAACAATGCACGCAATAGGTTGAAGAGAAAAACCCTGATGAACAAAAAATTTCTTCAGGAGACCCTCTAATTTTTTATCCATAGGATCTTTGAAAGCACAACTGTCTTCGATAGGTATAGTTGTATGCTTAGAGTAGAAATAGCTCCCTCCACCTTAGGGACTGTCTGCCACAAGTCCCGCATGGTGTCAGATATGGGAAACATTTTCTTAAAAACAGGAGGAGGAGAGAACGGAATACCTGGTCTATCCCACTCCTTAGTAATAATATTCACAATCCTCTTAGAAACTGGAAAAAACATCAGTGTAAACAGGAACCTCTAAGTATTTATCCATTTTACACAATTTCTCTGGAACCACTATAGGGTCACAATCATCTAGAGTCGCTAGTACCTCCCTGAGCAATAAGCGGAGGTGTTCAAGCTTAAATTTAAAGGCCATCATATCAGAATCTGTCTGGGGAAGCATCTTTCCTGAATCAGAAATTTCTCCCTCAGATAACAAATCCCTCACCCCTACTTCAGAGCATTGTGAGGGCATATCAGATACGGCTACTAAAGCGTCAGACGGCTCAGCATATTTTCTAAACCGAGAGCTGTCCCGCTTTCCTTGTAAACTAGGCAGTTTAGATAAAACCTCTGTGAGGGTTGTATTCATAACTGTGGCCATGTCTTGTAAAGTAAAAGAATTTGACGCACTAGAGGTACTTGGCGTCACTTGTGCGGGCGTTACTGGTTGTGACACTTGGAGAGAGCTAGATGGTGAACCCTCATTTACTTCTGACTGAGAATCATCTATTGCTCTATTTTTAAGTGCTAATATATGTTCTTTATAGTTTATAGACATATCAGTACAATTGGGACACATTCTAAGAGGGGGTTCCACAATGGCTTCCAAACATATTAAACAAGGATTTTCCTTGGTGTCAGACATGTTAAACAAGCTAGTAATGTAACAAGCAAGCTTGGAAAACACTGTAATCAAAGTAAAAAACACTTAGAAATAAAACGGTACCGTGCCGTTAAGAGAAAAAAAGCTGCACCAGTTCTGCAAAACAGTGTAAAAAAGCAGTAAACTTAACGAAATTTTTACAGTAGCATTGTAAAGGCTTAGTAACTTTGCACAGCTATGCAAATAAACAATTAACCCTTTAATGGCAAAAACGGATTGAAAAAACATTAAACCCAGTAAAAAAGACTTTCAGCACCATGCCACAGCTTTGCTGTGGCTCCTACCTGCCCTTCAGAACGATTTGTGGGGAAAAAAACTTCTTTAACAACCCTCAAACACAGCAGAAACGACAGGAGAAGCAGTGATATGTCTCAGAGGAAAGGAAACTGCGCAACTGAGGCGCAAAAATAGGCCCCTCCCACCCCACTCAATGTTTTGAGGCCTAACAGACAAACACTAGAGTGTCTCTAAATTAACCATGTGAGTTTACAAAACTCAAAACCAAGCCACAATGACCCCTTTAGTCCCTTAAAAAAAAACGTTATAAATGCATCAAAAAACAAAACGTTTTTCCTAACAGTGTCACCAGTAACTAATGAGCCCTTCAAGCAAGCTGAAATTCCTATTAAAGTATCTGAATACAGCTTACCCTTCCCTCATGGGGATATTGCCAGTCTTTTCTATATTTAACACAGTCTGTCTAGAAAAATATAGACTGAACATACCTCATATGCAGCTTAGTCTGCAAACTGTTCTCCCCACTGAAGTTTTCCAATACTTTTCAGGCCTTGTGAGAACAGCAGTGGATCTTAGTTACAAAGTCCTAAGATCATCATCCTCCTTGCAGAAATCTTCATCCCTTTTCTACCAGAGAGTAAATAGTACACACCAATACCATTTAAAATAATAAACTTTTGCTTGAGAAGTAAAAATCTAACATCTTAGTCACCACATAGCTCTTTGCCCTTCCTAGCAGTTAAGCAGGCAGAGAGAATGACTGGGGGGTGGAGCTAAGGGAGGAGCTATATGGACAGCTCTGCTGTGGGTGCTCTCTCTGCCACTTCCTGTAGGGAAGGAGAATATCCCACAAGTAAGGATGAATCCGTGGACTCGATACATCTTACAAGAGAAATAATAGGCTTTGTAGCTTCAGCAAAAGTCTGACAACATCATTACTCATCTGCAATCTCAGCGGGGGGGCTTTAGTAAGAAGATTCTTGTTCATGATATTAATGTATCATTGAAGACAGTAGTCATCACTTTATAGTTTTAAATGACTGCATTTTTTTAACATTGCAAAATTAAAGAAATGCAGTTATGTAAAACTATAAAGTCGTGGATACTAAATTCTATTACATATTACTATGACAAGCAGGAAATCTTCCTCCTAAAAAAAAACACAAAAAGAATAAATAAAACATTTTTTCAAATCACATGCATAAAATACATATTTCACTTTACAATAAAATACACATACATAAATCATTGTATATACATGAATAATATACCCACATACAGCGCCTAAAGGTGTATTTTGCATGTCCTACCACGATTAACCCCTAAAGCGCCATAACCCCCAATGCAACCCCACTACACTATTAACCCCTAAGGGGACATAAGCCACAACAGTAAACAAAACCAACTTATTACAAAAACAACAAACAAAAACCCCACAACAATAAACCACAACAAACATTAAAACAAAAGCCAACAACTATAAAGAAAACTACAAAATAAACAAACACTAAACCAATAGCCAACAACAAGAAACAACAACGAAGGTTGTGTTGGGGGTTATGGTGCTTTAGAGGTTAATAGTGTAGCAGAGTTTTGTTGCATTGGGATTTATGTTGCTTTAGAGGATGATAATGTAGAGGTTAGGTTACGTTGGGGTTTATGGAGCTTTAGGGATTAATAGTGATGGGCAGTATAGAGGTTTTTTTTGGGTTGGTCTGCGTTAAAAGAATAAGGAATGAACGAATGTACTAAATCTTTTCATTAATACAGTCTTTCTTTATTCTTTTAATTCATAGAGGCTGATGTTCATCTATTCTGTTGTATACTGAATGCACAAATTAGCCAATGTACATGTGTAACAAGTGTAAAAGGGATCATTTACATTAAATCTTCAATGAAGGTGGTGATGCTGCTTTAAAAATATCACCAGTATCGCCACCCAATGTGATGTATAGTAAAACACCTCTTGGCAAGACTACCCTTAAACACTGATTTCAGTCCTTTTAAATATTTCACTGACAATCTCGATCCCGCAACAGATCCCTTTTGAATATATTGTCACTTCAATTATGTTTTGGGCCATACAGAATGATCATAAATGTGCCAAGATAGACTTTGTGCCTAAAACATTTCATATACATTGTGGGTCCACCCTTGCAAAGTTTGAGAGTTTTATTCCCAATTAGCCCCCATATTTATGCCTTTGTAAGCTATTAAAGGGACACAAAACCCAAATTGATTCAGATAGAGCATGCAATTTTAAGAAACTTTCTAATTTACTTGTATTATTAATGTCATTCTCTTGCTATATTTATTTGAAAAAGCAGGAATGTAAGCAATGTAGCCACCAATCAGCAAGAGCTACCCAGGTGCTGAATTAAAAATGGGCTGGCTCCTATGCTTACATTTCTGCTTTTTCAAATAAAGTTAGGAAGATAATGAAGACAAAATTATAATAGGAGTAAATTTAAAAAGTTGCTTAAAATTACATGCTCTATCTGAATCATGAAAGACATTTTTTTGGTTTTGTGTCCCTTTAAACATCAAAATGCTAGAAATAATGATACATTTATTCAAAGCAAAGATTAGCTTGAGAGTAATGTGGAGATTTTTTTTTTAATTATAATTGTAGTTTAAATATTCTTTAGTAAGTGTAAAACTTTAGGCCCACATTTAAGAAAGACCAGGCGAACCGAGGTGTACAGAGGTAGTTTTCCTCTGTGAAAAGCACACGGGTCTAAAAGAGGCTGCTCCTGGGTGGTAAATTGCCATAGAACTAGCTAATGAGCTGTTGTTCGTTCCTGGTAGCTTCTCTCTTCGTATGCAAATTAATATGACCCTGGGGAAGTCTCCCTATGGGTGATGGGGGAAACCAGACGTGAACTCCTTGCCCAGTGTGCTTAGAGGAATGTGGCTGCACCTCACTGATGAGGCCTATAGGAGGCCGAAACGATTGTCTGGGGTTGTCATGTTCCTTGTACAGAGGAGAACTGCCTGGTATTTCGGGACTGGACTTACCTTACTTGGCAAGATCAGACTGATATGCTTAAGGAAAGTTTTCCTCTGTGAAAAGCACACTGGTCTAAAAGAGGCTGCTCCTCAGGGGTCAAGTGGGAACGGAGTTCCTGCACTATTTTTGCAGGAGGAACTAAGTTCCCTCTGGACAGAGAAGAGAAACACTTCAGTAAACACTGCTGCTGTTGGTGGGAGGAGCTGGACCACAGTCTGGTTAGAGGGATAGTGAGATCCTTTAGTAATGGACAGTAACACTTCCTACAATAAACTAAATGCAAGACTGTCAGTGGTCCTGCTGTGTTATCACCCCTATTATGAATATTATCTTAATTATCTTTTATTACACATGGTGCTTACATTTCTGTGTGGCTTGCTCTGGGGTTATTTAGCTCCCCTCAGCAGAAATAGAACTATTGCACCTTAAGTGGGTCAGACTCTGTGACAGAGGAGTCGTCTCAGGCCCAAAGGCTATATATACAGTATATAAATGAAACAATATTAATTGTGAGGGAGGATGGAAGTCTTGGTGAGTTCCCACACTTTTTTTTGTAGGACTTGACCCCTGCTGCTCCTTAGTGGTAAATCGCCATAGAACTAGCTGATGAGCTGTTGTTCGTTCCTGGTAGAGCACTTCTCTCTTCGTGTGTAGATCTTTGCCCCTGTCTGCACCGCACCTATCCGCTTCCCGCATTTACCATTGCACACTATTGCAAGTGTGCAACCCCGCCCCCTGCTTGCACACAGCCAATAGCGGGCAAGCAGTGGCTGTCAATTTTCCTGGCTGGAAATGTCAGGAGGGATGGACATACGCCACAAACAGTTGGTGTAGATGCTGATGTCTGATGACCGCTGCTTCTTAACTCTCGGCTGCAGGCTCACTCGTTCCTACCTGCAGCCTAAAGGGCTTTAAAGCTCATATTGGAGATTCTTAAATGTTACCCTTAGTCTGCATAAAGTAGCAGGCATGACCTTGTTGAAACTTTAATTTGTTTATCTTTGCTTTTTCTGTGGCACTGGTCTAGAGCTGGTCCTTATCTGTTTTCTGGGTATAATGCTGTGAACTGGGAATCACAATAATGTAGTAAGTAATAGACCTGACTGGCATAAAAGGAAAATACAGGAGAGAGGGGCCAATTCCAGGTTTAAAATCAGAAGGATTTAAAGCTCTGTGGGAGAAGTTATCTTACCTCCTCTGCTAAGGCCAATTAGGGACAGATATAAATGAGTTAATAAAGTGAGCAAACATTCCCTGTGTTTGCAGTGTGAACTTCCAATTCTCACAGGAATTGGAAAACCCACAACTTTTTAGAATTACATTACAGGAAAAGGGGATAAAATAAATAATGATAGTATATTGCAAATGTTTCTTTACAATGCACAATGTTACAATGTCGAAGTGTTTCATGTCCCTAAGATGCTGTGTAAAGAACAGGAACATTCTGTGTTATATTATCACACTTTGAATAGCACGAATAATTTGCACCCAGTGTAATATTAATTATGAGTCCTGAACAGATGTTTAGTATTTCTATTCTCACCAAAACAGAATTTATGCTTACCTGATAAATTAATTTCTTCAACGGTGTGTCCGGTCCACGGCGTCATCCATTACTTGTGGGAATATTCTCTTCCCCAACAGGAAATGGCAAAGAGCACAGCAAAAGCTGTCCATATAGTCCCTCCCAGGCTCCGCCCCCCCAGTCATTCGACCGATGGTTAGGAGAAAAAAGGAGAAACTATAGGGTGCCGTGGTGACTGTAGTGTATAGAGAAAGAAATATTTCAAACCTGGTTAAAAAACCAGGGCGGGCCGTGGACCGGACACACCGTTGGAGAAAATAATTTATCAGGTAAGCATAAATTCTGTTTTCTCCAACATTGGTGTGTCCGGTCCACGGCATCATCCATTACTTGTGGGAACCAATACCAAAGCTTTAGGACACGGATGAAGGGAGGGAGCAAATCAGGTTACCTAAACAGAAGGCACCACGGCTTGCAAAACCTTTCTCCCAAAAATAGCCCCCGAAGAAGCAAAAGTATCAAATTTGTAGAATTTGGCAAAAGTGTGCAGAGAAGACCAAGTCACTGCCTTACATATCTGATCAACAGAAGCCTCGTTCTTAAAGGCCCATGTGGAAGCCACAGCCCTAGTAGAGTGAGCTGTGATTCGTTCAGGAGGCTGCCATCCGGCGGTCTCATAAGCCAATCGGATGATGCTTTTCAGCCAGAAAGAAAGAGAGGTAGCAGTAGCTTTTTGTCCTCTCCTCTTACCAGAATAAACGACAAACAAGGAAGAAGTTTGTCTGAAATCCTTTGTTGCTTCTAAATAGAACTTTAAAGCACGGACTACATCTAAATTGTGTAACAAACGTTCCTTCTTTGAAACTGGATTCGGACACAAAGAAGGAACAACTATTTCCTGGTTAATATTCTTGTTGGAAACAACTTTTGGAAGAAAACCAGGCTTGGTACGCAAAACAACCTTATCTGAATGGAACACCAGATAGGGTGGATCACACTGCAAAGCAGATAGTTCAGAAACTCTTCTAGCAGAAGAAATAGCAACCAAAAACAGAACTTTCCAAGATAGTAACTTGATATCTATGGAATGTAAGGATTCAAACGGAACCCCTTAAAGAACTGAAAGAACTAAATTTAGACTCCAGGGAGGAGTCAAAGGTCTGTAAACAGGCTTGATTCTGACCAAAGCCTGTATAAAAGCTTGTACATCTGGCACAGCTGCCAGTCGTTTGTGTAACAAGACAGATAAAGCAGAAATCTGCCCTTTTAGAGAACTCGCAGACAATCCCTTATCCAAACCTTCTTGGAGAAAGGAGAGGATCCTGGGAATTTTAATCTTACTCCATGAGAATCCCTTGGATTCACACCAACAGATATATCTTTTCCATATTTTATGGTAAATCTTTCTAGTCACAGGTTTTCTGGCTTGGACCAGAGTATCTATCACTGAATCTGAAAACCAGCGCTTGGATAAAATCAAGCGTTCAATTTCCAAGCAGTCAGCTGGAGAGAAACTAGATTTGGATGTTCGAATGGACCTCCATGGTGGAGCCAATGACATATTCACCAGGTCTGCATACCAAGTCCTGCGTGGCCACGCAGGAGCTATCAGAATCACCGAGGCCTTCTCCTGTTTGATCCTGGCTACAAGCCTGGGAAGGAGAGGGAACGGTGGAAACGCATAAGCTAGGTTGAACGACCAAGGCGCCACTAATGCATCCTCTAGAGTCGCCTTGGGATCCCTGGATCTGGACCCGTAGCAAGGAACCTTGAAGTTCTGATGAGACGCCATCAGATCCATGTCTGGAATGCCCCATAATTGAGTCAACTGGGCAAACACCTCCGGGTGAAGTTCCCACTCCCCCGGATGAAAAGTCTGACGACTCAGATAATCCGCCTCCCAGTTGTCTACTCCTGGGATGTGGATTGCAGATAGGTGGCAGGAGTGATCCTCCGCCCATTTGATGATTTTGGACACCTCTCTCATCGCCAAGGAACTCCTTGTTCCCCCCTGATGGTTGATGTAAGCTACAGTCGTCATGTTGTCCGACTGGAATCTTATGAATCCGGCCTTCGCTAGTTAAGGCCAAGCCCGGAGAGCATTGAATATCGCTCTCAGTTCCAGAATGTTTATCGGGAGAAGAGACTCTTCCCGAGACCATAGACCCTGAGCTTTCATAGAATCCCAGACCGCGCCCCAGCCTAATAGACTGGCGTCGGTCGTGACAATGACCCACTCTGGTCTGCGGAAACTCATTCCCTGGGACAGGTGATCCTGGGTCAACCACCAACGGAGTGAGTCTCTGGTCATCTGGTCTACTTGAATCATTGGAGACAAGTCTGTATAGTCCCCATTCCACTGCTTGAGCATGCACAGTTGTAATGGTCTTAGATGAATTCGAGCAAAAGGAACTATGTCCATTGCTGCAACCATCAACCCTACTACTTCCATGCACTGAGCTATGGAAGGCTGCAGAATAGAGTGAAGAACTTGACAAGCGTTTAGAAGCTTTGACTTTCTGACTTCTGTCAGGAAGATCTTCATTTTTAAAGAATCTATTATCGTTCCCAAGAAGGGAACTCTTGTCGACAGAGACAGGGAACTCTTTTCTACGTTCACCTTCCACCCGTGAGATCTGAGAAAGGCTAGAACAATGTCTGTATGAGCCTTTGCTTTGGAAAGAGACGACGCTTGGATTAGAATGTCGTCCAGATAAGGTGCCACTACAATACCCCTTGGTCTTAGAACCGCTAGAAGGGACCCTAGCACCTTTGTGAAAATCCTTGGAGCAGTGGCTAGCCCGAATGGGAGAGCCACAAACTGGTAATGCTTGTCCAGAAAGGCGAACCTTAGGAACTGATGATGATCTTTGTGGATAGGAATATGTAGATACGCATCCTTTAAATCCACGGTAGTCATAAATTGACCCTCCTGGATTGTAGGTAAAATTGTTCGAATGGTTTCCATTTTGAACGATGGAACTCTGAGAAATTTGTTTAGAATTTTTAAATCCAGAATTGGTCTGAAAGTTCCCTCTTTTTTGGGAACTACAAACAGATTTGAGTAAAACCCCTGACCTTGTTCCACAGTTGGAACTGGGTGTATCACTCCCATCTTTAACAGTTCTTCTTCACAATGTAAGAATGCCTGTCTCTTTATTTGGTTTGAAGATAAGTGAGACATGTGGAACCTTCCCCTTGGGGGTAGTTCCTTGAATTCCATGAGATAACCCTGAGAGGCTATTTCTAGTGCCCAGGGATCCTGAACATCTCTTGCCCAAGCCTGAGCGAAGAGAGAGTCTGCCCCCTACAAGATCCGGTCCCGGATCGGGGGCTACCCCTTCATGCTGTTTTGGTAGCAGCAGCAGGCTTCTTGGCCTGTTTACCCTTGTTCCAGCCTTGCATTGGTTTCCAAGCTGGTTTAGACTGGGAAGCGTTACCCTCTTGTCTAGAGGCTGCTGAGTTGGAAGCCGGTCCGTTCCTGAAATTGCGAAAGGAACGAAAATTGGACTTATTCTTAGCCTTGAAAGGTTTATCTTGTGGGAGGGCATGGCCCTTTCCCCCAGTGATGTCTGAAATAATCTCTTTCAATTCTGGCCCAAAAAGGGTCTTACCTTTGAAAGGGATATTAAGCAATTTTGTCTTGGAAGATACATCCGCCGACCAAGACTTTAGCCAGAGCGCTCTGCGCGCCACAATTGCAAACCCTGAATTTTTCGCCGCTAACCTCGCTAACTGCAAAGCGGCGTCTAAAATAAAGGAATTCGCTAACTTAAGTGCGAAAATTCTGTCCATGACTTCCTCATACGGAGTCTCCCTACTGAGCGACTTTTCCAGTTCCTCGAACCAGAACCACACCGCTGTAGTGACAGGAATAGTGCACGAAATAGGTTGAAGGAGGTAACCTTGCTGTACAAAAATCTTTTTAAGCAAACCCTCCAATTTTTTATCCATAGGATCTTTGAAAGCACAATTGTCCTCAATAGGAATGGTTGTGCGCTTGGCTAGAGTAGAAACCGCCCCCTCGACCTTAGGGACTGTTTGCCATAAGTCCTTCCTGGGGTCGACCATAGGGAACAATTTCTTAAATATAGGAGGAGGGACAAAAGGTATGCCTGGCTTCTCCCACTCCTTATTCACTATGTCCGCCACCCATTTAGGTATCGGAAAAGAATCAGGGTGCACCGGGACCTCAAGGAACTTGTCCATCTTGCACAATTTTTGTCACAATCATCCAGAGTAGATAGCACCTCCACGGAGATGCTCTAATTTAAATGTCACAACATCAGGTTCTGCCTGCTGAGAAATTCTTCCTGTATCAGAAATTTCCCCATCTGACAAACCCTCCCTCACTGCCACTACAGATTGGTGTGTGGGTATGACAGAAAAATTATCATCAGCGCCCTCCTGCTCTACAGTATTTAAAACAGAGCAATTGCGCTTTCTCTGAAATGCTGGCATTTTGGATAAAATATTAGCTATGGAGTTATCCATTACTGCCGTCAATTGTTGCATAGTAACAAGCATTGGCGCGCTAGAAGTACTAGGGGTCGCCTGCGCGGGCATAACTGGTATAGACACAGAAGGAGATGATGTAGAACTATGTCTACTTCCTTCATCTGAGGAATCATCCTGGGCAACTTTACTATTTGTGACAGTACTGTCCTTACTTTGTTTGGACGCTATGGCACAATTATCACACATATTTGAAGGGGGAACCACATTGGCTTCCATACATACAGAACATGATCTATCTAAGGTACAGACATGTTAAACAGGCTTAAACTGGTTAATAAAGCACCAAAACCGTTTTAAAACAAAACCGTTACTGTCTCTTTAAATGTTAAACAGGGCACACTTTATTACTGAATATGTGAAAAACTATGAAGGAATTATCCAATCTTTACCAAATTTTCACCACAGCGTCTTAATGCATTCAAAGTATTGCACCCCAATTTTCAAGTTGTTAACCCTTAAAATGTGGAAACCGGAGCCGTTTACAATTTGAACCCCCTTACAGTCCCAGCCACAGCCTTTGCTGCAACTTCACCAATCCCAGGGGGATATACGATACCAAATGAAGCCTTCTAGGAACGTTTTCAGTGGATTCCAGACCCTCACACATGCAGCTGCATGTACTGTTCTCAAAAGTAACTGCGCAGTAATGGCGCGAAAATGAGGCTCTGCCTACTACAGAGAAAGGCCCTTCCTGACTGGGAAGGTGTCTTAACAAGTGCCTGGCGCTAAAAACGTTCCCCAATGTTATAAAAGTGTGAAATTCAACTTCAAACTGCATATAATATTTAAATAAAGCAATCGATTTAGCCCCTAAAAGTGTCTACCAGTTTATAGCCCATAATAAGCCCTTTATTCTGTTTGAGACTAAGAAAATGGCTTACCGATCCCCATGAGGGAAAAATGACAGCCTTCCAGCATTACACAGTCTTGTTAGAAAAATGGCTAGTCATATCTTGAGCAGAAAAGTCTGCAAACTGTTCCCCCCAACTGAAGTTCTCTCAGCTCAACAGTCCTGTGTGGGAACAGCAATCAATTTTAGTTACTGATGCTAAAATCATACTCCTCTTTTAAACAGAACTCTTCACCTCTTTCTGTTTCAGAGTAAATAGTACATACCAGCACTATTTTAAAATAACAAACTCTTGATAGAAGAATAAAAAACTACAGCTAAACACCACATACTCTTCACCATCTCCGTGGAGATGCTACTTGTTCAGAGCGGCAAAGAGAATGACTGGAGGGGCGGAGCCTGGGAGGGACTATATGGACAGCTTTTGCTGGGCTCTTTGCCATTTCCTGTTGGGGAAGAGAATATTCCCACAAGTAATGGATGACGCCGTGGACCGGACACACCAATGTTGGAGAAATCCAATGTTATTTTATGGAATCCATTTACTAATGCTCACATAAATCTCCATTGTATCGTATATGGGTGATATAGAATCACATAGATAATGATAGAAACAGGAGAACTTAGCCAATCCAGCTCATAAATGACTTTGAAGGGACACTAAACTCTAGCACCTCCCTCTAATCATGGGTGTTGTCTATGCCGGCCAGACTGGGAATAAAAAGCAGCACTGGAAACATTTGAAGACCACCCATATTTTCTGTTGAGACCATAAAATGCACACACTCATTTTTCTCAAGGGCTTTACTGGGATACTCCTTCCGCCAATAATTTTTTCCCCAGAACTAAATTATATTAGTTTGCAAAGGCCATATTGTTGTTATATAGGCACCCTACAACCTATTTCATCCATGGCTGTGAAAATGATTATCCATTGTGTGATCTGGAGAAGATACTAAAGATAGTGTGTCACAGTGTAACTTGACTAGACACTAGAAACCATTCATAGGATGTCAACTATATGGTCTATGAAATAAAATGTACAAGGAAATATTTTATGATCTTAATATGTGTAGTTCAGTAGAAACAAGAGAGAAAAAACAGCTGCATTGCCTCACAAGTAGCACCACTCCTTTAAATTGAAGCTGGCCAGTCACAGCTGCTCCTAGTGTCCTGATAGGTCAATCTGTCCTTGTACCTATGTTACACTACAGGTATCTGAAGTAGAATGTGTAAACAGCACTGGCATAGTGGCATGTAGTGAAAGCTAGATTTCAATATGGCTGCACCAATGACAAGAGTGAAGCTGTGAAAAACCTCAATACTATGGATATAAAATATATTTAGTGTTAAATGTCTCTTTAAGAGTAGTGAATAATAACAGATGTTATCACTACAGCATGAGAACAAATGAGATTAAGAAAAAAAAGATAATGGCTTATATGAAAATATTTTCTTCATAGAAGAAAAGCTAAATTGAAAAAAACAGAAAAATATGTTTGAGTACATCTGATACTGCAGCATTATTTTAAATTAAATTAAATCGGAGCTCCCATAAATTTATTGGATGAGTGAGAGAAACCTATTTTCCCTATGCTAAGTAGAATAAATCCAGTTTTTAAATAAAATGTCCTATTAAAGGCTGTTTTGTAAAAGTTTTCCTATATTAGGATTACATAAAACATACTCCATTGCTATTACATTGGCATCTGAATGTATAACGTATACACGTTATTTCCTTCCATTGCTGCAATTAACACCTATGTCAAATCAAGTGTGGTTAAACTAAACTGTGTTTTTGTCTTTTCCCTTTCATTTTTTTTTGTTTCTAGGAACAATGTTGAGATTCCTCATAAAATGTATTCCTATAGCACCCAAATGTATAGATTGCCTGACAGGTATGATGTGTATTTTGTTTAGTGTTAAGATTACATGCTTTAAAGTTGGAGGTTTGAAACCTTTGAATATATATTAGAAAATACTAATTTGCAATAAAGATTATGTAGGTGATATATAGAATAGATTTATTTTAGAGGTATACAACAATAGATTTAAAATGTACTAACCAAATAAGGGTGATATTTAAAGATTTAAAGACACCTGGAAATATATTCTGGGGTAATCAGTAGATTAAGATCTTGTTTATTGAAGAATTAAAGCGAAAAGCTTTATTATTCAAAATCTTCTATATCATTACATTATTCTCAATTCATTGCAAGAATAGAAATCGGGTTTCTTAACTGCAATGGCCTATGTAAGTAGAACCACTTTTTAGAGACATTGTGCCAGATTACAAGTGGAGAGCTAAATATCGCTTTCATGAAAGCGATATTTGTGCTCCACTTTGTAATACCAGCGCATGGTAATGTGCGTTGGCATTACAAGTTGTCAGCAATGCGAACACGAATTTGCGTTCACATTGCTGGGAAGTACTGGGCTTATCAGAACCTAAGTGCGGCAAAGGAGGTAAGTAACGCAGCGATGGCAGCAAATATAAATATATATCTATATGATTATAATATACACATATTAACACATAAATATGTATGTATATAAAAATATACATATATATTTACTGGGAACAAACAGTTTCCATAGACCACAATGTAAAGACACTTTTCAGTGCCGTGTTTTTTTTAACACCCCACTCCTGCCAACTTTACCCTCAAAATACTGCCTAGTGCATTTATTTTATTAAAAATGTAAGATGCTGCTATCTTTCAGCTAGATTAAAAGTTGTGCATTCGTGTTTTTACGCTGTAAAAATGGCCATTTCATTAAAACAGCAATGCAGCTATTACAAATCTTGTCGGTATAGCTGTTCCACAAGCTTTTTAGCCTGTAACGCAACGTCAGTCCTGCACTCGTAAAAATGACGTTTTTTCATGGCATTTCCATAGCGCTGCCATTACGAGTTGTGCGGTGAGGCTAAAAAACTTTAGTTACACCCTATACCGACACGATCCGTACTGCAATCTGAGACAAGTAGTTATGAGTTTTAAGCAACAAAACTGTTACATAAAACTCATAACTAAAGTGTTACAAAGTACACTAACACCCATACACTACCTATTAACCCCTTAACCAAGGCCCTCCCGCATTGCAAACACTAAATTAAACTTATTAACCCCTAATCTGCCGCTCGCGACATCGCCGCCACTAATAACATTTATTAACCCCTATTCCGCCGCTGCTAGACATCGCCCACACTATACTAAACTTATTAACCCCTATTCCCCCGCACCGCAACATTGCCCACACTATAATAAATATATTAACCCATATTCCGCCGCTCCACGACATTGCCGCCACTAAATACAGTTATTAACCCCTAAACCTCTGGCCTTCCACATCACTAACACTAAATAAACCTATTAACTAGGGATGGGCGAATGTGTTTATATCCGAATTCGAATGTTAGAACGAATGTTATTGTAGAAATTCGATTTACATAATAGAATGTTGATAAGAACAAATATTCTTAAAAATTTGTTTTTCGAATGTTATTTACAGTTTTCGAATGTCGAATTCGAATTCGAATGTCCCATTCGAATTCGAATGTCCCATTCGAATTCGAATGTTACATTCGAATATCACATTCGAATTCAAATATTACATTTATAAAACACAATTGTAGACTAGAAACACTATTTTGAATGTCACATTCGAATCGAATATCACAATCGAATGTCACATTCGAATTCGAATATTACATTTATAAAACACAGTATTAGACTAGAAATACTATTTCGAATGTCACATTTGAATCGAATATCACATTCGAGTCGAATATCACATTTAAAACACAGTATTAGACTAGAAATACTATTTCAAATTCGAATGTGGCATTCGAATTCGAATGTAGCATTCTAATTCGAATATTACATTTATTAAACACAGTTGTAGACTAGAAATACTATTTCAAATTTGAATGTCACAATATTACATTTCGAAATTGAATGAATACATCGCTAAACATTCTATTATTCGAACGAATATTTTCGAATTTTATTGAAAATTCAAAAATAGAATGTTATATAAACATTCAAAATTCGATTCGAACGAATGTATCAAAATTCGTTTTAAATTTCGAATTTTTAGAAACCTTCGCCCATCCCTACTATTAACCCCTAAACCTCCAGCCCCCCACATTGCCAAAAACTAAATTAAACTATTAACCTTTAAACCTAACAACCCCCTAACTTTACATTCAAATTACAAGATCCCTATCTTAAAATAAATAAAAACTTACCCGGGAAATTTAAAAAAAACTAAATTTAAACTATAAATTAACCTAACATAAATATTAGACTAACATTAAACTAACTATAAATTAAATTAAATACATAATAAAAAAAACCTCTAGAGGTAAACCTCTTAAATCTAGAGTTACAAAAAATAAAAAATACTAAATTACAAAACATAAAAAAATTCTAAAGTACAAAAAAAAGAAAACGAAATTATCAAAAATAAAAACAATTACACCTAATCTTAGAGCCCTATCAAAATAAAAAAGCCCCCCAAAATAAAAAAAACCTAGCCTACAATAAACTACCAAAAGCCCTTAAAAGGGCCTTTTGTAGGGCATTGCCCTAAGTTTAACAGCTCTTTAACTTGTAAAAAAAATACAAAGACCCCCCCAACAGTAAAACACACCACCCAACCAACCCCCCAAAATAAAAAACCTAATTCTAAAAAAACCTAAGATACCCATTGCCCTGAAAAGGGCATTTGTATGGGCATTGCCCTTAAAAGGGCATTCAGCTCTTTTTTATTGCCCTTAAAAGGGCATTTAGCTCTTTTAAGATAGCCCAAACCCCAATCTAAAAAAAAACCACCCATAAAAGTTTAAAAAACCTAACACTAACCCCCATCAATCCACTTACAGTATTTTGAAGTCCGGACATCCATCCTCATCCAGGCGGCGAGAAGTCTTCATCCAGGCGGTGAGAAGTCTTAATCTAGGGGGCCTCTTCTATCTTCATCCAGACAGCATCTTCTATCTTCATCCCGGCGGTGCTGAGCGGGTCCATCCTGAAGACATCCGGCGGGGATCATCCTCTTCATAACGGTTGCCGCCGTATACTTAATCTTTAATGCAAGGGAGCCTTTTCAAAATGGCTTCCCTTGCATTCCTATTGGCGGAAAAATTTGAATCAGTCAATAGGAATTGAAATCAGCCAATAGAATGAGAGATGCTTAAAACATATTGACTGAAGGAATTAGAGCTGCTAAAATCCTATTGGCTGTTCAAAGCAGCCAATATGTTTTAAGCAGCTCTCATTCTATTGGCTGAAAAATTTGAATCAGTCAATAGGAATTGAAACCAGCCAATAGAATGAGAGCTGCTTAAAACATATTGACTGATTTGAACAGCCAATAGGATTTTAGCAGTTCTAATTCCTTCAGCCATCTGGATGATGATGGATCCACTGGGATGAAGATAGAAGATGCCGCCTGGATGAAGATAGAAGAGGCCGTCTGGATGAAGATAGATCCGCTGGGATGAAGATCGTTCAAGCAGGACTTCAGAAACTGTGAGTACCTAATGAGGGGTTAGTGTTAGGTTTTTTTAAGGTTTTTGGGGTGTTTTTTTAGATTAGGGTTTGGGCATTTGGGAAAAAGAGCTGAATGCCCTTTTAAGGGCAATGCCCATACAAATGCCCTTTTCAGGGCAATGGGTAGATTAGGTTTTTTTAGTTATTTTTTTTTATTTTGTGGGTTTGGGGTGGGGGGGTTTGTAATGTTAGGGGGGATTTGTTTGGTCACCGCAATCGCGCATGCGTAGCATTCCTTGGCATATCCATACCCGTAATTATGATTATATCGGAGAATATCCTTAGCTAACAAGCTTGTAGCGTGATCGATTGTAGTGAGTGCAAAAATGTATCCAAATAACAACGGAGCGGAATACGCATGCGCGTCTCATGCACGAGCATGACAAGTATGATGCGAGTTACTGCTTAGCACATGCGCAGAAGTTAATAGTGATGTTGCTAAAAAGGGGCTGAATGCCCCGGGGTGGGGGTGGGGCAATGGCAATTGGCGATTTTTTCTGAAAAATCTGTCAATATTGGCAAGATGGCGGGCGGACAAATAAACGATAACGAGGACTAATTTGAAGGTAAAATATAAATGTTATTGTCAATAATTAGGCGAAATCATGAATGAACATGAAGTTATTTTTACATGAACTGCAGAACGTAGAGAGCAACTAAGCCAGACTTGACCTTCACTTTAAGGGCAATGCTCATACAAATGCTCTTTTCAGGGCAATGGATATATTAGATTTAACTTTATTTTTATTTTGTGGGTTTGGGGGTGGGGGTTTCTATACTGTTAGGGGGTGTTGTTTTTCTTTTTTTAGAAAAAGAGCTGATTTCTTTATGGCAATGCCCTACTTTTAAGGGCCTACAAAAGGTCCTTTTTTATTATAGATTAGAGTTTTTTATTTTGGGGTGGGTTTTATTTTTTTTAAACAGGGTATTAGAATAGGAATAATTTTTATTGTTTTGGATAATTTTGTTTGATATTTTTTGTAATGGTAGTTTTTAAAAAAAAATTGTAATGATAATTGTTAGTGTAAGGCTAGCTTAGGTTTTTATTTTGCAGGTAAGTTTGTATTTATTTTAACTAGGTAGTTAGTATAACTATTTACTAACTAGTCTACCTAGTTAAAATAAATACAAACTAACCTGTGGAAAAAAACCTAAGCTAGCTACAATATAACTATTAGTTATATTGTAGCTAGCTTAGGTTTTATTTTTATTTCACAGGTAAGTATTTAGATTTAAATAGGTATTATTTAGTTAATAATTGTAACTTTAATTTAGGTCTATTTTAATTATTTTAAAGTTAGGGGTGTTCGGTTTAGGGTTACGGTTAGGTTTAGGGGTTAATAGTTTAATTTAGTGTTTTGCGATTTGGGGGGCTGGCGGTTTAGGGGTTAATAGGTTTATTTAGTGGTAGTGATATGGGAGGCCAGAGGTTTAGGGGTTAATACCTTTAATATAGTGGCAGCGATGTTGGGGTGCGGGGGAATAGGGGTTAATAACTTTAATATAGTGGTGGCGATGTTGGGGTGCAGGGGAATAGGTGTTAATAACTTTAATATAGTGGGAGTAATTTTGGGGTGTGGGGGAATAGGGGTTAATAACTTTAATATAGTGGCGGCGATATCAGGAGCGGCAGATTAGGGGTTTATACCTTTATTTAGGTTGCGGCGATATCGGGGGCAGATTAGGTGTTAATAACATAATGTAGGTGTTGGCGATGTTGGGGGCAGCAGATTAGGGGTGTTTAGACGTGGGGTTTATGTTAGGGTGTTAGGTTTACACGTAACTTTTTTTCCCAATAGACATCCATGGGGTTGTGTTACGGAGCTTTTCATTCCGCGATTGCAGGTGTTAGAAAAAAAACTAACACTCTCTCCCCATTGATGTCTATGGGAAAAGCGTGCACAAGCACGTTAAAGTAGTGCCTGTTTTTGTGCGGTATAGAGCTTAACGCAACCATATCGCACGCACAAGGCGGCTTTTTTAAAACTTGTAATGACAGCGCTATGAAGGGTGAAATAACGCAACTTTTGTTGCGTGCATAACTTGTAATCTACCTGTTTATTTTTTAATAAAATACCCTACACTGTATTTTGGGGGATTTCAGGCAAATGTATCAAATAAAACAGAGATCTGATAACCAGACACTTGTAATGGCTGATTAATTATTGCGCGCCCACAAACGGCAAATTTGCCCATTTGCGGGAGCCCGATAATTTAGAGCTCCACTTTTGATCTAGCTCATTGTAAACAAAAATATGTTGTCATGCATATGAAAGAGAAACAATTACTAATATTAAATCTAGATTTTAGTAAAAAGATTGTTAAAGAGACAAAGTATTCTGACTGGTAGATGATTGTATTACAATCAGCTGTAGGAAACCCCTTTTAAATGGGCTGGGATCCCTCAACTACCCCCACCGGGTGCTATTTTCTGCTGAACCCTCTTTTTTACATATTCTTTCTAAATGAATACCACAGTTAAGCACCTAATGCCCATTTTCCCCTTAATTTTGACTATTCAAGGCATAATTGTTTCTGTATAGTCCTATGAGAGTGGCCAGGACTGATATTTACATATGTATATGTAATTATATATATACATACAAGCGTACCAAGGAAATATTGCAGGTTTAGTTCCAGACCACCGCAATACATCGAATATAGCAATAAAGTGAGTCACACTCATTTTTTTGTTTCCCAGTGCATATAAAAACATAATTTATGTAAGAACTTACCTGATAAATTAATTTATTTCATAGTGGCAAGAGTCCATGAGCTAGTGACGTATGGGATATACATTCCTACCAGGAGGGGGCAACGTTTCCCAAACCTTAAAATGCCTATAAATACACCTCCTACCTCACTCATACCTTAGTTTAACATGTAGCCAAGAAGTGAGGTGTAAAAGAAGAAGTAAAAAGCATATAAAAAGAGGAACTGGAAAAAATAAAGTCCTTTATACAAAAAATCATAACCACAAAAAATAGGGTGGTCTCATGGACTCATGCTACTATGAAAGAAATGAATTTATCAGGTAAGTTCTTACAGAAATTTTCTTTCATGTAAGTGGCAAGAGTCCATGAGCTAGTGACGTATGGGATATAATACCCAAGATGTGGAAAACCACTAGAGAGGGAGGGATAAAATAACAACAGCTAAATCCGCCAAGAAATTAAATCCAAAATAATTGTTTTCTTTAAAAAAACAAAACAAAAAAAAAACCTCAAATCAAAGACATTAGAATCAAACTGAGACAACTGCCTGAAGAACCTTTATACCAAAGGCTGCTTCTGAGGAAGCAAACACATCAAAATGGTAAAATTTAGTAAAAGTATGCAAAGAAGACCAAGTTGCTGCTTTGCAAATTTGATCAACTGAAGCTTCATTCTTAAAAGCCCAAGAAGTGGCAACTGATCTAGTAGAATGAGCTGTAATTCTCTGAGCTGGAGACTGCCCCACCTCCAAATAAGCTTTGTGAATCAAAAGTTTCAACCAAGATGCCAAAGAAATGATAAAGGCTTTCTGACCTTTCCTGGAACCAGAAAAAAAATAGACTAGAAGTCTTTCTAAAATCTTTAGTAGCCTCAACATAATATTTCAAAACTCTTACCACATCTAAAGAATTTAAAGACCTTTCAAGAGTATTCTTAGGATTAGGACACAAGGAAGGAACAACAATTTCCCTATTGATGTTGTTAGAATTAACAAGTTTAGGCAAAAATGTAAATGAAGTCTGCAAAACAGCTTTATCTTGATGGGAAATCAGATAAGGAGACTCACAAAAGAGAGCGGACGATTCAGAAACTCTTCTAGCAGAAGAGATAGTCAAAAGAAATAACACTCTCCAAGAAAATAGTTTAATATCCAAAGAATGCATAGGCTCAAAAGGAGAAGCCTGCAAAATCTTCAAAACCAAATTGAGACTCCAAGGAGGAGAAATAGATTTAATAACAGGTTTGATACGAACACAAGCCTGAACAAAACAGAGAATATCAGGAAGTTTAGCAATCTTTCTATGAAATAAGACAGAGCAGAAATGTGTTCTCTCAAAGTATTTGCAGACAAACCCTTATCCAAACCATCCTGAAGAAACTGTAAAATCCTTGGAATTCTCAAAGACTGCCAAGAATAATTATGAGTGGAACACCATGAAATATAGGTTTTCCAAACCCGATAATTTTTGCTTGAAACAGACTTACGAGCCTGTATCATAGTGCTAATTACTGAGTCAGAGAAACCTCTATGACTAAGCACTAAGCGTTCAATTTCCATGCCTTCAAATATAGAGATTTGAGATCCTGATGGAAAAATGGCCCTTGAGACAAAAGGTCTGACCTTATAGGAAGTGGCCAAGGCTGGCAACTGGACATCCAACAGCTGCTTGTTTAGACGAGAGGCCATCAGATCTATTTCTGGAAGACCCCACATCTGGATGGAGAGACCACTCCAATGGATGTAAATCTGATGGCTGACATAATCCCCTTCCCAATTGTCTACACCTGGGATATGAATCACAGATATTTGACAAGAGCTGGATTCTGCCCAAGAAAGTATCCGAGATACTTCCTTCATTGCTGAAGGACTGTGAGTCCCTCCTTGATGATTGACATATGCCACTGTTGTGATATTGTCTGTTTGAAAATAAATGTAATGTTCTCTCTTCAATAGAGGCCATGTATGAAGAGCTCTGAAAATAGCATGAAGTTCTAAAATATTGATTGGTAACCATGCCTCTTGAGGTTTCCAAACCCCTTGTGCTGTCAGAGACCCCCAGACAGCTCCCCAACCTGTAAGACTTGCATATGTTGTTAAGGTGATGGTCTAACCACCAAGTCAGAGAGAGTTGAGTTTTGGGGATCATTAAATCAGTTGTGATATCTGAGTATAATCCCTGCACCATTGGTGCAACATGCAAAGCTGTAGAGGTTTCATATGAAAATGAGCAAAGGGGATCGTGTCCGATACTGCAGTCATGAGACCTAAAACTTCCATGCACATAGCCACTGAAGGGAATGATAGAGACTAAAGGTTTAGACAAGCTAAAACTAACTTCATTTGTCTCTTGTCTGTCAGAGAAAGAGTCATGAACACTGAATCTATCTGGAAACCTAAAAAGGTGACCCTTGTCTGAGGAATGAAGAAACTCCTTTGTAAATTGATCCTCCTAACCATGTCTTTGAAGAAACCACACTAGTTGTTTCGTATGAGATTCTGCTAAATGAAAAGATTGAGCTAGTACCAAGATATTGTCCAAATAAGGAAACACCGCAATACCGTGCTGTCTGATTACAGATAGAAGGGCACCGAGAACCTTTGAAAAGCTGTCGCTAGGCCAAATGGAAGAGTGACATATTGGTAATGCTTGTCTAGAAAAGAGAATCTCAGAAACCGATAGTGGTCTGGATGAATCTGAATGTGAAGATAAGCATCCTGTAAGACGATTGTGGACATGAAATGAGCTTGCTGAACAAAAGGCAGAATAGTCCTTATAGTCACTATATTGAAAGTTGAGACTCTTACAAAACTATTTAAACATTTCAGATCCAGAATTGGTCTGAACGAATCTTCTTTCTTTGGGACAATGAATAGATTTGAATAAAAACCCAAACCCCATTCCTGCAGAGGAACTGGAACAATCACCCCTGAAAGCTCTAGGTCTGAAACGCATTTTCGAAAATGCCTGAGCCTTCGCAGGATTTGTTGGAACATGAGAAGAAAGAATCTTCCCATGGGAGGTCTTATTCCGAAACCTTTTCGATACCCCTGAGAAACAATATTCTGAATCCACTGATTTTGAACAGAAACTGTCCAAATGTGTTGAAATAATTTCAATCTGCCCCCCCACCAGTTGAAATGGTTTGAGGGCCGCACCTTCATGCAGTCTTAGGGACTGGATTTGGTTTTTTATAAGGCTTGGATTTATTTCAATTTGGAGATGGTCTTCAATTTGAGCCAGAGGCCTTAGGGGAAGGAGAGGTCTTTTGTTCTCTATTCTGACGAAAGGAACAAAAACGATTAAGAGCTTTAAATTTACCCTTAGATTTGTTCTCTTGGGGCAGAAAAACTCACTTTCCCTCAATGATAGTGGAGATAATAGAATCCAATTGAGAACCAAATAAATTACTACCCTGAAATGATAAAGATAGTAATCTAGATTTAGACATCATATCAGCATTCCAAGATTTAAGCCATAAAGCTCTTCTAGTAAGAACAGCTAAAGACATAGATTTATTATCAATCTTAATAAAATCAAATATAGCATCACAGATAAAATGATTACCATGTTGAAGTAAAAGAACAATGCTAGACAATTTAGGATCTATTAACTGTTGAGCTAAACTGTCCAACCAATAAGTTGAAGCCGCAACATCAGCCATAGAAAGGGTAGGTCTAAGAATATAGCCAGTATTTAAATATGCTTTTCTAAGGTAGAATTCAATCTTCCAATCTAAAGGATTCTTAAAACAAGTACTATCTTCCATAGGAATAGTAGTACGTTTGTTGAGAGTAGAAATAGCTCCATCAGCTTTAGGGACTTTTTCCCAAAACTCCAAATTAGCCACAGGTAAAGGATACCGTTTTTTTAAACCTAGAAGAAGGGTTAAAAGAAGCACCAAGTTTAGACCATTGCTTAGTAATCATATGAGAAATAGCGTCTGGAACAGGAAAAACTTCAGGAGTAACCTCAGAAGTTTTAAAAACAGAATTCAAACGTTTGCTATTCTTGTTATTGAGAGAACTAGATTCCTCAATACCCAAAGTAAATAATACTTCCTTTAATAAAGAACGAATATATTCAATCTTAAAAAGAAAGGTAGATTTATCAATTTCAGTCTCTGAAGTAGGATCCTCTGAGCCAGAGAGATCATCATCAGCAAAAGATACTTCAGTATGCTGTTGATCAATACAAAATTCATCAGATTTATGAGAAGTTAGGAGAGACCTTTTAAGTTTATTTGAAGGCTGAATAGCAGTCACTGGGGGGTAGTTATCAAGCCGTCAACCTCAAATACGCTGGAATTCCGCAGCGTATTTGTGGCGAGGCTGATTCGCCTTAGTTATCAAAGGCTCGAGACCAGCAAAAGTAGAATTTTGTGACGTAAGCTTCGATCCGCCGGACTCAGTCCGACACAGATCGATTCTTACGTCACTCCAGATGTTCCGCACACAAGTGCGGCACAATCTCACTACTTTTGCTAGTTATCAAATGACTAGCAGGTACGCTCGGCACTTTTACGGCCCAGCGTACCTGGTTTTCAAACCGCCACCCCTGGAGGCGGCGGATCCCATAGGAATCAATGGGAGTCTGACCATAGCGAAAGTACAAGTTCGCTGCTGACAGACATCCCATTGATTTCTATGGGAGCTGTCTGCACCTAACACCCTAACATGTACCCCGAGTCTAAACACCGCTAATCTGACCCCCCCTACACGCCGCAACGAAATAAAATTATTACCCCCTAAACCGCCGCTCCCGGAGCCCACCGCAAGCTACTCTATACATATTAACCCCTAAACCGCCGCTCCCGGAGCCCACCGCAAGCTACTCTATACATATTAACCCCTAAACTGCCGCTCCCGGAGCCCACCGCAAGCTACTCTATACATATTAACCCCTAAACCGCCGCTCCCAGAGCCCACCGCAACTATAATAAATGTATTAACCCCTAAACCGCCGCTCCCTGAACCCGCCGCAACCTATATTAAATGTATTAACCCCTATCCTGCCCCCCCCCTACACCGTCGCCACCTATAATAAATTTTTTAACCCCTAATCTGCCCCCCCTACACCGTCGCCACCTATAATAAATTTATTAACCCCTATCCTGCCCCCCACTACGCCGCCGCCACTGTAATAAAATTATTAACCCCTAAACCTAAGTCTAACACTAACCCTAACGCCCCCCTAACTTAAATATTAATTAAATAAATCTAAATAATATTTTTATTATTAACTAAATTAATCCTATTTAAAACTAAATACTTACCTTTAAAATAAACCATAATATAGCTACAATATAAATAATAATTATATTCTAGCTATTTTAGGATTTATTTTTATTTTACAGGTACCTTTCAATTTGTTTTAACTAGGTTCAATAGCTATTAAATAGTTATTAACTATTTAATAGCTTACCTAGCTAAAATAAACTGAAATTTACCTGTAAAATAAATCCTAACCTAAGTTATAATTACACCTAACACTACAATATACTTTAATAAATTATTCCTATTTAAAACTAAATACTTACCTGTAAAATAAACCCTAATATAGCTACAATATAATTAATAATTACATTGTAGCTATCTTAGGATTTATATTTATTTTACAGGTAACTTTGTATTTTTTTTAAGCTAGTTAGAATAGTTATTAAATAGTTATTAACTATTAAATAACTACCTAGCTAAAAGAAATACAAAATTACCTGTAAAATAAATCCTAACCTAAGTTACAATTAAACCTAATACTACACTATCATTAAATTAATTAAATAAACTACCTACAAATAACTACAATTAAATACAATTACATAAACTAACTAAAGTACAAAAAATAAAAAAAGCTAAGTTACAAAAAATAAAAAAATAAGTTACAAACATTTCAAAAATATTACAACAATTTTAAGCTACTTACACCTAATCTAAGCCCCCTAATAAAATAACAAACCCCCCAAAATATGCCCTACCCTATTCTAAATTAAATAAAGTTCAAAGCTCTTTTACCTTACCAGCCCTTAAAAGGGCCATTTGTGGGGGCATGCCCCAAAAAGTACAGCTCTTTTGCCTGTAAAAGAAAAATACAACCCCCCCAACATTAAAACCCACCACCCACATACCCCTAATCTAACCCAAACCCCCCTTACAAAAACCTAACACTAATCCCCTGAAGATCATCCTACCTTGTCTTCACTCAGCCGAGCAGCGATGGAACCGAAGTGGACATCCGGAGCGGAAGAAGTTAATCCTCCAAGCGGCGCTGAAGAAATCTTCCATCCGATGAAGTCATCATCCAGGCGGCGCTAAAGAAAAGTCTTCGATCCGGCCGATGTCATCTTCAAAGAGGCGCTGAAGAGGTCTTCTATCCGGGCGATGTCATCTTCCAAGCCGGGTCTTGAATCTTCCTCCCGCCGACGCGGAACCTCCTTCTTCACCGACGGACTACGACGAATGAAGGCTCCTTTAAGGGACGTCATCCAAGATGGCGTCCCCTCAATTACGATTGGCTGATAGGATTCTATCAGCCAATCGGAATTAAGGTAGGAAAAATCTGATTGGCTGATGGAATCAGCCAATCAGATTGAGCTCGCATTCTATTGGCTGATCGGAACAGTGAAGACAAGGTAGGATGATCTTCAGGGGATTAGTGTTAGGTTTTTGTAAGGGGGGTTTGGGTTAGATTAGGGGTATGTGGGTGGTGGGTTTTAATGTTGGGGGGGGTTGTATTTTTCTTTTACAGGCAAAAGAGCTGTACTTTTTGGGGCATGCCCCCACAAATGGCCCTTTTAAGGGCTGGTAAGGTAAAAGAGCTTTGAACTTTATTTAATTTAGAATAGGGTAGGGCATTTTTTTATTTTGTGGGGTTTGTTATTTTATTAGGGGGCTTAGATTAGGTGTAAGTAGCTTAAAATTGTTGTAATATTTTTAAAATGTTTGTAACTTATTTTTTTATTTTTTGTAACAGCTTTTTTTATTTTTTGTACTTTAGTTAGTTTATGTAATTGTATTTAATTGTAGTTATTTGTAGGTAGTTTATTTAATTAATTTAATGATAGTGTAGTATTAGGTTTAATTGTAACTTAGGTTAGGATTTATTTTACAGGTAATTTTGTATTTCTTTTAGCTAGGTAGTTATTAAATAGTTAATAACTATTTAATAACTATTCTAACTAGCTAAAAAAAATACAAAGTTACCTGTAAAATAAATATAAATCCTAAGATAGCTACAATATAATTATTAATTATATTGTAGCTATATTAGGGTTTATTTTACAGGTAAGTATTTAGTTTTAAATAGAAATAATTTATTAAAGTATAGTGTAGTGTTAGGTGTAATTGTAACTTAGGTTAGGATTTATTTTACAGGTAAATTTCAGTTTATTTTAGCTAGGTAAGCTATTAAATAGTTAATACATATTTAATAGCTATTGTACCTAGTTAAAATAAATTGAAAGGTACCTGTAAAATAAAAATAAATCCTAAGACAGCTAGAATATAATTATTATTTATATTGTAGCTATATTAGGGTTTATTTTATAGGCAAGTATTTAGTTTTAAATAGGATTAATTTAGTTAATAATAAAAAACATAATTTATGCTTACCTGATAAATTTATTTCTCTTGTAGTGTATCCAGTCCACGGATCATCCATTACTTATGGGATATTAACTCCTCCCCAACAGGAAGTGCAAGAGGATTCACCCAGCAGAGCTGCTATATAGCTCCTCCCCTAACTGCCATTACCAGTCATTCGACCGAAAACATGCAGAGAAAGGAAAACCATAGGGTGCAGTGGTGACTGTAGTTTAATGGAAAAATTACCTGCCTTAAAGTGACAGGGCGGGCCGTGGACTGGATACACTACAAGAGAAATAAATTTATCAGGTAAGCATAAATTATGTTTTCTCTTGTTAAGTGTATCCAGTCCACGGATCATCCATTACTTATGGGATACCAATACCAAAGCTAAAGTACACGGATGACGGGAGGGACAGGCAGGCTCTTTATACGGAAGGAACCACTGCCTGAAGAACCTTTCTCCCAAAAACAGCCTCCGAAGAAGCAAAAGTGTCAAATTTGTAAAATTTGGAAAAAGTATGAAGAGAAGACCAAGTTGCAGCCTTGCAAATCTGTTCAACAGAAGCCTCATTCTTAAAGGCCCAAGTGGAAGCCACAGCTCTAGTAGAATGTGCTGTAATTCTTTCAGGAGGCTGCTGTCCAGCAGTCTCATAGGCTAACCGTATTATGCTACGAAGCCAAAAGGAGAGAGAGGTAGCCGAAGCTTTTTGACCTCTACTCTGACCAGAATAAACGACAAACAGGGAAGACGTTTGTCGAAAATCCTTAGTTGCCTGTAGATAAAATTTCAGGGCACGGACTACATCTAGATTGTGTAGCAGACGTTCCTTTTTCGAAGAAGGATTAGGACACAAAGATGGAACCACAATCTCTTGATTGATATTCCTGTTAGTGACCACCTTAGGTAGGAACCCAGGTTTAGTACGCAGAACTACCTTGTCTGAATGAAAAATCAGATAAGGAGAATCACAATGTAAGGCAGATAACTCAGAGACTCTTTGAGCCGAGGAAATCGCCATTAAAAACAGAACTTTCCAAGATAACAACTTGATATCAATGGAATGAAGGGGTTCAAACGGAACCCCCTGTAAAACATTAAGAACTAAGTTCAAACTCCATGGTGGAGCAACAGTTTTAAACACAGGCTTGATCCTAGCTAAAGCCTGACAAAAAGCTTGAACGTCCGGAACTTCTGACAGACGTTTGTGTAAAAGAATGGACAGAGCTGAAATCTGTCCCTTTAAGGAACTAGCGGATAAACCCTTTTCTAAACCTTCTTGTAGAAAAGACAATATCCTCGGAATCCTAACCTTACTCCATGAGTAACTCTTGGATTCGCACCAATATAAGTATTTGCGCCATATCTTATGGTAAATCTTTCTGGTAACAGGCTTCCTAGCCTGTATTAAGGTATCAATAACTGACTCAGAAAAACCACGTTTTGATAAAATCAAGCGTTCAATTTCCAAGCAGTCAGCTTCAGAGAAATTAGATTTTGATGTTTGAAGGGACCCTGGATCAGAAGGTCCTGTTTCAGAGGTAGCGACCAAGGTGGACAGGATGACATGTCCACTAGATCTGCATACCAAGTCCTGCGTGGCCATGCAGGCGCTATTAGAATCACTGATGCTCTCTCCTGTTTGATTCTGGCAATCAATCGAGGAAGCATCGGGAAGGGTGGAAACACATAAGCCATCCCGAAGGTCCAAGGTGCTGTCAAAGCATCTATCAGAACCGCTCCCGGATCCCTGGATCTGGACCCGTAACGAGGAAGCTTGGCGTTCTGTCGAGACGCCATGAGATCTATCTCTGGTTTGCCCCAACGTCGAAGTATTTGGGCAAAGACCTCCGGATGAAGTTCCCACTCCCCCGGATGAAAAGTCTGACGACTTAAGAAATCCGCCTCCCAGTTCTCCACTCCCGGGATGTGGATTGCTGACAGGTGGCAAGAGTGAGACTCTGCCCAGCGAATTATCTTTGATACTTCCATCATTGCTAGGGAGCTTCTTGTCCCTCCCTGATGGTTGATGTAAGCTACAGTCGTGATGTTGTCCGACTGAAACCTGATGAACCCCCGAGTTGTTAACTGGGGCCAAGCCAGAAGGGCATTGAGAACTGCTCTCAATTCCAGAATGTTTATTGGTAGGAGACTCTCCTCCTGATTCCATTGTCCCTGAGCCTTCAGAGAATTCCAGACAGCGCCCCAACCTAGTAGGCTGGCGTCTGTTGTTACAATTGTCCAGTCCGGCCTGCTGAATGGCATCCCCCTGGACAGATGTGGCCGAGAAAGCCACCATAGAAGAGAATTTCTGGTCTCTTGATCCAGATTCAGAGTAGGGGACAAGTCTGAGTAATCCCCATTCCACTGACTTAGCATGCACAATTGCAGCGGTCTGAGATGTAGGCGTGCAAAGGGTACTATGTCCATTGCTGCTACCATTAAGCCGATCACCTCCATGCATTGAGCTACTGACGGGTGTTGAATGGAATGAAGGACACGGCATGCATTTTGAAGCTTTGTTAACCTGTCTTCTGTCAGGTAAATCTTCATTTCTACAGAATCTATAAGAGTCCCCAAGAAGGGAACTCTTGTGAGTGGAAAGAGAGAACTCTTCTTTTCGTTCACCTTCCATCCATGCGACCTTAGAAATGCCAGTACTAACTCTGTATGAGACTTGGCAGTTTGAAAGCTTGAAGCTTGTATCAGAATGTCGTCTAGGTACGGAGCTACCGCAATTCCTCGCGGTCTTAGTACCGCCAGAAGAGCACCCAGAACCTTTGTGAAGATTCTCGGAGCCGTAGCCAATCCGAATGGAAGAGCTACAAACTGGTAATGCCTGTCTAGAAAGGCAAACCTTAGATACCGGTAATGATCTTTGTGAATCGGTATGTGAAGGTAAGCATCCTTTAAATCCACTGTGGTCATGTACTGACCCTTTTGGATCATGGGTAAAATTGTCCGAATAGTCTCCATTTTGAACGATGGAACTCTTAGGAATTTGTTTAGGATCTTTAAATCCAGGATTGGCCTGAAAGTTCCCTCTTTTTTGGGAACCACAAACAGATTTGAGTAAAACCCTTGTCCCTGTTCCGACCGTGGAACTGGATGGATTACTCCCATTAATAAAAGCTCTTGTACGCAGCGTAGAAACGCCTCTTTCTTTATTTGGTTTGTTGACAACCTTGACAGATGAAATCTCTCTCTTGGGGGAGAGTATTTGAAGTCCAGAAGGTATCCCTGAGATATTATCTCTAGCGCCCAGGGATCCTGGACATCTCTTGCCCAAGCCTGGGCGAAGAGAGAAAGTCTGCCCCCCACTAGATCCGTTCCCGGATCGGGGGCCCTCAATTCATGCTGTTTTAGGGACACCAGCAGGTTTCCTGGCCTGCTTGCCCTTGTTCCAGGACTGGTTAGGTCTCCAGCCTTGTCTGTAGCGAGCAACAGATCCTTCTTGTTTTGGAGCAGAGGAAGTTGATGCTGCTCCTGCTTTGAAATTCCGAAAGGAACGAAAATTAGACTGTCTAGCCTTAGGTTTGGCTCTGTCTTGAGGCAGGGCATGGCCTTTACCTCCTGTAATGTCAGCGATAATTTCTTTCAATCCGGGCCCGAATAAGGTCTGCCCTTTTAAAGGTATATTAAGTAATTTAGACTTAGAAGTAACGTCAGCTGACCAGGATTTTAGCCACAGTGCTCTGCGCGCCTGAATGGCGAATCCGGAATTCTTAGCCGTAAGCTTAGTTAAATGTACTACGGCATCTGAAATAAATGAGTTAGCTAACTTAAGAGCTTTAAGCCTGTGTGTAATCTCATCTAATGGAGCTGATTCAAGTGTCCCTTCCAGAGACTCAAACCAAAATGCTGCTGCAGCCGTGACAGGCGCAATGCATGCAAGGGGTTGCAATATAAAACCTTGTTGAACAAACATTTTCTTAAGGTAACCCTCTAACTTTTTATCCATTGGATCTGAAAAGGCACAGCTATCCTCCACC
This sequence comes from Bombina bombina, assembly GCF_027579735.1. NCBI lineage: Eukaryota > Metazoa > Chordata > Amphibia > Anura > Bombinatoridae > Bombina > Bombina bombina. The sequence continues at coordinate 574,626,871 of NC_069503.1, read as the reverse complement.
GGGATAGTGGTACGCTTAGCTAAAGTAGAAACTGCTCCCTCCACCTTAGGGATCGTTTGCCATAAGTCCCGTGTGGTGGTGTCTATTGGAAACGTCTTTCTAAATATCGGAGGGGGTGAGAACGGCACACCGGGTCTATCCCACTCCTTAGTAACAATTTCAGTAAGTCTCTTAGGTATAGGAAAAACGTCAGTACTCGACGGTACCGCAAAATATTTATCCAACCTTCACATTTTTTCTGGTATTGCAACTGTGTTACAATCATTCAGAGCCGCTAACACCTCCCCTAGTAATACACGGAGGTTTTCCAGCTTAAATTTAAAATTTGAAATATCTGAATCCAATCTGTTTGGATCAGAACCGTCAGCCGCAGAATGAAGCTCTCCGTCCTCATGTTCTGCAAGTTGTGACGCAGTATCTGACATGGCCCTAACATTATCAGCGAACTCTGTTCTCACCCCAGAGTGATCACGCTTACCTCTTAGTTCTGGTAATTTAGCCAAAACTTCAGTCATAACAGTAGCCATATCCTGTAATGTGATTTGTAATGGCCGCCCAGATGTACTCGGCGCCACAATATCACGCACCCCCCGAGCGGGAGATGCAGGTACTGACACGTGAGGCGAGTTAGTCGGCATAACTCTCCCCTCGTTGTTTGGTGAAATGTGTTCAATTTGTACAGATTGACTTTTATTTAAAGTAGCATCAATACAGTTAGTACATAAATTTCTATTGGGCTCCACTTTGGCATTAGCACATATAGCACAGATGTCTTCCTCTGAATCAGACATGTTTAACACACTAGCAAATAAACTAGCAACTTGGAAATACTTTTCAAGTAATTTACTATAATATGAAAACGTACTGTGCCTATAAGAAGCACAGAAAGAGTTATGACAGTTGAAAGTTAATAAACTGAAAGGTTATAGCATCAAATCTTTGTAAAAAACACAATTTTAGCAAAGGCTTGTTCCCATTAGCGAAGGATAACTAACCCTGATAGCAGAAAAAAAGTTACAGAAATAAACATTTTTTATCACAGTCAACTACAATCTCACAGCTCTGCTGTGAATGATTACCTCCCTCAAAACAAGTTTTGAAGACCCCTGAGTTCTGTAGAGATGAACCTGATCATGCAGGAAATACAATGAGCTTCTGACTGAATTTTTTTACCTCCCCCTCACACACAACAGTGAGAGAGATCAGTAAACTGTCATAAATTAAATAAAACAACTGCCAAGTGGAAAAAATAATGCCCAAAACATTTTATTCACCCAGTACCTTAGAAAATGAAACGATTTTACATGCCAGCAAAAAACGTTTAACATAAATTAAGTGTTATTAAAGAGCCTGTTGCCAGTCCCTGCAAATTAGGCTAAAGTCTTATGCACACAGTATAATTCCAGTGAAGTGCCATTCCCCAGAATACTGAAGTGTAAAATATACATACATGACAGCCTGATACCAGTTGCTGCTACTGCATTTAAGGCTGAGTTTACATTATATCGGTATGGCAGAATTTTCTCATCAATTCCATTGTCAGAAAATAATAAGCTGCTACATACCTCTTTGCAGATTAATCTGCCCGCTGTCCCCTGATCTGAAGTTTACCTCTCCTCAGATGGCCGAGAAACAGCAATATGATCTTAACTACGCCGGCTAAAATCATAGTAAAAACTCAGGTAGATTCTTCTTCAAATTCTATCAGAGAAGGAATAACACACTCCGGTGCTATTATAAAATAACAAACTTTTGATTGAAGGTATAAAACTAAATATAATCACCATAGTCCTCTCACACATCCTATCTAGTCGTTGGGTGCAAGAGAATGACTGGTAATGGCAGTTAGGGGAGGAGCTATATAGCAGCTCTGCTGGGTGAATCCTCTTGCACTTCCTGTTGGGGAGGAGTTAATATCCCATAAGTAATGGATGATCCGTGGACTGGATACACTTAACAAGAGAAATATTATTTAGATTTGTTTAATTAATATTTAAGTTAGGGGGGCGTTAGGGTTAGACTTAGGTTTAGGGGTTAATAATTTTATTACAGTGGCGGCGGCGTAGTGGGGGGCAGGATAGGTGTTAATAAATTTATTATAGGGGGCGACGGTGTAGGGGAGGCAGATTAGGGGTTAATAAATTTATTATAGGTGACGACGGTGTAGGGGGGGCAGGATAGGGGTTAATAGGTTTAATATAGGTTGCGGCGGGTTCAGGGAGCGGCGGTTTAGGGGTTAAACTATTTATTTAGTTGCGGAGAGGTGCGGGATCAGCAGGATAGGGGTTAATAACTTTATTATAGAGGGCGACGGTGTAGGGGGGGCAGGATAGGGGTTACTAGGTATACTGTAGGTGGCAGCGGTGTCCGGGAGCGGCGGTTTAGGGGTTAATACATTTATAAGAGTTGCGGCAGGGTCTAGGAGCGGCGGTTTAGGGGTTAATACATTTATAAGAGTTGCGGCAGGGTCTAGGAGCGGCGGATTAGGGGTTAGTAACTTTATTGAGTTGCGGGGGGCTCCGGGGGCGCCGGTATAGGGATAGAACAGTGCAGTTTAGTGTGGGTGCTTAGTGACAGGCTAGCAAGAAAGCTGTCAAACAGCCGAAGAGCAGCAAGATCGGATGAGTGATAACTCTCACAGTCCGCTGCTCATCGCCCCGCGGCTTTTTGACAGCTTTTTTTGATAACTTAGGCGAACGTATTCAAGGTCCGCGGCGGCGAAGGTAGGCGAGCTTAGGCGGGCGTATTGGGGCCGGCGAAGTCAGAAAAGTAGACGGCTTGATAACTACCCCCCATAGCCTTTTTAATGGCTGTAGCAATATAATCTTTTATATCTACAGGAATATTATTTATTTATAAAATATTTTACCAGGAAGGATACATTGAGATTTCTCTTGCTTTCAAGTATGTCCTGGGTCCACAAAACATTGCATTGATACAATAGGGTACATAAATTACAAAAACAATAATACACAATATATACAAAATTTAAAATGGAACAGGTAGGACATATATAATCAACCATGACAGGTGCATTCTGTTTTGAGATATGTAGAGAGGGATCTCTTAAAGGATTTTAGGCTTGGGGAAGGTTTGAAAGTGTGCGGGAGGTCGTTCCATAATTGTGGTGCTCTGTAGTAAAATGGAGGATTGAGCTGCTTTCTTTTTGTATTGAGGCAAGCTAAATAATGTGCTTGTACTGGATCGGAGGTTATAGGAGGTGGGAATAGCTGGGGAGAGCATTCTGCTCAGGAAGGGTGGGAGCTTCCCAGAAAAGGTTGCGTCTGGATTCCAGCGACAGCTAGTTTAGTTCTTTTAGCATGTCACAACGGTGGGTCCTGTAATCACATTGTAGCACAAAGCGGCAGAATGAGTTATACAATGTATTACGTTTATTAAGGTGAGTTTGTGGTGCAGTTGCATATACTACATCCCCATAATCAATGATTGGCATCAGCATTTGCTGTACAATCTTTTCTTTTAAAGCAGGGCTGAGGCAGGATTTGTTTCTGTACAGGGCACCTAGTTTTGGATAAAGTTTTGATGCAAGTTTTTCTATGTGGAGGCCAAAAGATAGATTGGGGTCTAACAACATACCCAAGTATTTGAAAGAGTGGACTGTGGTCAGTGTGCAATTTGATTTTGTTTTGATGCATAGATGGGAATTATGTAGTTTGTGTAATTTAGGTCCAGTTCCAAAGATCATTGTGACAGTTTTGTCAGTGTTTAGGAAGAGTTTTGTTTTTTGAGATCCACTTTTCTACCTCTGTGAACTGGTCTTGGAGCACTGCTTCAAGCTGCGGTAGATCGGATTTGCTCTCATAGATTACCATGTCATGTGTACAGTTGAGGATTTGCAGATATTAGGCAGATCATTTACATTAGAATATCATGTACATTAGACTGTGAAGGTTTAACAGTAGGTGTATTTGTACTTATAGAAACATTATCATCATGTAATAATTTTTTATAGCAAGTGCCACATATTTGAGCTGAAGAAGTGAGTTCAGCTAATTTAAAACATACACACTTAGCTTTGGTAGAGTTGTTTTCAGGCAGCTTGGTTCCTACAGTAACATCAGAGGCAGGATCAGTCTGAGACATCTTGCAAAATGTAACAAAAAATAAAAATAAAATTTTTAACAAAATATTCAATTTCCTCAAAGTAACAGTTTCAGGAATGGTAAAAAATGCTTATCATAAAATTAAGGTAAAAATCAAAAGCAAGCAACCTAGTCCTCAAAGAACAAATGAGAGCGGAGAGCAAAAGGAGAGACTTAATATAACATATTTTGGAGCCAAGAAAAGGCACAAATGCAGAAAAAAACTTTTGGTGCCAAAGCTTAACAAGTGAAATGACGCGACTCACGTAATATCCAGTGCGACTTCACGTCAAAAACACTTGCAACAAGAAAGTCGCAGTAAATGACGCAACTCCCATCACGACAGGCGAGACTTCGCGCCAAAAAAATACCAAAAATGTTGCAATAAAAAGTAACATTCTGCGTCATTGCAAGCCTAAGCCCACAAAAATTTGAAAAAAAACAGACTCCAAGTTACAAGTAATCTGGAACCCCAGGTAAGTCTAAAAACTCCTATAAACATAATTTCCATGCTGAAACTGTTAGACTGCAAAGGGAAATACACAGACCTGACTCATGGCAAATATATACAATATATATTTAAAACTTTATAAGAAAGTGCAAACATAGCTGAGAGTGTCTTAAAAATGATATATACTTACCAGAAGACACCCATCCACATATAGCAGACAGCCAAACCAGTACTGAAACATATAAGCAGAGGTAATGGTAGAGGAGTATAATCTCTATCTGAAAAAGGAGGCAGAGATAATTCTCTGCGACTGAATTTTACAGGCAGCCTTAGAATAGATTTCCCATAGGTGAAAACATGGTGTCATCAGGCAATACTCCCTTCACATCCCTCAGACAAACACTGTACTTTGAGAGGAACTGGGCTTCAATATGCTTAGAAGTGCCTATCACAGAAGAAAATCAAGCACATCTTGCTTCACCACCTCCACAAGGAGGCAAAGTTTGTAAAAACTAAGGTATGAGTGAAGTAGGAGGTGTATTTATAGGCATTTTGAGGTTTGGGAAACTTTGCCCCCTCCTGGTAGGAATGTATATCCCATACGTCACTAGCTCATGGACTCTTGCCACTTACATGAAAGAAAGTTATATTTACCTTATAATGTAGTCTATTAAGTGTGCAATAGCATTATGTCTAAAAAAAAACAATGCAGATGCCTTAATTAAAAAATAACTTATTGGTTAAAAATGATAACCATCATCTGAGCCTTCAGTGAGTAATAATCTTTTTGTTGGTGGTGCTAATATATAGATGTGTATACAGTATATGTATATTTATGTGTTTATATGTGTATATATGTTGGAGAAATGGCACCAGTAAACTTGCTTTACAAAGGTTTGCCACAAACCTTCAACTTGTTGCTGACACTTTCTTCTATATTAAAATGATTTCCCAGACTGTTCATCTAGTTTATAGATGAAAAATTCGCCCAAATGGGAAAAGTAATTTTTTCAAACAACTACATAAAAACATAATTTATGCTTACCTGATAAATTCCTTTCTTCTGTAGTGTGATCAGTCCACGGGTCATCATTACTTGTGGGATATTATCACCTCCCCTACAGGAAGTGCAAAAGGATTCACCCAGCAGAGTTGCTATATAGCTCCTCCCCTCTACGTCACCTCCAGTCATTTGACCAAGGACCAACGAGAAAGGAGAAGCCAAGGGTGTAGTGGTGACTGGAGTATAATTTAAAAAATATTTACCTGCCTTAAAAAAACAGGGCGGGCCGTGGACTGATCACACTACAGAAGAAAGGAATTTATCAGGTAAGCATAAATTATGTTTTCTTCTGTTAAGTGTGATCAGTCCACGGGTCATCATTACTTGTGGGATACCAATACCAAAGCAAAAGTACACGGATGACGGGAGGGATAGGCAGGCTCTTTATACAGAAGGAACCACTGCCTGAAGAACCTTTCTCCCAAAAATAGCCTCCGAGGAAGCAAAAGTGTCAAATTTGTAAAATTTGGAAAAAGTATGAAGCGAAGACCAAGTTGCAGCCTTGCAAATCTGTTCAACAGAGGCCTCATTCTTAAAGGCCCAAGTGGAATCCACAGCTCTAGTGGAATGAGCTGTAATTCTTTCAGGAGGCTGCTGTCCAGCAGTCTCATAAGCTAAACGAATTATGCTACGAAGCCAAAAAGAGAGAGAGGTAGCAGAAGCTTTTTGACCTCTCCTCTGACCAGAGTAAACGACAAACAGGGAAGACGTTTGTCGAAAATCTTTAGTTGCCTGTAAATAAAATTTAAGGGCACGAACTACATCCAGATTGTGCAAAAGACGTTCCTTCCTCGAAGAAGGATTTGGGCACAAGGATGGAACAACAATCTCCTGATTGATATTCCTGTTAGTGACTACCTTAGGTAAGAACCCAGGTTTAGTACGCAGAACTACCTTATCCGAGTGAAAAATCAAATAAGGAGAATCACAATGTAAGGCTGATAACTCAGAGACTCTTCGAGCCGAGGAAATAGCCATTAAAAATAGAACTTTCCAAGATAACAACTTTATAACAATGGAATGAAGGGGTTCAAACGGAAAAAAATGTAAAACGTTAAGAACAAGGTTTAAACTCCATGGTGGAGCCACAGCTTTAAACACAGGTTTAATCCTGGCCAAAGCCTGACAAAAAGCCTGAATGTCTGGAACTTCTGACAGACGCTTGTGTAACAGAATGGACAGAGCTGAGATCTGTCCCTTTAAGGAACTAGCGGATAACCCCTTTTCTAAACCTTCTTGTAGAAAAGACAATATCCTAGGAATCCTAACCTTACTCCAAGAGTAACCTTTGGATTCGCACCAATATAGGTATTTACGCCATATTTTATGGTAAATCTTTCTGGTAACAGGCTTCCTAGCCTGTATTAAGGTATCAATAACTGACTCAGAAAAACCACGCTTTGATAAGATCAAGCGTTCAATTTCCAAGCAGTCAGCTTCAGAGAAGTTAGATTTTGATGTTTGAAAGGACCCTGAATCAGAAGGTCCTGTTTCAGAGGTAACGACCAAGGTGGACAGAATGACATGTCCACCAGATCTGTATACCAAGTCCTGCGTGGCCATGCAGGCGCTATTAGAATCACTGATGCTTTCTCCTGTTTGATTCTGGCAATCAATCGAGGAAGCATCGGGAAAGGTGGAAACACATAAGCCATCCTGAAGGTCCATGGTGCTGTCAAGGCATCTATCAGGACCGCTCCCGGATCCCTGGATCTGGACCCGTAGCGCGGAAGCTTGGCGTTCTGTCGAGACGCCATGAGATCTATCTCTGTTTTGCCCCAACGTCGAAGTATTTGGGCAAAGACCTCTGGATGAAGTTCCCACTCCCCCGGATGAAAAGTCTGACGACTTAAGAAATCCGCCTCCCAGTTCTCCACTCCCGGGATGTGGATTGCAGACAGGTGGCAAGAGTGAGACTCTGCCCAGCGAATTATCTTCGATACTTCCATCATTGCTAGGGAGCTTCTTGTCCCTCCCTGATGGTTGATATAAGCTACAGTCGTGATGTTGTCCGACTGGAACCTGATGAACCCCCGAGTTGTTAACTGGGGCCAAGCCAGAAGAGCATTGAGGACTGCTCTCAATTCCAGAATGTTTATTGGAAGAAGACTCTCCTCCTGATTCCATAGTCCCTGAGCCTTCAGAGAATTCCAGACAGCGCCCCAACCTAGTAGGCTGGCGTCTGTTGTTACAATTGACCAGTCTGGCCTGCTGAATGGCATTCCCCTGGACAGATGTGGCCGATAAAGCCACCATAGAAGAGAATTTCTGGTCTCTTGATTCAGATTTAGAGTGGGGGACAAATCTGAGTAATCCCCATTCCACTGACTTAGCATGCACAGTTGCAGTGGTCTGAGATGTAGGCGTGCAAAAGGAACTATGTCCATTGCTGCTACCATTAGTCCGATTACCTCCATGCATTGAGCTACTGACGGGTGTTGAATAGAATGAAGGACACGGCATGCACTTTGAAGTTTTGTTAACCTGTCCTCTGTCAGGTAAATCTTCATTTCTACAGAATCTATCGGAGTCCCCAGGAAGGGAACTCTTGTGAGTGGAAAGAGAGAACTTTTCTCTTCGTTCACTTTCCATCCATGCGACCTTAGAAATGCCAGTACTATCTCTGTATGAGATTTGGCAGTTTGAAGGCTTGAAGCTTGTATCAGTATGTCGTCTAAGTACGGAGCTACTGAAATTCCTCGCGGTCTTAGTACCGCCAGAAGAGTGCCCAGAACCTTTGTGAAGATTCTTGGAGCCGTAGCCAGTCCGAATGGAAGAGCTACAAACTGGTAATGCCTGTCTAAAAAGGCAAACCTTAGATACCGGTAATGGCTTTTGTGAATCGGTATGTGAAGGTAAGCATCCTTTAAATCCACTGTGGTCATGTACTGACCCTCTTGGATCATGGGCAAAATTGTTCGAATAGTTTCCATCTTGAACGATGGAACTCTTAGGAATTTGTTTAGGATCTTTAAATCCAAGATTGGCCTGAAGGTTCCCTCTTTTTTGGGAACTACAAACAGATTTGAGTAAAACCCTTGTCCTTGTTCCAACCGCGGAACTGGATGGATCACTCCCATTAATAAAAGATCTTGTACGCAGCGTAGAAACGCTTCCTTCTTTGTTAGGTTTGTTGACAACCTTGACAGATGAAATCTCCCTCTTGGGGGAGAGGATTTGAAGTCCAGAAGGTATCCCTGAGATATGATCTCTAACGCCCAGGGATCCTGAACATCTCTTGCCCAAGCCTGGGCGAAGAGGGAAAGTCTGCCCCCCACTAGATCCGGTCCCGGATCGGGGGCCCTCAATTCATGCTGTCTTAGGGGCAGCAGCAGGTTTTCTGGCCTGTTTGCCCCTGTTCCAGGACTGGTTAGGTTTCCAGCCTTGTCTGTAGCGAGCAACAGCTCCTTCCTGTTTTGGTGCAGAGGAAGTTGATGCTGCTCCTGCTTTGAAATTACGAAAGGAACGAAAATTGGACTGTCTAGCCTTGGCTTTGGCCTTGTCCTGAGGCAGGGCATGACCTTTACCTCCTGTAATGTCAGCAATAATCTCTTTCAAGCCGGGCCCGAATAAGGTCTGCCCTTTGAAAGGAATATTAAGCAATTTAGATTTAGACGTAACATCAGCTGACCAGGATTTCAGCCACAGAGCTCTGCGTGCCTGAATGGCGAATCCTGAATTTTTAGCCGCAAGTTTAGTTAAATGTACTACGGCATCTGAAATAAATGAATTAGCTAACTTAAGGAATTTAAGTTTGTGTGTGATGTCATCTAGTGTGGATGATTGAAGTGTCTCTTCCAGAGACTCAAACCAAAATGCTGCTGCAGCCGTGACAGGCGCAATACATGCAAGAGGTTGCAATATAAACCCTTGTTGATTTCTTAAGGTAACCCTCTAATTTTTTATCCATTGGATCTGAAAAAGCACAGCTATCCTCCACTGGGATAGTGGTACGCTTAGCTAAAGTAGAAACTGCTCCCTCCACCTTAGGGACCATTTGCCATAAGTCCCGTGTGGCGGCGTCTATTGGAAACATCTTTCTTAATATAGGAGGGGGTGAGAAAGGCACACCGGGTCTATCCCACTCCTTAGTAACAATGTCAGTAAGTCTCTTAGGTATAGGAAAAACGTCAGTACTCGTCGGTACCGCAAAATATTTATCCAACCTACACATTTTCTCTGGGATTGCAACTGTGTTACAATCATTCAGAGCCGCTAATACCTCCCCTAGTAACACACGGAGGTTCTCAAGCTTAAATTTAAAATTTGAAATGTCTGAGTCCAGTTTATTTGGATCAGAACCGTCACCCACAGAATGAAGCTCTCCGTCTTCACGTTCTGCAAACTGTGACGCAGTATCAGACATGGCCCTTGCATTATCAGCGCACTCTGTTCTCACCCCAGAGTGATCACGTTTACCTCTTAGTTCTGGTAGTTTAGCCAAAACTTCAGTCATAACAGTAGCCATATCTTGTAATGTGATTTGTAATGGCCGCCCAGATGTACTCAGCGCTACAATATCACGCACCTCCTGAGCGGGAGATGCAGGTACTGACACGTGAGGCGAGTTAGTCGGCATAACTCTCCCCTCGTTGTTTGGTGAAATATGTTCAATTTGTACAGATTGACTGTTTTTTAAAGTAGCATCAATACATTTAGTACATAAATTTCTATTGGGCTCCACTTTGGCATTAACACATATAGCACAGAGATATTCCTCTGAATCAGACATGTTTAACACACTAGCAAATAAACAGCAACTTGAAAATACTTTTCAAAGTAATTTACAAATAATATGAAAACGAACTGTGCCTTTAAGAAGCACAGAAAAAAATTATAACAGTTAAAATAATTAAGTTATAGCATCAATCTTTGTCAGAATATACAGTTTTAGCAAAGGATTGTTCCCCTCAGCAATTAAACAACACAACTTTAGCAAAGGTTTAATCCCATTAGCAAAGATAACAATTTCTGAAAGCAGGAAACAAATTACAGAATAAACGTTTTTATCTCAGTCAAACTATAATTCTCACAGCTCTGCTGTGCTGACTGAAATATTTGATGCATAGTAAAAGCGCCCCTCCCCCACACACACAGCAGTGAGGGAGAACAGAAACTGACAGAAAAAAACAGATTTAAGCAACTGCCAAGTGGAAAAATAGTGCCCAAACATTTATTCACTCAGTACCTCAGTAAATGAAAACGATTTTACATTCCAGCAAAAACGTTAAACATAATCTCTAGTTATTAAACAGCTTTATGTCTTTCTTACAGTGTAATTCTAGTGAATTACCATTCTCCCAGAATACTGAAGTGTAAAGTATACATACATGACATTATATCGGTATGGCAGGATTTTCTCATCAATTCCATTGTCAGAAAATAAAAACTGCTACATACCTCTATGCAGATTCATCTGCCCGCTGTCCCCTGATCTGAAGTTTACCTTACTCCTCAGATGGCCGAGAACAGCAATATGATCTTAACTACTCCGGCTAAAATCATAGCAAAACTCTGGTAGATTCTTCCTCAAACTCTGCCAGAGAGGTAATAACACACTCCGGTGTTATTTTAAAATAACAAACTTTTGATTGAAGATATAAAACTAAGTATAATCACCATAGTCCTCTCACACGACCTATCTAGTTGCTGGGTGCAAGAGAATGACTGGAGGTGACGTAGAGGGGAGGAGCTATATAGCAACTCTGCTGGGTGAATCCTCTTGCACTTCCTGTAGGGGAGCAGATAATATCCCACAAGTAATGATGACCCGTGGACTGATCACACTTAACAGAAGAAATAGATAACAAATATAGGGGTACATAACAATCCTTTAGAAAACACTATGTGACAATTTTCAACAATAAATCACCTTTAAAGTCTATCGGCTAGATTTAGAGTTCTGTAGCCAAAGGGGTGCGTTAGCTACGCGTGCTTTTTTTCCCCCACACCTTTTAAATACCGCTGGTATTTAGAGTTCACAGAATGGCTGCGTTAGGCTCCAAAAAAGGGAGCGTAGAGCATATTTAACGCCACTGCAACTCTCGATACCAGCGGTGCTTACGGACGCGGCCAGCTTAAACGTGCTCGTGCACGATTCCCCCATAGAAAACAATGGGGCTGTTTGAGCTGAAAAAAAACCTAACACCTGCAAAAAAGCAGCGTTCAGATCCTAACGCAGCTACATTGTTTTCTATGGGGAAACACTTCCTAAGTCTGCACCTAACACTCTAACATGTACCCGAGTCTAAACACCCCTAACCTTACACTTATTAACCCCTAATCTGCCGACCCCGCTATCGCTGACACCTGCATATTTTTTTTAACCCCTAATCTGCCGCTCCGTACACCGCCGCTACCTACATTATACCTATGTACCCCTAATCTGCTGCCCCTAACACCGCCGACCCCTATATTATATTTATTAACCCCTAATCTGCCCCCCACAACGTCGCCTCCACCTACCTAAAATAATTAACCCCTAATCTGCCGACCGAACCGCACCGCTACTATAATAAATGTATTAACCCCTAATCTGCCTCACTCCCGCCTCAATAACCCTATAATAAATAGTATTAACCCCTAATCTGCCCTCCCTAACATCGCCGACACCTAACTTCAAACATTAACCCCTAATCTGCCGACCGGAGCTCACCGCTATTCTAATACATTTTTTAACCCCTAAAGCTAAGTCTAACCCTAACACCCCCCTAAGTTAAATATAATTTTTATCCAACGAAATAAATTAACTCTTATTAAATAAATTATTCCTATTTAAAGCTAAATACTTACCTGTAAAATAAACCCTAATATAGCTACAATATAAATTATAATTATATTGTAGCTATTTTAGGATTAATATTTATTTTACAGGCAACTTTGTATTTATTTTAACCAGGTACAATAGGTATTAAATAGTTAATAACTATTTAATAGTTACCTAGTTAAAATAATTACAAAATTACCTGTAAAATAAATCCTAACCTAAGTTACAATTAAACCTAACACTACACTATCAATAAATTAATTAACCCCTTAATGACCACAGCACTTTTCCATTTTCTGTCCGTTTGGGACCAAGGCTATTTTTACATTTTTGCGGTGTTTGTGTTTAGCTGTAATTTTCCTCTTGCTCATTTACTGTACCCACACATATTGCATACCGTTTTTCTCACCATTAAATGGACTTTCCAAAGATACCATTATTTTCATCATATCTTATAATTTACTATAAAAAAAATTATAAAATATGAGAAAAAAATGGAAAAAAAAACACTTTTTCTAACTTTGACCCCCAAAATCTGTTACACATCTACAACCACCAAAAAACACCCATGCTAAATATTTTCTAAATTTTGTCCTGAGTTTAGAAATACCCAATGTTTACATGTTCTTTGCTTTTTTTGCAAGTTATAGGGCCATAAATACAAGTAGCACTTTGCTATTTCCAAACCATTTTATTCAAGATTAGCGCTAGTTACATTGGGACACTGATATCTTTCAGGAATCCCTGAATATCCCTTGACATGTATATATTTTTTTTTAGAAGACATCCCAAAGTATTGATCTAGGCCAATTTTGGTATATTTCATGCCACCATTTCACCGCCAAATGCGATCAAATACAAAAAATCGTTCACTTTTTCACAAACTTTCGGTTTCTCACTGAAATTATTTACAAACAGCTTGTGCAATTATGGCATAAATGGTTGTAAATTTTTCTCTGGGATCCCCTTTGTTCAGAAATAGCAGACATATATGGCTTTGGCATTGCTTTTTGGTAATTAGAAGGCCGCTAAATTCCGCTGCGCACCACACATGTATTATGCCCAGCAGTGCAGGGGTTAATTAGGGAGCTTGTAGGGAGCTTGTAGGGTTAATTTTAGCTTTAGTGTAGTGTAGCAGACAACCCAAAGTATTGATCTAGGCCCATTTTGGTATTTTGCATGCCACCATTTTACCGCCAAATGCGATCAAATAAAAAAAAAAAGTTGAATTTTTCACAATTTTAGGTTTCTCACTGAAATGATTTACAAACAGCTTGTGCAATTATGGCACAAATGGTTGTAAATGCTTCTCTGGGATCCCCTTTGTTCAGAAATAGCAGACATATATGACTTGTGGCGTTGCTTTCTGGTAATTAGAAGGCCGCTAAATGCTGCTGCGCATCACACGTGTATTATGGCTAGCAGTGAAGGGGTTAATTAGGTAGTTTGTAGGGAGCTTGCAGGGTTAATTTTAGCTTTAGTGTAGAGATCAGCCTCCCACCTGACACATCAGACCCCCTGATCCCTCCCAAACAGCTCCCTTCCCTCCCCCACCCCACAATTGTCCCCGCCATCTTAAGTACTGGCAGAAAGTCTGCCAGTACTAAAATAAAAGTTTTTTTTATTTAAATTTTTTATTTTTTTAAAGCATATTTACATATGCTGTGGTGTAGTATCCCCCCTTAGCCCCCAACATCCCTGATCCCCCCCAAAACAGCTCTCTAATCCTCCCCATCTGCCTTATTGGGGGCCATCTTGGGTCCTGGCAGCTGTCTGCCAGTACCCATTTTGCGAAATAAAAAGTTTTTTTTTTGTTTTTATTTTTATTTTCTGTAGTGTAGCTCTCTCTGCATTGGATGGCTAAAAATGGTTATTGCAGGATGCCTCGATATCAGGATCGCTTCCAGCTGCTTTCCACACCGAGGACGTGCAGGGTACGTCCTCAGGCGTTAACTGCCTTTTTTTTGAGGATGTACCCTGCACGTCCTCGGTCGTTAAGGGGTTAAATAAAATACCTACAATTATCTACAATTAAACCTAACACTACACTATCAATAAATTAATTAAATACAATACCTACAAATAAATACAATTAAATAAACTAACTAAAGTACAAAAAATAAAAAAGAACTAAGTTACAAAAAATAAAAAAATATTTACAAACATTAGAAAAATATTACAACAATTTTAAACTAATTACACCTACTCTAAGCCCCCTAATAAAATAACAAAGACCCCCAAAATAAAAAAATGCCCTACCCTATTCTAAATTAAAAAAGTTCAAAGCTCTTTTACCTTACCAGCCCTGAAAAGGGCCATTTGCGGGGCATGCCCCAAATAATTCAGCTCTTTTGCCTGTAAAAAAAACCATACAATACCCCCCCTAACATTACAACCCACCACCCACATACCCCTAATCTAACCCAAACCCCCTTTAAATAAACCTAACACTAAGCCCCTGAAGATCTTCCTACCTTATCTTCACCATGCCACGTTCACCGATCGCTCCAGGCTCCGAAATCTTCATCCAAGCCCAAGCGGGGGCTGACGATCCATAATCCGGCTGAAATCTTCTATCAAGCGACGGCTGAAGAGGTCCAGAAGAGGCTCCAAAGTCTTCATCCTATCTGTGAAGAAGAGGAGATCCGGACCGGCAACCATCTTGAACCAAGCGGCATCTTCTATCTTCATCCGATGAGGAACGGCTCCATCTTGAAGACCTTCAGCGCGGATCCATCTTCTTCTTCCGACGTCCAACTGAAGAATGAAGGTTCCTTTAAGGGACGTCATCCAGGTCTTCAAGATGGAGCCGTTCCTCATCGGATGAAGATAGAAGATGCCGATGAAGACTTTGGAGCCTCTTCTGGACCTCTTCAGCCGCCGCTTGATAGAAGATTTCAGCCGGATTATGGATCGCCAGCCCCCGCTTGGGCTTGGATGAAGATTTCGGAGCCTGGAGCGATCGGTGAACCTGGCATGGTGAAGATAAGGTAGGAAGATCTTCAGGGGCTTAGTGTTAGGTTTATTTAAGGGGGGTTTGGGTTAGATTAGGGGTATGTGGGTGGTGGGTTGTAATGTTGGGGGGGTATTGTATGTTTTTATTTACAGGCAAAAGAGCTGAATTATTTGGGGCATGCCCCGCAAATGGCCCTTTTCAGGGCTGGTAAGGTAAAAGAGCTTTGAACTTTTTTAATTTAGAATAGGGTAGGGCATTTTTTTATTTTGGGGGTCTTTGTTATTTTATTAGGGGGCTTAGAGTAGGTGTAATTAGTTTAAAGTTGTTGTAATATTTTTCTAATGTTTGTAAATATTTTTTTATTTTTTGTAACTTAGTTCTTTTTTATTTTTTGTACTTTAGTTAGTTTATTTAATTGTAGTTATTTGTAGGTATTTTATTTAATTAATTTATTGATAGTGTAGTGTTAGGTTTAATTGTAACTTAGGTTAGGATTTATTTTACAGGTAATTTTGTAATTATTTTAACTAGGTAACTATTAAATAGTTATTAACTATTTAATAGCTATTGTACCTGGTTAAAATAAATACAAAGTTGCCTGTAAAATAAATATTAATCCTAAAATAGCTACAATATGATTATAATTTATATTGTAGCTATATTAGGGTTTATTTTACAGGTAAGTATTTATTTTTAAATAGGATTCATTTATTTAATAAGAGTTAATTTATTTCGTTAGATAAAAATTATATTTAACTTAGGGGGGTGTTAGGGTTAGGGTTAGACTTAGCTTTAGGGGTTAAAAAATGTATTAGAATAGCGGTGAGCTCTGGTCGGCAGATTAGGGGTTAATGTTTGAAGTTAGGTGTTGGCGATGTTAGGGAGGGCAGATTAGGGGTTAATACTATTTATTATAGGGTTATTGAGGCGGGAGTGAGGCGGATTAGGGGTTAATAACTTTATTATAGTAGCGGTGCGGTCCGCTCGGCAGATTAGGGGTTAATAAGTGTAGGTAGGTGGCGGCGACTGTGGGGGGGGGGGGCAGATTAGGGGTTAATAAATATAATATAGGTGTCGGCGGTATTAGGGGCAGCAGATTAGGGGTACATAGGGATAACTTAGCTGGCGGCGGTGTACGGAGCGGCAGATTAGGGGTTAAAAAATTTAATAGAGTGGCGGCGATGTGGGGGGACCTTAGTTTAGGGGTACATAGGTAGTTTATGGGTGTTAGTGTACTTTAGAGCACAGTAGTTAAGAGCTTTATGAACCGGCGTTAGCCCAGAAAGATTTCTAACGCTCACTTCAGCCACGACTCTAAATACCGGCGTTAGAAAGATCCCATTGAAAAGATAGGATACGCAAATGGCGTAGGGGGATCTGCGGTATGGAAAAGTCGCGGCTGTAAAGTGAGCGTTAGACCCTTTCCTGACTGACTCCAAATACCAGAGGGCGGTAAAAACCAGCGTTAGGAGCCTCTAACGCTGGTTTTGACGGCTACCGCCCAACTCTAAATCTAGCCGTTTGGGATTTTAGTAAACAAATAATTTGAAAAGTTTTTCTAAAGGATTTTGATTGACCCTATTAACAGTATACTGATCATTCCTATATAAAAATTGCACTCTAAAGTTTAA
The DNA here is from genome assembly GCF_027579735.1 of Bombina bombina. Lineage (NCBI taxonomy): Eukaryota > Metazoa > Chordata > Amphibia > Anura > Bombinatoridae > Bombina > Bombina bombina. Next base: position 574,609,901 of record NC_069503.1, on the reverse strand, counting down.
CACTTCTCAGGATCGATTCGGATTCCAAAAGTTTCATCTTACACATGCAAATGATGTGTACCTTAGACACTGTACAAAGGGAATTGGTTTTAGATATACTGTCACATATTTTTAATTGAATTTGTGACTTAATATCTCCTTTTGTGAGCAGTAAATTTTGGTTAATCTTCGTCAGGGGTAAAACAAAACTTTATATAGTACAAACGGTGTAATTATAGTTTAGTGCTCCCCATTCATTTCAAGGAGACATCAGTGGTAAAGTGCAGATCAGGTTTAGGGATGAACGAAGCGAGGAAACTGGGTCAACATAACCTTTGAGGGACTTTAAGTGTTGAATGGAAAAATTTATGCTTCATGACTGATGATAGTTCTTTAACGATAACAATTTCAACAGGGCCATAATACTTCATTTCAAACAAAGGCAACTAATGTGGGATATAACCTTGTTGTAAAATAAGCACTTTCTTAAACAGGTTAATTATAAATGAGCCATGATAGACTTGGGGCGAGATTACATATACACGCAGGCTTTGGTGCAAGCATTGAAATCCGCGCCACCCGTAATTTCACCTTGCACATCGTGGTATTACATATACGGCATTGTTAGATGCTAGACTGGCATAAGTAGGACAAACTGGTGATCTTCAGAAATGTGCGCAAATACACATTTCTGTAGTCGCAAGTAACTTACGCCAGTATTATGTCCGCGGAAAGTGTCAATAAAGATTAGTTTTATGCAATTGAGGATAACACGCGTAAAATCGAAACCGAAATTGAAATAAAAATGCGACACATAATTACGATATTCAAATTCATATATAAACCCATGCGCAGCCGCCATTTTCTTCAGTGTGTTTGGATTGTTCGTTGAGCTACAGCACACGGCCCAGGAGTGGAGGATTAGTGAGAGTAGAGAGAGAGAGGTGCAAACAAAATAGTTATTTAGGTCGCATTGGTGGATTGAGTAAGCTTATACACTTACACATATTCTGACATATTGCACACATTTTTTTCTAACACCTCACATATTTTTGTTTAGTTTTACAGTGTGATAGGCTGAGTGTTTGATTGTGATTGTGTGTGACTGAACTGGGAGTGAGTGGGAGTGTGTGTAGTGGGATTAGTGTGAGGATGGCAGGGAGAGGTAGGGATGAGGGGAGAGGGCATGAGGGGAAAGGAGTGGCAGGGAGAGGAGTATTGGAGAGGACAGGAGGAGCAGTGGGGTCCCCGTCAGGAAGTAAGTGGACTGGGGAGAGGGAGAGCCAGAAGGAATGATGGGAGGGGAGATGCCCGAGAGCAAGCAGCAGCAGAGGGACAGAGGTTCAACATGGGAACAGATGTGGGAGGAGAGAGAGGATTGGGAGGAACCCACACTACCAGGGACATCACAGGGAGGAAGCCAAGTGGCCATGGAGGATGAGAGGCTGAGACTTAACATTTGCTGAAAATGTTGCCCAAGTCCAGGCCATCATGGACAATTAGAGTGCCCTCTTCGGACAGGAGAAGGGCAAAGGCAGTGCCAAAAGAAGAAAGACTGCATGGTTGGCAGTAGAGGATGCCGTCAACAGTGTGGCCCCGCAGAGGAGGACTGTAGAGGGCCTGAAAAACAGATGGAATGACTGCAAGAGGCGGGTCAAAGAAAAGATGGGGCAGGAAGCTATCCACCAGTAGGGAACAGGCGGTGGGCCAGCCTTGGACATGGAGTACAACATCTGGCAGGAGATGATACGCAGGTCCCTGAGTATCACAGCAGTCCGTGGACTTCCAGGTGCTCGTGACTCAGGGGCTGCAACCACAGCACATCATGCTGGTGAGTAGCATCCCACACATCTCTATTATATGTAGTTGCAATATAACATCCTTTAATATCACACATTCATGTACACGATGAGGAGCGTGGTATTTGGCGTACTAACAAAAACATCTACAATTATACTTGACATTACTGCTACATAACACAATGCAATTCATGATATGAGGTGGAATAGTGCAATACTAACATGTCTCAGAGTAACACAGGCTACAAGCCACATGTAGAGTTTTCATTAAATGGACACTATAGCCATCCCAATATGTTTAGCTCAATAAAGCAGGTTCTGTGCCTAGATCAGGCTAAAGTAAATTGTGTGACCATAGTGTCACTTAAAGAACACATTATTTCATCATTGACATGTACACATAACTATTGTATGAAACACATCCCTGTATACTGCTCATATTCAAATCCCTCATAGAACAAATCACAATGTGCACATGCATGTTATAGAGTTTTACATGAACAGTATGCTCCCAGGCATGAGCATAGTTGGATGGCTTCAGTTGAGGACCCAGGAGTGATGCCACCCCTATTGCCATATGACCCCTTCCTTCCTTTGGATTTGAGGGGGAGCCAAGACAGTCACAAAGGGGCCATGTATTTACACCCCCCACAACACAACCTCATGTCAGTCATGGATATTACCCACAGACTATGTCACAAGAAGTGCCGATTGTAGAGGCTGAATGGTCACACACTGGTTATCAGTGGGACTACCAATCAACCATGAGAGCTCCACCATCCTCATCCATTGGACGAGCTCCACCATCCTCATCCATTGGACAAGCTCCACCATCCTCATCCATTAGACAAGCTCCACCATTCTCATCCATTGGACGAGCTCCACCATCTGCAGATGGCAATACAGCAGAAACTACAGGCACCCCTCAAGCAGCAGAATATACAGCTGAACCTGCCCCTCAAGCAGCAGAAGATGCAGCTGAACCTGAGCCTCAAGCAGCAGAAGATGCAGGTGAACCTTAGCCTCAAGCAGCAGAAGATGCAGGTGAACCTGAGCCTCAAGCAGCAGAAGATGCAGCTTAACCTGCCCCTCAAGCAGCAGAAGCTACAGTTGAACCTGCCCCTCAAGCAACTGCCCCTGGGTGAGGAATACATTGCACTCTAGAGGAGGTTCGTGACAAGCACTGAGAGCATGCAAAGAGGCCAAGAGAGATTCTTCAGGAACCAAGAAAGGTTCATCAGGAGCCAAGAGAGGTTCTTTAGTGGCCAAGAGTGTTTACACAAACGCAGCATAGAGCTGCAGAGGGACATGGCAGCATTGTTAAGTGCAAGTGTTCAAAACCAGTCACAGATGATGCAAATTCTGTCTGATATGCAGAAGCAGATGGACAATAGATGGAGAGAACAAAATCAACTCTTTGGTGTGTTGGTTGAGCACTTTACACACCAGCAGGACACTGCCTCCAGCCTATCATCTGTGGCCAGCACACCAGCAGAAACACCAGAATCTGCTAAAACCAGGAAAACAAGGCAATCCACTACAGGCACCTCAGCTCCCTCATCCAAGAAGCCAAAAAATAAATAAATATTATTATAGTTCACCATAAACCTTGTTATTTAACATGCAATTGTCATACACATCCATGTGAGGTGAATTTTATTACACTAATATTGTTAAAACATATAATATGACCTGTGTGGGAATAACAATAAAAACAGGTAATATAAAGGATACATAGAGTAATATTCACTTCTAAGATGTAAATCAATGTATCTCGCATCCAATATAAATTGACACATGGGTATATATAATACTGATGTTACTGATAGGGTATGCATTTTCAGGTGTTTTAAGGCTGCAGGTGAGAGGTTGTGTTGTTTGTGATTGGTTTGACACAATTGCAGAGGAGGAATATTGATTATAATAATAAAGTGGTCAGCAAGTTTTAAAGGGACAGTTTACTCATAAATGTTCTTCCCTTTAATCTGTCCCCAATGATCCACTTTATCTGCTGGAGTGTATTAAATTATTTACAAGTATTTCCTTTACCCTTATAATTGCATTTGCAATATTTTATTTAGCCTGTGGTATCCCCATCCATCCTTAAAGGGACAGTCAACACCAGATTTTTGTGTTATATTAATATAATTTTTACCTCTGTGATTAACTTGTATTTAAAGGGACATAATACTCATATGCTAAATCACTTGAAACTGATGCAGTATAACTGTAAATAGCTGACAGGAAAATATCACCTGAGCATCTCTATGTAAAAAGGAAGACATTTTACCTCACAATTTACTCAGCTCAGCAGTGTAAGTTCTGTGTAAAAAGTTATACTCAACTGCTGCTCAGCTGCAGGTAAAAAAAAATAAAAAAATGAAGAAATGAACAGCAGCCAATCAGCATTAACAGTGCTGAGGTCATGAACTCTTTTACTGTGATCTCATGAAATTTCACTTAACTCTCATGAGATTTCAATGTAAACTTCCTTAAGCTGAATAGGGAAATAAGATGAGAGTGCACGTAAGCTCACTCCTTCTGCTGTCCCGGGACAGACATACTGATTTGTTGCTTAGAAGTCCTTTACAATGGGATGTGGCTACTGAGAAACTTTTGAGGTAAAATATCTTTCTTTTTTACATAGAGATGTTCAGGTGATATTTTCTAGTCAGATTTTTACAGCTATGCTGCATCACTTTCAAGTGTTTTTAACATTTAGGTATTATGGCCCTTTAAGCTTCTGACAGCCCCCTGATCACATGACATTTTATTAATTATCTATTGACTTTCATTTTATCCAATTAGTGCAGTGTCTGTCACAATCCACGTGTGTGATCACAATGTTATCTATATGGTTTACATGAACTAGCTCTCCCCTGTTGTGAAGAGCAAATGAAAAAGCATGTGATAGGCGGCCTTCAAAGTCTTAGAAATTATCATATGAGCCTTCCTAGGTTTATCTTTCAACTAAGAATACCAAGAGAACAAAGCAAAATTGGTTTTAAAATTAAATTGGAAAGTTGTTTGAAATTACATGCTCTATTTGAAACATGAAGGTTTTCTTTGGACTTGACTATCCCTTTATATATTTTGGCCTCAAGGCCAAGCTGTGTTAACACAGCCAGTACAGATAATTACACTCCCAGGGGGTTCTAGAAGAGACAAGGTAATACAATTATGATTTCCCATTGTTCTCTCCAAGTATTGGTGATTGGTTTAAGAACAAATATAAAGTAAAAAAGCAAGTCTATGTACACAATGTGATAAAGTAATGATATCTGATTATACCTACAAACTCAATCCATTTGATTAGGTTGTGTGTTCAAAACACTAAATCAGCTATTTCAAATACAAAAATAAACCTTAAAAAAAGCAAATCTCATACATTTTATACTATCTTGTCCCTTTATCTATTTGAAATGCTCCTTAAATGTATGTGTTTGTTAAGACTTCCAGGGAGTTATGTTGCTTTTTTAGTCAGTGCAAGGGTTGCTGCGCCTACAATGTGTGGCGAGATGAGAATGGAGTCGATTTTCTGAATTCAGCGTGCATAAGTCCTTACGCTGTATATTGGATACCAAATTGCGTGCCAGTTCTATGTTAGTCTATGTGAGTAAAAAATGCAGCCGACGGGTGAAATATACGCGTCTAACTTGTATGCTACGCCGTATATGTAATACCAAAATCGTTAAAAAAACGTCGGCTTTTTCGGGCAACGCCACATATGTAATGGAGCCCACTGTGCCTAAAAAAAGGTGGGTCCTACCTTTCAAAATTTGAGAGTTTTAATCCATTATTAGCCCCCCTAGTGATACCCTGTAAGCCATAAATAAGTTTGAAATTTAAAGGGACCTTAAACATAAAAAAGAAAAAAATTAGATTTGTAATTTTAATATTAAAGTGTAAATTTTACTTAAACATTTCATATTACAATCTCAAAGTGTTCTATGTCACATTAAATGAGAGAAGATGTGCAAACAACAAGAACATTCTGGCCCGCTGGACCATACTAAAATTAGTGCACAAATTGATATGACAAGTGGTAAACATGGTAAAACAAATTTATCAGAGAAGGTTTAGTGAGGCCAACATCCCTTTAGTATGCCCTATACATTCTATGGAGATCATGACTGCACAAAATATTGCTCATATTACAAGCTGAAAGTTATGGCTTGCGCTCGAGCAAAAGCCAAAATAATGCTAGAAGAATTAGCCAAACCAGAAACCTGAACTGTGTTAGGGGTAGATTTATCAAGCAGCGGATGCTGCAATCTACCCCCGAAGTTTCAGGTCCTGCCTGAAACCTAAGTTAATAAACAGCTGCTCCTTTACTTGTCCGCCACAATCAGGATGATTGACACCCCCTGCAAGCACTCAATTGGCCGTGAATGTGCAGGGGGCAGCATTGCACAAGCATTTAACTAGACCCACACTTGAGCCCTTCTCAGTCAAATATTGAAATATGCAATATCCTTTTTAAATTATTTTAATAAAAACAATTTTAATAGAAATACTTCAAATTCCTATGTTCTTTACTTAGAAGAAAGTGCTATTATTTTTAAATATATATTTCTCTCTATATATCTGCTTACACAATATATACCTTTTTACTGCATATATATCTATACCTGTATATAGTCATATAGACATATAGGCATATATACTGTATATATTTTACAATATATATATATATATATATATATATATATATACACAGTATATTTTACTATATATATATATATATATATAAATATATATATATATATATATATATATATAAATAACATTTTCTAGTAAGTCAACATCATAGGAATTTTAAGTATTTCCTAACACACCTTCGGCTTTAGCGCAGTTGGTCTAGTGTATCTTCGAGTTAGCTTCATCACTATACTATGCTAAGCAAATGGAATGAAATATAAATTGAATGAACTTTATTGTAAATATAATAAAATGAGAATTCACACAGATCTATTGAATGAGAAAGATAAACCTCCAGAAAGTGTAAGACACTGTAAAGTCAAAATTAATCTTACATGGATTGGATGGAGCATGACATTTTAAACAATTTCCCAATATTTTTAATATCAATTTTGCTTAGTTTTTTTGTATTCTTTGCTAAAGAGTAACCATAGGCGAGCTCAGGAACGTACACATGCCTTTGGCCATCTGGCAGCAGATTGCAACAATGTTTATAGCAATGTCATACGTAGTTCCAAATACTGCTCCCATAGACTGCTATAGACACATGCCTGCTCCTAAGAACCTATCAGCATACCTAGGTTTACACTACAACAAAGGATACCAAGAGAACAAAGTAAATGTGATAATAGAAGTAAATTGGAAACTTAAGATTGTATGCTCGATCTGAATCATGAAATATTAATTTTGACTTGACTGTCCCTAAAAATATTTATTCAACAAAGGAATAACTTGAAGTTCCCTATGCTAGATAGAACAAGTCCAGCTTTTGAGCACAATGTTCAAGGCTGTTTGAATGCACAGGAAACATTCTTATTAGGTAGCTACCACCTCTGGACTCTGACAATGATCAGTGAGCGCTCGGAGAACACCAGAGTACAATGTAACACGGCTCTGTTTATTCTACAACAAGGGAAGTTTATATAGCATAGGCATATACATTAACCAATATAAATGATTACTTAATACCAGATGTATTCTATAAGTTATAAATCAGAGTGTTTGCTGGTCAGCAGTTAAAAAAGGGCCATAATACCCAAATGTTGAAACAATTGAAAGTGATGCAGTATAGCTGTAAAAAGATGACTAGAAAATATCACCTGAACATCTCTATGTAAAAAAGAAAGAAATTTTACCTCAAAAGTTCCTCAGTAGCCACATCCCATTGTAAAGATTTCTCAGCAGCAAATCAGTATGTCTTTCCAGGGACAGCTTAGGGAGTGAGCTTCGTGCACTCTCATATTATTTCCCTATTCAGATTAGGGAAGTTTACCATGAAATCTCATGAGAGTTAAGTCAAATCTCATGAGATCACAGTAAAAGAGTTCATGACCTCAGCACTGCTGATGCTGATTGGCTGCTGTTCATTTCTTCATTTTTTTATTTTTTTTTTACCTGCAGCTGGGAGCAGCTGAGTATAAGTTTTTACACAGAACTTACTCTGCTGAGCTGAGGAGATTGTGAGGTAAAATATCTTCCTTTTTTACATAGAGATGCTCAGGTGATATTTTCCTGTCAGCTTTTTACAGTTGTACTGCATCAGTTTCAAGTGATTTAGCATATGAGTATTAGGGGAGTGGGTTAAGTTTTAGTAACTAGGCAGGCTGTATAGTTAAACCATGAACTACTTCATCAGCAGCTGTGCAAGGTAAAGTGCAGAGTGGAAAAACAAGTGCCAAGTTGTCATAAAATGGAGTCAGGAATGTTAATAGCAGACTAAGCTAAGTTGCATTTATAATAATTTACAGTTGGTATTTGAATGTACAATGTAATACTTTAGTGCTATACAACAATCACACAAATAATTATACTTGTTTGGCACAATTTTCACTGAATGTGCATATAATTGTTTTTTTTTTTTTTTTTTTTTTTTCAATTTCTAGGAATAATGGTGAGATAGATGACCGAGTCAGATCTTGCTGTATCACACAAATGTATAGGTATGGCGTGTATTGTATTTAGTGCTAGTACTATATGCTTTCAAGTCTGAGGAGGTTTGATGTCTTTGAAATAAAATATATAAAAAAACAAAATATTTTATATATATATATATATATAGCTCCAAATCAGGATAGTGTCTGTTAATCACTACATCTTAAAGGGACACTAAACTCAAAATTAAACTTTCATGATTCAAACAGAGCACACAATTTTTTAACATCTATCTAATTTACTTCTATTATCTAAGTGCTAGAATACGAATGGAGCGTTAAATGTTGTGCATAAGCGATAAGGGATTTATCGTAGGTGTTTGCACGTGTCAGAAGTAGAGTGAGTATTACAAGTTGAAAGTAAACATGTTTGCTTGGATGCAATGGATTTTAACGCGCGTCAGGATATCGTGACCTCAGAGCTCTGGTTAACTGTTACACTTGAATAAAAAGTTGCACAAAACACATCAAAAATACATTTAAAAGCACAATTACTCTCATAATAGCACTGTCTGATAAAAAACATTTTTTTTAAATATATTGTATAAAAACCTTATAACGGCTCAAAGAAATGAAGTCTCAGGAAAAGGACTGGAAAGGGCTTTAACATAGAGATACATACACACGTCTACAGGAGGTTGAGGTGCTTAGTTGTACTTGTTAAAGGGACATGAAACCAACATTTTTTCTTTCATGATTTAGAAAGAGAATGCCATTTAAAACATCTTTCTAATTTACTTCTATTATCTAATTTGTTTTATTCTCTTGATATTCTTTGCTGAAAAGCATATCTAGATATGATCAGTAGCTGCTGATTGGTTGCTGCACATAGCAGTCCCATATGATTGGCTCACCCATGTGCATTGCTTTTTTTTCAAATAAGGATATCTAAAAAATGAAGCAAAATAAATAATAGAAGTAAATTGTAATGTTGTTTAAATTTGTATATTCTATCTTAATTATGAAAGAAAGATTTTGGGTTTAGTGGCCCTTTAAGGTGACATTTGACAAAGGTTCAAGATATGTGCCGAAACGTTATGTCTTTTTAATCATATGTATTAAAGTGCACCTTGGCATACTATACTGATGGGGTAAGATTGTGCTGTCCTGTTTGTATATATATATATATATATATATATATATATATATATATATATATATATATATATATATATATATATATATATATATAAAAGCAAACAAATGCACTCGCAGGTCTTCTTAATAGTGGGTCAACAAAGAATTTATTGACATTTCGGGGTTCACACAGACCCCTTCATAAGAATGATGAAGGGGTCCGTGTGAACCCCAAAACGTCAAATTATTTGTTGACCCCCTATTAAGAAGACCTTCGAGTGCATTTGTTTGCTTTCATATTTACTTCATTTTTGCACCCAGGCAGATGACCCAGCAGGGTGGATTCACTTATATATATATAGTATATGTGTGTACATACTTATTTAATTAGACATGTGCAACTCGAAAATTTATGTTTAGTTTTCATTAATTAAATAAATAATTTTGTTTCGGGAAATTAGTTATGTTAAGTTAAATCGTTCTTTGGTTCCGTTCCTTATTTCGGATCCATTCTTTATTCATATTCATTATTCTATTCTGAAGTTTAGAATAGAATAATAAATATGAATAAAGAATGGATCCGAAATAAAGAATAAATCCAAAAAACGATTGAACTTAACATAATATGCCGATTCCAGAAACAAAATTATCTAAAAAAAACGCCGTCACCCACATTGCCAAGTCCGCCAACACTAAATAAAGTTAATAACCCCTAAAATGCCGCCCCACATCACCTACACTAACTAAACCTATTAATGTGCTGCACCCCCATATCGCCAACACTAACAGAGGCCTAGATTTAGAGTTTGGCGGTAGCCGTCAAAACCAGCGTTAGAGGCTCCTAACGCTGGTTTTTACCGCCCGCTGGTATTTGGAGTCAGTCAGGAAAGGGTCTAATGCTCACTTTGCAGCCACGACTTTTCCATACCGCAGATCCCCCTACGCCATTTGCGTATCCTATCTTTTCAATGGGATCTTTCTAACGCCGGTATTTAGAGTCGTGGCTGAAGTGAGCGTTAGAAATCTAACGACAAAACTCCAGCCGCAGAAAAAAGTCAGTAGTTAAGAGCTTTCTGGGCTAACACCGGTTTATAAAGCTCTTAACTACTGTGCTCTAAAGTACACTAACACCCATAAACTACCTATGTACCCCTAAACTGAGGCCCCCCCCCACATCACCGCCACTCTATTAAAAATTTTTAACCCCTAATCTGCCGCTCCGTACACCGCCGCCACCTACGTTATCCCTATGTACCCCTAATTTGCTGCCCCTAATACCGCCGACACCTACATAATATTTATTAACCCCTAATCTGCCGCCCCCAACTACCTACACTTATTAACCCCTAATCTGCCGACCGGACCGCTACTATAATAAATGTATTAACCCCTAATCCGCCTCACTCCCGCCTCAATAACCCTATAATAAATAGTATTAACCCCTAATCTGCCCTCCCTAACATCGCCGACACCTAACTTCAAGCATTAACCCCTAATCTGCCGACCGGAGCTCACCGCTACTCTAATAAATGTTTTAACCCCTAAAGCTAATTCTAACCCTAACACCCCCCTAAGTTAAATATAATTTAAATCTAACAAAATAAATGAACTCTTATTAAATAAATTATTCCTATTTAAAGCTAAATACTTACCTGTAAAATAAACCCTAATATAGCTACAATATAAATTATAATTATATTGTAGCTATTTTAGGATTAATATTTATTTTACAGGCAACTTTGTATTTATTTTAACCAGGTACAATAGCTATTAAATAGTTATTTACTATTTAATAGCTACCTAGTTAAAATAATTACAAAATTACCTGTAAAATAAATCCTAACCTAAGTTACAATTAAACCTAACACTACACTATCAATAAATTAATTAAATACAATACCTACAATTATCTACAATTAAACCTAACACTACACTATCAATAAATTAATTAAATACAATACCTACAATTATCTACAATTAAACCTAACACTACACTATCAATAAATCAATTAAATACAATACCTACAATTATCTACAATTAAACCTAACACTACACTATCAATAAATTAATTAAATACAATACCTACAAATAACTACAATTATACAATAACGCAGCCCTTCTGTGAACTCTAAATACCAGCGGTATTTAAAAGGTGCGGCCAGAAAAAAGCATGCGTAGCTAACGCAACCCTTTGGCCGCAAAACTCTAAATCTAGGCGCAAATCTTTTAACCCCTAAAACGCCGCCCCCACATCGCCGACACTAATTAAATCTATTAGCCCCTAAAGCGCCGCCCCCCACATCGCCATCACTAACTAAACCTATTAACCCTTAAAACGCCACCCCACATCGCCAACACTAACTAAAAAACCTATTAAACCCTAACATGCCGCCCCCCATATCGCCAACACTAACTAAACCTATTAATCCCTAAAGCACCACCCCCCAAACATTGCCAACAGTAACTAAAGCTATTAACCTCTAAAGCGCCACCCCCCCTCATCGCAAACACTAACTAAAGCTATTAACCTCTAAACCGCCACCCCCCCACATCGCAACTACCTAAATTTAACTATAATAACCCCTAAATTTAACACCCCCTAACTTTAACATAATTAAAATACACCTAAATTAAAGTTACAATTATTAACTAACTACCTATTTAAAAATAAATAAAAACTTACCTGTGAAATAAAAATAAAACCTAAGCTAGTTACAATATTACTATTTAGTAACTACCTAGTTAAAATAAATACAAACTTACCTTTGATTTAAAAATAAAACCTAAACTTAAACAACCTAACATTACTAAAAATAAATAACTAACTTTGCAAAAAAATTAAAACTACAATTACAAAAAATAATAAAGTCTAAAATTACAAAAAATAAAAAAACTACCATTACAAAAAATAACAAATTAAATTATCCAAAATAATAAAAATTATTTTGCAGTTTAAAAAAAAACAAAAACACCCCAAAATAAAAAATAAATAAATCAAACACCCCCTAACATTACAAATAGAGGGGAGGGATAATTAAAATAACAAAAGCTAAATCCGTTGAGAAATTAAATCTAAAATAATTACCGGCTAGATTACGAGTTTTGCTTTATGAGCGGCTTGGTGCTAACTTGCAAGTTATTGTCACCACTCACCCCCTATAGCGCTGCTATTACAGGTTTGCAAAAACCCGGCATTAGTGGCCAATATGTCAGCGTTGAGCAAAATTGGGCTCCATACCGCACTCAAATACCAGCGCTGCTTTCAGCTGGTTTTACATGCTCGTGCACGATTTCCCCATAGGCATCAATGGGGAGAGCCAGCTGAAAAAAAAGCCTAACACCTGCAATAAGGGAGCATAAAGCTCCGTAACGCAGCACCCATTGATTCCTATTCAGTTTAACGAATAGCCAAGTAGTGGGTTGATAGAAAAAGGAGTAAAAAGCATAAAAAAAGGAACTGGAAATATAATTGTGCTTTATACAAAAAAACATAACCACCATAAAAAGGGTGGGTCTCATGGACTCTTGCCAATATGAAATAAATGAATTTATCAGGTAAGTTCTTACATAAATTATGTTTTCTTTCATGTAATTGTCAAGAGTCCATGAGCTAGTGACGTATGGGATAGTAATACCCAATATGTGGTACTCCACAGAAGAGTCACTAGAAAGGGAGGGATACAAATAAAAACAGCCATTTTCCGCTGAAAAAAATAAATCCACATCCAAAAAAAATAGTTTTTTCTCATAATTGAAAAGAAAAAACTTAAAACATAAGCAGATGAATCAAACTGAAACAGCTGGCTGAAGAACTTTTCTACCAAAAACTGCTTCCGAAGAGGCAAATACATCAAAACGGTAGAATTTAGTAAATGTATGCAAAGACCAAGTTGCTGCTTTGCAAATCTGATCAGCTGAAGCTTCATTCTTAAAAGCCCACAAAGTGGAGACTGATCTAGTAGAATGAGCTGTGATTCTCTGAGGCGGGGCCTGACTAGACTCCAAATAAGCCTGATGAATTAAAAGCTTTAACCAAGATGCCAAGGAAATGGCAGGAGCTTTCTGACCTTTCTTTGAACCAGAAAAGACAACAAATAGACTAGAAGTCTTCCTGAAATCTTTAGTAGCTTCAACATAATATTTCAAAGCTCTTATAACATCCAGAGAATGTAAGGATCTCTCTAAAGAATTCTTAGGATTAGGACACAAAGAGGGAACATTAATTTCCCTATTAATGTTGTTAGAATTCACAACTTTAGGAAAAAAATAAAATGAAGTCCACAAAGCTGCCTTATCCTGATGGAAAATCAGAAAAGGAGACTCACAAGAAATAGCAGATAATTCGGAAACTTCTAGCAGAAAAGATAGCCAAAAGGAATAACACTTTCCAAGAAAGTAGTTTAATATCCAAAGAATGCATAGGCTCAAAATGAGGAGCCTATAAAGCCTTCAAAACCAAATTAAGACTCCAAGGATTGATTTCATGACAGGCTTGATACGGACCAAAGCATGTACAAAACAATGAATATCAGGAAGCTTAGCAATCTTTCTGTGAAATAAAACAGAAAGAGCAGAGATTTGTCCCTTCAAGGATCTTGCAGATAAACCTTTATCCAAACCATCCTGAAGAATCTGTAAAATTCTAAGAATTCTAAAAGAATGCCAGAAGAATTTATGAGAAGAACACCATGAAATATAAGTCTTCCAAATTTGATAATAAATCTTCCTAGAAACAGATTTACGAGCCTGTAACATGGTATCAATCACTGAGTCAGAGAAAACTCTATGACTAAGCACTAAGCGTTCAATTTCCATACCTTCAAATTAAACAATTTGAGATCCTGATGGAAAAACGGTCCTTGAGACAGAAGGTCTGGTCTTAAAGGAAGTGGCCAAGGTTGGCAACTGGACATCCGGACAAGATTTGCATACCAGAACTTGTGAGGCCATGCTGGTGCTACCAGAAACACAAATGATTGTTCCATGATGATCTTGGAGATCACTGTTGGAAGAAGAACTAGAGGCGGGAAGATATAAGCAGGTTGGTAAACTCTGCCTAAGGATCCCTGGACCTGGACAAGTACCTGGGATGTTTCTTGTTTAGATAGGAAGCCATCAGACCCCCACATCTGAACAATCTGAAAAAACACATTGGGATGGAGAGACTACTCCCCCGGATTTAAAGTCTTGTAGTTTATTGTAGGCTAGGGTTTTTTTTATTTTGGGGGGGCTTTTTTATTTTAATAGGGCTCTTAGATTAGGTGTAATTAGTTTAAATATTTGATCATTTATTTTTTATTTTGTGTAACTTAGTGTTTATTTTTTTTTTTAAACTTACACCTAGATTTAGAGTTCTGCGTTAGCCGTCAAAAGCAGCGTTAAGGGGTCCTAATGCTGCTTTTTACCGCCCGCTGGTATTTAGAGTCAGGCAGGAAAGGGTCTAACGCTCACTTCCCTTCCGCGATTCCAGGCTACCCCAGATCCCCTTACACCAATTGCGTATCCTATCTTTTCAATGGGATCTGCCTAACGCCGGTATTTGGAGTCTTGGGAGAAGTGAGCGGTAGACCCTCTACCGACAAGACTCCTACCGACAAAAAAAGTCAGTAGTTAAGAGCTTTATGGGCTAACGCCGGTTCATAAAGCTCTTAACTACTGTGCTCTAAAGTACACTAACACCCATAAACTACCTATGTACCCCTAAACCGAGGCCCCCCCACATCGCCGCCACTATAAAAAAAATGTAACCCCTAATCTGCCGACCGGACACCGCCGCCACCTACATTATACCTAAAAAAAAACTAATCTGCTGCCCCTAACATCGCCGACCCCTATATTATATTTATTAACCCGTAATCTGCCCCCTCCAACGTCGCCACTACCTAACTATACTTATTAACCCCTAATCTGCCGACCGGACCTCGCTGCCACTATAATAAATGTATTAACCCCTAAACCGCTGCACTCCCGCCTCGCAAACACTATAATAAATAGTATCGACCCCCAATCTGCCCTCCCTAACATCGCCGCCACCTACCTACAATTATTAACCCCTAATCTCCCGCCTGCACCGTCGCGGCTACTATAATAACGTTATTAACCCCTAAACCTTAGTCTAACCCTAACACCCCCCTAAAATAAATATAATTTAAATTAAACAAAATAATATTCCTATAATTAACTAATTATTCCTATTTAAAACTAAATACTTACCTATAAAATAAACCCTAATATAGCTACAATATAACTAATAATTACATTGTAGCTATTTTAGGATTTATATTTATTTTACAGGCAACTTTGTATTTATTTAAACTAGGTACAATAGCTATTAAATAGTTAAGAACTATTTAATAGCTACCTAGTTAAAATAAATACAAAATTACCTGTAAAATAAATCCTAACCTAAGTTACAATTAAACCTAACACTACACTATCATTAAATTAATTAAATAAATTACCTACAATTAGCTAAATTAAAATACAATAAAATAAACTATTCTATAATACAAAAACAAACACTAAATTACAAAAAATAAAAAAGAATTACAAGAAGTTTAAACTAATTACACCTAATCTAAGCCCCCTAATAAAATAATAAAGCCCCCCAAAATAAAAAAAATCCCTACCCTATTCTAAATTACCAAGTAACCAGCTCTTTTACCAGCCCTTAAAAGGGCTTTTTGCGGGGCATTGCCCCAAAGTAATCAGCTCTTTTACCTGAAAATAAAAATACAATACCCCCCCAACATTAAAACCCACCACCCACATACCCCTACTCTAACCCACCCAAACCCCCCTTAAATAAACCTAACACTACCCCCCAGAAGATCTCCCTACCTTGAGTCGTCTTCACCCAGCCGGGCCGAAGTCTTCATCCGATGGGGCAGAAGAGGACATCCAGACCGGCAGAAGTCTTCATCCTATCCGGGCAGAAGAGGACATCTGGACCGGCAGACATCTTCATCCAAGCGGCATCTTCTATCTTCATCCATCCGACGAGGAGCGGCTCCATCTTCAAGACCTCCGGCGCGGAGCATCCTTCCTGGCCGACGGACTAACGACGAATGCCTGGTCCTTTAAATGACGTCATCCAATCGGATTGAACTTCAATCTGCTTGGCTGATTGAATCAGCCAATCAGATTTTTCCTACCTTAATTCCGATTGGCTGATAGAATCCTATCAGCCAATCGTATTGAACTCACATTCTATTGGCTGTTCCGACTACAGCCTTTCCATGGGCGTTAGGAGTCTTGTCGGTAGAGGTGTAACGCTCACTTCTTCTAAGACTCTAAATACCAGCGTTAGGAAGATCCCATTGAAAAGATAGGATACGCAATTGGCGTAAGGGGATCTGCGGTATGGAAAAGTAGTGGTTTGAAAGTGAGCGTTACACCTTTACCTGGCCGACTCTAAATACCAGCGGGCGGCCAAAAGCAGCTTTTGACGCTGCTTTTGACGGCTAACGCCAAACTCTAAATCTAGGCGATAGATCTTTATTTGTAGAAGTGAGGTTAATTATATTGTGTATTGCTATTCACCCACTTAATGTTATAATAGCATCCGGATATCTTGCAGGTACATTTAGTTACGTCACTGAAAGGTATGTTTAACTTTTATCCAATGGGTATTGAGTTTTTAAATCAGCATATGAATGACATTTTAAGCAGTAGTGAGTACGGCAACGAGCCGAAACGTGTATACTGTTTACTCTTGTACTTGTACCTGATTTGTTCCTCCATGGAATTTTAACATTTATCCAATAAATGTTACGTTTTATATATAGACTTTGCTGTTTCAATCTTTTTCTTTGGTCGGTGTCTGTATTTACAGACTTATATACAGTAGACATATAAATACATAAATACATATGTATACACACAGAAAAAAAGTGCCAGCACCAAGAAACATATTTGAGGCAAGGAAGTATTGACACCCCCCCCCCCCCCCTCAAAGATTACTTGAAGGGCTTTTCAGTGCACTGAGGTCTAGCATAATTTAACTATAAATTCAAAAAGTAAAACACAAGTAGACCTTTTGCAGCACAAACTTATAACCTAAATTAATGCAAATTGGGACACAATGAGGAAAGAAGCAGACATCCTCTCAGATTGCACTTCAAAAGGAAACAAATATATATTGCACATACATCAAAAACATATGCATCAAGCAAGAGGTGAAACTTCACACTGAGTTATCAAATTCCCTAAGGGTGGTACCCCAAAATAAGGCACATAATTAATATATCTTTTAAAGCCATATACAATTAACAGTATGTTAATACAGCAAGTGGATACATTATTAAGGAGCATATTCAATTCAATCGTAACAGAACAAATGTTGCACATTGTAGCATGCTGTGACACTGGCTATAGCCTATTAATGTTGCAAAGTTCCTTTATGCATAAGGAAAGCACATACTGTATACAGTTCCTTAGTTCCAGTTATGTAAAGCTCAAAGCTAAAAATCACAGCCAGTCATCCTAGAGTGTGGTAAATTATTCAGGATACAGTTAGTTACTTATTGCTCACCGGACCACCAGCTCAGTCCTCCTCAAGCTTCCTCCTGATTGGAGCCCTTTGAAGTTAAGTAGAAGAAAACATGAAAAATCATATTTATTAGAGTGTTATAATGTGTATTTACTGTACATATTTCACATTGCAATGTTCTACACATTGTAGAATATGTTCTTTGTATTTTTAAATAGATATTCCTATACATATATGTATAACTATACCTGTACTTATATTTACAAAGTGAGAGCTCCTAATAATAACTGCTAAAAAGTAAAATAGAAAATTTAACTTACCCCCTTTACAAAGGGAGTGGCTTATATATATATATATATATATATATATATACATATATATATATATATATATATATATATATATATATATATATATATATATATATATATATAAAAAAAAGCTGCTATCTTTTAATGGGGAATTGCTATTGGAATATAAAAGACAGTGCGAAACATATAAATGTCCAAATTTATTGTAAAACAATTAAAAAATGTCACACACTGTGAACATACATATTGAGTACAATATAAAAGCAATATGTCAAAACACTCAGCTTAAATAAAACATATATCAATAACGATAAAGATAAAAAAAAGCCTGTAAGTGGAGAGACAAAACAAACTGCTTGCTTGGCCAGGTCAGTAATCCACACTATGGGGGGGTAGTTATCATCGTGTCAACTTTCCTGCCTTCGCCGGTCCAATACGCCCACCTAAGCTCGCCTATCTTCGCCGCCGCGGACCAGAAAAAATACGCCTAAGTTATCAAATAAAGCTGTCAAAAAGCCGCGGGGCGATGAGCAGCGGACTGTGAGAGTTATCACTCATCCGATCTCGCTGCTCTTCGGCTTTTTTACAGCTTTATTGCTAGCCTGTCACTAAGCACTCACTCTAAACTGCACTGTTCTACCCCCTATACCGGCGCCTAAACCGCGGCTCCTAGACCCTGCCGCAACTCTTATAAATGTATTAACCCCTAAACCGCCGCTCCTAGACACCGCCGCAACTATTATAAATGTATTAACCCCTAAACCGCCGCTCCTAGACACCGCCGCAACTCTTATAAATGTATTAACCCCTAAACCGCCGCTCCCGGAGCCCACCCCCACCTACATTATACCTAGTAACCCCTATCCTGCCCCCCTATACCGTCGCCCTCTATAATAAAGTTATTAACCCCTATCCTGATGATCCCGCACCTCGCTGCAACTAAATAAATAGTTTAACCCCTAAACCGCCGCTCCCTGACCCCGCCGCAACCTATATTAAATTTATTAACCCCTATCCTGCCCCCCCTACACCGTCGCCACCTATAATAAATTTATTAACCCCTATCCTGCCCCCCACTACACCGCCGCCACTGTAATAAAATTATTAACCCCTAAACCTAAGTCTAACACTAACCCTAACACCCCCCTAACTTAAATATTAATTAAATAAATCTAAATAATATTTCTATTATTAACTAAATTAATCCTATTTAAAACTAAATACTTACCTATAAAATAAACCCTAATATAGCTACAATATAAATAATAATTATATTGTAGCTATCTTAGGATTTATTTTTATTTTACAGGTAACTTTCAATTTATTTTAACTAGGTACAATAGCTATTAAATAGTTATTAACTATTTAATAGCTTACCTAGCTAAAATAAAGATAAATTTACCTGTAAAAACTAACCTAAGTTACAATTACACCTAACACTACACTATACTTAAATAAATTATTCCTTTTTAAAACTAAATACTTACCTGTAAAATAAACCCTAAGATAGCTACAATGTAATTAAGAATTACATTGTAGCTATCTTAGGATTTATATTTATTTTACAGGTAACTTTGTATTTATTTTAGCTAGTTAGAATAGTTATTAAATAGTTATTAACTATTTAATAACTACCTAGCTAAAAGAAATACAAAATTACCTGTAAAATAAATCCTAACCTAAGTTACAATTAAACCTAACACTACACTATCATTAAATTAATTAAATAAATTAACTACAAATAACTACAATTAAATACAATTACATAAACTAACTAAAGTACAAAAAATAAAAAAGCTAAGTTACAAAAAATAAAAAACATAAGTTACAAACATTTAAAAAATATTACAATTTTAAGCTAATTACATCTAATCTAAGCCCCCTAATAAAATAACAAACCCCCCAAAATAAAAAAATGCCCTACCCTATTCTAAATTACAAAAGTTCAAAGCTCTTTTACCTTACCAGCCCTTAAAAGGGCCTATTGTGGGGGCATGCCCCAAAGAATTCAGCTCTTTTGCCTGTAAAAGAAAAATACAACCCCCCCCCAACATTAAAACCCACCACCCACATACCCCTAATCTAACCCAAACCCCCCTTAAAATAACACTAACACTAATCCCCTGAAGATCATCCTACCTTGAGTCGTCTTCACTCAGCCGAGCAGCGATGGAACCGAAGTGGACATCCGGAGCAGAAGAAGTTATCCTCCAAGCGGCGCTGAAGAAATCTTCCATCCGATGAAGTGATCCTCCAAGCGGCGCTGAAGAAGTCTTCGATCCGGGCGATGTCATCTTCCAAGAGGCGCTGAAGAAGTCTTCTATCCGGGCGATGTCATCTTCCAAGCCGGGTCTTCAATCTTCATCCCGCCGACGCGAGACATCCTTCTTTACCGGCGGACTACCGACGAATGAAGGCTCCTTTAAGGGACGTCATCCAAGATGGCGTCCCTTCAATTCCGAATGGCTGATAGGATTCTATCAGCCAATCGGAATTAAGGTAGGAATATTCTGATTGGCTGATGGAGTCAGCCAATCAGAATCAAGTTCAATCCGATTGGCTGATCCAATCAGCCAATCAGATTGAGCTCACATTCTATTGGCTGATCGGAACAGCCATTAGAATGCAAGCTCAATCTGATTGGCTGATTGGATCAGCCAATCGGATTGAAGTTGAATCAGATTTTTCCTACCTTAATTCCGATTGGCTGTTTGTAAATGTTTGTAACTTATGTTTTTTATTTTTTGTAACTTAGCTTTTTTTATTTTTTGTACTTTAGTTAGTTTATGTAATTGTATTTAATTGTAGTTATTTGTAGTTAATTTATTTATTTAATTAATTTAATGATAGTGTAGTGTTAGGTTTAATTGTAACTTAGGTTAGGATTTATTTTACAGGTAATTTTGTATTTCTTTTGGCTAGGTAGTTATTAAATAGTTAATAACTATTTAATAACTATTCTAACTAGCTAAAATAAATAAAAAGTTGCCTGTAAAATAAATATAATTCCTAACATAGCTACAATGTAATTCTTAATTACATTGTAGCTATCTTAGGGTTTATTTTACAGGTAAGTATTTAGTTTTAAATAGGAATAATTTATTAAAGTATAGTGTAGTATTAGGTGTAATTGTAACTTAGGTTAGTTTTTATTTTACAGGTACATTTCTCTTTATTTTAGCTAGGTAAGCTATTAAATAGTTAATAACTATTTAATAGCTATTGTACCTAGTTAAAATAAATTGAAAGTTGCCTGTAAAATAAAAATAAATCCTAAGATAGCTACAATATAATTATTATTTATATTGTAGCTATATTAGGGTTTATTTTAAAGGTATTTAGTTTTAAATAGGATTAATTTAGGCCTAGATTTAGAGTTTGGCGTTAGCCGTGAAAACCAGCGTTAGAGGCTCCTAACGCTGGTTTTAGGCTACCTCCGGTATTTGGAGTCACTCAAAAAAGGGTCTAACGCTCACTTTTCAGCCGCGACTTTTCCATACCGCAGATTCCCTTACGTCAATTGCGTATCCTATCTTTTCAATGGGATTTTTCTAACTCCGTTATTTAGAGTCGTGTCTGAAGTGAGAGTTAGACATCTAATGACAAAACTCCAGCCGCAGGAAAAAAGTCAGTAGTTAAGAGCTTTCTGGGCTAACGCCGGTTTATAAAGCTCTTAACTACTGTACTCTAAAGTACACTAACACCCATAAACTACCTATGTACCCCTAAACCGAGGTCCCCCACATCGCCGACACTCGATTACATTTTTTTAACCCCTAATCTGCCGACCGCCACCTACGTTATACTTATGTACCCCTAATCTGCTGCCCCTAACACCGCCGACCCCTATATTATATTTATTAACCCCTAACCTGCCCCCCACAACGTCGCAGCCAGCTACCTACAATAATTAACCCCTAATCTGCCGACCGCAAAGCGCCGCCACCTACGTTATACTTATGTACCCCTAATCTGCTGCCCCTAACACCGCCAACCCCTATATTATATTTATTAACCCCTAATCTGCCCTCCTCAACGTCGCCGACACCTGCCTACACTTATTAACCCCTAATCTGCCGAGCGGACCGCACCGCTATTATTATAAAGTTATTAACCCCTAATCCGCCTCACTAACCCTATAATAAATAGTATTAACCCCTAATCTGCCCTCCCTAACATCGCCGACACCTAACTTCAAACATTAACCCCTAATCTGCCGACTGGAGCTCACCGCTATTCTAATAAATGTATTAACCCCTAAAGCTAAGTCTAACCCTAACACTAACACCCCCCTAAATTAAATATAATTTTAATCTAACGAAATAAATTAACTCTTATTAAATAAATTATTCCTATTTAAAGCTAAATACTTACCTGTAAAATAAATCCTAATATAGCTACAATATAAATTATAATTATATTATAGCTATTTTAGGATTTATATTTATTTTACAGGTAACTTTGTATTTATTTTAACCAGGTACAATAGCTATTAAATAGTTAAGAACTATTTAATAGCTAAAATAGTTAAAATAATTACAAAATTACCTGTAAAATAAATCCTAACCTAAGTTACAATTAAACCTAACACTACACTATCAATAAATTAATTAAATAAACTACCTACAATTACCCTAACACTACACTATCAATAAATTAATTAAATACAATTCCTACAAATAAATACAATTAAATAAACTAGCTAAAGTACAAAAAATAAAAAAGAACTAAGTTACAAAAAATAAAAAAATATTTACAAACATAAGAAAAATATTACAGCAATTTTAAACTAATTACACCTACTCTAAGCCCCCTAATAAAATAACAAAGCCCCCCAAAATAAAAAAAATGCCCTACCCTATTCTAAATTACTAAAGTTCAAAGCTCTTTTACCTTACCAGCCCTGAACAGGGCCCTTTGCGGGGCATGCCCAAAGAAGTTCAGCTCTTTTGCCTGTAAAAAAAAACATACAATACCCAAGCCCCCCAACATTACAACCCACCACCCACATACCCCTAATCTAACCCAAACCCCCCTTAAATAAACCTAACACTAAGCCCCTGAAGATCTTCCTACCTTGTCTTCACCTCACCGGGTTCACCGATCTGTCCAGAAGAGCTCCTCCGATGTCCTGATCCAAGCCCAAGCGGGGGGCTGAAGAGGTCCATGATCCAGCTGAAGTCTTCATCCAAGCGGGGCAGAAGAGGTCTTCCATCCGATTGAAGTCTTCATCCAAGCGGCATCCATCCGGAGCGGAGCGGCAGCATCCTGAAGACCTCCGACGCGGAACATCCATCCTGGCCGACGACTGAACGGCGAATGACGGTTCCTTTAAATGACGTCATCCAAGATGGCGTCCCTCGAATTCCGATTGGCTGATAGGATTCTATCAGCCAATCGGAATTAAGGTAGGAATATTCTGATTGGCTGATGGAGTCAGCCAATCAGAATCAAGTTCAATCCGATTGGCTGATCCAATCAGCCAATCAGATTGAGCTCGCATTCTATTGGCTGATCGGAACAGCCAATAGAATGCGAGCTCAATCTGATTGGCTGATTGGATCAGCCAATCGGATTGAACTTGATTCTGATTGGCTGATTCCATCAGCCAATCAGAATATTCCTACCTTAATTCCGATTGGCTGATAGAATCCTATCAGCCAATCGGAATTCGAGGGACGCCATCTTGGATGACGTCATTTAAAGGAACCGTCATTCGTCGTTCAGTCGTCGGCCAGGATGGATGTTCCGCGTCGGAGGTCTTCAGGATGCTGCCGCTCCGCTCCGGATGGATGCCGCTTGGATGAAGACTTCAATCGGATGGAAGACTTCTTCTGCCCCGCTTGGATGAAGACTTCAGCCGGATCATGGACCTCTTCAACCCCCCGCTTGGGCTTGGATCAGGACATTGGAGGAGCTCTTCTGGACAGATCGGTGAACCCGGTGAGGTGAAGACAAGGTAGGAAGATCTTCAGGGGCTTAGTGTTAGGTTTATTTAAGGGGGGTTTGGGTTAGATTAGGGGTATGTGGGTGGTGGGTTGTAATGTTGGGGGGCTTGGGTATTGTATGTTTTTTTTTACAGGCAAAAGAGCTGAACTTCTTGGGGCATGCCCCGCAAAGGGCCCTGTTCAGGGCTGGTAAGGTAAAAGAGCTTTGAACTTTAGTAATTTAGAATAGGGTAGGGCATTTTTTTATTTTGGGGGGCTTTGTTATTTTATTAGGGGGCTTAGAGTAGGTGTAATTAGTTTAAAATTGTAATATTTTTCTTATGTTTGTAAATATTTTTTTATTTTTTGTAACTTAGTTCTTTTTTATTTTTTGTACTTTAGCAAGTTTATTTATTTGTATTTATTTGTAGGAATTGTATTTAATTAATTTATTGATAGTGTAGTGTTAGGTTAACTGTAGGTAATTGTAGGTATTTTATTTAATTAATTTATTGATAGTGTAGTGTTAGGTTTAATTGTAACTTAGGTTAGGATTTATTTTACAGGTAATTTTGTAATTATTTTAACTATTTTAGCTATTAAATAGTTCTTAACTATTTAATAGCTATTGTACCTGGTTAAAATAAATACAAAGTTACCTGTAAAATAAATATTAATCCTAAAATAGCTATAATATAATTATAATTTATATTGTAGCTATATTAGGATTTATTTTACAGGTAAGTATTTAGCTTTAAATAGGAATAATTTATTTAATAAGAGTTAATTTATTTCGTTAGATGTAAATTATATTTAAGTTAGGGGGGTGTTAGTGTTAGGGTTAGACTTAGATTTAGGGGTTAATACATTTATTAGAATAGCGGTGAGCTCCAGTCGGCAGATTAGGGGTTAATGTTTGAAGTTAGGTGTCGGCGATGTTAGGGAGGGCAGATTAGGGGTTAATACTATTTATTATAGGGTTAGTGAGGCGGATTAGGGGTTAATAACTTTATAATAATAGCGGTGCGGTCCGGTCGGCAGATTAGGGGTTAATAAGTGTAGGTAGGTGGAGGTGACGTTGTGGGGGGCAGATTAGGGGTTAATAAATATAATATAGGGGTCGGCGATGTTAGGGCAGCAGATTAGGGGTACATAGGGATAATGTAAGTAGCGGCGGTTTACGGAGCGGCAGATTAGGGGTTAATAATAATATGCAGGGGTCAGCGATAGCGGGGGCGGCAGAATATGGGTTAATAAGTCTAAGGTTAGGGGTGTTTAGACTCGGGGTACATGTTAGAGTGTTAGGTGCAGACGTAGGAAGTGTTTCCGCATAGCAAACAATGGGGCTGCGTTAGGAGCTGAACGCGGCTTTTTTGCAGGTGTTAGGTTTTTTTTCAGCTCAAACAGCTCCATTGTTTCCTATGGGGGAATCGTGCACGAGCACGTTTTTGAGGCTGGCCGCTTGCGTAAGCAACTCTGGTATCGAGAGTTGAAGCTGCGTTAAATATGCTCTACGCTCCTTTTTTGGAGCTTAACGCAGCCTTTATGTGGACTCTCAATACCAGAGTTATTTTTATGGTGCGGCCAGAAAAAAGCCGGCGTTAGCTACGCGGGTCCTTACCGACAAAACTCTAAATCTAGCCGTTAGTTAATAAGATAAATATTATTTAGATTTATTTAATTAATATTTAAGTTAGGGGGGTGTTAGGGTTAGTGTTAGACTTAGGTTTAGGGGTTAATAAATTTATTACAGTGGCGGCGGTGTAGTGGGGGGCAGGATAGGGGTTAATAAATTTATTATAGGTGGCGACGGTGTAGGGGGGGCAGATTATGGGTTAATAAATTTAATATAGGTTGCGGCAGGGTCAGGGAGCGGCGGTTTAGGGGTTAAACTATTTATTTAGTTGCGGCGAGGTGCGGGATTGGCAGGATAAGGGTTAATAACTTTATTACAGAGGGCGGCGGTATAGGGGGGGCAGGATAGGGGTTACTAGGTATAATGTAGGTGGCGGTGGGCTCCGGGAGCGGCGGTTTAGGGGTTAATACATTTATTATAGTTGCGGTGGGCTCCGGGAGCGGCGGTTTAGGGGTTAATAGGTATAGAGTAGCTTGCGGTGGGCTCCGGGAGCGGCGGTTTAGGGGGTAATATATTTATTTAGTTGCGGCGATGTAGGGGGGGTCAGATTAGTGGTGTTTAGACTCGGGGTACATGTTAGGGTGTTAGGTGTAGACAGCTCCCATAGGAATCAATGGGATGTCTGTCAGCAGCGAACTTGTACTTTCGCTATGGTCAGACTCCCATTGATTCCTATGGGATCCGCCGCCTCCAGGGCAGCGGTTTGAAAACCAGGTACGCTGGGCCGTAAAAGTGCCGAGCGTACTTGCTAGTTTTTTGATAACTAGCAAAAGTAGTCAGATTGTGCCGCACTTGTGTGCGGAACATCTGGAGTGACGTAAGAATCGATCTGTGTCGGACTGAGTCTGGCGGATCGAAGTTTACGTCACAAAATTCTACTTTTGCCGGTCTCTAGCCTTTGATAACGAAGGCGAATCAGCCTCGCCACAAATACGCTGCGGAATTCCAGCGTATTTGAGGTTGACGGCTTGATAACTACCCCCCCCCCCATGCATTTAAGGGTTCCTCCCCTTCCTCAGGTGTAACTGGATTGCAACTATTAAGAGATATGCAATGAATGATTCAACTTAAAGGGACACTAAACCCAATTTTTTTCTTTCATGATTCAGATAGATCATGCAATTTTAAGCAACTTTCTAATTTACTCCTATTATCAAATTTTCTTTGTTCGCTTGCTATCTTTTTTTAAAAAGCAGGAATGTGATGCATAGCCGGCACATTTTTGGTTAAGAACCTGGGTTATGCTTGCTTATTGATGGGTTATTGTAAGCCTCCAATAAGCAAGCGCTATCCATTGTGCTGAACCTAAAATGGGCTGCCTGCTAAGATTTACATTCCTGCTTTTAAAATAAAGATAACAAGAGAATGGAAAAAAATTGATAATAGAAGTAAATTAGAAAGTTGCTTAATATTTCATGCTCTCTGAATCATTAAAGAAAAAATTTGGGTTCAGTGTCCCTTTCACAATGTGCATTTTTAAACTTATATGTCTATTTGCAAGTATAATGTAAGAATGGAAAATTAATACTTCTACTTAAAAAAGGCAGAAAACATGAAAGGTTTTTTCTTTCTTTCTCAAACTGGGAAAAAAATATCTAAAAAAATGTAAGGGATTAAAGTTCCATAACTGTATGCAAAGACCAATTAATTAAGGAACTTTTCCATAGATGCAATACCATTGGCAACTATATTCTATAGCGTTACTGTCCAGTAAATTTAAACTGCAACCAGACAATGAAATAAACCTTGACTGTGGCACCACTACAACAATAAATTGTACCTACAAACACCTATCACAATAAATCCCTAACTTTGGTTACCTCTTCAGTAGACACTAACCAGCCCTACCTGACTCACAATCCTACCATGGTCCCAGGAACAACCCTTCCCTATTATCTTACCCTGATGCCTCTACATAAACATTAATCTCAAACCCCAACATCCAAGCAAATCCAAGGGATTTCCTAAATAAGCAACCCAGAGCAAATCCCCTTTACACTCAAGGACCACGCTTACACTTGTATGCCCATTCTATTACCATGTCAACACAAACCCCCTAACATCTAATTAAATCCCTTAATGCTTAAACCCATTTTTTAATGCTTACAAATACTTGTTTCCACCTTCTTTTATTAGATCATTACACCACCTTGAAAAATTAAATACCCCAGTAAAAACCCTAAATATAATTTCAACATTAATCCATTTTCTAGTGCATTGTTTTTCAAACCTGTCCTCAGGCCTCCTAAACAGGCTTCATTTTGAGGATATCTGAATTGGAGCACAGGGGAAATAATCAGCTGATTAGTAACCATGGTTATTTTACCTGCTCTCATCCAAGGTAATCTGGAAAACCTGGCCTGTTGGGGAGGCTTAAGGACAGGTTTGAAAACTAGTGTTCAGTTTTTGCCATCTGCAGCAAGTCCCTCGCTCTTCTGTTTCTCCTGTCAGCACAGTCAGGAGCAGATCCGCCGCTAGAAATTTACTAAATCACTGATCGGTGGACACATACGGGCACACAAGGAAACACACACATACATACAAACACATAGAGATAGACACAAATACAGGGACACACACACAAACATGTACACAAGGATACACCCACACAGGGGCATGCAAGAAGACACACACAGGGACACACAAAGACACACACATCCGTGCAATCAGGGATAAACACACGCACACAGGACACACACACACAGTGGCGGCTGGTGAATTTTAAAGATGGGGGTGCACAAGACCACACCCTTTATTAAAGCCCCGCCCCTTTATATATATATGTATGTGTGTATATATATATATATATATATATATACACAGAGAACTTTTATATGCAGAATTCACTTTCTTTCAACATACTCTCCAGTGCACTGTAAATACTTAATAAAGTATATAATTGCTCCACAAGTGACTGTACAGAGACTCTTATGGGGACAAAGGCAGATCCTTGAGACACTGAAGTTGGCTTATATATATATATATATATATATATATATATATATACACACACACACAGTATATATCTGTACATTTTAATATAAAAGAAAATGTAGTTGAGGTAAAGTTAAATGGTGGCTCAGACAGCAGTGAACAACATTCAGAGTGCTCTTCTTAATTAGAGGAATTCACTGATTGAATGAGCTGTCTGAACCATCATTTTAACATTTTTATAAACTGCTGAAAGTGGTCAGTATTTTTTGGACACAGAAGTTAAAAAAACAAACAAAAAAACACTACATGTTTAAAATTTAGAGCCAGCCCAAGAATCTAGGAGCCTATGTATATATTATATACAGGTATATAAAATCTCAAACACTGATCCATGGTGGGACACTCCAGTCCCTGCTATTTATTTAATATTTGCAAAATATGAGAAGATGAATTTGATTTACAAACTTTGGTCATTGTCATTTTAATGCAGTATATATAAATGGTTGATGGAATAAAATAAAATAGCATTTCAAATGTGCAAATTGTACCAAGAAAAACTGGACATCTAACAAAACAATTAAATAAATTTCAGCAGTCTTATTTTTCACTGTACTCATTTTTTCTGAGCTGAGACAATCAGCAAACATAATTCTATTGACTGTCAGATCCTCATCTATTACAGAGGGCAAGGGCTATCAGATAAGGAAATGCATTGGAGGAATGTCAAAGAACTGTTTGAAACAGCAATATAAATGCCCCTCTCTAACACAGTGACATGTGCAACCACAGATGTGTAAACCTCTTGACACTGACTGACTGTTATAAGTTTCCCAGTCACAACAAGGTGAAGCAGATTTAACGGAGGCTATAGAAACACAAACACATGTACTCACATTTCTCCCCTGCATTCTCTCTGCTATATATATTTTAAACAAAGCAGCTGAAAGTAAACTAACCATCTGCATCAGAAAAGAAAGAAATGTCCTGACCTGGAGTTGTAAATTATTTCAGAGTGAGATTGAGACGCTTTAACAGCCTGCTGATCTCTGTCTGACTCTGTGACCTCCTGGCTGCTGTTGCTTGCGATGGATGGTGGCAGCACTGGGAGCAGCTTGTTGATGAGGCTCAGGCAGCAGGCTCACGATGACTCTCTAAGTCAGAGCAGAGGAAGTTGGTAAACAACTACAGACAATGCACTCAGCTCTAGCCTAGCCGGCATCATTGCGCTCAGGAACAGTATGCGCTCAGGCTGCAGTGCTTTAATGACAATATTAGATTATTTAACTTTAATATAATATTGTCATTCAAGCTGCCTGAGCACACACTATTGCTCACAGCGTGATTATGCAGGCTAGGCTGAGCTGAGTGCATTGTCTGTACTGTACAAGGAACTTGTTCCAGACAGTGGAGGCTGAGACGTATACAAATTTAAGCAGGGAAGGTAAGGGTGAGCTAGTGTTGGCGGCGGTGGTCAGTTAAGAGTTCACACTTTGTTTAGAGAGCTAAAATGGCCGACACAAGGGGAAGGACGGTATGTGCATATTCATAAATATTAACTTTAAGATCAATCAAGAAACAATTTCAAATTGCCAGTCAGTTTATAATAAACTCAGTTTTCCTCTATACCTTGCTATGCTTCTTCACTCTGACAGTGAGCATTATCCATGACTGATCTGCACGCTACTCACAGCTCACTGCCTCTGTTGACAGCTCCTCTCCACTCAACGGCTATCTCTACAATGAGATTTTCGCGCCGTTGAGGGGGAGGAGCCTCGTGGGGGCCATGACGTGTACGCAACAGCGTATCACAGAAGCTGGCTCAGGCAGTGGGAGGAGGCAGAGCACAGGCTGAAGTCCACTCGCACACTTCAGCTTGT
The DNA here is from genome assembly GCF_027579735.1 of Bombina bombina. Lineage (NCBI taxonomy): Eukaryota > Metazoa > Chordata > Amphibia > Anura > Bombinatoridae > Bombina > Bombina bombina. The sequence continues at coordinate 574,579,237 of NC_069503.1, read as the reverse complement.
GCGATTAAGCCTCTATAGGCAATGCCGGGCTGGGAGGAGCTATGCCTGCACAGTGAATGCATAGATCACTGTGCAGGCATAGGGGCTCTCTAACCGCACGTGCGATCGGATCACTGCGATGTGGGTTAGGTTAGTGGCAGACAGTGCACAGCAGCCTGATGTTGGAGAGGAGTGGCTAGTGAAGCGTGGTGTGACGTCAGCTGTCAATGTCTCAGCCGAGCCAAATACTGTGTGCTCTCACTCTGTCGTCCACCCGGTCCTAGCTCCTGCATCCTACTCCTTGTTTATTTGTGTAGTGAGGGTTATGTAATGGGTAATAATGTATATGTGTACAGCAAACAGTACTGCATTTGTTGGGGATAATATAATACAATATAAATTAATTAGGAAAAATATATTTTATTCAACAAATTTTTTAACAAACTTTTTTTTGCTCTTTTTTTTAATTTTTTTTTTTGCTCATTTTTTCCCCCTCCTTCCTTGCCCCTGGGGGGTTCACGTGCGAATGTGCACAAATGGAGGAGCCTCCACTGCACACACATACACATAGGGCACACAAGGACACAAACATATACACAGGGGTCACACAAGGACACACACATACACACAGGGGGCAGACAAGGACACACACAAATACACACAGGGGGCCCACAAGGACACATACATATACAAACAGGACACACACAGGTACACACACATACACACAGGGGACACACACACAAATAATACACAGGGGGGAGGCACACCAGTACACTCACACAGGGACACACTCATACAAATATGGGGCACACACAGGGTCACAAAAGCACACACACAGGGTCACACACATACAAACAGGACACACACAGGGGGGTACAACACATACAGGGGGCACAAAAGGATGCACACATACAGGGGGCAAACAAGGACACACACATACACACAGGGGAGGGGGCACACACAGGGACACACACACACAAGAAGGGGCATGAAGGCTTCTTTATTACTTTTGTGACTGGTGCTTCTTCAGGTCCCGTTCACTGGGGACCCCTCCTGCTCCTGCTTTATAATGAAACCAGGAACCAGCAGCAAACCATACCTTCCCCCCCCCCCTCACAAAAACTAGGCTGGTTGTAGTTTGAGTGCAAACATTTTTTTTTTCTATTGTCCCGGTTCCTTGTAAGCTTCCAGATGAAAGACAGCTGCCAGGCTCCACTCACCTCCGTCTTTCTCTATCAAAAGCCTGCATGATTTACTTAGCCTCCACATCAGACAAGTGTGTATGTGCTAGGCGAGTGGAGGGAAGGTGCCCCGGGCAGCTGCCAGTACCTACCACACCTTGAAATAATGCTGCCCCCTGGTCTACATTCTATAGTAACGCACTGCACCACACTCTGTTGGAATACTATATAGTAACAAAAAGAGGACCCAAAGATCCCCGCTATGGGACCTGCATTTCACCTTAGTAGGTGCTGCTCTGGGGCCGGAGGGCGGCTGCCCTGAGTTTCACAGTAGTGCTCTATAACACAATTATAAAACAAAAAGTGTCCCAGAATGTGTTAACTTGGCTTGGGCTCCCTCGCACACTGAGCCCCTGACTCCAGTCACCCAGTTTACCCGCTGATGGCAGCCCTGGTCAGGAGTGCTATTTCACACATTCTTTACTGGTTACAGTTGGATGAAAACTGAGTTCTTCCACTCTTTTCATTTGTTAACCACTGATTAACCAATATTCAATTCACTTTAATAGTGGATACTTGCATTAGGCTTCTTTCATAAGACATAAAAAGAAACTGTGAAATTGCAAAAAACATAAAGGACTCATCTAAAAATTTTATAAAAAAATAAAGCCCCAGTATTCATATTTCTTATGTAAGACTTAATATGCAAATTGAATATTCTGTTATTATATCAAACATTTTTTATAGGGCTACACAGTCACGAGATGGTGGAAAAGAACAAACAGATTCATCAAATAACAGGTATGTTAAGAACATCAATTACTGCTTAGAAGGTACAGTAACATCAAAATTAAGCTTTCATGATTCAAATAGGGCATGCAATTTTAAAAAAACTTTCCCATTTGCTTTTATCATAAAATAGTTTTCTTGGTATTCTTTGTTGAAAGCTAAACCTAGGTAGGCTAATATGCTAATGTCTATGACATTGAAGGATGTCTCCTCTCTTTATTAGCTTTTCACAGCTAGACAACACTGGGTAACATTGTGCTCACTCCCATGGATTTATGTATGAGTCAGCACTCATTGGCTAACATGTAAGTTTGTAAAAAAAAAAAAAAAAAAAGCACGGAGATAAGGGGCAGTCCGCATAGGCTTAGATACAAGATAGTCACAGAGGTAAAAAGTATATTAATTAAATAACCATGTTGGTTATGCAAAACTGGAGAGTGAAGGGATTATTTGTCTTTTTAAATAATAAAAGTTTTCAAGTAGACTGTCCCTTTACAATTGAATTTTGAAATCCTTTAAATATGTAACACAAAAAATCTTATTAGAAAAAAGATGCTTATTTCATGAATAAACATCTTGTAAAAGTATTCGTACTTAAAATACTTACCCTGCAATCAAAGACATTAAAAAAACATTTCACGAGGAGGGTAAACATGTTAGCTATTGTGTACTAACATTGCTAAACTGCAATCCATAGAGCATGTTAGCAGTACATCTATCTATGTAGTTATCATTATATCAATCTATCTATACTGTGTGTATATATATATATATATATATGTATATCTGTGCATATATATATATATATATATATATATATATATATATATATATATATATATATATGAGCCACTGAATTATTGTATGAATAACTTTACATTCCTTATATTTCTAAGGTTCAAATCTAAGGGACCGATTTATCATTTGTCGGACGGACATAGCATACGCTGTCTGCATTTATCATTGCACAAGCATTTCTCGCTAGCAGGAGTTGTCAATCAACCCGATCGCATGCGATCGGGCGGATTGCTGTCTGCCGCCTCAGAGTTGGCAGACGAGTTAAGGAGCAGCAGTCTTAGGACCGCTGCTTCTTAAAGGGATAGTGAACCCAAATGTTTACTTTGTGATTCAGATAGAGCATGCAATTTTAAGCAACTTTCTAATTTACTCCTATTATCAATTTTTCTTCGTTCTCTTGCTATCTTTATTTAAAAAAAGAAAGTCCAGAAACCTGGACAGCACTTGTTTATTGGTGGATGAATTTATCCACCAATCAGCAAGAACAACCCAGGTTGTTCACCAAAAATGGGCCGGCATCTAAACTTACATTCTTGCTTTTCAAATAAATATACCAAGCGAATGAAGAACATTTGCTAATAGAAATAAATTAGAAAGTTGTTTAAAATTGCATGCTCTATCTGAATCACAAAACAAAAAAATGTTTATGTTTATTGTCCCTTTAACTAAAACATTTAAAAAATACTATTTACTTGAAAGTTTCAACTCTAGTGATAATCTCCATTGCACCTTAAACTTTAAAATAGTTATTGCAAGTCTGAGATATAAATACAACTCAGATAAAAGCTAACTGCAGCTATGATATTTATTTTTTATTATATAATAGGAGAATTATTATTTGTAACATTATGCAAATCTATCAGACAATAGAGATGTGCAAGGGGAAAACAATCATTTCTTCTGAATTTTTTTTTTTTAAATATATATATTTTTAGTTCATTTTTGTTCATGTTCGCATTTGTTTGAAATAAATTTAATTACAAATCTTTGTTTTAACTAAAATTTTCGTTTTCAGCAACAGTGCAGAATTTTGCTATTTTGAAGATGTAATCTGCTATTTTAGCTTTAGTTTTGTCATTTTATATAATTTTTTAAATGATGCTTTTATTAATACATCTAATTTTTGTGCACTGCATTATTGGTAAAACTAAAAAAAATCACCACTGCTACAGAATTTGGTGGCGCTATACAAATAAATGATAATAATAATAAATAGTAATAATAGTAATAAACTTTGCGATAAAACAGAACAAATGAAACAGATAACTTTTTTTAAAAAATATTAACTTACTGAAAACAAAAATGTCCCTTTAAGAGACACTAAGGGGTATATTTATTGATGTGGGAACGGACATGATACAATGTAGCATATCATGTCCGCCACACATCGATAAATGCTGACAGCATACGCTGTTGGCATTTATCATAGCACCAGCAGTTCTAAAGAACTGCTGGTGCAATGCCGCCCCCTGCAGATTTGCCGCTAGCAGGGGATGTCAATCAGCACAATTGTATAGGATCGGGTTGATTTCTTTTCGCGGCCTCAGAGCAAGCGGACAGGTTATGGAGCAGCTATCTTTAGACCGCTGCTTCATAACTTCTGTTGTTGGCGAGCCTGAAGGCTCGTGCGGAAACAGGGGCATCAAGCTCCATATGGAGCTTGATAAATCGGCCCCTAAGTGCAAATTAAACCAGCAGCAGCCGCTTGCAGCAATGCAACAAAAGGTAAGAAGAACTTTTTCAACTTAGCAAATAACCGTGACCATCTTTTTTTTTAACTTAGTACTACTGAACTGAAACAAAAAAATGTCCCTTTAACAGACACTAGAACTTTTTAAACGTAATATAACAAACTTAATAAAGAAATGATGAACTTGTTTTACTCAAACTATTAGCACTACTAAACTGCTGTACTAACTTTTAAAATGAAATATTTCTTTTTCAAGATACAATGAGTCCACGGATTTCATCCTTACTTGTGGGATTATGCCTCCTGGTTAGCAGGAGGAGGCAAAGAGCACCACAGCAGAGCTGTATAAATAGCTCCTCCCTTCCCTCCCAACCCAGTCATTCTCTTTGCCTGTGTTAGTAAGATAGGAGATGGCAAAGTGAGGTGTTAGTAAAGATTCTTCAATCAAGTGTTTATTATTTTTAAAGTAGTGCCAGTGTGTGCTACTTTGTTCTGGGGTGTAGCCTAAACCAGATCAGTCTTTACAGTAGGGCATTTGGTAATTTTAAAGCAATAGGAACTGGTGGGATGTAATTCTCACTGCGCCTCCTATACATATTTGCTGCCCTAATCCAGATAGCCTAAGCACTTTTAACTCAGGCTGATCTTTGTCCACAGGGCTATGGGAGGGAGAGGACCTCTGAAAACCTGCTGGACTGTCATGCTGCCGCGCAGCATTCAAGGTAAGTGCTAACTTTATTATTTCTGGGGACACATCTCTCAGAAGAAAGTGAGCACTAAATTACTTCCATTCACTTATCAAGGGCTGAGATTAATGAAAGGGCTCTTATTGTGATGGGACGGTTTTTAATGCACTGGGGCTGGGACCAAACAGTGTTATTTTACTCCCGGTAGGTGTATCATCAAGCATGCAAACCGGGCGAGGGCTAGTTTTTATTTTATGGAAACAGAAGGAGGTTTCAGAATAGAGTGTGTAACTCCCCACTCCCGATGTCGGTATTATACTTCTGGCCGATCGGGAGGTATGTTTTTTAAGAGACTACAGGGTGTTTTTAACGGCTCCATCTTGAAGTTGGCCGCCCGGGAGTTACTGTGTGATACGCCCATGATGGGCGGGACTTTGGTATAGTTCTGTTCTGGCGGCTCCATTTTTACTACTTTGCTGCCTGGGAAGTTTCAGTCTGATACGCCCATGATGGGCAGAGCTAGGCCACGCTACAGAAGGTTTGTGCGTCCTTGTTTTGCCTCATCCCGGTGCGCATTGTGAATCTGAAATGCGTGAATGAGTCTTGGCATAAGCTGGGAGCGTGATGTTACTATGGCAGGTCTAGAGCAATAAAAGTTTTGCTTGGAGCACTGCCTGCTTTTTGTCGGTCAGTCTTACTTTAGCTGACACAAAGGGTAAACGGATGCACTCGTATTGTGCATTTGAAACGCTGCTTACAGTTTCCTCCGGTTTCTAATTAACCATGTTAAAGCCCTACTCCATCTGTTTGCATATTTACTATAATGACACAAATATGGGATATATTTACACATTAAAGAAGACAGTAGTGTTTTTATTTCATTATTATGTTGGCTATGTGTTCTTTCAGTCATTATGACTCCGAATGGAACGAAGGTGCACAAAAATATCGTTCCTTTTGAGCTAAAGAGACAGTACCGTTTTTTGTGGGGTTCCTTTTATTTGATACATTCAGCTGTTCACTGTATAATACAGCTTTGTACTTAAAATGGAACAAGTGTACACATGAAATAAAGATTTTTTTCTGGCCCACATGCAGTGCTCTGCGGTTCCTTGCAATTTTCAGAGGGATTGTGTGCACAAGACAGGGTTGCTTTAATGTACATTACAATGTCTATTTCCAGCAAGGTTAAAATAATACTTGGATAATTTCTGACACAGAAATAAGAGGAGAATTTTTATATTACATTCTTTTTATTTCTGCAAGTTAATGTAGAGGAAAAATGTTATCCTTTTTTAAAAATTTAAAGTGTCAGTAACATATTTTCCTGTGTTAAATTTTATTGTAAATACTCCTTCTAAGGCGGTGCCTGTTAGGAGTCTGGTGATACCACAATTTTCTACTCTATAGTGTCCAACATAATTTATGACCCACAGGCAGTGCTCTGCGGTTCCTTTTAAAGACATTGCTTTTGATGTACATAGCGATGTCTTGTTACAGCAATGTTAATATGTTATTGAGTTGTTTCTGAATGACAGAAATCAAACATTCTTTTAAAATTTAAAGAGACAGTAATATTTTTTCTGTGTAAATTTTATTAAAAGAAGTGTGGCTGTTTTGTTTGTTAAATCATCCTTTGTGACGTAGGATGGTACTAAATCTCACAAGACTAAGTTACTTTAGATTTAAAGAGACAGTAACATCTTGTTCTATGTACGTTCTGTTAAATTAATTTCGGCTGTTTATTGCTAGTTTATCCTTTAGGACAGAGGATGCAACAAACGCACTCAGGAATAGTTGATTGTCAAATTTATTTTTCCTTTTTGAACCCACTCCCTCTTCGGCTATTGCTGTTTGGGTGTCTGTTAACACATGGCCACAGATTTCTCCTATAGTTTCCATTCAAAATTTTATGGCCCACATGCAGTACCCTGCGTTTTCTTCACATTCCACTGGGGGTTATGTTACATTCTATACTTTTACACGAGGTAAAAGCATTGCTAGAGGAATTGCTATTCCATAAGGTTCCTTCATGTTTCTGAGGCTCTCAGTTTCAGACGGAGTGGTACCTTAGGCCTTCCCTATATTTTCATGACTGTTTTTTATTGCTGACTCAGCTAAAGAGACTGGGTAACTCTCCTTAAGGGGAACGGTGTGGTTTCGACTTCACTACAGGAACTTCTATACCCTTAGAGGGTAGTCCTATTGGGAATAAACACACACCAGGGTTGTCAAGGGCAACCTTCTGTGTGCTTTGTTACCGTCACTAGTGTTACAACGTTTTGGTTTGTTGCACTGTCTGATGCTATTCAGTCAGTAGCTTCCTTGGATAACATCCAGGACTGGATAAAGGTTTTCATATGGCTGATTCCTTTATTTCAATTTATTCCCTTTCAGTTTTTATACTGGGGGCATTGGGCTCTGTCCCAGTCTTTGGGATCTTATGGTTGGAGCCTTGTTTTACGGTTATATGTTTTCAAAGTCCTTGCCAGGAGCTAACTTTGTAGAGACCTGGCTTGATATAAAACAGAAAAAAAGAAGAACACAGCCTGCTGTTGAATTAAAGACAGCATGGAGAACGTATCCCGGTCCGGAATTGGATCTTGTGGGGGCTGACTCTCCGTTTTTCGCTTAAGTTTGGTTTTAAGCTCAAATTTTTTTCTCTCAGAGGCAGTCTCTGCTTTCAATCTTGTCTGAAGCTTAGACAAAAGGAGAGTTGTCCTTGCTCTGTGCAGGAGATCTCTAGACCTGGGAGTGATGGTTCCAGTTTTAATACTGGTCCAGGATCTGGTTCTCGTAAAACGGGAATCCTCAAACCATTTTGTAAAAAAGGGTACTGTCCTTCAGGAGGGGTACTTTTATTGTGCCATTCCTCCCTTAATCCTAGTGGGTCATTTTATGACAAAGGTGGATTTACGATCAGGTACCTTCATGTGCCGTTCATGAGAATCGTCTCAAGTTTTTGGGTTTGACTTTCTGGACAAACACTTCTATTTGTGGTCCTTTCGATCTTACCATAGTTCCGAGTTCTTACAGAGACTCTGGGATCGCTATTGACGATGCTTCAATTATGAGACATTGCAATGGGCTTTATCTGGCTGATGTCCTATTCCCAGCGTCATCCTTGCAACAAGCAGGATTTACTCGGACATGGTGTTATACTTCCCGTGATCCTATGAAAGGAAGGTGTCTTTGGACAAGTGTTCCTTAGTCCCAAGTTTATTGGTAGTTTTTTCTTAGGAATCGTAACTGGTTCCATATCTATGTAGGATTTTCTGACTTAGGTCGGGAAATTGAATTTCTAGTTGAATATCTAGTTCTTCAATCCACCTCTCGGCCTTCAGTGGATTAGTACTTAGGTATAGTCAGACTGCTGGTGACAGCCAGCCACAATAGCTGGACAGGTAGCTCATTATGCTACAGCGAGGTGGCTGAACGTTGTGACAACCCAAGGGTTGCAGATTCGATCTCCAGTGTGGTCTACTCTGTCTTTCATCCTTTTAAGGTTGATCAACTGAGCAGTATTTTTTGTTTCTTACAATTCCGTTTGTTGCTTCCGCTTCAGGTATATGCAGTTAAAGGGACATTAAACACTAAATACATGCTAGATAGAATGATGCATTCAAAGAAAAGATTAGCCCATGACTAACATGTAGATTAATTTTTTAAAGTTTCATTAGTTGTTTAAAAAGTGCCAAAATAAGTGTAAAGTTTTAGTGTCTATAAAACACTGGGAGCTGCCATGTTGTAACTTGTATTACCTTCTCTGCTGTGGCCAATTAGGGTCAGTTATACATAGGTCACTAGAGTGTGCAGCCAATGGTTGTGCTGGATTTAACAGTGTTCTGCACTTCCATTACTAACAGGAACTGAAAAGCTCACAATTTCAGAATGGAATTACAGGCAAAGAGGACAAAATAAATAATGAAAGTATATTGCAGAGTTGCTTTATTATATACAATTTATCATATTATATTACCATCTCAAAGTGTTTAATGTCCCTTTAAGCATACTTGGCATATCAGCCAATCAGATTGAGCTCGCATTCTATTGGCTGTTCCGATCAGCCAATAGAATGCGAGCTCAATCTGATTGGCTGATTGGATCAGCCAATCGGATTGAACTTGAATCTGATTGGCTGATTCCATCAGCCAATCAGAATTTTCCTACCTTAATTCCGATTGGCTGATAGAATCCTATCAGCCAATCGGAATTCAAGGGACGCCATCTTGGATGACGTCCCTTAAAAGAGCCTTCATTCGTTGGTAGTCCGTCGGGCCAGCAGGATGTTCCGTGTCGGAGGTCTGCAAGATGGATCCTGAAGAAAGAAGATTGAAGACCCCGCTTGGAAGATGACATCACCCGGATGGAAGACTTCTTCAGCGCCGCTTGGAGGATCACTTTATCGGATGGAAGACTTCTTCAGCACCGCTTGGAGGATCACTTCATCGGATGGAAGACTTCTTCAGCGCCCCTTGGAGGATCACTTCTGCCGCTCCGGATCTCCTCTTCAGTTCCATCGGTGGCTCGGCTGAGTGAAGACGACTCAAGGTAGGATGATCTTCAGGGGGGGTAGTGTTAGGTTTTTTTAAGGTGGGGTTTGGGTTAGATTAGGGGTATGTGGGTGGTGGGTTTTAATGTTGGGGGGGTTGTATTTTTCTTTTACAGGAAAAAGAGCAGTTTTCTTTGGGGCATGCCCCGCAAAAGGCCCTTTTGAGGGCTGGTAAGGTAATAGAGCTTTGAACTTTTTTAATTTAGAATAGGGTAGGGAATTTGTACTATTAGCTTCACTGATTCTACAGCTTTATTCGCTCTACAGGATCTCTCTTGACTGTTACTTTATAATTTAAGGTCTGTTAAAGCTCTGAAATTAGAACTGCCTCTTAGGACTGATTAGCTCTGCCCTAGCTTGGTATTGCTACCTCAGCGGTGATTATACTTATTCTGGCTCTACACCGGTCTTCCTTTGCCTGCCTCCATAATAGCCTTCTTGAACTATTCACGCCCGGTTGCCTTGATAAATTGGCATCCCACGACTAATCACTCCTTCATATCCTTCGCTGATCACATCCCTCCCCCTATACTTCCCTTTTCAGAGGGTGGAATTCCCTCTCGCCAAGTCACTGTGCCCCCCTAGGGAGGGTTCTTCTTCTTCCCTCTCCTTCTGTTTTCCTCCTCTTATCTTCACTTGTTTTGACTGCTCTTGCACAGATATCACTCCGTAAGTTCACGAGTATATGGATACATTTTTGCACCTCCACTCTAAAACATCACCTTCTGCTATGGCGGCTAGACAAAGAGACAAGCGGAATAAAAAGTTCCCTAGATCCTCCCACTGAGGTGCAGATATCCACTAGCAACCCTCAAACACCAATGGAACCTATCGACATTCAATCTCTAGTTCTTTATATATCGGAAGCTCTTTCACCCAAATTTGAAACTCTGAAAAATGAGATTAAACTAGATATTGCACACTTAGCAACATAAGTCAAACAATTTGCTGACAGGCTCACAGAAGCAGAGCAAAGGATATCTGATCTTGAAGATATCACTGTAGAATATAATACTAAGTTTGAAGCTTCTACCACCATCCTCCTTAAGCTACAGAATAAAATTGAAGATCTAGAGAACCGCACAGGCAGGAATAATCTCAGAATAATTGGGGTCCCTGAAAAGAAACAATACGAGGACTTACACTAACTACTTACTTCTACAATCCCCCGACTTTTAAAGATTCCTGAGGGTTTCCCTAAACGTTCTATAGAAAGAGTACATAGAATAGGCCCAATTCCTCTGACCAAAACTAATATGAGGCCTAGACCAATTATTGCTAAATTTCTGAACTACCAAGACAAGGTTATATTCCTACAATCCTTTCGTAAATACCAACCCATACTCCTTGGGGAAGCTAAAATTCTTTTATTTCAGGACTATTCAGTAGAAACAGTCATGAAAAGAAGGGAAATAGCCCCAATATGCACAAAATTAATTCAGAAGGGAATACGAGCAACCATATTGCACCCCACTAGACTTAAAGTACATCTAGATAATTACACATATTTTTTCGATACAGCTGTAGAAGCAGGAAGCTTCTATGCTGAGAAGTTTGCTTTAGACTAAGTATGGAACAGTTGATATGAATCTTACACTTGACTTATTGTTTTTTAAATGTACTATTAGAATGAAGGTCCCCTGTACAAAGGTGGTATAGCCTCTCTGAAACATGGGTTCCCCCCCTTTTCCCTTCTTCTTTTTTTTTTCTCCTCTCTCCCCCTTTTTTTTTTTTTCTCTCCCTCTTTTCCTTCCCACTTCCTTTCTATAAAAAAATGGCTATGCTGAGTAGAGTTAAATTCACCTCCTGGAACATAGGAGGCCTTACGTCTCCTATCAAAAGGAAAACAGTACTATCACATTTGAGGAAAATTAACACTTCTATCGCTTTCTTGCAAGAAACACTTCTGAAAGCTGAAGAGATTCTCAAGCTCAAATCTTCCTGGGTTAGAGAAGTTTTTTTTCTCTCCCAGTATCAAAAGGAAGGGGGGAGTGGCTATTCTCATTGGTAAAAAACATTAAATATGAGATATTGCAGGTAGATCCTGATCCAGAGGGGAGATTTATCTTTTTAAAAATTAAAATCGATAATATTTTATATACGCTTTGCAATGTATATGCCCCCAATGTTTTTTTACAAGCTGGCTAATGACATGTGCAGAGGGTTATCTAATCATGGGAGGGGATTTTAACATGGCTCCTAAGTACCCTTTAGACAGACTCAGACAGGATCCCGTCCCTAAAAAAACTAAAGGGGATAAATTGGAGTCAAAACTTTTTTCTAGGCTATTTGCAAACCTGAAAGTTCGCGATGTCTGGAGATTGCAAAATCCTGATTGTTGTGACTATACTTACCTTTCAAAAGCACATAAATCGCTTTCAAGGGTAGATTTATTTCTACTTGATAAAAGGCTATGTAAATCACAAGTTCATGCTCAAATACTACCTATTGTTATCTCCGACCATGCCCCTATTTGTCTGGACTTTCAGTCTCAGGATCTAACACGAACGCATAATCGATTCTCATTCCCTACATTTCTCTCTACAGATCTTAAATTTAAAAACTGGTTGGAAGCCAAATTTAAGGAGTATGCTTATTTTAATCATGAATATATTTCTCGTCCTATATTATTTTGGGAAACTGCCAAAGCAGTTTTAAGGGGCCAAATACTAACCTATAGCAGTGATTTGCAACCTTTTTTTTGCCGTGGCACACTTTTTTACATTAAAAAATCCTGTGGCACACCACCATCCCAAAATTTTACAAAATCACACATTGTAGCCTAATACAGGATATATATATGCAGTATATATATATATATATATATATATATACACACACTGTACTGTGCTGTCATGCCATGCCTCCTACAAACTATACATGACATATTGACATTTATTCACAAACAATCATAATGATTGTCTGTGAATGAATGTCAATGTCATGGTTGTAAATGATGCCTGATGAGCCTGTCACATACCTCCCAATATTTCAAAATTTGAAAGAGGGACACCCCCTCACTGTTGTCAGTCTGCCCCGGCACACCTGAGGATCTCTCACGGCACACTAGTGTGCCACGGCACACTGGTTGAAAAACACTGGCCTATAGTGTGAGGAGAACTAAAAAACTTAAGCAGAGGGATAACTGAGATAGAAGTGTGTAAAGCAATTCAAATATTGTCTCATAACAACGCACCAGGTCCAGACGCACTCCCTAATGAATTCTATAAAATACTACACTCTTCCATTACACCATATTTAACTTAATTATTTAATTTCATATAGATAGAGGGAAAAGAACCAACAGTCAATTTTGCTGCTTCTTATACTACTTTAATACTAAAACAAGGGAAGGATCCAACAAAAAAGGAATCTTATTGGCCTATCGCCCTACTTAACACAGATTATAAACTTTTAACCCCAATATTAGCACAAAGGCTTCAAACTATACTCCCTCCTATTATCCACTAAGATCAAGCTGTTTTAGAAATTCTGCTGCTAAAATACGAGAACTTCTCCTTGTCATAGACTACTTCAAAACATTGGGGGCTCAGGATCTAGCATCCTTGATAAGGCAATAATATCCATAGACGCCGAAAAAGCCTTTGATTCAGTTCATTACGACCATCTTCTTTTTACTCTGGATCAATTTGGTATAAGGGAGAACTTTATCAAATTTATTAGTAATCTCTATCAAAAGGCCTCCACGAAGATATTGGTGAATGGTCATCTGTCATAGGACATAGAACTACAACTACAGCGACTACTACTCTTTCCCCGCTCCTGTTTGATATCTCCATTGAACCACTTGCCATAATAGTAAGGCAGCAACTCGATTGAATTGAAGTAGGTAAGAAGGAGCTGAAGTTTGCCCTCTATGCGGACAATGTTCTCATCTATATGGTCAATACGAGAATAAATATACCCAAGATCCTGTCTATAGTACAACAGTTTGGATCATTCTCGGGATATAAGGTCAATAACACAAAACCTGAATTACTTTGGATTAAGCAGACAGAGGACTCTCTAGTGAACATCCCTTTTTCTATAGCTCAGAAATCTTTCCGCTATCTGGGCATTAACATCTCTTCTAGTCCAGATACCTGGTATTCCCTTAATATTACTCCAACTCTAAACAGAATTAAAGATATCCCTCTTTCCTTATCTGGACAAATAGCAGCTTATAAAATGATGATCTTACCCAAACTTTTATATATTTTACAAAATATCCCTCTGTTTCTTAAACAGAAGTATATTGATCATCTTAACTCTATTTTGAGACTATTTATTTGGCAGAGCAGAAGGCCCAGGATATCTCTTTTAAAATTGTCGCTCCCTTTGAAATATGGTGATCTCGCCTTTCCGGACATTAGGGCTTACAACCAAGCTTTCTTGGTACGTACAGTTATTGATTGGTTATTTTCTCAGAATGATGTAACAAATAATGATCTAGAAAAAAATATAACATACCCTCTATATCCAGTAGCACTTATACATTGTGACACTGATATGATTCCGCCTGAAATAAAGAAATTCAAATCTATATATTATCCAATCCTTTCTTGGAAAAAGATCTGCACCTCATTGGCTGTGGAATATCGTGTTTCCAGGTTTATCCCATTTTTGGGTAATCCTCAGTTCCAAGCAGGATTACAGACAATAAATTATACAGATTGGAAAGCAGTAGGTCTTCCCAATATACATCAGATTTTAGACTTTGATAGAAGATGTGTTAAATCATTTGACTCTCTTAGAATAGAATTTAATCTTCCGCACAAGAATTTTTTCGCTTATCTACAGGCGAGACATTACGCTCTTAAACTTAGGCACGACTATGGTTGGAACTGGTCTCTGGGGAGTGTCGGGAATTGGCTCGCTGTAGCTAAAACTGGATACATGTCAATCACTCCAGGATATTCCATTTTGGTGTCTGTTAGGGGTACAAATAATCTTGAAAAGATCCAGACCAAGTGGGCTGAACTGGTAAAGCAAACCCTTAATCCCCAGTTACTCTATTTTTCAATTCAAGAGACTGCTCACGTAACTCTTTCCTCCTCGTGGAGAGAATCCCATCTAAAATTACTTTACATGTCACATTTTACTCCAGAAAAGGGATCCAAGTGTGGAAGTAGTAGCTTCACTGTGTGCGTGTGCCCAAAATGTTCTTTTCCATCGGCAGACCTCTTGCACATGTTATGGGCTTGCCCAAAAATCAGAAACTTCTGGCTTAAACTTCAATTTTGACTGAATAAAATACTGGACCCTTCCTGTGTGACCCTTTCACTAATAATCATAGTCTTTCTTTTTCATAACTCAGGGAATGAGGAAGGTACAACTAAAATTATTAATATGACCATATTAGCCGCCAGATACCTTATTTTTAAAAAATGGAAACTGAGAACAACCCCTAGCATAGCAGAAATTAAGAACTGTTTAAAGAGACAATATATTCTTGAACAAATTGATACTAACCCAGATAATGAGCAGGACATTAGGAGACTCTTTGCTAAATGGTCATTCTTTATTAAAGCTCTCCCACCTAGTGAAATTGATTGCCTGATATATCCCTTCAGGAATTCAGAATTGATTATGCTTGGTATGTGGTAATATATTCTCCTCTATAATAATAATAATTTTTTCTTCCCCTCTTCTTCCTTTGTTTCCTCCCCCTTCCCCTTTCCCTCCCCCCCTTTTTTTTTTGGTTGGATGACTGTTCTAAGGAGAAAAAAAATCCCAATTCAGATACAGAAAATCTTATTTTATTGATCGGAACAAATGGGGCGGGCCTATATTCTGTCTAATTTCTGTTTTTGTTTATTATTTGCTACCTTGGTCTGCTGTATTCTGTGTTTATATAAATACTTTTGTTTAAGTTCGCATATTGATTTAAAGAAAAATGAACCTTGAATTGGTTCTAAATAAAATATAAAAAAAAAAAAAATTGTATGTGTGTGTGTTATGTCAGAAATCTTTTGCAAACATATTTACATGACCCAAAGTTCCTTTTTTGGTTCTAAACAATGTTGTGTGTCCTATCTCTGTGTTTATTTATACCACATTATGTATATATTGTGTAAATGTATTATTATTATGATTGAATAATTGCAAATATATTGATTAGCAACATATTTGGTGCAAAGTGGAGAGTGAATTATTCTAATTCTTTTTAATATTGTACATACATACTTTAGTATGTGTACAGTATATATATATATATATATATATATATACACACACAGAGAGAGAAGCACACTCAAAGGAATGAACAACGGGCTCAATACTATTGATTAGCCTGTTCTATGGCGATTTACCACCTGGGTGCAGCTTCTGTTTAGCCCAGTAATTCTTTTCACAGAGAAGAACTTTCCTGTAGTATATCAGTCTGATCCCGCCCTATTACGGTCAGTCCAGCGCCAAAATACCAGGCAATTCCTCTCTGAACAAGGAACACAGCAACCCCAGACGATCGTTTTGGCCTTTATATATATATATATATATATTATATATATATATATATATATATATATATACATACATAGAAAGTAATGAAGAATGCACTCACCAGGACTTTTCAAAGTTTTATTCCAATTATGTGAAAGTTTTCAGGGGATTAGCCCCTTCCTCAGACATACAAAATACAATATGAGCAAAAACCCACACCAGACACCCTTATAAAGGTGGGCCAGCCAATCACATGCTCTCCACAGTAAGGTGCCTCCCACAAGTGAGGACACCCCCATGGCAACTAATGAGTCAGACCCAAACAGCAAAAATAGTGAACATAAATACGTAAAATGAACAGCAGGACAAGATTGGTCATAAGCAGGGCAATACAAAATGTATAAGTTAAATAAGTTAAATACATTGTATAGAACAAATCAAAGTTCCTATCCAAACAAGATCAGCATCTTTAAACATGAAATCCATAAATCATGAAAGCACATAAATACATAGGAAAGTGCATCAAAGGCATTGTAAGGCATAATGTGTGTTAATCTGTGTTAACATATGGGCATGTCAGAAACTCAGAAGAGGGGGGGGGGAGGCTATGTGTACACTGTGCTGCAGAAAAGCCAACAGTCAACATTGTTAAACCAAATAATTGCAAGTAATTGAAAATAATTGACAATAATTCAAATGTCTGCAAATGATGTGTGTCCCCCTAAAAGCATTAGTTAACCAATATATACACATGTACATTACCAATGTCTGTAAGGGGCCAGGGTTCATATTTGTTTAAGGGCAGATGTAAGGCAGTTGCAGAAAATGGCAGTTTGCAGAAAAAAACGGGAAATTCAAAAAGGCTCTGTCTGCTTGGTTGTCATAGGGCAACCCATGTATACAAGAAAAGGGCCATAAAACTATGTAGCAATAGCAGTAGCAGACAATGGAGAGTAGTTATGCACAGAGAAGTGCAACATCACGGCGCTAATGTATTCAATTGTTACATTTGTCAGTTTACTACTTATTCATATAGCTATGTGCGTGTATATAGTCAAAAAGGCATATCACATACCAATGTCCATTATGTTCTCCAGCGCTGTGAAACATCGGGGGGGGGGTGGGGGAAGAGAAAAACCGTGGAACTGTCATTGTAAGCAGCAAGGCAAGCGTTACCGGTCGGTTGCCATAAGCAACCCCAATCAAACAGCTACCATAAGACATTTTAAAAATTACAGCAGCGCTGAGAAGGGGGCTTATTAAATAACGATAAAAAGTAAAAAGAAATGTCAGCCAAGCAACAAGTAAAGCCCGTGCCTGATGTCAAAAAATAGCAAAGCATGTAATGTAATGTGGTCAGAAGCGGCACCTGGTTGGCTATGTGCATGTAAAAATCATCCTAGGGGATTGTCAATGAAAGTTATATAGTACATTGAAAGTTATATAATACAAGTTATACAATACAATGAAAGTTATATAATACAATGAGAAGGTGGCAGACCCTCCAGTGGATGAAATATGGGAGGATGTAAGAGCAGATTAAATCAGACATACTTCATTGTATATCACAAATATGAACTACAATTAATCAAGCATTGTAAACATTTGTAAACGTAAATACATATTAGAGCTATCAAAATGGAAATTGATAGAGTCCCAAAGTCAAAAATCACAAACACACCTGCCAATCTAGATGTGTATTGAGCCCTTTTTATATTAGGGTCTCCAGAGTATAGGTCCAGCGGGCTTCCTTTCTAAGTAGAAGTGTATTTCTGTCACCCCCCCCTGCTGAGGGGAGGGACATGGTCAATAATAGTGTACCTGAGGTCCTTGACTGTGTGGTTGCAGTTGGCGAAATGGCGTGCCACCGGTTGCTCTGAAGTTCCATTTTTTATAGCCAATCTGATGGCCGACCGATGGTTAGCCATTCTTGTGCGTAGGTCATCTGTCGTTTTACCCACGTAAAAAAGACCACAAATACAGTGTAGCAAATAAACTATATGTGTAGTGGTACAAGTTAATCTGTATTTGTGGTAGTACTTTTTCCTCTTATGTGGGTGCGTGAAGTAATTGCCAGTTGTTAAGGCACTACACGTAGTGCAGCCGATGCACCTAAATACACCTTTTTTATCCAATTTGAGCAAGGTACCCTTGGTATAACTCTTAACTGGGTCAGTTTTTACCAATATGTCCCTTAGGGATCTGGATCTCCTAAAGCCAATGCGGGGTGGGGGCATTTGTTGAAACGGTAAGGCGGGGTCCGTGTTAATGACATGCCAATTGTCCTGTAGGTGTTGGCTGATTTTCTGTTTGTCCCCAGTATAGGTGGTCACAAAGGTCATCCTAGGGGTATTTTTATCATCCCTATTAGTATCTTGATTAGTCAATAGTTGTGTTTTTTGTTGTGCCAGAAGTTTTGGAGGATAACTCCGCTGTGTGAATCTATTAGCCATTTCAATTAGTTGTAGATCCTTGTGCGAGTCCAGAGAGTTATTTCTAATGACCCTTTGTAGTTGCGATTTTGGTAATGCGCTTTTTAGCGCTGGGGGATGGAAAGATGTGTAGGATAGGAGTGAATTCCTATCTGTATCTTTCCTGAATAGGGTGGATTTTAGTTTATCACCATCCTTAAACAGGCGTATATCTCTACCTATGTATTTATGTGCTTTCATGATTTATTGATTTCATGTTTAAAGATGCTGATCTTATTTGGATAGGAACTTTGATTTGTTCTATACAATGTATTAAACTTATTTAACTTATACATTTTGTATTGCCCTGCTTATGACCAATCTTGTTGGCTTTTCTGCAGCACAGTGTACACATAGCCTCCCCTCCCCCCCCCCCCCTCTTCTGAGTTTCTGACATGCCCATATGTTAACACAGATTAACACACATTATGCCTTCAATGCCTTTGATGCACTTTACCTATGTATTTATGTGCTTTCATGATTTATGGATTTCATGTTTAAAGATGCTGATCTTGTTTGGATAGGAACTTTGATTTGTTCTATACAATGTATTTAACTTATTTAACTTATACATTTTGTATTGCCCTGCTTATGACCAATCTTGTCCTGCTGTTCATTTTATGTATTTATGTTCACTATTTTTGCTGTTTGGGTCTGACTCATTTGTTGCCATGGGGGTGTCCTCACTTGTGGGAGGCACCTTACTGTGGAGAGCATGTGATTGGCTGGCCCACCTTTATAAGGGTGTCTGGTGTGGGTTTTTGCTCATATTGTATTTTGTATGTCTGAGGAAGGGGCTAATCCCCCGAAAACGTTCACATAATTGGAATAAAACTTTGAAAAGTCCTGGTGAGTGCACTCTTCATTACTTTCTATTTACCTATCTGCTGCACCCTGGGCATGTGCTTGTCTACTTTGAACTATATATATATATATATATATATATATATATATATTCATTTATATATTTATATGTATGTATGTACATATGTATCTATATACATGTAAATATATTGGAAGTGGAGGGCCCTCTAGTGGGCCTGTAGCAAAATTAAGGGATAGCTGACTTGAAGTCTTGAGGATTCTAGAAGTGTGTGTATGCTACAATGTTGCAAATGTGTGGGAGGGTGTACCTCTTGCCTTTATAGGGTCCTGTTCCAGTGGATTCGGCCTCTTCCTGCCTCCAGACTTCGAGGAGAACTTTCTTCTGTGCTGGATATCTTGAACTTTAGGCCCCAGGGATCATGAAGCATGCCAGGCGTACTTCTTTGCCTCCCAGGAGGTACAGGGATGCGGTGGTGGAGCCTTCAAGAAGAAAGAGACCTGCAGGAGAAAATGAGGAGTCAGACCTGGATGATGTGGTACCCCCTACCCCCCCAAGTTAGGGTTCCCAGTAGGCCCTCCATTGCTACTAGACAGAGGGTTAGGAGGGAGCTCAGTTACACCCCTTCTAGCAGGGCGGGGGCCGGGGCAAGCACCAGGGCTAGGGGAAGAGGAGCAGGGAGAGCGGTTCCCAGTGTTGATTCTGCCCAGGTTTCTGCTAGGACTGGGCCTGAGGTAGGGGGAGCTGGGGAGCATGGAGCAGACATTGGGGCACTTATGCAGCAGCTCCCGGGGCTTCCGCCGGGCGCTCTGGCCACTGTCTTGGCCCTTGCCCAGTCTCTGGCCTCTGGCCGGGGGTCGGGCGGCATAGTGCAGGGCCTGGATGGTGCCGGAGGGTCTGGGGTTATTGCCGGTGGCTGCCGCGGCCGGGCGGGCTTGAGGCCTTCTAGCAGCGTGGGGCGTGGCCATGCCCCCGCACGTAACGTGCGTCGCGTCTCCTCCCCCTCTGACGGATCTTCTTCTGGGGAGGAGCGCGGTCGCACGCGCACACAACGCCGCCCTGCTGACCAGCCGGAGGAGCCTTCCGGAGCAGCCCCTAGTAAGTTGGGGAGACTCCGGGTGGCGACGACGGCCGCAGGGGGCAGGGGGGGCGGGTACCGGGCAGGTGGTGAGTGTGGCTGCAGGCGAGGAGCATAGGCGGCAGGTGAGAGGCTCATGTGTTAGAGGCGCAGATGACGCCATCACGGCAGATGGGGACCCCATGGGTCACAGGCAGCAGGTTATACCTCCAATAGAAGCGGAGGTTGTGGTGCTGAGGGGTAGTGGCTCGAATGGTGCTGTTGCCGGTATGAACAGGGATCTTATCATGAGAGATCAGCCACAGAGTCAGGAGCAAAGTGTGAGAGTTTGCAGGGGACAAAGTTTAGGTGCAAATGATGCCCCCTACTTTCAAGAAGCGGTACGTCCGCAACAGGCCCCTGAGCAGCAGAGGGAGCAGATAGCTAATAGACAAGGCAATGAAAATGTGACTCTTGGGTCAGGTACTATAGGTAATGTAGATGCTTCTAGGCAGGGCCAGTTGAGGGGTGTGAATGCACGTGTGGACAGTGCGCAGATCGCTGCTGAGGTACAGCGCGAGGTGAGAGAATGCGTTAGTCAGGCATTGGGTGTTCAGGAGGATTTGATTAGAAGGGCGGTGGCTGCAGCACTTGGGGTGCAAGAGAGGGCTAGGGGTGTCGAAAAGGAGGGTGCGGCCCCATCTGCGGCCCTCTTCGTCACTCAGAGTACTCCCCAGTCTGTTTTGTCTCCTCAGGTGTCATCAGGTGCTGAACGCAGAATGGAGGCTGGTACAAGCGGCCATTGCATGGCAAATGGAGGAGCTGTGGGACTTGCTAGCATTTCAGAAGGCGGACAACCACAGCCATCGGAAGGAGTGTCGCAGCAGCTGTCTCAAGCTGGTGAGTGCACAATCACTGATATTACACACACTAACATGGGGTCTTCCTCTAGTGACTCAGGTTCTGATAGCGAGGCAGGGCTGGGTTTAGTGGGAAAGGGCCAACAACAAATGTTTAGAATGATTAAAAAATTAGTGGCAGCGCAGGTGCAGGCGAAGGCAGGCACGCAGGGCGTCGTGGAGAACAATTCCTTAGCGCAAGCGGGAGTTGCGCCGGCGGGGCAGGTGGCATCAAGAAAAGTGGCGGTGCATGGGGATTCCTACCCATGCCTAGTCCACTCACTTTACGGCCATTTGAAGGCTAAAGTGATTAAAAAGATCCAAGAGGGTAGATATGTGAATATCTACGAACTCACTCCGGAAGCCTGTAGAGCTAAGGAGTGGGCGGCCGAGGGCTCGGGCCCCAAGAAAGTTAGGCGCCAGGAAACTTATGAGGAATGGCAGGCTGGATATAGGGTGTTGGCGTCCTGCTATGTTGATAGGTGGCCGACTCAGGGGCATAACCTTTTTAAATATCAAGACACTATTGGTGATATTTACAAAAGGTTCAGGGAAGGTGCTTGGCGGGACTACGATGTGGCGTTTCGCAAGAAAATGGTGGGTAACCCCATCTTACACTTCGGGACGCAAGATATGCACCTGTGGTCTAAGTTGGGGCGCGAGAGGTCTACTTCGCCAACCGGGGCGGCGAAGCCTGGGACGCAGCGGTCCTTTCCGCGCCCGAAGAGGCGGGGGAGGGAGTGCTGGAAATTCCAGGACAAGCAGTGTGACAGGGGAGCAAATTGCTCCTTTCGGCACATCTGCAAGTTTTGCAGCGGACCCCACCCGGGGGCAGAATGCGCGAATAGAAGGGGAGCCGGTGCACCCTCCCCGATTAGTAGAGGGGGACCTGGGGGCAAGGGCCCCAACTCCACTTAGGTACGAGAGGATGGCGCCGTGGCTGGCGCTGTATCCTGACGGCGAGGCAGCGGCAGTCCTGTCGTCGGGATTGAGGGTGGGGTTTAGGATACCGATTACATCGCAAGTAACTGGGTCCTCCGTCCACCGTAACCTAAAGTCAGCTTATGAGTTCCCGCACGTAGTGAGGGAGAAGCTGGATAAGGAACTGAGGCTGGGGAGGGTGGTCGGCCCATTTCGGGAACGACCAATCGCGGATCTAGTAGTCTCTCCACTGGGGGTAGTTCCCAAGCGGGAGAAGGGGAAGTACAGGCTCATTCACCACTTGTCTTATCCCAAGGGGGTGTCAGTGAACGATGCGATAGATCCGGACCTCAGTTCCGTGCATTATCAGTCCTTTGACGAGGCACTGGAGGTGGTTCGCTCTCGGGGTCGCGGGGCCTTGATGGCCAAGCTGGACATTGAGTCCGCCTTCCGCTTGCTCCCACTTCATCCTTCCTCATTCCGGCTGATGGGGATGAAGTTTGAGGGTGAATTTTTTGTTGACAGGTGTTTGCCCATGGGCTGCTCCTTGTCATGTGCCCTTTTTGAATGCTTCAGCTCCTTCCTGCACTGGGTAGTGCAGAGGGCGTCTGGGGGCGGGGCCGTGGCTCACTACCTGGATGATTTCCTGCTGGTAGGGGGTCCAGATACTGACGAATGTGCGGCATTGATGCGGGTGATGCAGGATATTACAGCAGAGTTTGGAGTGCCGCTCGCGCACGAAAAAACGCAGGGACCATGTACCTGCCTGACGTTCCTAGGCATAGAGATCGACACTGTTGCCTCCCTATGCCGGCTCCCAAAAGATAAAGTCGACCGCCTACTTGGGGCGGTTCAATCAGCATGTCGCGCGGAGCATATCTCCATTACTGAGCTGCAATCCCTTCTGGGATTGCTTAACTTTGCGGGGAGGGCGATCCCCATGGGGAGGGTCTTCAACCGCAGGTTAGAAGCTCAATTGAAGGGGCCTCGGACGCTTAGCCACAAGCGTCGGGTGACAGAGGAGATGAGGGACGACCTGAGAGTTTGGGAGAGGTTCCTTGTTCATTTTAACGGGGTCTGCCTTTGGAGAGACGGGCCCATTTCCAATCAAGCCTTGCATCTGTTCACGGATGCCGCGGGCGGGTTTGGCTATGGAGCCTATTTAGACGGAGACTGGAGTGCGGAGCCATGGCCAGAGGGCTGGGCTGCCGCGGGTCTCACGCGTAACCTTACGATGCTAGAACTCTTCCCTATTGTGGTAGCAATAGAACTATGGGGAGAGAGGCTGTCAAATCGGTCAGTAATCTTCTGGTCAGACAATATGAGCGTGGTATATGCCATAAACAGGTTGTCAGCAACCTCACCGGTGGTGGTGACCTACCTACGGCACCTCGTCTTGCGGTTTTTGCAGCTTAATGTTCGCTTCACAGCACGGCACGTCCCAGGGGTGAGCAATGTGATAGAAGATGCCCTTTCCAGATTTCAATGGGATCAGTTTAGAAGGGTAGCCCCGAGGGCGGCAGCTGAGGGTCTAACGTGCCCTCTTTTCCTTTGGCAGCTGGTGGGGGTTGGGAGTCCATCCTCCCCATGATCAGGGCATCGCTGGCTCCTAAGACGTGGGCTGCGTATTCGGCGCATTGGAGGGCATGGGAGCGTTTCAGCTTGCAGAAGGGCTTCTTGTTGTGTCAGGCGTCTCAGGTACACGTTCTAGAATGGCTTGCGTGCTTGAAGCTTGAGGGTATGTCCAGATTGTCAGCTTTGAGCAGGTTAGCGGCATTGTCCTTTTTCAATAAAGCCTTAGGTTTCAGGGATTATACAGGTACTTTTCTAGTAAGGCAGATCTTGAAGGGATGGGGCCGGTTGGCCCCACCCGCAAAGGATCGGAGGGAGCCGATCATGACGGAAAGATTGCGCTCGTTGGTGGTAAATCTGGGGGCAGTGTGCAGTTCAGCCTACGAGGCGGTCTTGTTTCGGGCTGCTTTCGCGCTGGCATTTGCGGGGGCGCTGAGGATAGGCGAAGTGGTCGCCTCCTCCACAAGAGGGGAGGTAGGCGGTATTAAAGTGGGGCACGTAAGGACCACGGACGATTGCGTGCTCTTGCTCATTCCCAGATCCAAAACTGATCAGGATGGGAAAGGGGCCTGGTTGCCTTTAGCCAGACACGAATACACAGAGTGCTGCCCGGTATCGAGCGTGGCGGATTATTGCCGTGTACGGCCGGTCGGAGGACTACAGTTTCTCGTGCACGAGGACGGTAGTTCACTTTCAGCTTTCCAGTTCCGCAAAGTGCTTGCCAAAGTGGCGGCGGCAGCGGGATTGGATCCATCTAAGATTGCGCCGCATTCATTCCGCATCGGGGCAGCGACTAGTGCTGCGGCCTTGGGGTCGTCGCAGGCGGTCATTAAGAAAATGGGGCGTTGGAAGTCTGAGCGATATAGGGGCTATATTCGCCCATTGCATGCTTAGTGATGAGGGTGTGTAAGGTGTGTAACCTCTTGATTCCTTCCCGACTTGGTGGGGAGTGGGGGGGGTGAGAAAGGGGTATTGCCAGTGGTTTGTCACCATTTCATTGTCCCCATCCATGTTGTTATAGGTACAGGAAAGACCCCGGTGCGCGTGTGGATTATTGGGCACTCCTTTATCCACTGGGCGGCTATCAGGGCGCATCATTCCCCGGGAGGGCAGCAGCTAGGATTGGCAGCATCCAGGGCTAACATTCGCTGGCTCGGGCGCAGGGGTCTTAATTGGAGGGAGCTTCCCGCTCTGTTACAGGATGCACATAGGAGGTGGGGAAAGCCTCAAGTGATTGTTGTGCATCTGGGCGGAAATGACTTGGGATCCATTCCCGTGTTGGATTTAATACGGATTATGGTTGCGGACATTAAGTGGGTGTGCACATGGCTTCAGGATGTGCGGATAGGTTGGTCTAACGTGGTTGCACGGCTGCGTTGGCGTCACATTGTGACACAGAGGGCAGCGTACAATGTCCGCAAGAAAGTTAATAGGGAAGTGGGGAGAGCGGTCACGGCCGTGGGAGGTTTCGTCATTAGGCATGACACTATTACGGCCGACAAGAAGGCCCTTTACCGACCGGATGGGGTTCACCTGGCGGACGTCGGGTTGGACATTTTCCTGGCTAACCTTAGGACAGCCATCTCATCGGTTGTTTAAAATGAACATTTATTAGGGCATTAGTTAGTTTCAAAGTTCTGTGCTATGGTTGGCATCCGACCGTTGATAACACAGCGTTATTTATATATAAAAAAAAAAAAAAAAAAAAAAAGTTGAATTTGGTTGTATGTTATATTGTTATACTGTTATTTAAGGGCTATGTTGGTTAAGTGTGGCGGCAAGAGGCGTCTTTTGTGGCGGTCGGGCAAGGCCCTGGGAGCGGGCGCAGTGTGAGCAGAGTGACGGCCCGAACACAGGGAGAGGTGTCGCCCACTAAGTGCCGGCTTAGGGGTTCCTCTCCCCCCTTTTAAAGAGCTGCAGGCCGAAGAGCTCTACATAACAAAATCTCTCTCACTGTGCCAATGAGCGTGCGCAACCCCTGTGCCACGCTGCAGACATCGGAGGGGCCTTGTCCGTCAATAAGTAGGGGTTAGTTAGCTAGAAGAAGATGCCGCCACCAACTGGAATGAACTTGCTACAAGTTCAGGGATAGGTTGATTTGAGCTGCCTAATTATTGGCTAGATTAGGCAGAATTCAATTTGTTTAATAAACGCGACCGTGACCGGTCTTTTCCCCAAAGCAGTTGTGTTGTGTTTTTATTGAAAAACGTAGGACGTAATAGGAGGTTTATCCCTTATGGAAGTGGAGGGCCCTCTAGTGGGCCTGTAGCAAAATTAAGGGATAGCTGACTTGAAGTCTGGAGGATTCTAGAAGTGTGTGTATGCTACAATGTTGCAAATGTGTGGGAGGGTGTACCTCTTGCCTTTATAGGGTCCTGTTCCAGTGGATTCGGCCTCTTCCTGCCTCCAGACTTCGAGGAGAACTTTCCCCGCCCGTCCCTGGATGAAGGTATGTGGCGGCAAGTTAGGTTAAGGGTAAGTCAGTCCTCGGCGGGGGTAGGTTTAGTTGAACCAGCCCCATAAGCCCGAGGTTGTAATTTAGTCATCCACCTCTCTCATACGTGTTGGACGATTCGTTTGGAGAGGATGCCTTACTGGGTTGGTGAAATTGTGCCCTAGCTGGCGGTCGGGCAAGGCCCTGGGAGCGGGCGCAGTGTGAGCAGAGTGACGGCCCGAACACAGGGAGAGGTGTCGCCCACTAAGTGCCGGCTTAGGGGTTCCTCTCCCCCCTTTTAAAGAGCTGCAGGCCGAAGAGCTCTACATAACAAAATCTCTCTCACTGTGCCAATGAGCGTGCGCAACCCCTGTGCCACGCTGCAGACATCGGAGGGGCCTTGTCCGTCAATAAGTAGGGGTTAGTTAGCTAGAAGAAGATGCCGCCACCAACTGGAATGAACTTGCTACAAGTTCAGGGATAGGTTGATTTGAGCTGCCTAATTATTGGCTAGATTAGGCAGAATTCAATTTGTTTAATAAACGCGACCGTGACCGGTCTTTTCCCCAAAGCAGTTGTGTTGTGTTTTTATTGAAAACGTAGGACGTAATAGGAGGTTTATCCCTTAATGTATTTATGTATATATATATATATATATATATATATGTATATATATATATATATATATATATATATATATATATATATATATATATGTAAATATATATATATATATATGTATATATGTGTGTAAATATATATGTATATATATTTTTATTATTATTTTCATATTTTTTTAAAAAATAATCGGCTAGATTACGAGTTTTGCGTTATGAGGGGTGCGGTACTAACTTGCACGTTATTGTCACCGCTCACTTCCCTACAGCGCTGGTATTACAGGTTTTCAGAAACTCTGCGTTAACAGGCAAGAAGTGAGCGTAGAGCAAAATTGAGCTCCATACCGCATTCCAATACCAGCGCTGCTGAAAGCTGCGGTGAGCTGGTTTTATGTGCTCATGCACGATTTCCCCATAGACATCAATGGGGAGAGCCGGCTGAAAAAAAGCCTAACACCTGCAAAAAAGCAGCGTAAAGCTCCGTAACGCAGCCCCATTGATTCCTATGGGGAAACTAAATTTATGTTTACACCTAACACCCTAACATAAACCCGAGTCTAAACACCCCTAATCTTACACTTATTAACCCCTAATCTGCCGCCCCCGACATCGCCGACACCTACATTATATTTATTAACCCCTAATCTGCCGCCCCTGACATTGCCGACACCTACATTATACTTATTAACCCCTAATCTACTGCCCCCAACATCGCCGACACCTACATTATATTTATTAACCCCTAATCTCCCACCCCCAATGTCGCCGCAACCTACCTACACTTATTAACCCCTAATCTGCCGCCCCCAATGTCTCCACCACTATAATAAACATATTAACCCCTAAACCGCCGTACTCCTGCATCGCAAACACTAGTTAAATATTATTAACCCCTAATCTGCCGCCCCTAACATCGCTGCCACCTACCTACATTTATTAACCCCTAATCTGCCACCCCAACGTCGCCACCACTATACTAAATTTATTAACCCCTAAACCTAAGTCTAACCCTAACCCTAACACCCCCTAACTTAAATATAATTAAAATTAATCTAAATAAAACCTACTATCATTACCTAAATAATTCCTATTTAAAACTAAATACTTACCTGTAAAATAAACCCTAAGCTAGCTACAATATAACTAATAGTTACATTGTAGCTTGCTTAGGTGTTATTTTATTTCACAGGCAAGTTTGTATTTATTTTAATTAGGTAGACTAGTTAGTAAATAGTTATTAACTATTTACTAACTACCTAGTTAAAATAAATACAAATTTACCTGTAAAATAAAACCTAACCTGTCTTACACTAACACCTAACCTTACACTACAATTAAATAAATTACATTAATTAAATACAATTACCTAAATTACAAAAAAAAACACTAAATTACACAAAATAAAAAAGAAATTATCAGATATTTAAACTAATTACACCTAATCTAATATCCCTATCAAAATAATAAAAGCCCCCTTAAATTAAAAACAACCCTAGCCTAAACTAAACTACCAATAGCCTTTAAAAAGGCCTTTTTGCGGGGCATTGCCCCAAAGAAATCAGCTCTTTTACCTGTAATAAAAAATACAAACAACCCCCCAACAGTAAAACCCACCACCCACACAACCAACCCCCCAAATAAAATCCTAATTAAAAAAAACTAAGCTCCCCATTGCCCTGAAAAGGGCATTTGTATGGGCATTGCCCTTAAAAGGGCATTTAGCTCTTTTTCTACCCAAACTCTAATCTAAAAATAAAACCCACCCAATAAACCCTTAAAAAAACATAACACTAACCCCCGAAGATCCATTTACAGTTTTGAAGACCGGACATCCATCCTCAACGAAGCCGGGAGAAGTCTTCATCCAAGCTGCAAGAAGTCCTCAACGAAGCTGGGAGAAGTCTTCATCCAAGCCGGCAGAAGTGGTCCTCCAAACAGGCAGAAGTCTTCATCCAGACGGCAACTTCTATCTTCATCCATCCGGAGCGGAGCGGGTCCATCTTCAAGACATCCGGCGCGGAGCATCCTCTTCTTTCGATGGTCGCTGAAGAATGATGGTTCCTTTAAATGACGTCATCCAAGATGGCGTCCCTTGATTTCCGATTAGCTGATAGAATTCAATCAGCCAATCGGAATTAAAGCTGAAAAAATCCTATTAGCTGATGCAATCAGCCAATAGGATTGAGCTTGTGTTCTATTGGCTGATTGGAACAGCCAATAGAATGCAAGCTCAATCCTATTGGCTGATTGTATCAGCCAATAGGATTGTAGCTCAATCCTATTGGCTGATTGCATCAGCCAATAGGATTTGTTCACCTTTAATTCCGATTGGCTGATAGAATTCTATCAGCCAATCGGAATTCAAGGGACGCCATCTTGGATGACGTCATTTAAAGGGACCTTCATTCTGGTCGAAGACTTCGATTGAAGAGCATGCTCCGCGCCGGATGTCTTGAAGATGGAGCTGCTCCGCACCGGATGGATGAAGATAGAAGATGCCGTCTGGATGAAGACTTCTGCCCGTCTGGAGGACCACTTCTGCCGGCTTGGATGAAGACTTCTCCCGGTTTCGCTGAGGACTTCTTGCCGCTTGGATGAAGACTTCTCCCGGCTTCGTTGAGGATGGATGTCTGGTCTTCAAAACTGCAAGTGGATCTTCGGGGGTTAGTGTTAGGTTTTTTTAAGGGTTTATTGGGTGGGTTTTATTTTTAGCTTAGGGTTTGGGCAGAAAAAGAGCTAAATGCCCTTTTAAGGGCAATGCCCATACAAATGCCCTTTTCAGGGCAATGGGGAGCTTAGGTTTTTTTAGTTAGGATTTTATTTGGGGGTTGGTTGTGTGGGTGGTGGGTTTTACTGTTGGGGGGTTGTTTGTATTTTTTTTTTTACAGGTAAAAGAGCTGATTTATTTGGGGCAATGCCCCGCAAAAGGCCCTTTTAAGGGCTATTGGTAGTTTAGGCTAGGGTTTTTTTTATTGGGGGGGGCTTTTTTATTTTGATAGGGCTATTAGATTAGGTGTAATTAGTTTAAATATCTCATAATTTCTTTTTTTTATTTTGTGTAATTTAGTGTTTGTTTGTTTTTGTAATTTAGGTAATTGTATTTAATAAATGTAATTTATTTAATTGTAGTGTAAGGTTAGGTGTTAGTGTAAGACAGGTTAGGTTTTATTTTACAGGTAAATTTGTATTTATTTTAGCTAGGTAGTTAGTAAATAGTTAATAACTATTTACTAACTATTCTACCTAGTTAAAATAAATACAAACTTATCTGTAATATAAAAATAAACCCTAAGATAGCTACAATGTAACTATTAGTTATATTGTAGCTAGCTTAGGGTTTATTTTTATACGGGTAAGTATTCAGTTTTAAATAGGAATTATTTAGGTAATGATAGTAGGTTTTATTTAGATTTATTTTAATTATATTTAAGTTAGGGGGTGTTAGGGTTAGGGTTAGATATAGGTTTAGGGGTAAATAAATTAAGTATAGTGGCGGCGACGTTGGGGGCGGCAGGTTAGGGGTTAATAAATGTAGGTAGGTGGCGGCGATGTTAGGGGCGGCAGATTAGGGGTTAATAATATTAAACTAGTGTTTGTGATGCGGGAGTACGGCGGTTTAGGGGTTAATATGTTTATTATAGTGGAGGCGATGTCCGGAGCGGCAGATTAGGGGTTAATAATTGAGGGCCTCGGTTTAGGGGTTAATAGGTAGTTTATGGGTGTTAGTGTACTTTTTAGCACTTTAGTTATGAGTTTTATGCAACAGCTTTGTAGCATAAAACTCATAACTACTGACTTTAGATTGCGTTACGAATCTTGCGGGATAGGCTGTACCGCTCAGTTTTTGGCCTCCCAGAAAAAGCTTGTAATATCGGCGCTATGGAAGTCCCATTGAAAAAGACTTTACGCAAATTGCGTAAGTTAATTTTCGTTACGGGCAAAAAAGTGTGCGGTACACCTATTCTTACAAGACTCGTAATAGCAGCGGTAACGCAAAACTCGTAATCTAGCCGAGTGTTTTTTCCGATTTTAAAGAGACATCAAAATCATATCACAACTATCATTATGAAGATATAGAAGACCATCTCAAGCAAAATTACAACCCTTGAACTTTTATTAAAGGGACTCTAAACCCAATTTTTTTCTTTCATGATTCAGATAGAGCATTTCATTTTA
Organism: Bombina bombina; assembly: GCF_027579735.1. Lineage (NCBI taxonomy): Eukaryota > Metazoa > Chordata > Amphibia > Anura > Bombinatoridae > Bombina > Bombina bombina. Next base: position 574,548,151 of record NC_069503.1, on the reverse strand, counting down.
AGCAACTTTCTAACTTACTCCTATTATTAATTTTTCTTTGTTCTCTTGTTATTTTTATTTGAAAAAGAAGGAGCCATACCGGGACAGGAAGCACAACCACTTGCTGAATATTTGGACTCCCTGACTCCAACCATGATTCCTTCGTCCTCTGGAATTACATTGTTACATTGAACAATTGCAAGATCGACAAAATTAACCACTTTCAATCAATGGCAAGACAGTGATATACAATATCAATTTGTAGATATTTAAATGACAATTATTGCAAACACATAATGCAAAATATATAATCTTTTGGATTAAAAATATTTTGTAAAGTAATAATGTATTAATAAAAATACTGTATGTTGCACTGTCAGTACTGACAACATTATTGCCCAAAAACCGCCTGTATATAGTCTGCTCGAGCTTTGACTCCCCTAGCATTATTGTCCTCTAATTGAGGTAGATGTTCATGATACTCGGGGACATCAAAGCTCTCTAGATCTATATCAGGGATTGTAAGGGCAATGTTGTGCAACATACAGCATATAAGGAAAATCAAGGAGACTTTGGAGGGGGTGTACTAAAGAACCCAGCCGGAGATGTCCAAGCAAGGGAAACGGCTCTTCAATACACCAAAGGTGCGCTCAATCACGGATCGGGTGGCGATGTGTGCCTCATTGTAGCGCACCTCTTCCACTCCGTTGGGGTTGTGGACGGGTGTGAACAGCCACGGAAAATGCACGAATATCCAGAATTACCTGCATAAAATAAATAGAGCATTGATATTAGCAATCAGAATGACTAAAATATATAATATACATATGTTTGAGTATATAAGAGATATTTACCTATCAGGATTCCCTCTGGCATTTGCCCCTCCTGGAACCGATGGAAGATAGAATTCCCAGAGGATGAAGGAATCGTGGTTGGAGCCAGGGAGTCCAGATATTCAGCAAGTGATTGTGCTTCCTGTCCCGATATGGCTCCTCTCTACCCCTGGGAGGCTGCACCAATATATGCATGCAATCTATGGCCCCCAATACTCTTGGCAACCCAGCAAGCTGATAAAACTTGAGCTTGAGAGCTCAGTTGTATTGGGGAAGTGGACATGATGGACTAGGCGTTGGTGCTAGGCATTCAGGACAACCTTCAGATGACGTGAGAAGGTTGTCTGGCTCATACATACACCTAGACCTTTCACAGCCTGGAATGATCCAGTTGCCAAAAAATAGAGGACCAATAGTAATTTTACCATCCCAGGGATTGCCCTAGTCCTTGCAGTGAGTGGCTAGAGAGAGTCCTTGATTTCGACATAGAGCCTCTTAATAGAAGCCCTATTTAGTTGAAATCTATGGATCACCTCTCGATCACTGAGGGCATGGAGACCAATCCTAGGCAGGACCACCCTTGGCACTTGCTGGCGTCTTCGTTTTTGCACAACTGCAGCAATCAATACCCGTCTTTCCCTGCGTCTCCTTAAAAACAGGACAAACTGTAATGCATTTAGTATGTCCATTCTCAAAATAATAATGAAATGAAGTGATTAAAGCCCTTTTTATAATGCCAAGTTCTACAGCTGTGAATGATTGCAGTAATCGATTGAATAAATGATGCGCAACACATTACATAACAAATGAATTGCAGAATTTCAGTATTATTGCGTCATTTGACGAGCAAATTGATTTAATAATTTATGCACCACATGACGATTGACAGAATTTCGGTATTATTGCATCATGTGACGAGCACAATGTTGTGTATAAATTAATATGCATAGAATTAGATCATCCAGGTGAGTTCACCAGCTGTAATACATGCAGGTGTATTCTTTGTGCAATTAACTAAATTACGTATGCACAACACATGAGTATTTAGCTATGGTTGGAATCATAACTCTGATTTACTGTGTTTGGATGGCAGCTTTGTGGAGGCTTAAAAGGTCAGTGATTATTGTGTTTTTGGAATACCATATTAAAGAACAATGTGATGTATTAACATTGAGAAACATAACTTAGAAACAGAATGCAATGTAGAACATTATGAAATGCAATAATTTGTGCAACCATTTAAAATCTCTTGCTATCCTTTGTGTGATTGAGAATGCCATTTTTATTATTAAATAATTTTTATTGAGGTTATGCAAAGATACAGCATGTATAGGGTGCCATATAATACAGATATCAAACTAAAAGCTGAACAGAAATGTTTTGATTACAGCAAAAATAATATATTCAATCTTTGTAGCTAGTCATCTTAAACCTCTGTTTTATATTATATACTGAAATGAGTTCCTCTATGTAAACAACGGGCTACTTTTGAACCCAGCAAGGCTAATGGACACTGAGAGAGGAAATTGGCATTGGGAATGGTCTCTTTTGGACCTAGTACTGGAGAAAGTAAGATGGGAGAAATCAGCAGACCCTAGCTGCTTTAAAGAGATGAAGAAAAGGGGAAGAAGAAAAAGATGAGAAAAGGAGGATGGGAAGGAGAAGGGGAGCGTGACCAATAGCTTAGGAAAATAGTGAAGTTATTATAGTATGACTTAGCAATATCTCAGCTAAGGACATTATGAATCTAATAGAGTGGGTAAGAGAGTGACTGGGAGTTAAAAAAAAATAAAAATAAAAATAAAGATAAAGATATCGCTTTACCGTTGGAGGTATGAAATTTAACTCTATTGTAAACAGTGTTCTAGTATATTGCCTGGAGCATAGTTATTAAAATTGGGAGAGATAGAAGGGCGTATGGACATAAAAGCTTGATATAGTAATTCTCTCAGACGAGGGACATGTGCTACAGTTACCTAGGGACATGGTTATTCTATTCATTGAAAAGCCATATGAGACACTATGATGACATTAAACAACCTCACTTACATAGGGTGTACATGGTCTCCTAGTATGATAGAAGATATGTGAGGTTAGAGGGGTGATGGCTAGGTCAGGGATAGATTGTTTGTCCTCTTGGGGGGGTTGCATATAATGGCAGTATAAAGAGGCTTAGAGGCTATTTTTATAAAGGGAGGTAAGTTTCGGGTGTGTGTGTCGTCATATGGGCTAGTCAGGATGTGCATGGTGTCCCAATTATATGAAGCGTGGGAGTAAAAATTAAATGGGGGTGACATATGACTTAGGTCATTAAAATGAGCTTAATCAGTACTATAAATATTCTCCTTTGAGCTAAGACATCTAAAATGAGATGTATATGTCTATGATTATGAGTATGGATATTAGACATATTGATCCCTTATATGCTACTGACAGGCAATGCTGGATTAAGTAGAGTATACTTCAGTACTGTGTTCTCTGTTGTAAGCAAGGCTATTACATATATTAGCGCGAAAAAACATAAACTATCTCTGTGAGAGAGGGGGAAACATTTAACGTTGATCCCTTCTAGTTTGAGGGAGGTAGCATATAACATTAAGGAGTCTCCTCTATATATACTTTTGTCAGGTTAGGGGATCTAATAAAAAGTTATAACATATTCCCACATTCAAATTAGAGCTAACAGGCGACAGTGGGTGTTAGCCATCTGCATGGTCATTTAGCGAACAGTGCAACATTAACTTTGTTTATATGCAACTACAACATTGAACAACACAAAAACATAATGCTAAATGTTCAGGTCCCAACGTGCTGTCTATTATACCGGATTTCGGGAGAGCGTCTGCCTAACCCACCCCGGAATCATGAAATTGTTCAAGGGGAGCCCCTCCATGTTGGGGATGGATCTCAGCCAAATTTAAACTCAGCGCGATTGTTGCTGTCATTCGGACCAGAGGTGATATAGGTAGTAGCGTTATGGGTATTGCACTAGACCCAGCGGTAAGCGTGTACTGTGGCCTCCGTTTCTTTCTCGTAAGGGTGTCTAGCGAGATCCCCATAGTAGGCTTGTTCACTGTAATGTCTGAGGGGGTTCTCCTGCGGCAATATGGTATTCTATTTTTCGGTCCTGGTCTCTGCACCTCTGTGATCATTTCGGCGCCTGGGTCCTGCAAATCGTGACCACTCCTGAGAGGCTCTCTGGGGGAGCAGGAGTCGACACAGGCGATCTGTGTAGTCCAAATTCGCCGCGGCTGTACTGTGAGAGCCGCAGTGATCCTCACCTTCAGTCGACCTCCAGATCTCCGCAGAGGATGAGCAGCAAGCTGTGAGTTAGTCCAATCTTGGGAGGCAGCTTGAGGAGTATAATTGGGATAGTTAGGCCATGTAGACTGAGGGGATGTTGTTATGAGATCTTCCGGCAATGTCTCTTGTAGTGAAACTACAAGCTCTTTACTATCTGGGGTTTCACAAGTTGGATCCGCCATTGCTGTTGCCAGAGTATCAGTTAGGCTTGAGAATTGATCGTCCATCCGACGGATCAAATCTTGCAATAAGGTCTGTAGTAAGCTCTGATCTTCTTTTGTATAAGTCATTTTTCTTCCCACACTGGCTAATAGGTCACTTAGGGCAATGATTATAGGCGGCGCACCGGGAGACAGAGCCGGGGATCATGTGAGTGTAGGCCCTATCTGATAAAATCAGGTCAGAGGCGCGTAAAGTTTATAGAGCTGGGACGTTTTATGATCCTCGGGCTTAGTGTAGAGAGACAAACTCGATTCTATCTTATAAGCTGAATAATTTTCAGAGAAAATAGAGGTATTTGAAGTCTCTAGCTGGAGTATGCTTATTTTGCGACTTCTCCCGGTGCTGCCTGGCCACGCCCCCGAGAATGCCATTTTAAATGTATTTTACGTGTACTTAGTATGCAACAGTTTGATTGTCTTGCTATCCTTATTTGGAAAATATTTGACAGTTGAATAGAGGAATGTGGTATATTAACATTGGCAAACATGACTTAGAAAGAGAATGCAATGTAGAACATTATGAAATGCAATAATGTGTGCAACCGTTTCAAATGTCTTGCTATCCTTGGTGGGATTGAGAATGCCATTTTAAAATAATTTCAATGTATTTTGCATGCACAAAGGAAAACAGTGGCATGCAAAATACATTGAAATTACTTTAAAATGGCATTCTACTTCCCACAAAGGATAGCAAGAGAATGAAAACAGTGCTAATATGTTATTCCTAAAAAATATAATTACTGACCTTTTAAGCCTCCACGACGCTGCCATCCAAACACAGAAAATTAGAGTTCAGATTTCATCCATAGCTAAATACTCATGTGTTGTGTATAAGTAATTTAGTGAATTGCACAAACAATACACCTGCATTTATTACAGCTGCTGAACCTGCACAAAGTCAAATGCCATTTTAAAATCATTGCAATGTATTTTGCATGCCACTGTTTTCATTCTCTTGCTATCCTTTGTGTGAAGTTGAATGCCATTTTAAAATCATTTCAATGTATTTCGTATGCCACTGTTTTCATTCTCTTGCTATCCTTTGTGTGAAGTTGAATGCCATTTTAAAATCATTTCAATGCATTTTGCATGCCACTGTTTTCATTCTCTTGCTATCCTTCGTTTTAAAATATTTGCAGAGTGAATTGAAGAATAATGTAGAATATCACCATTGCAAAATATGACAGAAAGGGAATGCTATTTAATAACTTTGTGTTGGTGACATTTGTCTTTGCGTCTAGAAAACATTAAACATGGTGCAAATAGATTAAAAAAAATAAAATAAATGAAGTTACCTATATGTTTTGTATTTTATTTTTATCTCTATATCTATTAGTGCGACAAGTTTTGGGCAAAACTTTTCAATAAATTTGGAGAAATATTGCTTGCTTGCTTTGTAATGCGAGAAAAAAAATTGTAACATAATCCATAAGTAGTAATGTATTTTTCATTTGTATCCCTATATGACAAAGGATATCAAGAGAATGAAGCAAATTAGATGCTAATAAATAAAATTGAAAAGTTGATTAAAATTGCATGCTCTTTCTAAATTATGAAATGAAAAATTTGTGTTTCATGTCCCTTTAAAATCAAAGATCTTGCAAACATTTATTTTTATTCTCACTTATGCTTCTTTTAAAAAAATTAATTTTACAATTCTTGCTCAGTTAAAATCACATACAAAAAAATGTATTTTTATTTCTTTCAGAAAAGATTTTACCCCAGTGTCACGAGAATCCAATCCTTTTAGCAAATTAGAAGAAACACAGTAAGTATGATATTTGTTTACAAATTACATAATACACAATTGACAGATATTGTTGTGGTTATTATAGACAATAACTACATATTGAGGGCCCTATGTTTAAATAATCTCAATAACCGCAGAGGAATGTTCATTTCAGTTTTGCAAGTCTTGCACAGCTCATGCTATGTTATAATACAAAGTTTACTCATCATTCTGCTGTACAAATGGGCAGGAATGTGCCTTCCATAGAAAAGTATAGAGCTCACTTCCTTGGAACAATCCAAGCACAGTGCCTGTGAATCTCAGTAATGTGGAGGGGCCATATTTTCAAGTCACGTTTACAAAATATATAGGGCTAGATTACGAGTGGAGCGTGCATTAACTTTGCTAGATAGAGGTTTTTGCACGCATCAAGTTTGCGTTCATATTAAGTTAAAAGTAAAAATGTTGTGACCGCGTTAACCTAGTCTCTCATAGAAGTGAATGGAGGATGAAAACTGCAAAAAAAAACTAACACCCATACTTGCTCGCTTACCCGACTGTATATATTTAAGAGCACTATACCCCCTAAAAAAAAGTAATATTTCACATTCCAATTTTTTGCACATAGCAAAAAACTTTCTATTTATTCTTAAATACATACACATACTGTAATGGCTTAAATAGCTAGCTCAGTGCTGAATACGGTAGGTCTCACTTTAAGTATTATGTTATTGTGTCAGTTGTAATAAGGTACCTGCTAGTGAGTAGGTAAGTTTATTATAAATTATTTGATTTAGCCTATAGAATATATTGTCAATACATACCAGAAAATTAAATTATATCACAATTTACTCAAAAGGGCATATGTCTGTAAAAAGCAATATTAGGAGTGATGCTACTGCTAACTAACACCTAGATTACGAGTTTTGCGCTATAGAAGGTGCAAAACGAATGTTGCATTATTTCACCCTCCATAGCGCTGCCAAGTTTCAGAAAAGCCGCCTTGTGCGTGCAATATTGTGGCGATAAGCTCCATACCGCACAAAATCCAAGCGCTGCTTTGACGTGCTCGTGCACGCTTTCCCCATATCAATCAATGGGGAGACCGTGTTAGAAAAAAACCTAACACCTGAAGTGCAGAATGAAAAGCTCCATTACGCAACCCCATTGATGTTTATGGGGAAAAAAGGTTATGTTTAAACCTAACACCCTAACATAAACCCCACGTCTAAACACCTCTAATCTGCTGCCCCCGACATCGCCGACACCTAAATAAAGGTATTAACCCCTAATCTTCCACTCCCGACATCGTCGCAACTTAAATAACATATTAACCCCTATTCCCCCACATCCCAACATCGCCCACACTATAATAAAGCTATTAACCCCTATTCCACCACTCCCCGACATCACCGCCACTAAATAAAGTTATTAACCCCTAAACCGCCAGCCCCTCACATCGCAAAAAAACTAAATTAAATTTTTAACCCCTAAACCTATCACCCCCTAACTTTAAGTTAAAATTACAATATCCCGGCGGCGCGGAGCGGGTCCATCCTTGAACACATCCGGCACAGAGCGTCCTCTTCATATGGTCTCCGCCGTATACTGAATCTTCAATGCAAGGGAGCCTTTTCAAAATGGCGTCCTTTGCATTACTATTGGCTGATTTGATTTTGAAATTAAAATCAGCCAATAGGATGAGAGCTACTGAAATTCTATTGGCTGATTTAAATAACCAGATTAGGGGTTAATAAATTTAATTTAGTGTTTGTGATGTGGGAGGGCCTTGGTTTAGGGGTTAATAGGTAGTTTATAAGTGTTAGTGTACTTTGTAACATTTTAGTTATGAGTTTTGTGCAACTTTTTTATGGCGCAAAACTCATAACTACTGATCTCAGATTGCGGAACAGATCGTGTCGGTATAGGCTGTAACGCAAGCTTTTTAGCCTAAACGCAAAACTTGAAATGGCAGCACTATAAAAATCCCACGCAAAAACGTTGCGTTAAAAGCTAAAATGTTTGCGGTATAGCTATACCGACAAGACTCGGAATGGCTGCGGTCTGGTTTTTACACTGAAATGCCCATTTTTTCTGCTTTAAACTGGAATGCAAAACTTGTAATCTAGGTGAATATAAGTTACAGCTATCAGATGGAATACAGGAGACAATACCATGTAAGCAGTGATAAGATGTAGGAGTAAGTTAAGTTATCAGTTACTCACGACCTCTGAATTCAGGCTGAGATTTGTAACGGTTGTGGATAGGCTTCTACGGAGCTGTGAGGACTTGCTGCAGTGTGTTACAGGGATCCAGAGTGGCAGCGCCTGATGATATCACAGAGTGGATCACTAAGTAAGAAGACAACGCAAGGCAGTTTCCAAGAGCAGTTAGAGAAAAATTACAACAAATGTAAACCGTGTAATGAAGAACCACTTAAGGTTGTAAGTTTGGTAGCAGAATCCACAGGAATGTGCAGAGTAAGTCAGTTGGCGAAAAGAGAGATTACTTAGGCTGAAATAGGAGCGGAGACCTTGAGTATCAGTCAGGCTTTTACAATAAACCAGCAAGGAATGGAGGTAAGGTGGTACATTTTATACAGTTGTTGATGCTGGTAATTGATTGACTAAGAGGCTGGTAGTCTAGCTTAGAGGGACATGAAACCCAAAAAATGTATTTCATGATTTAGAAAGAGTATGCAATTTTAAACAACTTTCTAGTTACTTATACTATCTAATTTGCTTCATTCTCTTGATATACTTTGCTGAAAAACATATCTATATAGGCTTAGTAGCTGCTGATTGGTAACTGCACATAGATGTATCATGTGATTGGCTCACCCATATGCATTGCTATTTCTTCATCAAAGGATATCCAAAGAATGAAGCCAATTAGATAATAGAAGTTAATTGGAATGTTGTGTAAAATTGTATTCTATTTTTTTGTTTAGTGTCCCTTTAAGGAGGAAACTTACTGAAATAGTCCCCCCCCAAAGAAACCACTGAAAGGTTTCAATGAGAGGGTCTGTCTGGATGGCTGCGATGAAACAAATAAACAAGATTGGGAGCTGAGAGTTTGGTAGCCGGTTCCTAACAATCCTCTGAGGAATCGTACCCAGCTCAATGCACAAGATATTGAAGTTCTCCACAATGATGTCTCAAATCCAGTATACTCTGAACCTCATACTCAACTTCAGGTAGAGGAGGGTCTATGGAAGAGTGGGAGATAGGGGTAGGAGACGTGCACGGCTTCAGTAGGGAGACATGAAATGTAGATGAATATGGAATGACTGAGGCAACTGTAGAGTAACGTTAAGAGGATTGGTCATATCGATAATGTGGTACGGACCTATGAATTGTTTGCTAAGTTTTCAACAAGAAGTATGTAGCTTCAAGTTTCTTGTTGAAAGGCAGACCAATTGATTGATTTTATATTCAGGTTAGGGACGATGTCTGAGGTCATAGTATCTTTTTTGAGTGGCCTGCGCATGTTTGATATTATCCTGGACAATCTGGAGGTTTTGTTTGATGGAGTTGATAAGATCAGTGATTTGTGGGCAGGTAGGATCCAATGTAAGTAGGAGATGAAATCTGGGGTGGTAGCCATAGTTAATAAAGAAGGGAGAATGGGCAGTAGTGGAATTTGTAGTATTGTTATATGCAAATTCAGCGAAAGCCAGATATGAAGACCAGAAGTTTTGTTGGTGGGAGCAATAGCATCTGAGGAACTGCTCTAACCACTGGTTAGTCCTTTCAGACTGGCCATTAGTTTGTGGGTGGTAAGATGTGTTTAGTTTTTTATGGATGTGTAGACATTTACAAAGTTGTCTCCAGAATTTTGAGGTGAAGTGAGACCCTCTGTCGCTAATAACAGGGGTTGGAAGTCCGTGAAGATGAACAATTTCTTTGATGAACAATTTGGAAGTTTCGTGGGCTGTTGGAATCGACTTGACAGGTATAAAGTGGGCAAATTTGGAGAATAAATCGACCACAACGAAACTCAGTGTGATTGGAGGATTTGGAAGGTCTACTATAAAATCCATAAAAACATTGGTCCAAGGCCTATCAGCTACTGGCAAAGGTTGTAACAAACCAACTGGTCATAGATGGGAATGCTTAGATGTGGCACAAGTTGCACAGGAAGAAACATATGTTTTAACAGATTTGCTCATGGAAGGCCACCAAAAAGACAGTTGTAGGAGGGTGAAAGTCTTGCAAAAACCTAAATGTCCTGCTAAGGTGGAGTCATGGGTACTGTACAAGATGGCTTCACAGAGAGTAGGAGGTATGTATAATCGAGTTCCAAAATGTAGAATACCTTCATGATCAGGATGAAAAAGTACAATTAAATGGTTTCTTGGAATTACTGTGGATGGTTCAATACATGAGATAGGTCTGAGGGCTTTCCTGGAAAGAGCGTCTGACTTACCATTTTTATTGCCAGGCCGGTAGGTTATATCAAATTGGAACCGAGAGAAGTATAGACTCCAGCGAAGTTGTCAAGCTGAAAGTGTACGATTGCTTTGGAGATACTGTAAGTTTTTGTGGTCAGTAAGGATGATGATAGGGTGTACTGCACCTTTGAGCAGGTGACACCATTGATCGAATGAACACATAATGGCCAAAAGCTCTTTCTTGCCAACAGGGTAATTAATCTCTGCAGGAGTCATTACCCTGGAGAAATTGGAAACTGGATGCAGAGGATACTTGAAAGATTTTTTCTGGGAGATCACAGAAGCTACAGCATAATTGGAGGCATCAACATCTAGCACAAATTGACAGTTTGCGTCAGGTATTTGCAGAATAGGTGCTGTCGTAAATTTATCCTTGAGAAGGTTAAAGGCTTGTTGACTATGTGAGGACCAGACAAAAGTTTTGTGGTGCTTAGTTAAATCTGTTAATGTCTTGGCTGTACCAGCAAAATTGTTAATGAATCTCCTATCAAAATTAGCGAACCCAAGGAAGCGTTGATCCTCCTTTCTTGAAGTGGGTTGTGGCCAATCTCTGATGGCTGAGATTTTAGCATCTTCCATTTGGATACCAGTTTGGGATATGTGGTATCCTAAGAAGGAGAGCTCTAGGAGGCGAAATTAAATTTTCAAGTTTTGCGTAGAGCCTATGTGTTCTTAACCTAGATAATACAAGTCTGACATGAGTGATATGATCTGTTATATTACTGGAGAAAATGAGGATGTCATCTAAGTAAACCACTATGAAAATGTAGAGGCTATCTCGGAAAATGTCATTGATTTAATTTTGGAATGTTGCCGGGGAATTACAGAAGCCGAATGGCATAACTGTAAATTCGAACAGGCCATAACGGGTCCTGAATGCAGTCAGCCATTCATCACCTGTTCTTATTCTAATAAAGTTGTAGGCTCCTCTAAGGTCTAGTTTAGTAAAAAAACCTTTGCACTGCGTAACCTTTTAATCAACTCTGAAATTAAAGACAAGGGGAACCTGTTTTTTTCTCATGTGCTTATTTAGCTCCCTATAATCAATTATAGGGCGTAAGAAACCGTCCTTGTTTTTTTACAAAAAAAATACCCGCACTTGCTGGTGAGGTGGAGGGTTTGACCCTTCTCTAGGTTTTATATATAGAGACAGAGTATCCCAATGTAAAGTAGGCTGGTGTAATTTACGCCAAGAGATTCCTAGAACAATAGGGTATAATGATGAAGATATGATGTCAAAGCTTAAGATGTATCTGTGCCCTGTTACTGTGGTGACTAGAAGGGGAATAGTTTGTTGGGAAACAGGACCAAAAAATAAATAAAAGCCATCAATAGCTTTGAGAGGAAAAGGGTTGCATTTTAAAATAAAAGGTATTTTATTTGTTTTAACCAATTCAAAATCAATAAAGTTGCCACATGTGGCTGTGTCGATTATGGCTTCAGATGTGAGTCTGTGCTGATCCCACTGCAGAGATAATGGTAAAATGAAATAAGTGGATGGTTTAGTTTTTGAATAGAAACAATGAATCTGGGAAGAGCACTTACCAGATTTTTGTTTAGAGAGAATAGTACAATATTTCATTACATGGTCCTTAGCAGCACAATACATGCATAAATTTAGAGTATGTCTTCTGTTTTTCTCTTAAGAAATAAGGGGAACCTTTTAGGAAGCTAATCCTGACAGGCTGTTTAGCATCTTTGTTAGTAGCGTGTATAGGGAGATGTTTCCTAAAGGAAGGAATCGTAGTGCCTTTTTCCAATCTCCTTTCACGGAGTCTTCTATTGATGGGAATGGATAGAGAATACAAGTCTTCAAAGTTCTCAGGTATAGCTGTTCTGGATAGCTCATCCTTAATTTCCTCAGACAATCCCAGGCGGAACTGATTCTTTAAGGATACCTCATTCCAGAGGGAATCCCTAGGCCAGATCTTAAATTGAGCAATGTAATCTTCCACAGAATTATTTAACTGCTTTAAAGAATGTAGTTTGGTTTTTGCTGAGATTTGTCTGTATGGGTCATGATATCATGTGGACATAGCCTGAAAGAATCAAGAGAATTTAAAATGGGGCGTGAGATTCATAAAATGTATCAGCCTACGTTAGGGGCTCCCCTCTTAATTATGAAATTAAATTAAGAACCCTTGGTCTATCAGTGGAATAAGTTTTGGGTTTTAACTCAAACGTAAGTAAACATATGTTTTTTAATTGTCTATAGGAGGAACGATCACCAGAAAACTTTTCTGGAGTAGAGACCTGTGGTTCTGGGTGATGGTCTCCACCAGCAGTCTTAGCAGATAATACCTCTCTCAAGCATGCCTTGACACTTTGATTCTTAATTTGTAAGTCTCTGAATGCCTGTGTCAAATTATCTAAACTTGATTGAGGTTATGCAGCTAAGTGTGAGATCTACAGGATCCATTTTGGTAAGACTCGTTTATTATGTAATAAGTACTGAATATGGTGGGTCTCACTTTAAGTATTATGTTATTGTGTCAATTGTAATAAGCTACCTGCTTATGAGTAGGTACGTTTATTATAAATTACTTTATTTAGCCTATAGAATATATTGTCAATAAACACCAGAAAATTATATCACAATTTACTCAAAAAGGCATATGTTTGTAAAAAGCAATATTACTGCTAACAATATAAGTTACAATTATCAGATGGAATACAGGAGACAATACCATGTAAGCAGTAATAAGATGCAGGAGTAAGTTAAGCTATCAGTTACTCGCAACCTCTGAATTCAGGCTGAGATCTGTAACGGCTGTGGTTAGGCTTCTACGGAGCTCTGAGGACTTGTTGCGGTGTGTTACAGGGATCCAGAGTGACAGCGCCTGATGGCGTCACAGAGCGGATCACTAAGAGTAAGAGGACAGGGCAAGGCAGTTTCCAAGAGCAGTTAAAGAATAATTACAACAAATGTAAACTGCTTAACGGAGAACCACTTGAGGTTGTACGTTTGGTAGCAGAATCCACAGGAATGTGCAGAGTAAGTCAGTAGGTGAAATGAGAGATCACTTATTATTATTATTATCGGTTATTTGTAGAGTGCCAAAAGATTCCGCAGTGCTATAAACAAATTTGGTGTACAACAAAACAATTATAGGGATCAAATGGGTAGAGGGCCCTGCCAAGAGTTGCACTGTTGTAGTCAGTTCTTAAGAAGGTCATCTACAAACAGCTGGACTCTTAGGCTTACATGCTAAGGGGGTTCAGGGGATAGCAAAGGAGGAGAGGAACTGGTATAAATAAATGTTAGCGTAGGTTGTATGCATCCCTGAACAGTAGAGTCTTTAGGGAGCACTTGAAGCTTTTAAAACTAGAAGAGAGTCATGTGGAGCGAGGCAGAGAGTTCCACAAGATGGGAGCCAGTTTGGAGAAGTCCTGTAAACGGGAGTGTGATGAGGTGACAAGAGAGGAGGAGAGTAGGAGGTCGTGAGCAGAGCGAAGGGGACGGGAGGGAGAGTATCTGGAGACAAGGTCTGAGATATAGGGGGGAGCAGTGCAGTTGAGGGCTTTGTATGTCAGAATGAGAATTCTGTGTTTGATCCTAGAGGCAAGAGGAAGCCAGTGAAAGGATTGGCAGAGAGGTGCAGCAGATGAAGAGCGATGTGTAAGGAAGATGAGTCTGGCAGAGGCATTCATTATGGATTGTAAAGGAGCTAGACGGCAGGTGGGGAGACCAGAGAGGACAGAGTTGCAGTAATGGAGGTGGGAAAGAATGAGAGAGTGGATTAAAATCTTAGTTGTGTCTTGTGTAAGGAAGTGTCTAATTTTAGAGATGTTTTTAAGGTGGAAGCGGCAGGCTTTAGCCAATGACTGAATGTGAGGAGTGAAAGAAAGGCTGAAATAAGAGCGGAGACCTTGAGTATTAGTCAGGCTTCTACAATAAACCGGCAAGGAATGGAGGTCAGGTGGTAAATTGTATACAGGTGTTGATGCTGGTAATTGATTCTAAAGTTGGAACAGCACTGAGAGGCCGGTAGTCTAGCTTAAGGAGGAAAGTTGAAGATTTTATTTTAATAATTATCATCTCTCCCTTCTATCTCTTAACTATCTTTCCTCCTACCTCCTCTCTTCAGTCTCTCTTTTTCGCCTCTCCCTTATCTCTCAGGCCATATCTTCTCTTTACACTCTTTTGTTACAGAAGCATTAGTTATTTTGTTGTGAAGAGCTTATTTCCCAGCAGCAATGCCTGAACCAGCAAGCCAGCGCCTAAGAAGGGCTCCAAGAAAACCGTAACAAGTATCATTTCATAAAGAGTAACTCTTTTTTTTTTCAGCTTTTAGAAACTATTGTCTAATCAACTCTGGAGCCAGACTGCTAATTGATAAGATGAACTTGTAAACTTGTTATCTTTAAGTACTGTAATCCTATTGTGGCCTGTCAAAGGACAGTGTTTCTCATATCTAATGAGTGCTGTGATGGGGGATATTGTGCTTCCCCCCCCTCATCCCCCTGGGAGTGCCCTGCTGTGCATGTAACCTTAATAAAAAGCAGGCTGGGCATCCCAAGTCCTGAGTTCTTGTTTGACCCTCAATCGCATGCGTTGATCGTTTTTTGTGGGCAGAAGGGGTATCCTAGCTGTACTGCAGCTAGGAGATTAATTCTATATTTGCGAGACTCATATAGAATACTTGGAAAGCAGCTTCTCCCCTTCTTTAGCAATAGGGATCCAGGCTACTAAGCGGTCCATCTCTCAGCGAGACTAAGGGTAACCCGTAACATTTGGCGGGCAGCGGCGGGGGATTTTCCTGGATTTCCTAGGAGAGGTACAGAACGGAGGAGAGCGCTTACCAAGAAAAATTGAAGGACGTACAACCCTAAGGATTTACTTGAAAGCAGAGGGGGGTACGCCAGCAAACCGGCCAAGGAGAGAGCTGATCGCAGAATTGACCGAACTGGATCAGAGCTTCACAATGGCGGAAACACCGACCACGATTAGTGACGAAAAAAACCAGGATTGTTCGGGAAAGGCTCTCATTATACTGGCCCGAACACCTCCATGGAATTGGTACAGCAGTTGATGGCGGAGGCGGACGAGGATATACGAGAGACTCGAGCCCACGAACTCAACCTAGCGAACGCACACCGCAATGCTGAAGCCCGCAGGTAATCATCCCCCTGTCGAAACATGCTGTGGAGGCCCAAGTTACCTATGCGTGCATTTCGACCCTTCCTAGAGAGGCGAGACAGGGATTGATGAATATTTGGCGGACTACGAAAGGCAATGTGCCCTGCACCATTCCCACAGAGAGTGGCCCACGATATTGTCTGGGAAACTATCCCGGGCGAGCCCTGGAAGCCTTTCGTACTCTGGGTGCTGAGGAAGTGACACAGTATGAGCTAGTTAAGGAGACACTGTTGCAACGGTACGCTGTAACTCAGGACACGTATCGCCGACAGTTTCGGGGCACGGGAAAAAGAGCCTAACGATACCCATATGGAATGGGCGCACCGAATGCGGAGAGCGGCAAATCACTGGCTGAGCGGAAGTAAAGCGGTGACTGGGGAGGAAAATTTTACAATTGTTTCTCTCTAGAACATTTTTTACAATGGCATGGAACAGCAAGGGAAGGAATGGCTGCGAGACAGGCGGCCTTCTACCTTGAAGAAGCAGCCCAACATTGGCCGATGAACATTAACTGCCTCCGTCTTCACGCACCCATGAACTACCGAGCTCCAGCACGGATCGAACCCAGAGAGGTTTACCGTGCACCCCCCACTCGTGCCTGAATTCCCGAGCCCCGGTGCCCACAGGGCCCGTCCGACCACTCAGGACCACCCAATAACAGCTCTGAGCGTCCCAGACCAGACTTGCCACCGAATGCAAGCAACCAGGGCATTTCATGGCTAGCTGCCCCCTTAATACGCACCAGACACCAGGAATTACAATTACCCCTCTGGGTCCCTATCGTCCGGCCCGGGCCCTCTGTGTTAACCAAGAGGCCCCTATGGAGGGATATGTGGGGGCCGCTTCACGAGGCAGACCCTGTTATAGCTGCCTCAGATAACCGCCAGCACCATCGGCAGAGGGTATGTCCTGAGGGGCGATCTACGAGGATTGCGAGACACAGGGGCTACTATCACGCTGGTACAGAGTCATTTGGTTGCCAGAGCACAAGCGATCCGGACAGACCTGTGGCCGTTAGAGTTTCGGTGGGGGGGATGTGTACAAAATTCCAACAGCTAAAGTGCATCTTGATTGGGGACGGGGGAAAGGGGGCTGTGAACGTGGGCCTAATGGATAATTTACCTGCCGAAGTACTAACTGGGCAACGATTTGGGCCCCATGACTTCTGCCTATGCTCCAGTATGCAACAACGAGGCGGACCCAGTGACTACACGGGCCCAAGCCCGGACGGGCCGAGGAGCTCTCACCAGTGCGGGAGACACAGGTAAGACCTACCCCGACCTTGCCTGACAGGTTAGGCCCCATACCGGGACACCCCAGATGCTTTCGAGGCAGAGTCTAAGACTGACCCGACCTTACAAAAGTACCGGGAACGAGCAGAAACCGGAGGGGGCGGGCAGATAACGAAACATTCTTATGGGAAAAAGGGAAACTATACCGCTGGACAGAGAAAAGGGGACAGCGTAGGCGACAGCTGGTAGTGCCCCACAAATACGTCAAGAAATCCCTCAAATAGGCCCCGACATCCCCTTAGCAGGCCACCTAGCCGTTACCCGTACCCTACACCGCATTACTCCCACACAGTTCTTTTGGCCAGGGGTGCACGCTGACGTTAGAACTTACTGTAACACCTGCGATGTGTGTCAACGAGTTAGGAAGGCGAGGCGATCACCCTAAAGCCCAGCTAGTAAATATGCCCATTGTAGAGGAACCCTTCAGCCGGGTTGCTAATTGACCTAGTGGGACCACTGGCTACCCCTAGTACCCCTCCCGGTAAGCGATTACATTTCTTACCGTAGTGGACTACGCTACCAGGTACCCAGAGGCTGTCGCCCTATCCAACTACAAGCGGATACGGTAGCGAATGCACTAGTACAGGTGTTCTCCCGGGTAGGATTTCCAAAGAAATCTATTCCGACCGAGGCACCCAATTTACGGCTGAATTGACCCAACAACTCTGGCAGGTTTGCAAAATTAAGTCCCTCCTGAGCTCCCCCATACCACCCCCAAGACGAACGGGCTGTGGTGAGAGGTTCAATGGGACCCTCAAGCAAATGCTCAAGACGTTCACTCAGGAATACCGAGACTGGGAACGCTTCCTGCCGCACCTCCCTATTTGCTTATCGGGAGGCTGCCCCAGGAAACGACAGGGTTCTCTCCCTTCGAGTTGCTCTACGGAAGAAAGGTACGGGACCCCTAAACCTGGATCCGGGAGCCATGGGAGGGAGAGATGGAGGCTGACGGTGTCCCAATTGTGCCATACGTGCTGGAACTCAGGGACCGAATGGAGCAATTAGCCAAATACCGTGCGGGCTAATCTCACAGTTGGCCCAGAGGAAGACAGAAAGTATGGTACGATCGGGGGGCCCGAAAGAGAATCTTCCACCATAGGACAAAAGGTGTTAGTACTTAAGCCCGGTGAAGACAGACAAATTGCAGGCGTCCTGGCAGGGTCCCTACCAGATCGTAGAGAAAAGGGGAGACACCACTTATGTGATAGCTAGCTGCCACCGACAACAATCTTAGAAAGACATTCCATGTAAACATGCTCAAGGAATATTTTGAGCGACCAGAGAACGTGACGGCTGTATGTTGTTCCCCTCAGGAAGACCCCGACAGTTTTACCCATTCCAGACCTAATTAGAAAAGAGCCTCCCCACAGGTATAGTGGCGCAGGTTCAGATAGGGGACCGACTTAGCCCCACTGAAGGGAGCAGCTCAACCAACTCCTCCAGTCCAAACACCTCACCTTCTTCCCCTGAAGCCAGGGTACACTACTTTAACCACCCACCCAGGTAGATACTCCGGGACAAGCTCCCTTGCGCCAGGCTCCATACCGAATCCCGAAGCAGTTAGGACAGGAATGAAGAAGGAGATCGACTGAGATGCTCCAGCTCAGGGGGTAATTGAGCCCTCCGATAGTCACCCTGGGCCTCCCAGTTGTCTTGGTTCCCAAGAAAGATGGGACCACCCGGTTCTGCGTAGAGCAATCGGAGGCTCAATGAAAATACCGTGGACGGACGCTTACCCTATGCCCAGGGTAGACCGAGCTACTCGATCCGTATAGCCCAGGGGAAATTACCTGACCACTATTTGACCTCTGCAAAGGTTACTGGCAGATTCCCCTGGCCCCGGAGGCTATCCCCAAGTCGGCATTCGTCACCCCATTCGGCTTATATCAGTTTAGGGGTAATGCCGTTTTGGGATGAAGAATGCCCCAGCTACATTCCAGCGCTTGGTGGTGGATAGGCTCCTGGATGGCTTCCAGAGTTTTGCTTGCGCCTACCTGACGACATAGCGATCCACAGTGAGTCCTGGGAGGACCACTTAGCTCATGTGGGGAATGGTTCTGGATCAGATCCGGGCTGCTGGCCTGACTCTGAAGCCAGAAAAATTGCCACTTTGGATGGCCGAGGTTACAGTACCTGGAGTCACCGGGTGGGGTGTGTGAAAGCAGCGACCAGAGCCGGCCAAAATAGAAGCTGTCGCAATTGGCCCACCCCCATCACTAAGACTCAGGTCCTAGCCTTCCTGGGCACGGCAGGGTACTATAGACGGTTCGTACCAGACATACAGCACACTTGCCAAACCCTGAATGACTTGACCAAGAAGAACTTACCTCGCAGGTCCTGTGGTCTCCCACTGTGAAACGGCTTTCCGAGGCTCTCAAAAATGCTCTAATTAACGCCCTCCTGTCTTGGCGGCCCCAGCCCTCAACAAACGTTTTATCGTCCATACAGATGCTTCCATGTTCGGGCTGGGAGCCGTCCTCAGCCAAGTAGGCGGAAGATGGAGGGGAGCATCCAGTTGCCTACATCAAGCCGGAAGCTCCTGCCCCGCGAAGTCAGCTATGCAGCGGTCGAAAAGGAGTGTTTGGCTTTGGTGTGGGCATTAAAGAAATTGACTCCCTATTTATATGGTCAGGAGTTCACTCTGGTCACCGACCCATAAACCCGTTGGTGTGGCTGAACCGGGTCTCTGGAGATAACGGCAGGCTATTACGATGGAGCTTATCGTTGCAACCCTTCAATTTCCACCATTACTTACAGACCTGGGGAAACAGAATGGCAACGCCGACGGGTTGTCCAGACAAACCGACCTCAGCCCCGCATAACCAGCGGTCTTGGACAGCTCCTAGTCTGCCCCGAAAAGGGGTCAGACCGTGTCTGCCAGAGTGTTCCACAGAAAAGGGAGCACTGTTACAGAAGCATTAGTTATTTTGTTGTGAAGAGCTTATTTCCCAGCAGCAATGCTGAACCAGCAAGCCAGCGCCTAAGAAGGGCTCCAAGAAAAACCGTAACAAGTATCATTTCATAAAGAGTTAACTCTTTTTTTTTCAGCTTTTAGAAACTATTGTCTAATCACTCTGGAGCCAGACTGCTAATTGATAAGATGAACTTGTAAACTTGTTATCTTAAGTACTGTAATCCTATTGTGGCCTGTCCAAGGACAGTGTTCTCTATCTAAATGTGTGATGGGGGATTTTGTGCGTTCCCCCCCCTCTCCCCCTGGGAGTGCCCTGTGTGCATGTAACCTTAATAAAAAGCAGGCTGGCATCCAGTCCCCTGAGTTCTTGTTTGACCCTCCAATCGCGAGCGTTGACTCGTTTTGTGGGCAGAAGGGTATCCAAGCTGTACTGCAGCTAAGGGAGATTATTCTATATTTGCGAGACTCATATAGAATACTATGGAAAGCAGCTTCTCCCCTCTTTAGCAATAGGGATCCAGGCTACTAAGCGGTCCATCTCTCAGCGAGACTAAGGGTAACCGTAACATCTTTATTCCCCCTTTTTCATAACTCATTACTCTTTCTTTTTTTCTCCACTCTCTCGTGAAGCTATCTTCTTCTCCACTTTTACTTTTCGTCTCCATTCTCTCTCTCTCTCTGCCCCCGTTTACCCTCTCATAAGTAGCAATCTAAGCACTAATAGTGTTCCTACAGCCCTAGAGGAATAACTTATCCTTGTCCTTTCTAGGATAAATAATATTCCATCAGATAATATATTTAGCACATAGCCCAAAATGTGTGTTTGGCAATGCTGCAATAGGAGTGTATATTTTTTTACTCACTAACTTTTACTCGCCACCATTATATTTCCACTCGTGAAAATGTTGAGCCCTGTGTATGTATATATATATATATATATATATATATATTCCTATAGATATATAGGCATATATATGTATTTTACATTAACAGTATCATATATATTTGATAGAAAAGTACATTAGTACATTTTTTATGTGAAGAACATAGGAATGGAAAATATGCATTTTGCACATCATGTTTCGCGATTTAGATTTAAACGTGGTTGGGTTGGCGCACATGAAAACTTAGTATTCTTAAGGCACATTATTATTATTGAAATATTACATATAAACTTTGATAAACAAAAAAATATTACTAACAATTATTAAACTCACTCGGCTAGATTACGAGTCTTGCGTTATGAGTAAAAAAGCAGCGTTAAGGCTCATAATGCTCCTTTTTTACTACCGCTGGTATTATGAATCTTGCAGGTTTAGGGGCACCGCACACTTTTTTGGCCTTACCGCAAATCAACTTACGCAAATTGCGTATAGTCTTTTTTCTATGGGACTTCCATTGGGAGACCAAAAAGTGAGCGGTACACCCTATCCCGTCAAGATTCGTACCGCATTTTAAAGTCAGTAGTTATGAGTTTTACACTATACTGCTGTAGCATAAAACTCATAACTAAAGTACTAAAAAGTACACTAACACCCATAAACTACCTATTAACCCCTAAACGGAGGCCCTCCCGCATCACAAACACTAAAATAAAATTATTAACTCCTAATCTGCCGCTCCGGACATCGCCACCACTAGAATAAACATATTAACCCCTAAACCGCCATACTCCCGCCTCGCAAACACTAGTTAAATATTATTAGCCCATAATCTGCTGTCCCTAACATCGCCACCACCTTACCTACATTTATTGACCCCTAATCTGCCGCCCTCAACATCGCCACCACTATAATAAACATATTAACCCCTAAACCGCCACACTCCCGCCTCGCAAACATTAGTTAAATATTATTAACCCCTAATCTGCCGCCCCTAACACTTGAAGTT
Source organism: Bombina bombina (assembly GCF_027579735.1). Lineage (NCBI taxonomy): Eukaryota > Metazoa > Chordata > Amphibia > Anura > Bombinatoridae > Bombina > Bombina bombina. The sequence goes on along the minus strand of NC_069503.1, from coordinate 574,526,397 downwards.
TTTGATACAAGGTGTTCCATATGATAGGTGCAGTTCTTGAAAAGTCTTGCAGACAAGAGTGTGAAGAAGTAATGAGAGATGAGAAGTAGGTCTTGGGCAGAGCGGAGTTGGAGAGTATTTGCAGACAAGGGCAGAGATATATGAGGGTGCAATTTTGGTAAGAGCCTTGTATGTTAGGGTCAAAATTTTGAATTTTATTCTTGAGGGAAGAAAGTAGAGGCGTTGGTAAAGAGGTACAGCAGATGTGGATCGATGCTTAAGGAAAAAGAGCCTGGCAGAGGCATTCATGGTGGATTGCAGTGGGGACAGGTGGCATCTTGGGAGACCAGAGTAGACAGAACTGGTTTACAATAGCTGTTACTTTTTTTTTTTAATACATTGTCTCAATTTACTGCAATGATGCAACATTGAGTCATCAGAGTTCTGGCTCTTGCCTTTGTAACGTCTACATGATTGTTACTTTCTTTGGGGGTCAGAGGGTGAGTATCAGTAGGCAGGTGGTCTGTGCAGCCAGAATGGATGAAAAAAAAGAGTATTTTTTTTCTCTCAGATTATTGCTGAACAAGAAAAAGGACAGGTGTGTAATTCACAGATTATAAAACCATTATAAAGTGTCCCTCTGCTACTGCATATTTCTTTCATATAGGTGGCAAGAGTCCATGAGCTAGTGACGTATGGGATATACATTCCTACCAGGAGGGGGCAAAGTTTTCCAAAACTCAAATGCCTATAATTACACCTCCCACCTCACTCATACCTCAGTTTTACAAACTTTGCCTCCTTAGTAGGTGGCGAAGCATGATGTGCTTGATTTCTTCGGTGAAAGGCGATTTTAAGCATATTGAAGCCCAGTTCCTCTCTAAGTGCAGTGTTTGTCTGAGGGATGTGAAGGGAGTATTGCCTGATGATACCATATTTTCGCTTATGGGCTCTCTGTAAATTCGGTCATGGGGATTCATCTGCTGCCTCCCTTTACAGATCAACATTATACTCTTCTACCATTACCTCTGCTGATATGTTTCATTACTGGTTTTGCTGTCTGCTATATGTGGATGGGTGTCTTCTGGTAAGTATATGTCATTTTTCTAAGACACTCTCAGCAGGGCTGGCTCAAGACATTGTGCTGCCTGGGTCTGAGAATGAAATGATGCCCCCCCCATAGTACAATTACTGACTAACATATCACCCCCGTACTAAGCATACTTGCATGCCACCCATGCTTATGCACAATTGTGCCATAAGTAGGAAGGAGATTAAAGTTATGAAAAACAGATTTCCATTATCACATCTCTTTTTCTCTTGTAAGGTGTATCCAGTCCATGGATCATCCATTACTTGTTGGATATTCTCATCCCCAACAGGAAGTTGCAAGAGGACACCCATAGCAGAGCTGTTATATAGCTCTTCCCCTAACTGCCATACCCAGTCATTCTCTTGCAACTCTCAACAAGCATGGAGGTAGTAAGAGAGAGTGGTGAAAAATAGTTAGTTTTTTTTTTTTTCTTCAATCAAAAGTTTGTTATTTTTAAATGGTACCGGAGTGTACTATTTTATCCCAGGCAGTAAATAGAAGAAGAATCTGCCTTTTCTATGATCTTAGCAGGTTGTAACTAAGATCCATTGCTGTTCTCACATATGTCTGAGGAGAGAGGTAACTTCAGCGGGAGAATAGCGTGCAGGTTACTCTGCTATGAGGTATGTGCAGTTACAATTTTTTCTAGAAATGGAAATGCTAGAAAATGCTGCTGATACCGGATTAATGTAAGTTAAGCCTGAATACAGTGATTTAATAGTGACTGGTATCATGCTTACTCTCAGGGGTAATACCCTTATAATATTGCAATATAAAACGTTTGCTGGCATGTTTAATCGTTTTTATATATGCTTTGGTGATAAAAATTTATTGGGGCATAGTTTTTTCCACATGGCTGGCTTAAATTTTGCCTAGAAACAGTTTCCTGAGGGCCTATTTTAGCGCTTTTTTGCGCAGTTAAAATTACAAACTGTGACATCCAGCTTCTCTCAGGAGTCCCCTGTATGCTATAGGACATCTCTAAAGGGCTCAAAGGCTTTCCAAAGTCATTTATTGGGGAAGGTAGGGCCACAGCAGGCTGTGGCAGTTTGTTGTGACTGTTAAAAAATGTCTATATCGTTTTTTTGATCCGTTTTTTTAACTAAGGGGTTAATCATCCATTTGCAAGTGGGTGCAATGCTCTGTTAGCTTATTACATACACTGTAAAAATTTAGTTTGATTTATTGCCTTTTTTCACTGTTTTTCAAATTTTGACAAAATTTGTTTCTCTTAAAGGCACAGTACCGTTTTTTATATTTGCTTGTTAACTTGATTTAAAGTGTTTTCCAAGCTTGCTAGTCTCATTGCTAGTCTGTACAAACATGTCTGACATAGAGGAAACTCCTTGTTCATTATGTTTAAAAGCCATGGTGGAACCCCCTCTTAGAATGTGTACCAAATGTACTGATTTCACTTTAAGCAATAAAGATCATATTCTGTCTTTAAAAAAGTTTATCACCAGAGGAATCTGATGAGGGGGAAGTTATGCCGACTAACTCTCCCCATATGTCAGATCCTTTGACTCCCGCTCAAGGGACTCACGCTCAAATGGCACCAAGTACATCTAGGGCGCCCATAGCGATTACTTTACAAGACATGGCGGCAGTCATGGATACTACACTGTCAGCGGTATTAGCCAGACTACCTGAATTTAGAGGTAAGCGAGATAGCTCTGGGGTTAGACAAAATGCAGAGCATACTGACGCTTTAAGAACCATGTCTGATACTGCCTCACAATATGCAGAAGCTGAGGAAGGAGAGCTTCAGTCTGTGGGTGATGTTTCTGACTCAGGAAAGCAACCTGATTCTGATATTTCTACATTTAAATTTAAGCTTGAACACCTCCGCGTGTTGCTCAGGGAGGTTTTAGCTGCTCTGAATGACTGTGATACAATTGCAGTGCCAGAGAAATTGTGTAGACTGGATAAATACTATGCAGTGCCGGTGTGTACTGATGTTTTTCCAATACCTAAAAGGTTTGCAGAAATTATTAATAAGGAATGGGATAGACCAGGTATGCCGTTCTCTCCCCCCTCCTATTTTTAGAAAAATGTTTCCAATAGACGCCACCACATGGGACTTATGGCAGACAGTCCCTAAGGTGGCGGGAGCAGTTTCTACTCTAGCAAAGCGTACTACTATCCCTGTCGAGGACAGTTGTGCTTTTTTAGATCCCATGGATAAAAAATTAGGAGGTTACCTTAAGAAAATGTTTATTCAACAAGGTTTTATCCTACAGCCCCTTGCATGCATTGCTCCTGTCACTGCTGCTGCAGCGTTCTGGTTTGAGTCTCTGGAAGAGGCTTTACAGGTAGCGACTCCATTGGATGACATACTTGGCAAACTTAGAGCACTTAAGCTAGCCAATTCTTTTATTCTGATGCCATTGTTCATTTGACTAAACTAACGGCTAAGAATTCTGGTTTTGCTATACAGGCGCGCAGGGCGCTATGGCTTAAATCATGGTCAGCTGACGTGACTTCAAAATCTAAGCTGCTTAACATTCCCTTCAAGGGGCAGACCCTATTCGGGCCTGGTTTGAAGGAGATTATTGCTGATATCACTGGAGGAAAGGTCATGCCCTTCCTCAGGACAGGTCCAAATCAAGGGCCAAACAGTCTAATTTTCGTGCCTTTTCGAAACTTCAAGGCAGGTGCGGCATCAACTTCCTCTAATGCAAAACAAGAGGGAACTTTTGCTCAGTCCAAGACGGTCTGGAGACCAAACCAGACCTGGAACAAAGGTAAACAGGCCAAAAAGCCTGCTGCTGCCTCTAAGACAGCATGAAGGAAAAGGCTTTTATCCGATAACGGATCTAGTAGGGGGCAGACTTTCGCTCTTCGCCCAGGCGTGGGCAAGAGATGTCCAGGATCCCTGCGCATTGGAAATTATTTCCCAGGGATATCTTCTGGACTTCAAAGCTTCCCCCCCAAAAGGGAGATTTCACCTTTCACAATTATCTGCAAACCAGATAAAGAGAGAGGCATTCTTACACTGTGTACGAGACCTCCTAGTTATGGGAGTGATCCATCCTGTTCCAAAGGAGGAACAGGAACAGGGTTTTTACTCAAATCTGTTTGTGGTTCCCAAAAAAGAGAAAACCTTCAGACCAATTTTGGATCTAAAGATCTTAAACAAATTCCTCAGAGTTCCATCATTCAAGATGGAAACTATTCGTACCATCCTACCTATGATCCAGGAGGGTCAATATATGACTACAGTGGATTTAAAGGATGCTTATCTTCACATTCTGATACACAATGATCATCATCGGTTTCTCAGGTTTGCCTTTCTAGACAGGCATTACCAGTTCGTAGCTCTTCCCTTTGGATTAGCTACAGCCCCAAGAATCTTTACAAAGGTTCTAGGGTCGCTTCTGGCGGTCCTAAGGCCGCGGGGCATAGCAGTGGCCCCTTATTTAGACGACATCCTGATACAGGCGTCAAACTTCCAAATTGCCAAGTCTCATACGGACGTAGTACTGGCATTTCTGAGGTCGCATGGGTGGAAAGTGAACGAGGAAAAGAGTTCTCCCACTCACAAGAGTTTCCTTCCTAGGGACTCTGATAGATTCTGTAGAAATGAAAATTTACCTGACGGAGTCCAGGTTATCAAAGCTTCTAAATTCCTGCTGTGTTCTTCATTCCATTCAGCGCCCTTCGGTGGCTCAGTGCATGGAAGTAATTGGCTTAATGGTAGCGGCAATGGACATAGTGCCGTTTGCACGCTTACATCTCAGACCGCTGCAACTATGCATGCTCAATCAGTGGAACAGGGATTACACAGATTTGTCCCCTCTACTAAATCTGGATCAAGAGATCAGGGATTCTCTGGTGGCTATCTCGGGTCCATCTGTCCAAAGGTATGACCTTTCGCAGGCCAGATTGGACAATTGTAACAACAGATGCCAGCCTTTTAGGTTGGGGTGCAGTCTGGAACTCCCTGAAGGCTCAGGGATCGTGGACTCAGGAGGAGACACTCCTTCCAATAAATATGCTGGAACTGAGAGCGATATTCAATGCTCTTCAGGCTTGGCCTCAGTTAGCAAGTCTGAGGTACATCAGATTTCAGTCGGACAACATCACGACTGTGGCTTACATCAACCATCAAGGAGGAACAAGAAGTTCCCTAGCGATGTTAGAAGTTTCAAAAATAATTCGCTGGGCAGAGATTTACTCTTGCCACCTATCAGCTATCCATATCCCAGGTGTAGAGAACTGGGAGGCGGATTTTCTAAGTCATCAGACTTTTCATTCGGGGGAGTGGGAACTCCATCCGGAGGTGTTTGCACAATTGATTCATCGTTGGGGCAAACCAGAACTGGATCTCATGGCGTCTCGCCAGAATGCCAAGCTTCCTTGCTACGGATCCAGGTCCAGGGATCCCAAGGCGACGCTGATAGATGCTCTAGCAGCGCCCTGGTCTTTCAACCTGGCTTATGTGTTTCCACTGTTTCCTCTGCTCCCTCGACTGATTGCCAAGATCAAGCAGGAGAGAGCATTGGTGATTTTGATAGCACCTGCGTGGCCACGCAGGACCTGGTATGCAGATCTAGTGGACATGTCATCCTTTCCACCATGGACTCTGCCTCTGAGACATGACCTTCTAATTCAGGGTCCTTTCAACCATCCAAATCTAATTTCTCTGAGACTGACTGCCTGGAGATTGAACGCTTGATTTTATCAAAGCGTGGCTTCTCCGAGTCAGTCATTGATACCTTAATACAGGCATGATAGCCTGTCACCAGGAAAATTTACCATAAGATATGGCGTGAATATCTTTGTTGGTGTGAATCCAAGGGTTACTCATGGAGTAAGGTCAGGATTCCCAGGATATTATCCTTTCTCCAAGAAGGTTTGGAAAAAGGATTGTCAGCTAGTTCCTTAAAGGGACAGATTTCTGCTCTGTCTATTCTTTTGCACAAGCATCTGGCAGATGTTCCAGACGTTCAGGCATTTTGTCAGGCTTTAGTTAGAATCAAGCCTGTGTTTAAACCTGTTGCTCCGCCATGGAGCTTAAATTTGGTTCTTAAGGTTCTTCAAGGAGTTCCGTTTGAACCCCTTCATTCCATAGGTATCAAACTTTTATCTTGGAAAGTTCTTTTTTTGGTAGCTATTTCCTCGGCTCGTAGAGTCTCCAAGTTATCTGCCTTACATTGTGATTCTCCTTATCTGATTTCACCTACATTGGTGTATCCGGTCCACGGCTTCATCCTTACTTGTGGGATATTCTCTTCCCCTACAGGAAGTGGCAAAGAGAGCACATAGCAGAGCTGTCCATATAGCTCCCTTCAGGCTCCGCCCCCCCAGTCATTCTCTTTGCCGCTCTGAACAAGTAGCATCTCCACAGGGGTGGTAAAGAGTATGTGGTGTTAGTTGTAGTTTTTTATTTCTTCTATCAAGAGTTTGTTATTTTAAAATAGTGCCGGTTTGTACTATTTACTCTACAGCAGAAAGTGATGAAGATTTCTGCTAAGAGGAATATGATTTTAGCACCAGTAACTAAAATCCATTGCTGTTCCCACGCAGGACTGTTAACCAGAGAACATCAGTTGGGGGGAACAGTTAACAGGCTTAACTGCTTCAGGTATGATCAGTCATTTTTCTAACAAGACCATGTAATGCTAGAAGACTGTCAGAAATTCCCTCTGGGATTGGTGAGCCATTTTTTTCTAATAGACTCTGTATAAAATGATGGCTTATATTTAGGGCTCTATGCTGGTTGACACTATTGTGGGCTTTAAAATCGATTGCTTTTTAGCATGTTTTTCACTATAAATAAGGTGTTTTTTCAGACTTTAAAACACTTTTGGGGTTTAATTTCGGCCTTGCACTTATTTGGACACCTAAATCTAGTCAGAAAGGCCCCTCCACTCTAGAATGAAGAGGGAGGAGGCCTAATTTTTAGGCCTAAATTGTGCAGTTGTTTTTGCCTAGGCAATCCATGCAGCTTCATGTGGGGAGTCAAGAGGCATCATAAAAGACTCCAGGGAGGCTTATTTCCTGCTAAAATAATCCCTAATGAAGGAAAAAGGCTACAGTGAAATCTGTGGCTAGTACTGTAGTGTGTTAACTGGTTAATAACTGTTATTAACTCCGGTTTGGGCATTAAGGGGTTAATTGATATGAAAATTTGTGTGCAATCTTTTCAAAGCATTAAGACTCTGTGGTGAAAATTTCATTAAAATCGGATGTTTATTTCATGGTTTTTTTTGATGTTTCAGTAAAAAAAGTGTGCATTAAGGGGTTAATTGATCTGAAAATTTGTGTGCAATCTTTTCAAAGCATTAAGACTCTGTGGTGAAAATTTCATTAAAATCGGATGTTTGTTTCATGTTTTTTTCATATTTCAGTAAAAAAGTTTTTTTTGTTTTTTTATTATTTAAAGAGACAGTAATGTTTTTGTCAAAAATAATTTTTATTGCATTATAGTTCTGTTTAAGTCTGTTAAACATGTCTGAGTCTTCAGATAGCCTATGTTCTGTATGTCCAAAGGCCAAGGTGGTTCCCCCATTAAATTTATGTGTGAAGTGTGCCATAGCGTCCAAACAGCTTAAGGACAGTACAATCACACTTAAAAATATAGCCCAAGATGATTCTTTAGCTGAAGGTAGTGAAAATAGCTTGCTTTCCTCTCCTTCTGTGTCAACACCAGCTATGCCCGCGCAGGTGATGCCCAGTACATCTAGCGCACCATTTGCGATTACTATGCAACAGTTAGCAGCAGTAATGGATAATTCTATCGCAGCATTTTTATCCAAACTGCCAGCTTTCCTAGGAAGCGTGATTGCTCAGTTTTAAATATAGAAAATGAGCAAGTAGACACAGAGGATAATTTATCTGTAGTGCCCTCACATCAATCTGACTTGGCGGTGAGGGAGCGCTTGTCTGAGGGAGAAATTTCTGACACAGGAAAAGTTTCACAGCAGGCAGAGCCTGATACCATAGCATTTAAATTTAAGCTAGAACACCTCCGCACTCTACTTAAGGAGGTCCTGGCTACTCTTGATGATTGTGACCCTTTGGTGGTCCCAGAAAAATTGTGTAAAATGGATAAATTCTTAGAGGTCCCAGTACACACTGATGCATCTCCGATACCTAAGAGGGTGGCGGATATAGTGAATAAGGAGTGGGAGAAACCAGGTGTACCTTTTGTTCCCCCTCCTATATTTAAGAAAATGTTCCCCATTGTTGACCCCGGAAGGGACGCGTGGCAGACGGTCCCTAAGGTAGAGGGGGCAGTTTCAAAGCTAGCTAAGCGCACAACTATACCAATAGAAGACAGTGGCGCTTTCAAAGATCCTATGGATAAAAAATTAGAAGGTTTATTTAAGAAAATTTTTGTTCAACAAGGTTTTCTTCTTCAACCAATTTCTTGCATTATTCCTGTAACCACTGCAGCTGCTTTTTGGTTTGAGGAATTAGAAAACTCGCTCCAGAAGGAGACTTCTTAGGATGAAGTCATGGATAGAATTCACGTCCTGAAGTTGGCTAATTCTTTCATTACAGATGCCGCTTTTCAGTTAGCTAAATTAGCGGCGAAAAATTCTGGTTTCGCAATAGTGGCGCGTAGAGCGCTTTGACTAAAATCATGGTCGGCGGATGTGTCGTCCAAAACAAAATTGTTTAATATTCCTTTCAAGGTAAGACCCTATTCGGGCCAGAGTTGAAAGAAATTATTTCAGATATCACTGGGGGAAAGGGCCATGCCCTTCCACAGGATAGACCTTTCAAAGTTAAAAATAAGTCTAATTTTCGTTCCTTTCGCAATTTCAGGAACGGACCGGCTTCTACCTCTACAGCCACTAGGCAAGAGGGTAACGCACCCCAGCCCAAACCAGCATGGAAACCATTGCAAGGCTGGAACAAGGGTAAACAGGCCAAAAGACCAGCTGCTGCTACCAAGACAGCATGAAGGGGTAGCCCCCGATCCGGGACCGGATCTAGTAGGGGGCAGATTTTCTCTCTTTGCTCAGGCCTGGGCAAGAGATGTTCCGGACCCCTGGGCACTAGAAATTGTCTCTCAGGGGTTTCTTCTAGAATTCAAGGACCTTCCTCCAAGGGGAAGGTTCCACTTGTCTCGCTTATCTTTAGACCAGATAGAGAGACAGGCATTCTTACATTGCGTAGAGTACCTTTTAAAAATGGGAGTGATAAACCCAGTTCCAACAGCAGAACAAGGACTGGGATTTTACTCAAACCTGTTTGTAGTTCCCAAAAAGGAAGGAACTTTCAGGCCAATTCTGGATTTAAAGATCCTAGACCAATTACTCAGAGTTCCATCATTCCAAATGGAAACCATTCGGATTACCAGTTCGTGGCTCTTCCCTTCGGATTGGCCACTGCTCCGAGAATTTTCACAAAGGTGCTAGGGTCCCTTCTAGCGGTGCTAAGGCCAAGGGGCATTGCAGTAGCACCTTAACTAGATGACATTTAATACAGGCGTCGTCTTTTCACAAAGCAAGGGCTCATACGGACATTGTTCTAGCCTTTCTAAGGTCTCACGGGTGGAAGGTGAACATAGAAAAAAGTTCTCTGTCCCCGTTCACAAGGGTTCCCTTCCTGGGAACAATAATAGACTCGGTAGAAATGGAAATCTTTCTGACAGAGGTCAGGAAACTAAAACTTTTGAACACTTGTCGAGTTCTTCAATCCATTCCTTAACCCTCCATAGCTCAGTGCATGGAGGTAACAGGACTAATGGTTGCGGCAATGGACGTGGTTCCTTTTGCTCGAATTCATTTAAGACCATTGCAACTGTGCATGCTCAAACAATGAAATGGGGATTATGCAGATTTTTCTCCCCAGATTCAGATGGACCAGCAAACCAGAGACTCACTCCTCTGGTGGTTGTCTCAGGATCACCTGTCTCAGGGAATGAGTTTCCGAAGACCGAAGTGGATCATTGTCACGACCGACGCCAGCCTCTTAGGCTGGGGCGCGGTCTGGAAGTCCCTGAAGGTTCAGGGTCTATGGTCTCGGGAAGAATTTCTTCTCCCGATAAACATTTTGGAATTGAGAGCGATATTCAATGCGCTCCAGGCATGGCCTCAACTAGCGGAGGCCAAATTCATCAGTTTTCAGTCAGACAACTTGACGACTGTTGCGTACATCAATCATCAGGGGGGAACAAAGAGTTCCCTGGCGATGAGGGAGGTATCCAAGATCATCAAATGGGCAGAGGATCATTCCTGCCATCTATCAGCAATTCACATCCCAGGAGTGGACAACTGGGAAGCGGATTATCTGAGTCTTCAGACTTTCCATCCGGGGGAGTGGGAACTCCACCCGGAGGTTTTTTTGCTCAGCTGACCCAGCTATGGGGCATTACAGATCTGGATCTGATGGCGTCATGTCAGAACTTCAAAGTTACATGTTACGGGTCCAGGTCCAGGGATCCCAAGGCGACATTGGTAGATACCTTAGTAGCGCCTTGGTCGTTCAATCTAGCTTATGTCTTTCCACCGTTTCCCCTTCTCTCCCGGCTAGTAGCCAGGATCAAGCAGGAGAAGGCTTTGGTAATTCTAATAGCTCCTGCGTGGCCACGCAGGACTTGATATGCAGACCTGGTGAATATGTCATCGGTTCCACCATGGAAGCTGCCTTTGAGGCTGGACCTTCTAATTCAAGGTCGATTCGAACATCCAAACCTAGTTTCTCTGCAACTGACTGCTTGGAGATTGAACGCTTGATTCTAGCTAAGCGTGGGTTTTCAGAATCAGTTATAGATACTCTGATCCAGGCTAGAAAGCCTGTCACCAGGAAAATTTACCATAAGATATGGCGGAAACATCTTTGCTGGTGCGAATCCAAGGGTTACTCATGGACTAAGATTAGGATTCCAAGGATACTATCTTTTCTCCAAGAAGGATTGGAGAAAGGTCTGTCAGCTAGTTCTTTTAAGGGACAGATATCTGCTCTGTCTGTTTGGTTACACACGCGTCTGGCAGCCATGCCAGGTATTCAGGGTTTGTACAGGCTTTAGTCAGAATCAAGCCTGTCTACAGACCTGTGGCTCCTCCATGGAGTCTAAATTTAGTTCTTTCAGTTCTTCAAGGGGTTCCGTTTGAACCTCTACATTCCATAGATATTAAGTTTCTATCTTGGAAAGTTTTGTTTTTTTGTAGCTATTTCTTCTGCTAGAAGAGTTTCTGAATTGTCTGCTTTGCAGTGTAATTCACCCCATCTGGTGTTTCATACAGATAAGGTCGTTTTACGTACCAAACCTGGTTTTCTTCCAAAAGTGGTTTCCAATAAGAATATCAACCAGGAAATAGTTGTTCCTTCTCTGTGTCCTAATCCAGTTTCTAACAAGGAACGTCTGTTACACCATCTTGATGGGGTTCGTGCTTTAAAGTTTTATCTAAAAGCAACTAAAGACTTCAAACAAACATCGTCCTTGTTTGTCGTCTATTCTGGCAAGAGGAGAAGTCAAAAGGCGACCTCTCTGTCTTTCTGGCTGAAAAGCATCATCCGGTTGGCTTATGAGACTGCTGGAAGGCAGCCTCCTGAACAAATTACAGCTCACTCTACTAGAGCTGTGGCTTCCACATGGGCTTCCAAGAATGAGGCTTCTGTTGAACAGATTTGTAAGGCAGCGACTTGGTCTTCACTACATACGTTTGCCAAATTTTACAAATTCATTACTTTTGCTTCTTCGGAGGCTATTTTTGGGAGAAAGGTTTTGCAAGCAGTGGTGCCTTCCGTTTAGGTTACCTGACTTGTTCCCTCCCTTCATCCGTGTCCTAAAGCTTTGGTATTGGTTCCCACAAGTAAGGATGAAGCCGTGGACCGGATACACCAATGTAGGAGAAAACAGAATTTATGTTTACCTGATAAATTTCTTTCTCCTACGGTGTATCCGGTCCACGGCTTCATCCGCCCTGGCATTTTGGTCAGGTTTAAATTTATTTTTTGTAAACTACAGTCACCACTGCACCTTATGGTTCTCCTTTTTCTCCTAACCGTCGGTCGAATGACTGGGGGGGCGGAGCCTGAGGGGAGCTATATGGACAGCTCTGCTGTGTGCTCTCTTTGCCACTTCCTGTAGGGGAAGAGAATATCCCACAAGTAAGGATGAAGCCGTGGACCGGATACACCGTAGGAGAAAGAAATTTATCAGGTAAACATAAATTCTGTTTTTCCATACGGATAAGGTAGTTCTGCGTACCAAACCTGGGTTTTTACCTAAGGTGGTATCTAACAAGAATATCAATCAAGAGATTGTTGTTCCATCCTTGTGTCCTAATCCTTCTTCAAAGAAGGAAAGTCTATTACACAATCTGGACGTGGTTCGAGCTTTAAAGTTTTACTTACAAGCTACTAAAGATTTTCGTCAAACATCTGCTTTGTTTGTTGTCTACTCTGGACAGAGGAGAGGTCAAAAGGCTTCGGCAACCTCTCTTTCTTTTTGGCTAAGAAGCATAATCCGCTTAGCATATGAGACTGCTGGACAGCAGCCTCCTGAAAGGATTACAGCTCATTCTACTAGAGCTGTGGCTTCCACTTGGGCCTTTAAAAATGAGGCTTCTGTTGAACAGATTTGCAAGGCGGGGACTTGGTCTTCGCTTCATACTTTTTCAAAATTCTACAAATTTGATACTTTTGCTTCTTCGGAGGCTATTTTTGGGAGAAAGGTTTTACAGGCAGTGGTACCTTCCGTTTGAGTACCTGCCTTGTCCCTCCCTTCATCCGTGTACTTTAGCTTTGGTATTGGTATCCCACAACTAATGGATGATCCGTGGACTGTATACACCTTACAAGGGAAAACACAATTTATGCTTACCTGATAAATTTATTTCTCTTGTGGTGTATCCAGTCCACTGTCCCGCCCTGTGATTTTAAGGCAGGTAATTTTTAAATTGAAACTACAGTCACCACTGCACCCTATGGTTTTTCCTTTCTCGGCTTGTTTTCTGTTGAATGACTGGATATGGCAGTTAGGGGAGGAGCTATATAACAGCTCTGCTGTGGGTGTCCTCTTGCAACTTCCTGTTGGGAATGAGAATATCCCACAAGTAATGGATGATCCGTGGACTGGATACACCACAAGAGAAATAAATTTATCAGGTAAGCATAAATTGTGTTTTTTTTATTGAGAAGTTGCACAGGACAAATTTAATATTGACATAGACAAAAATGCATTTGGCAAAAACACAAGCAATGCTTCATGAAATTATACATATATCTTAGACAACTATCCTCATTTTTGTCCCAATTAACAACATTTTGGGCCACTCATGGGTCCTTAATTAGTATACATACAGATGAAATGGGGATAATATAGTGTTAAACTAAGCTGTATAAACCAAGTATTATGATATATACTGGATAAGGCCAAAACTGAACTTTTTGATACTAAGTTAAAACGGCTTTGGAAGGCACTTTATATTATAAAGTTCTTAATGAATATTGCATATATTAGCCATGAGTCAGGACTATTAATATTTTCCTTTGCAGTCACACAGTTTCAGAATGGAAATTATGTTTATGGGAGAATTTAGGTATTTTTTTCTTACCTGGGGTTCCGGTTAGCTGTTAACATGGAGTCTGTTTTTTAAATTTTCACAGGCAAATTAGGCTCGCGATGAAGCAAATTGCTTCATTTTATTGCGTCATTTTTGCTGTGAATATTTTTATTGCATCATTTCATTGCATCATTTTTGGCGCAAGGTTGCGTATAATATGACGCAAGTTGAGTCATTTTTGGCACGAGGTCGTGCCTGTTATGATGTGAGTTGCATCTTTTCAGTGCAGCACCAAAATTTGTTATATTAAGCCTCTCCCTCTAATGCTTGCTGCTCTCATTATATCATAGAGAGCTATGATTCTTGCTTTTGATTTTACTTCTTGTATAAGAATTTTATCATAAGCATTTCTTCCCATTCCTGAAACTGCTATATTGAGGAAATTGGATATTTTGTTTAAATGTTATTTTTTCTTTTTTGTTACATTTTGCAAGATGTCTCAAACTGATCCTGCCTCTGATGTTACTGTAGGAACTGCCTGGACACAATTCTACCAAAGCTAAGTGTGTTTGTTGTAAACAAGCTGATCTTATTTCTTCAGCTCAATTATGTGGAATTTGTTATGACAAATTATTTCATGCTGATAATGTTTCTATGAGTACAAATACATCTACTGTTATTCCTTCTCAGTCTAATGTACCTGATATCCTGCAGATATGATTTTTTTGATTGCTGCAGCAATAGAGAAGGCTATGACTGCTATTCTGAATTTAAATAAACGTAAAAGGTCTTTCCAAACTTGTCATAGATCTAATGAATTTTGAACTGTCTGACAGCATACTGAAATATCCTCTGCTGATGAGGGTTCCTCTGACTCAGAGGATCCTGCATCAGATACATATTTGTTCTCCAATAAATTAAGTATTGTTTACTTTGGGTATTGAGGAGTCTAGCCCTCCTGATAGCAAAGCTAATAATCATTTAAATTCTGTATTTAAGACTTCTGAGGTTACTCCTGAGGTTTTTTCTATTACAGATGCTATCTCCATTATGATTGCTAAAGAATGGTCTAAACCTGGTACCTCTTTTAACCCTTCTTCTAGGTTTAAGAAGTTGTATCCTTTACCTGTGGCTAGTCTAGTGTTTGCGTGAAGGTCCCTAAGTTTGATGGGACTATTTCCACTCTTGCCAAACATACTACTATTCCTATGGAAGATGGTACTTCTTTTAAGGATCCTTTAGATAGGAAGCTTGAATCTTACCTTAGAAGAGCATATTTACATACTGGCTATATTCTTAGACCAGCTATTTCTATGGCTGATGTTGCTTCTGCTTCAACTTTTTGGTTGCTCTGTTTAGGGCAGCAGTTATTAGATCCTAAACTATCTAGCATTGTTCTTCTACTTCAACATGCAAATAATTTCTTTGTGATGCTATATTTGATGTAATTAAGATTAATGTCAAATTTATTTCTTTAACTATTCTAACTAGAGGAGATTTATGGCTTAAATCTTGGAATAATGTCATGGTGTCTAAATCTAGATTATTATCTCTATCTTTTCAGTGTAAAAATTTGTTTGGTTCTCAATTGGATTCTATTATCTCCACTATCACTGGGGGTAAGGGAGTTTTTCTGCCCAAAGACAAGAAACCTAAAAGTAAATTTAAAGCTCCCAATCATTTTTGTTCCTTTCATCAGAATACAGAACAGAAAACCTCTCCTTCCCCTAAGGCCTCTGGCTCTAATTGGAGACTATCTCAGAATTGGAATAAATCCAAATCTTATAAGAAACCAAATCCAGCCCCTAAGACTGCATGAAGGTGCAACCCTCAAACCAGTTCATCTGGTGAGGGGCAGACTAAAGTTATTTCAAGACATTTGGATAGATTCTGTCAAAAATCAGTGGATTTAGGGTATTGAATAGGTTTCAGAATAAGACCTTCCATGGGAAGATTCTTTCATACTCATGTTCCAACAATCCCTGTGAAGGCTCAGGCTTTTCTGAAGTGTGTTTCAGACCTAGAGCTTTCAGGGGTTATTGTACCAGTTTCTCATCAGGAACAGGGATAGGGTTTCG
Organism: Bombina bombina; assembly: GCF_027579735.1. Lineage (NCBI taxonomy): Eukaryota > Metazoa > Chordata > Amphibia > Anura > Bombinatoridae > Bombina > Bombina bombina. Next base: position 574,510,780 of record NC_069503.1, on the reverse strand, counting down.
AATCAAATCTATTCATTGTCCCAAAGAAGGAAGATTCTTTCAGACCAATCCTAGGTCTGAAAACTTGAAATTGTTTTGTAAGTGCCTCAGCTTTCAAGATGGTGACTATAAGGACTATTCTGCCTTTTGTTCATCAAGGTCAATTTATGTCCACAATAGACTTACAGGAAGCTTATCTTCACATTCCAATTCATCCAGACCACTATCGTTTTCTGAGATTCTCTTTCTCTTCTAAGGTGTATCCAGTCCACGGATTCATCCATTTCTTGTGGGATATTCTCATTCCCAACAGGAAGCTGCAAGAGGATCACCCACAGCAGAGCTGTCTATATAGCTCCTCCCCTAACTGCCACCTCCAGTCATTCTCTTGCAGCTCTGGACAAGGGAAGTAGCTAGAGAGATGTGGTGAATTAGTGTAGTTTATCTTCAATCAAAAGTTTGTTATTTTTAAACGGTGCCGGCGTTGTACTGTTTTTCACCTCAGGCAGAAATTAGAAGAAGAATTTGCCTGAGGTTTTTGATGATCTTAGCAGGTTGTAACTAAGGTCCACTGCTGTTCTCACACATAACTGAAGAGTATGAGTAAACTTCAGCTGGGAGAACGGCCTGCAGAATTGACTGCCCTGAGGTATGTTCAGTATATTATTTTCTAGAGATAAGAACTAGAAAATGCTGACAGTGCCTGATATAGTTAAGGTAAGCCTGATTGCAGTGATTTAATAAACGACTGGCATCATGCTTGCAGTAAAAAGTAATTTTCATATTACTTACTATTATGGCTTAGTATGTAAAATGTTTGCATTTATATAAAGAACGTTTTTTACTGAGGTGATAAATCTTTGTTTGGGGCCTAGTTTTTCACATGGCTGTTATTTTACTCCTAGGAATAGTTTTTTAAGGCCCTCTGACTTAGAGTGCATGGTGGGAGAGGCCTATTTCTCTTGTAAGGTGTATCCAGTCCACGGATCATCCATTACTTGTGGGATATTCTCATTCCCAACAGGAAGTTGCAAGAGGACACCCACAGCAGAGCTGTCTATATAGCTCCTCCCCTAACTACCATATCCAGTCATTCTCTTGCAACTCTCAACAAACATAGATGTAGTAAGAGAGAAGTGGTGAAATGTAGCTGTTATTTTACTTCAATCAAAAGTTTATTATTTTTAAATGGTACCGGAGTTGTACTATTTTGTTCCAGGCAGAAAAATAGAAGAATCTGCCTGTGATTTCTATGATCTTAGCAGGTTGTAACTAAGATCCATTGCTGTTCTCACACATGACTGAAGAGAGAGATAACTTCAGCGGGGGAATGGCGTGCAGGTTATCCTGCTATGAGGTATGTGCAGTTAAGATTTTTCTAGAAGATGTGAAGGCTAGAAAATGCTGCTGATGCCAAATTTATGTAAGGTAAGCCTGAATACAGTGATTTAATAGCGACTGGTATCATGCTTATTTTCTGAGGTAATACTCTTTTATATTTGCAATATAAAACGTTTGCTGGCATGTTTAAACATTTTTATATATACTTTGGTGATAAAACTTTATTGGGACCTAGTTTTTTCCACATGGCTGGCTTAAATTTGCCTAGAAACAGTTTCCTGAGGCTTTCCACTGTGTTAAGGCCCACAGCAAGACTGTGGCAGTTTGGTGTGACTGTTTAAAAATGTCTAGATCATTTTTTTGATCCGGTTTTTGAACTAAGGGGTTAATCATCCATTTGCAAGTGGGTGCAATGCTCTGTTAGCCTATTATACACACTGTAAAAATTTTGTTTGATTTACTGCCTTTTTTCACTGTTTTTCAAATTCTGACAAAATTTGTTTCTCTTAAAGGCACAGTACCGTTTATTATATTTGCTTGTTAACTTGATTTAAAGTGTTTTCCAAGCTTGCTAGTCTCATTGCTAGTCTGTATAAACATGTCTGACATAGAGGAAACTCCTTGTTCATAATGTTTAAAAGCCATTGTGGAGCCCCCTCTTAGAATGTGTACCAAATGTACTGATTTCACTTTAAGCGATAAAGATCATATTCTGTCTTTAAAAAAATTATCACCAGAGGAATCTGACGAGGGGGAAGTTATGCCGACTAACTCTCCCCACGTGTCAGATCCTTTGACTCCCGCTCAAGGGACTCACGCTCAAATGGCGCCAAGTACATCTAGGGCACCCATAGCGTTTACTTTACAAGACATGGCGGCAGTCATGGATAATACACTGTCAGCGGTATTAGCCAGACTACCTGAATTTAGAAGAAAGCGAGATAGCTCTGGAGTTAGACGAAATACAGAGCATACTGACGCTTTAAGAGCTATGTCTGATAATGCCTCACAATATGCAGAAGCTGAAGAAGGAGAGCTTCTTTCTGTGGGTGATATTTCTGACTCAGGGAAGATGATGCAACCTGATTCTGATATTTCTACATTTAAATTAAAGCTTGAGCACCTCCGCGTGTTACTCAGGGAGGTTTTAGCTGCTCTGAATGACTGTGATACAATTGCAGTGCCAGATAAATTGTGTAGACTGGATAAATACTATGCAGTGCTGGTGTGTACTGATGTTTTTCCAATACCTAAAAGGTTTACAGAAATTATTACTAAGGAATGGGATAGACCAGGTGTGCCGTTCTCTCCCCCTCCTATTTTTAGAAAAATGTTTCCAATAGACGCCACCACACGGGACTTATGGCAGACAGTTCCTAAGGTGGAGGGAGCAGTTTCTACTCTAGCAAAGCGTACTACTATCCCTGTCGAGGACAGTTGTGCTTTCTTAGATCCAATGGATAAAAAGTTAGAGGGTTACCTTGAGAAAATGTTTATTCAACAAGGTTTTATCCTACAGCCCCTTGCATGCATTGCTCCTGTCACTGCTGCTGCGGCGTTCTGGTTTGAGTCTCAGGAAGAGGCTCTACAGGTAGCGACTCCATTGGATGACATACTTGACAAGCTTAGAGCACTTAAGCTAGCCAATTCTTTTGTTTCTGATGCCATTGTTCATTTGACTAAACTAACGTCTAAGAATTATGGTTTTGCTATCCATGCGCGCAGAGCGCTATGGCTTAAATCATGGTCAGCTGACGTTACTTCAAAGTCTAAGCTGCTTAACATTCCCTTCAAGGGGCAGACCCTATTTGGGCCTGGTTTGAAGGAGATTATTGCTGATATCACTGGAGGAAAAGGTCATGCCCTTCCTCAGGATAGGTCCAAATCAAGGGCCAAACAGTCTAATTTTCGTGCCTTTCGAAACTTCAAGGCAAGTGCGGCATCAACTTCCTCTAATGCAAAACAAGAGGGAACTTTTGCTCAGTCCAAGACGGTCTGGAGACCTAACCAGACCTGGAATAAGGGTAAGCAGGCCAAAAAGCCTGCTGCTGCCTCTAAGACAGCATGAAGGAATGGCCCCCTATCCGATAACGGATCTAGTAGGGGGCAGACTTTTGCTCTTTGCCCAGGCATGGGCAAGAGATGTTCAGGATCCCTGGGCGTTGGAAATTATATCCCAGGGATATCTTCTGGACTTCAAGGCTTCCCCCCCAAAAGGGAGATTTCACCTTTCACAATTATCTGCAAACCAGATAAAGAGAGAGGCATTCTTACACTGTGTACAAGACCTCCTAGTTATGGGAGTGATCCATCCAGTTCCAAAGGAGGTACAGGGACAGGGATTTTACTCAAATCTGTTTGTAGTTCCCAAAAAAGAGGGAACCTTCAGACCAATTTTGGATCTAAAGATCTTAAACAAATTCCTCAGAGTTCCATCATTCAAGATGGAGACTATTCGTACCATCCTACCTATGATCCAGGAGGGTCAATACATGACTACAGTGGATTTAAAGGATGCTTATCTTCACATTCCGATACACAAAGATCATCATCCGTTTCTCAGGTTTGCCTTCCTAGACAGGCATTACCAGTTTGTAGCTCTTCTCTTTGGGCTAGCTATAGCCCCAAGAATTTTTACAAAGGTTTTGGGGTTGCTTCTGGTGGTCCTAAGGCCGCGGGGCATAGCAGTGGCCCCTTATTTAGACGACATCCTAATTCAGGCGTCAAACTTCCAAATTGCCAAGTCTCATACGGACATAGTGTTGGCATTTCTGAGGTCACATGGGTGGAAGGTGAACGAGGAAAATAGTTCTCTATCCCCCCTTACAAGAGTTTCCTTCCTAGGGACTCTGATAGATTCTGTAGAAATGAAAATTTACCTGACGGAGTCCAGGTTATCAAAACTTCTAAATTCCTGCCGTGTTCTTTATTCCATCCCTCGCCCTTCGGTGGCTCAGTGCATGGAAGTAATCGGCTTAATGGTAGCGGCAATGGACATAGTGCCGTTTGCACGCCCACATCTCAGACCGCTGCAACTCTGCATGCTCAGTCAGTGGAATGGGGATTACACAGATTTGTCCCCTCTACTAAATCTGGATCAAGAGACCAGGGATTCTCTTCTCTGGTGGCTATCTCGGGTCCATCTGTCCAAAGGTATGACCTTTCGCAGGCCAGATTGGACAATTGTGATGACAGATGCCAGCCTTCTAGGTTGGGGTGCAGTCTGGAACTCCCTGAAGGCTCAGGGATTGTGGACTCAGGAGGAGTCACTCCTTCCAATAAACATTCTGGAACTAAGAGCGATATTCAATGCTCTTCAGGCTTGGCCTCATTTAGCGACAATGAGGTTCATCAGATTTCAGTCGGACAACATCACGACTGTGGCTTACATCAACCATCAAGGGGGAACAAGGAGTTCCCTAGCGATGTTAGAAGTCTCAAAGATAATTCGATGGGCAGAGATTCACTCTTGCCACCTATCAGCTATCCATATCCCAGGTGTAGAGAACTGGGAGGCGGATTTTCTAAGTCGTCAGACTTTTCATCCGGGGGAGTGGGATCTCCATCCGGAGGTGTTTGCTCAATTGGTTCATCGTTGGGGCAAACCAGAACTGGATCTCATGGCGTCTCGCCAGAATGTCAAGCTTCCTTGTTACGGATCCAAGTCCAGGGACCCCAAGGCAACTCTGATAGATGCTCTAGCAGTGCCTTGGTCCTTCAACCTGGCTTATGTGTTTCCACCGTTTCCTCTGCTCCCTCGTCTGATTGCCAAAATCAAGCAGGAGAGAGCATCGGTGATCTTGATAGCGCCTGCGTGGCCACGCAGGAATTGGTATGCAGATCTGGTGGACATGTCATCCTTTCCACCATGGACTCTGCAGCTGAGACAGGACCTTCTACTTCAAGGTCCTTTCAACCATCCAAATCTAATTTCTCTGAGGCTGACTGCCTGGAGATTGAACGCTTGATTTTATCAAAGCGTGGTTTCTCCGAGTCAGTCATTGATACCTTAATTCAGGCACGAAAGCCTGTCACCAGGAAAATCTATCATAAGATATGGCGGAAATATCTTTATTGGTCTGAATCCAAGGGCTACTCATGGAGTAAAGTCAGGATTCCCAGGATATTATCTTTTCTCCAAGAAGGATTGGAGAAAGGATTGTCAGCTAGTTCCTTAAAGGGACAGATTTCTGTGCTATCTATTCTTTTGCACAAGCATCTGGCGGATGTCCCAGACGTTCAGGCATTTTGTTAGGCTTTAGTTAGAATCAAGCCTGTGTTTAAACCTGTTGCTCCACCATGGAGTTTAAATTTGGTTCTTAAAGTTCTTCATTCCATAGATATCAAACTTTTATCTTGGAAAGTTCTTTTTTGGGTAGCTATTTCCTCGGCTCGTAGAGTTTCCGAGTTATCTGCCTTACAATGTGATTCTCCTTATCTGATCTTCCATGCAGATAAGGTAGTTCTGCGTACCAAACCAGGGTTTTTACCTAAGGTGGTATCTAATAAGAATATCAATCAAGAGATTGTTGTTCTGTCTTTGTGTCCTAATCCTTCTTCAAAGAAGGAACGTCTATTACACAATCTGGACGTGGTTCGTGCTTTAAAGTTTTACTTACAAGCTACTAAAGATTTTCGTCAAACATCTGCTTTGTTTGTTGTCTACTCTGGACAGAGGAGAGGTCAAAAGGCTTCGGCAACCTCTCTTTCTTTTTGGCTAAAAAGCATAATCCGCTTAGCTTATGAGACTGCTGGCCAGCAGCCTCCAGAAAGGATTACAGCTCATTCTACTAGAGCTGTGGCTTCCACATGGGCCTTTAAAAATGAGGCTTCTGTTAAACAGATCTGCAAGGCAGCGACTTGGTCTTCGCTTCATACTTTTTCAAAATTCTACAAATTTGATACTTTTGCTTCTTCGGAGGCTATTTTTGGGAGAAAGGTTTTACAGGCAGTAGTACCTTCCGTTTAAGTACCTGCCTTGTCCCTCCCTTCATCCGTGTACTTTAGCTTTGGTATTGGTATCCCACAAGTAATGGATGATCCGTGGACTGGATACACCTTACAAGAGAAAACATAATTTATGCTTACCTGATAAATTTATTTCTCTTGTGGTGTATCCAGTCCACGGCCCTCCCTGTCATTTTAAGGCAGGTATTTTTTAATTTTTAAACTACAGTCACCACTGCACCCTATGATTTCTCCTTTCTCGGTTTGTTTTCGGTCGAATGACTGGATATGGCAGTTAGGGGAGGAGCTATATAGACAGCTCTGCTGTGGGTGTCCTCTTGCAACTTCCTGTTGGGAATGAGAATATCCCACAAGTAATGGATGATCTGTGGACTGGATACACCACAAGAGAAATAAATTTATCAGGTAAGCATAAATTATGTTTTTCACGCTCTAATTGCGCAGTTGTTTTTACATTCTGAGACATCCAGCTTCCCTGAAGGAGTCCCCTCACATATTGGGCCTCTGTAAAGGGTTTTTGTGCCTACAAAAGTCGTTTTATGGGAAGGTAGGAGCCACAGTAGAGCTGTGGCAGTTTGCTTGTGACTGTTTTAACGTTTTTTACTGTTTTTTTGCTTCGTTTTGAACCTGAGGGGTTAATCATCCATTTGCAAGTGGGTGCAATGCTATTTTAGTCTATTATATACACTGAAAAAATTTCATAGAGGCCTAGTTATCAAGCCGTCAACCTCAAATACGATGGAATTCCGCAGCGTATTTGTGGCGAGGCTGATTCGCCTTAGTTATCAAAGGCTAGAGACCGGCAAAAGTAGAATTTTGTGACGTAAGCTTGAATCTGCCGGACTCAGTCCAACACAGATCGATTCTTACGTCACTCCAGATGTTCCGCACACAAGTGCGGCACTATCTGACTACTTTTGCTAGTTATCAAAAAACTTGCAGGTACGCTCGGCACTTTTCCGGCCCAGCGTACCTGGAGGCGGCGGATCCCATAGGAATCAATGGGAGTCTGACCATAGCGAAAGTTCATGTTCGCTGCTGCCAGACATCCCATTGATTTCTATGGGAGATGTCTGCACTTAACACCCTAACATGTACCCCGAGTCTAAACACCCCTAAGCTGTCCCCCCTACACCGCCGCAACTAAATAAAGTTATTACCCCTAAACCGCTGCTCCCGGAGCCCACCGCAAGCTACTCTATACATATTAACCCCTAAACCGCCGCTCCCTGACCCGCCGCAACTATAATAAATGTATTAACCCCTAAACCGCCGCTCCCGGACACCGCCGCAACCTACATTATACCTAGTAACCCCTATCCTGCCCCCCCTATACCGCCGCCCTCTATAATAAAGTTATTAACCCCTATCCTGCCGATCCCGCACCTCGCCGCAACTAAATAAATAGTTTAACCCCTAAACCGCCGCTCCCGGACCCCGCCGCAACCTATATTAAACTTATTAACCCCTAATCTGCCCCCCCTACACCGTCGCCACCTATAATACATTTATTAACTCCTATCCTGCCCCCCTACACCGCCGCCACTGTAATAAAATTATTAACCCCTAAACCTAAGTCTAACCCTAACCCTAACACCCCCCCAACTTAAATATTAATTAAATAAATCTAAATAATATTTCTATTATTAACTAAATTAATCCTATTTAAAACTAAATACTTACCTTTAAAATAAACCCTAAGATGGCTACAATATAAATAATAATTATATTGTAGCTATCTTAGGATTTATTTTTATTTTACAGGCAACTTTCAATTTATTTTAACTAGGTACAATAGCTATTAAATAGTTATTAACTAATTAATATCTTACCTAGCTAAAATAAACTGAAATTTACCTGTAAAATAAATCCTAACCTAAGTTACAATTACACCTAACACTACACTATACTTTAATAAATTATTTCTATTTAAAACTAAATACTTACCTGTAAAATAAACCCTAAGATAGCTACAATGTAATTAATAATTACATTGTAGCTATTTTAGGATTTATATTTATTTTACAGGTAACTTTGTATTTATTTTAGCTAGTTTAGAATAGTTATTAAATAGTTATTAATAGTTATTAACTATTTAATAACTACCCTAGCTAAAAGAAATACAAAATACCTGTAAAATAAATCCTAACCTAAGTTACAATTAAACACTAACACTACACTATCATTACATTAATTAAATAAATGAACTACAAATAACTACAATTAAATACAATTACATAAACTAACTAAAGTACAAAAAATAATAAAAAGCTAAGTTACAAAAAATAAAAAAAATACGTTACAAACATTTAAAAAAATATTACAACAATTTTACGCTAATTACACCTAATCTAAGCCCCCTAATAAAATAACAAAGCCCCCCAAAATAAAAAAAAATCCCTACCCTATTCTACATTAAAAAAGTTCAAAGCTCTTTTACCTTACCACCCTTAAAAGGGCCTTTTGTGGGGCATGCCCCAAAGAAAAACTGCTCTTTTGCCCGTAAAAGAAAAATACAAACCCCCCCAACATTAAAACCCACCACCCACATACCCCTAATCTAACCCAAACCCCCCTTAAAAAAACCTAACACTACCCCCCTGAAGATCATCCTACCTTAAGTCGTCTTCACTCAGCCGAGCCACCGATGGAACCGAAGAGGAGATCCGGAGCGGCAGAAGTGATCCTCCAAGGGGCGCTGAAGAAGTCTTCCATCCGATGAAGTGATCCTCCAGGCGGCGCTGAAGAAGTCTTCCATCCGTGCGATGTCATCTTCCAAGCGGCGCTGAAGAAGTCTTCCATCCGGGCGATGTCATCTTCCAAGCGGGGTCTTCAATCTTCTTTCTTCAGGATCCATCTTCATCCCGCCGACGCGGAACATACTTCTTTCCCGACGGACTACCGATGAATGAAGGCTCCTTTAAGGGACGTCATCCAAGATGGCGTCCCTTCAATTCTGATTGGCTGATTGGATTCTATCAGCCAATCGGAATTAAGGTAGGAAAAATCTGATTGGCTGATTGAATCAGCCAATCAGATTGAAGTTCAATTCCGATTGGCTGATCCAATCAGCCAATCAGATTGAGCTCGCATTCTATTGGCTGTTCCGATCAGCCAATAGAATGCTGAGCTCAATCTGATTGGCTGATTGGATCAGCCAATCGGATTGAACTTCAATCTGATTGGCTGATTCAATCAGCCAATCAGATTTTTCCTACCTTAATTGCGATTGGCTGATAGAATCCTATCAGCCAATCGGAATTGAAGGGACGCCATCTTGGATGACGTCCCTTAAAGGAGCCTTCATTCATCGGTAGTCCGTCGGGAAAGAAGGATGTTCCGCGTCGGCGGGATGAAGATGGATCCTGAAGAAAGAAGATTGAAGACCCCGCTTGGAAGATGACATCGCCCGGATGGAAGACTTCTTCAGCGCCGCTTGGAAGATGACATCGCCTGGATGGAAGACTTCTTCAGCGCCGCCTGGAGGATCACTTCATCGGATGGAAGACTTCTTCAGCGCCCCTTGGAGGATCACTTCTGCCGCTCCGGATCTCCTCTTCGGTTCCATCGGTGGCTCGGCTGAGTGAAGACGACTCAAGGTAGGATGATCTTCAGGGGGGTAGTGTTAGGTTTTTTTTAAGGGGGGTTTGCGTTAGATTAGGGGTATGTGGGTGGTGGGTTTTAATGTTGGGGGGTTGTATTTTTCTTTTACAGGCAAAAGAGCAGTTTTCTTTGGGGCATGGCCCCACAAAAGGCCCTTTTAAGGGCTGGTAAGGTAAAAGAGCTTTTGAACTTTTTTAATGTAGAATAGGGTAGGTAATTTTTTTTATTTTGGGGGGCTTTGTTATTTTATTAGGGGGCTTAGATTAGGTGTAATTAGCTTAAAATTGTTGTAATATTTTTTAAATGTTTGTATCGTATTTTTTTATTTTTTGTAACTTAGCTTTTTTTATTTTTTGTACTTTAATTAGTTTATGTAATTGTATTTAATTGTAGTTATTTGTAGTTAATTTATTTAATTAATGTAATGATAGTGTAGTGTTATGTTTAATTGTAACTTAGGTTAGGATTTATTTTACAGGTAATTTTGTATTTCTTTTAGCTAGGTACTTATTAAATAGTTAATAACTATTTAATAACTATTCTAACTAGCTAAAATAAATACAAAGTTACCTGTAAAATAAATATAAATCCTAAGATAGCTACAATGTAATTATTAATTACATTGTTGCTATCTTAGGGTTTATTTTACAGGTAAGTATTTAGTTTTAAATAGGAATAATTTATTAAAGTATAGTGTAGTGTTAGGTGTAATTGTAACTTAGGTTAGGATTTATTTTACAGGTAAATTTCTCTTTATTTTAGCTAGGTAAGCTATTAAATAGTTAATAACTATTTAATAGCTATTGTACCTAGTTAAAATAAATTGAAAGTTGCCTGTAAAATAAAAATAAATGCTAAGATAGCTACAATATAATTATTATTTATATTGTAGCTATATTAGGGTTTATTTTAAAGGTAAGTATTTAGTTTTAAATAGGATAAATTTAGTTAATAATAGAAATATTATTTAGATTTATTTAATTAATATTTAAGTTAGGGGGGGTGTTAGGGTTAGTGTTAGACTTAGGTTTAGGGGTTAATAAATTTATTACAGTGGCGGCGGTGTTGGGGGGCAGGATAGGAGTTAATAAATGTATTATAGGTGGCGACGGTGTAGGGGGGGCAGATTAGGGGTTAATAAGTTTAATATAGGTTGCGGCAGGGTCCGGAAGCGGCGGTTTAGGGGTTAAACTATTTATTTAGTTGCGGCGAGGTGCGGGATCAGCAGGATAGGGGTTAATAACTTTATTATAGAGGGCGACGGTATAGGGGGGCAGGATAGGGGTTACTAGGTATAATGTAGGTGGCGGCGGTGTCCAGGAGCGGCGGTTTAGGGGTTAATACATTTATAAGAGTTGCGGGGGGGTCTAGGAGCGGCGGTTTAGGGGTTACTAACTTTATTGAGTTGCGGGGGGCTCCGGGGCGCCGGTAAGGGGGTAGAACAGTGTAGTTAGTGTGGGTGCTTAGTGACAGGCTAGCAATAAAGCTGTAAAAAAAGCCGAAGAGCAGCGAGATCTGATGAGTAATAACTCTCACAGTCCGCTGCTCATCGCCCCGTACTTGGTGCGCAGCTTTTTGACAGATTTATTGATAACTTAGGTGAATTTTTTCAGGTCCGCGGCGGCGATGGTAGGCGAACTTAAGCGGGCGTATTGGGCCGACGAAGGCAGGAAAGTTGACACGTTGATAACTAGGCCTCATAGAGTTAACTGCTTTTTTCACTGTTTTGCAGTTTTTGTGGGGGTTTTTTTCCCTTAAAGGCACAGTACCGTTTTTTTATAATCTGCTTTTTCACATTAATTAAAGTGTTTTCCAAGCTTGCTGGTCTCATTACTAGTCTGTTAAACATGTCTGACATAGAGGAAACTCCTTGTTCATTATGTTTAGAAGCTATTGTGGAACCCCCTCTTAGAATGTGTACCAAATGCACTGATCTTTCTATAAGTTATAAAGACCATATTCTGGCTTTAAAAGATTTATCACCAGAGAAAATTGACAAGGGGGAAGTTATGCCGACTAACTCTCCCCACGTGTCAGAGCCTATAACTCCCGCTCAAGGGGCGCCAAGTACATCTAGCGCGCCCATTGCGTATACTTTACAAGACATGGCGGCAGTTATGAATCATACTCTTACAGAAGTATTGTCCAAACTGCCAGGGTTACAAGGAAAGCGAGACAGCGCTGGGGCTAGAACAAATACAGAGCTCTCTGACGCTTTAGTAGCTATGTCCGATATACCCTCATAATGTGCAGAAGCCGAAGAAGGAGAGCTTCTATCTGTGGGTGATTTTTCTGACTCAGGGAAGACACTTCAACCTGATTCTGATATGTCTACATTTAAATTTAAGCTTGAACACCTCCGCATGTTGCTCAGGGAGGTTTTAGCAACTCTGGATGACTGTGACACCATTGTAGTCCCAGAGAAATTGTGTAAATTGGATAAATACTACGCAGTGCCTGTTTACACTGATGTTTTTCCAATACCTAAGAGGTTTTCAGAAATTATTACTAAGGAATGGGATAGACCAGGTGTACCGTTCTCTCCCCCTCCTGTTTTTAAAAAAGATGTTTCCCATAGATGCCGCTACACGGGACTTGTGGCAAACGGTCCCTAAGGTGGAGGGAGCAGTCTCTATTCTAGCGAAGCGTACAACTATACCTGTCGAGGACAGTTGTGCTTTTCTAGATCCAATGGACAAAAATTTAGAGGGTTACCTTAAGAAAATTTTTATTCAACAAGGTTTTATTCTCCAGCCCCTTGCATGCATTGCTCCTGTCACTGCTGCTGCGGCCTTCTGTTTTGAGTCTCTAGAAGAGGCTCTACAGGTAGAAATCCCATTGGATGATATCCTTGACAAGCTTAAAGCTCTAAAGCTAGCCAATTCATTTGTTTCTGACGCCGTTGTTCATTTAACCAAACTAACGGCTAAGAACTCAGGTTTTGCTATTCAGGCGCGTAGAGCGCTATGGCTTAAATCCTGGTCAGCTGACATTACTTCAAAGTCTAAGCTTCTCAACATTCCCTTCAAGGGGCAGACCCTATTCGGGCCTGGACTGAAGGAGATCATTTCTGATATTACTGGAGGAAAAGGTCACGCCCTTCCTCAGGATCGGTCCAACAAATTAAGGACCAAACAGCCTAATTTTCGTGCCTTTCGAAACGTCAAGAGTGGCGCAGCTTCAACTTCCTCTAATACAAAACAAGAGGGAAATTTTGCCCAGTCCAAGCCGGTCTGGAGACCTAACCAGGTTTGGAACAAAGGGAAGCAAGCCAAAAAACAGCATGAAAGATCAGCCCCCGATCCGGTAACAGATCTAGTAGGGGGCAGACTTTCTTCGCCCAGGCTTGGGCAAGAGATGTCCAGGATCCCTGGGCATTGGAAATCGTGTCCCAGGGATATCTTCTGGGCTTCAAAGCTTCTTCCCCAAATGGAAGATTTCACCTCTCACAATTATCTGCAAACCAGATAAAGAGAGAGGCATTCTTACATTGTGTTCAAGACCTCCTAGTTATGGGAGTGATCCACCCAGTTCCAAAGGAGGAACAGGGGCAAGGCTTCTATTCAAATCTGTTTGTGGTTCCCAAGAAAGAGGGAACCTTTAGACCAATCTTAGATCTCAAGATCCTAAACAAATTTCTCAGGGTCCCATCCTTCAAGATGGAGACTATTCGAACCATCCTACCTATGATCCAGGAGGGTTAATATATGACTACCGTGGACTTAAAGGATGCTTATCTGCACATTCCGATACACAGAGATCATCATCGGTTTCTCAGGTTCGCCTTCCTAGACAGGCATTACCAGTTTGTGGCTCTTCCCTTTGGGTTAGCTACGGCACCAAGAATCTTTACGAAGGTTCTGGGGTCACTCCTAGCAGTCCTAAGGCCGCGGGGTATAGCAGTAGCCCCTTACCTAGACGACATTCTAATACAGGCGTCGAATTTTCAAATCGCCAGGTCCCATACAGACATTGTTCTGGCATTCCTGAGGTCGCATGGGTGGAAAGTGAACGAAGAAAAGAGTTCTCTATCCCCTCTCACAAGAGTTTCCTTCCTAGGAACTCTGATAGATTCTGTAGAAATAAAGATTTACCTGTCAGAGGCCAGGTTTTGAAAACTTCTAAATTCCTGCCGTGTTCTTTATTCTACTTCTCGCCCTTCAGTGGCTCAGTGTATGGAAGTAATCGGCTTAATGGTAGCGGCAATGGACATAGTGCCGTTTGCCCGCCTACATCTCAGACCGCTGCAACTCTGCATGCTCAGTCAGTGGAATGGGGATTACACAGATTTGTCCCCTCTACTAAATCTGGATCAAGAGACCAGGGATTCTCTTCTCTGGTGGCTATCTCGGGTCCATCTGTCCAAGGGTATGACCTTCCGCAGGCCAGATTGGACAATAGTAACGACAGATGCCAACCTTCTGGGCTGGGGTGCAGTCTGGAACTCCCTGAAAGCTCAGGGCTTGTGGACTCAGGAGGAGACACTCCTTCCGATAAACATTCTGGAACTAAGAGCGATATTCAATGCTCTTCAGGCTTGGCCTCAGCTAGCTGTGGTCAGGTTCATCAGATTTCAGTCGGACAATATCACGACTGTAGCCTACATCAACCATCAAGGGGGAACAAGGAGTTCCCTAGCAATGTTGGAGGTTTCAAAAATAATTCTATGGGCAGAGGTTCACTCTTATAGGAACCAAAAAGAAAAAACTGGCACTACACTGTAAATGTTGGTGAGATAGGAATAATATATAATTCCGGTGCTGCCCCTTAAAGGTAACAAGATTGGATAATACAGGACAGGAAAGTAAGGGGTTAATGTAGCACTCACTCTCACTCAATATTTAGTAATAAGGTATAAAAACATTCATACTTTAATGTTAAATGGTTAAAACCAGGATAAACATCCCTGATAATCAATTTAAACTAACCACAACCACCTTTTTAACAACCGTTAAAAGAATAATGGCCGCCTATCACTCCTCTGTTTCGTGGCCGATAGCAGGAAACATCGGCATCAGGTGGCTGGAGTGAAAGGATGGCCGGTTTAGAAAGTGCTGTACAAGCGCGTTTCGGCTATATATTAGCCTTTCTCAATGTTACACATTCATTATTCAAATGATTAAGCCGAGGCTTCAGTGTTCAGGGCTTGATGTATCTCTGAACCGGTAACCAACAACCAATCAGGAGCGTCCAAAAATCTCCGCCTATTGTTCAACCAATCGGCTTAGGGCCTACTTCACGCCCACAGGAGAGTGTACTCCGATTGGAGCAATGGCAAGGAGCAAACTGATTGGAGCAATATCGGGTCATGCACGCATTGCATTCACTGTGGTTTAAACCTTGATAAATATAAAATACAAGCAGCGGTTTGCAAATGTACAACATTACTGAAATATTCACTGAACTGATACTGTGCCCCATAAGCAAATATTATTGATCAGGCAAAATATTGTCACGTATAAAAATGATTATGCAGCACAAGGTAATAAACCTATTGTATAGCAGGAACGGAATGTAGCCAGAGTTATTCATATCTGTGCATGTATCTCCCCTTATATATATTAAATACTAATACAAACAGATGTAGTCTAGTATACCATAAATGGTTACGGGACAAGTATCTTCATTCTATCCTACCAGGAACATGTATCTACACAGTTATCTTTCCCCATATACTAAGTGGAGTGATCTTTATTCAATATCTCACAGGATAAAAGTATATTGGGTATATTAGTAAACCCCAAGATATTGTAAGCAGATAAAATGTTATACTTACTTTGCCTGTCAGTATCATAAATTCTGTATTAAATGCTTAGGTGAATAATCATTGGTGCATTCCAGTAGTATGTTTGTGCACAGGTCATTATTAACTATTGAGAGTGGCAATGTGTTTAGAGCCTGGAGTGTGTAAAAATGTGTCCACCTTCCAAGACAAACAAGTAGCCACTATTTGCTGTTCAAACTTAGCCTGATTATTAGGTAATATTTTTACTATTAGGTTTTTTTTTTATTTTTATATATGTGTAAAGGACCCAGAACATATCCCACATCAGCTCGATGCTGAGGGTTAATCAAATACATGTGGGTTATTATCCATTACAGAAAAGGATGTCAAAATTAATTTTTTATTGGTTAATAAAATCCCAAAGTGGGGTAACAAAGTATGTAATATTTGTAAACCCCAAGTAGGGAATAGCCCATTAAATATTCCTAAAACATCATGGCATATTGGGTAATAAAAGTTATAAAGTAATAATATAAATCATCAGTTAAAGTTACTACCCAGGACATAAAATCTGCAAGGATAATAGCCTGTATTAAGCCTTAATGGCCTGACATCTGTCAAATATTATATATCCGATGATAAATATATTGATATAAACTATGACCTGTGATTGCTTATAAATATATTAGATATACCCCAACACTTCATTACATTGGTATTCCCTTTATGGGATTGCAGAAAGTGTTTGGCTACACTTGTAATTTGTTTTTTATTCTCCACATCCCTTTGGGCTGTCCTTATATTACTTAGATGCTCGGTCATACGTGTGCCAAGGCAGCATGTAGTCATACTAACGTAATATAAATTGCAGCTGCAAGATAGACAGTAAATCACGTTGGTGCTTTGACAATTAATGTGTTCTTTGATGGCCCACGTTTTACCAAGTCTATCCACTATAGATTGTTTTTTTACCATGTGTTGGCACACTTTGCAGTGCCCGCAAGCAATAGACCCTTTATGTACAGGATTTCTCTTAGCATTCCTATCATAGTGACTAGTCACCAACTTGTCACTAAGGTTGCTTGCTCTCCTATATGTTACTAAAGGCCTATCAGGCAACAATGGTTTTAATAGGGTGTCTTGGGTAAGGAGTACATGCCAATGTGTTTTTAGAATTTAAGTAATCTCATTGCTTAGTGGTGAATAGGTAGTAATAAACCTGAGGGGGGTGTTACTTGCTTTCAGTCTAGGGGTAAGTAACTCCTTTCTGTCTTTGCGCAAAGCATTATTATATGCCTTGGCAAGTAGTTTCCTTGAATACCCACGTTCGAGTAGTCTCTGTCTGAGATCTCTTGCGGTGGTATTCCATGAGAACCTTAAACACCTTACCAAATACGTATCCAACTGGTCCAGATATATAGATGATATATTCTTTGTATGGGATGGCCCTGAACACCTCCTGACAGAATTCATAAGTATTCTCAATGTTAATCCTTTTGGATTGTATCTGACTTCTACTATAGAAAGGTCTAAGGTGGAATTTCTAGATCTTTATATCCAGAAGTCTGACAACTCTATTGTGTCTAATGTATAGAGGAAACCCACATCAACTAACAACATCCTGCATGCCAGTAGCTACCACCACCCGAACACCATTAGGGGGCTACCTATGGGCGAGTATATACGCTTAAGACGCAATTGTAGTACCATTGAGAATTTCAAAGAGTCAGCAAGAGATCTCAGACAGAGACTACTCGAACGTGGGTATTCAAGGAAACTACTTGCCAAGGCATATAATAATGCTTTGCGCAAAGACAGAAAGGAGTTACTTACCCCTAGACTGAAAGCAAGTAACACCCCCCTCAGGTTTATTACTACCTATTCACCACTAAGCAATGAGATTACTTAAATTCTAAAAACACATTGGCATGTACTCCTTACCCAAGACACCCTATTAAAACCATTGTTGCCTGATAGGCCTTTAGTAACGTATAGGAGAGCAAGCAACCTTAGTGACAAGTTGGTGACTAGTCACTATTATGGCCTAGATTTGGAGTTCGGCGGTAGCCGTCAAAACCAGCGTTAGAGGCTCCTAACGCTGGTTTTGGCCGCCCGCTGGTATTTGGAGTCAGTGATTAAAGGGTCTAACGCTCACTTTTCAGCCGCGACTTTTCAATACCGCAGATCCCCCTACGCCATTTGCGTATCCTATCTTTTCAATGGGATCTTTCTAACGCCGGTATTTAGAGTCGTTTCTGAAGTGAGCGTTAGAGCTCTAACGACAAAATTCCAGCCGCCTGAAAATAGCAGGAGTTAAGAGCTTTCTGGCTAACGCCGGTTCATAAAGCTCTTAACTACTGTACCCTAAAGTACACTAACACCCATAAACTACCTATGTACCCCTAAACCGAGCTCCCCCCACATCGCCGCCACTCGATTAAAATTTTTAACCCCTAATCTGCCGACCGCCACCTACGTTATACTTATGTACCCCTAATCTGCTGCCCCTAACCCCGCCGACCCCTGTATTACATTTATTAACCCCTAACCTGCCCCCCACAACGTCGCCGCCAGCTACTTAAAATAATTAACCCCTAATCTTCTGACCGCAAAGCGCCGCCACCTACGTTATCCCTATGTACCACTAATCTGCTACCCCTAACACCGCCGACCCCTATATTATATTTATTAACCCCTAATCTGCCCCCCTCAACGTCGCCGACACCTGCCTACACTTATTAACCCCTAATCTGCCGAGCGGACCTGAGCGCTACTATAATAAAGTTATTAACCCCTAACCCGCCTCACTAACCCTATCATAAATAGTATTAACCCCTAATCTGCCCTCCCTAACATCGCCGACACCTAACTTCAATTATTAACCCCTAATCTGACGACCGGAGCTCGCCGCTATTCTAATAAATTGATTAACCCCTAAAGCTAAGTCTAACCCTAACACCCCCCTAACTTAAATATAATTTACATCTAACGAAATTAATTAACTCTTATTAAATAAATGATTCCTATTTAAAGCTAAATACTTACCTGTAAAATAAATCCTAATATAGCTACAATATAAATTATAATTATATTATAGCTATTTTAGGATTAATATTTATTTTACAGGCAACTTTTTAATTATTTTAACCAGGTACAATAGCTATTAAATAGTTAAGAACTATTTAATAGTTACCTAGTTAAAATAATAACAAATTTACCTGTAAAATAAATCCTAACCTAAGATATAATTAAATCTAACACTACCCTATCAATAAATTAATTAAATAAACTACCTACAATTACCTACAATTAACCTAACACTACACTATCAATAAATTAATTAAACACAATTCCTACAAATAAATACAATTAAATAAACTAGCTAAAGTACAAAAAATAAAAAAGAACTAAGTTACAAAAAATAATAAAATATTTACAAACATAAGAAAAATATTACAACAATTTTAAACTAATTACACCTACTCTAAGCCCCCTAATAAAATAACAAAGACCCCCAAAATAAAAAATTCCCTACCCTATTCTAAATTAAAAAAGTTACAAGCTCTTTTACCTTACCAGCCCTGAACAGGGCCCTTTGCGGGGCATGCCCCAAGGATTTCAGCTCTTTTGCATGTAAAAAAAAACATACCATACCCCCCCCCCAACATTACAACCCACCACCCACATACCCCTAATCTAACCCAAACCCCCCTTAAATAAACCTAACACTAAGCCCCTGAAGATCTTCCTACCTTGTCTTCACCATACCAGGTTCACCGATCCGTCCTGGCTCCAACATCTTCATCCAACCCAAGCGGGGGTTGGCGATCCATCATCCGGTGCTGAAGAGGTCCAGAAGAGGCTCCAAAGTCTTCCTCCTATCCGGCAAGAAGAGGACATCCGGACCGGCAAACATCTTCTCCAAGCGGCATCTTCAATCTTCTTCCATCCGGTGCGGAGCGGGTCCATCTTGAAGCAGGCGACGCAGATCCATCCTCTTCTTCCGTTGTCTCCCGACGAATGACGGTTCCTTTAAGGGACGTCATCCAAGATGGCGTCCCTCGAATTCCGATTGGCTGATAGGATTCTATCAGCCAATCGGAATTAAGGTAGGAATTTTCTGATTGGCTGATGGAATCAGCCAATCAGAATCAAGTTCTATCCGATTGGCTGATCCAATCAGCCAATCAGATTGAGCTCGCATTCTATTGGCTGATCGGAACAGCCAATAGAATGCGAGCTCAATCTGATTGGCTGATTGGATCAGCCAATCGGATTGAACATGATTCTGATTGGCTGATTCCATCAGCCAATCAGAAAATTCCTACCTTAATTCCGATTGGCTGATAGAATCTTATCAGCCAATCGGAATTCGAGGGACGCCATCTTGGATGACGTCCCTTAAAGGAACCGTCATTCGTCGGAAGACAACGGAAGAAGAGGATGGATCCGCGTCGCCTGCTTCAAGATGGACCCGCTCCGCACCGGATGGAAGAAGATTGAAGATGCCGCTTGGAGAAGATGTTTGCCGGTCCGGATGTGCTCTTCTTGACGGATAGGAGGAAGACTTTGGAGCCTCTTCTGGACCTCTTCAGCACCGGATGATGGATCGCCAACCCCCGCTTGGGTTGGATGAAGATGTTGGAGCCAGGACGGATCGGTGAACCTGGTATGGTGAAGACAAGGTAGGAAGATCTTCAGGGGCTTAGTGTTAGGTTTATTTAAGGGGGGTTTGGGTTAGATTAGGGGTATGTGGGTGGTGGGTTGTAATGTTGGGGGGGGGTATTGTATGTTTTTTTTTACAGGCAAAAGAGCTGAAATCCTTGGGGCATGCCCCGCAAAGGGCCCTGTTCAGGGCTGGTAAGGTAAAAGAGCTTGTAACTTTTTTAATTTAGAATAGGGTAGGGAATTTTTTATTTTGGGGGGCTTTGTTATTTTATTAGGGGGCTTAGAGTAGGTGTAATTAGTTTAAAATTGTTGTAATATTTTTCTTATGTTTGTAAATATTTTATTATTTTTTGTAACTTAGTTCTTTTTTATTTTTTGTACTTTAGCTAGTTTATTTAATTGTATTTATTTGTAGGAATTGTGTTTAATTAATTTATTGATAGTGTAGTGTTAGGTTAATTGTAGGTAATTGTAGGTAGTTTATTTAATTAATTTATTGATAGGGTAGTGTTAGGTTTAATTATATCTTAGGTTAGGATTTATTTTACAGGTAAATTTGTTATTATTTTAACTAGGTAACTATTAAATAGTTCTTAACTATTTAATAGCTATTGTACCTGGTTAAAATAATTAAAAAGTTGCCTGTAAAATAAATATTAATCCTAAAATAGCTATAATATAATTATAATTTATATTGTAGCTATATTAGGATTTATTTTACAGGTAAGTATTTAGCTTTAAATAGGAATAAGTTATTTAATAAGGGTTAATTTATTTCGTTAGATGTAAATTATATTTAACTTAGGGGGGTGTTAGTATTAGGGTTAGACATAGCTTTAGGGGTTAATACATTTATTATAGTAGCGGTGAGGTCCGATCGGCAGATTAGGGGTTAATAATTGAAGGTAGGTGTCGGCGATGTTAGGGAGGGCAGATTAGGGGTTAATACTATTTATGATAGGGTTAGTGAGGCGGATTAGGGGTTAATAACTTTATTATAGTAGCGCTCAGGTCCGCTCGGCAGATTAGGAGTTAATAAGTGTAGGCAGGTGTCGGCGCGGTTGAGGGGGGCAGATTAGGGGTTAATAAATATAATATAGGGGTCGGCGATGTTAGGGCAGCAGATTAGGGGTACATAGGGATAACGTAGGTTGCGGCGGTTTACGGAGCGGCAGATTAGGGGTTAAAAAAAATATGCAGGTGTCAGCGATAGCGGGGGCGGCAGATTAGGGGTTAATAAGTGTAAGGTTAGGGGTGTTTAGACTCGGGGTACATGTTAGAGTGTTAGGTGCAGACGTAGGAAGTGTTTCCCCATAGGAAACAATGGGGCTGCGTTAGGAGCTGAACGCTGCTTTTTTTCAGCTCAAACAGCCCCATTGTTTCCTATGGGAGAATCGTGCACGAGCACGTTTTTGAGGCCGGCCGCGTCCGTAAGCAAC
Organism: Bombina bombina; assembly: GCF_027579735.1. Classification (NCBI taxonomy): domain Eukaryota; kingdom Metazoa; phylum Chordata; class Amphibia; order Anura; family Bombinatoridae; genus Bombina; species Bombina bombina. The sequence goes on along the minus strand of NC_069503.1, from coordinate 574,489,057 downwards.
TCTGGTATCGAGAGTTGCATTTGCTGTAAAAATGCTCTACGCTCCTTTTTTGGAGCCTAACGCAGCATTTGTTTAAACTCTCGATACCAGAGTTAAATTTATGGTGCGGCCAGAAAAAAGCCCGCGGAGCGTTAACAGCCCTTTTACCGCCAAACTCCAAATCTAGGCCTATGATAGGAATGCTAAGAGAAATCCTGTACATAAAGGGTCTATTGCTTGCGGGCACTGCAAAGTGTGCCAACACATGGTAAAAAAACAATCTATAGTGGATAGATTTGGTAAAACGTGGGCCATCAAAGAACACATTAATTGTCAAAGCACCAACGTGATTTACTGTCTATCTTGCAGCAGCAATTTATATTACGTTAGTATGACTACATGCTGCCTTGGCACACGTATGACCGAGCATCTAAGTAATATAAGGACAGCCCAAAGGGATGTGGAGAATAAAAAACAAATTACAAGTGTAGCCAAACACTTTCTGCAATCCCATAATGGGAATACCAATGTAATGAAGTGTTGGGGTCTTGAAAGACTTAAACCTGGAATACGTGGAGGGCATACTGAACAGAGATTGCTAAAGATGGAAACCAAATGGGTTTTTAACTTGAACACTATCATGCCTAACGGCATGAATGAGTTTAACAATTACTGGGTGTATATCTAATATATTTATAAGCAATCACAGGTCATAGTTTATATCAATATATTTATTATCGGATATATAATATTTGACAGATGTCAGGCCATTAAGGCTTAATACAGGCTATTATCCTTGCAGATTTTATGTCCTGGGTAGTAACTTTAACTGATGATTTATATTATTACTTAGTTGTGTAACTATTGATACCCAATATGCCATGATGTTTTAGGAATATTTAATGGGCTATTCCCTACTTGGGGTTTACGAATATTACATACTTTGTTACCCCACTTTGGGATTTTATTAACCAATAAAAAAATAATTTTGACATCCTTTTCTGTAATGGATAATAACCCACATGTATTTGATTAACCCTCAGCATCGAGCTGATGTGGGATATGTTCTGGGTCCTTTACACATATATAAAAATAAATTAAAAAAAACTAATAGTAAAAATATTACCTAATAATCAGGCTAAGTTTGAACAGCAAATAGTGGCTACTTGTTTGTCTTGGAAGGTGGACACGTTTTTACACACTCCAGGCTCTAAACACATTCCCACTCTCAATAGTTAATAATGACCTGTGCACAAACATACTACTGGAATGCACCAATGATTATTCACCTAAGCATTTAATACAGAATTTATTATACTGACAGGCAAAGTAAGTATAACATTTTATCTGCTTACAATATCTTGGGGTTTACTAATATACCCAATATACTTTTATCCTGTGAGATATTGAATAAAGATCACTCCACTTAGTATATGGGGAAAGATAACTGTGTAGATACATGTTCCTGGTAGGATAGAATGAAGATACTTGTCCCGTAACCATTTATGGTATACTAGACTACATCTGTTTGTATTAGTATTTAATATATATAAGGGGAGATACATGCACAGATATGAATAACTCTGGCTACATTCCATTCCTGCTATACAATAGGTTTATTACCTTGTGCTGCATAATCATTTTTATACGTGACGATATTTTGCCTGATCAATAATATTTGCTTATGGGGCACAGTATCAGTTCGGTGAATATTTCAGTAATGTTGTACATTTGCAAACCGCTGCTTATATTTTATATTTATCAAGGTTTAACCCACAGTGAATGCAATGCGTGCATGGCCCGATATTGCTCCAATCAGTTTGCTCCTTGCCATTGCTCCAATCGGAGTACACTCTCCTGTGGGCGTGATGTAGGCCCTAAGCCGATTGGTTGAACAATAGGCAGAGATTTTTGGACGCTCCTGATTGGTTGTTGGTTACCGGTTCAGAGATATATCAAGCCCTGAACATTGAAGCCTCGGCTTAATCATTTAAATAATGAATGTTTAACATTGAGAAAGGCTAATATATAGCCGAAACGTGTTTGTACAGCACTTTCTAAACCGGCCATCCTTTCACTCCAGGCACCTGATGCCGATGTTTCCTGCTATCGGCCACGAAACAGAGGAGTGATAGGCGGCCATTATTCTTTTAACGGTTGTTAAATAGGTGGTTGTGGGCAGTTTAAATTGATTATCAGGGATGTTTATCCTGGTTTTAACCATTTAACATTAAAGTATGAATGTTTTTATACCTTATTACTAAATATTGAGTGAGAGTGAGTGCTACATTAACCCCTTACTTTCCTGTCCTGTATTATCCAGAGGTTCACTCTTGCCATCTATCAGCTATCCATATCCCAGGAGTAGAGAACTGGGAGGCAGATTTTCTAAGTCGACAGACTTTTCATCCGGGGGAGTGGGAACTCCATCTGGAGGTGTTTGCACAGTTGATTCAACTTTGGGGCAAATCAGAACTGGATCTTATGGCGTCTCGTCAGAACGCCAAACTTCCTTGTTACGGATCCAGGTCCAGGGATCCCAAGGCAGCGCTGATAGATGCTCTAGCAGCGCCTTGGTCTTTCAACCTGGCTTATGTGTTTCCACCATTTCCTCTGCTCCCTCGTCTGTTTGCCAAGATCAAGCAGGAGAGAGCTTTGGTGATTTTGATAGCACCTGCGTGGCCACGCAGGACTTGGTATGCAGATCTGGTGGACATGTCATCCCTTCCACCATGGACTCTACCGCTGAGGCAGGACCTTCTACTTTAGGGTCCTTTCAACCATCCAAATCTAATTTCTCTGCGTCTGACTGCTTGGAGATTGAACGCTTGATTTTATCAAAATGTGGTTTCTCCGAGTCGGTCATTGATACCTTAATTCAGGCTCGAAAGCCTGTCACCAGGAAAATTTATCATAACATATGGTGTAAATATCTTCATTGGTGTGAATCCAAGGGTTACTCATGGAGTAAAGTCAGGATTCCCAGGATATTATCTTTTCTCCAAGAAGGATTGGAGAAGGGATTGTCAGCTAGTTCCTTAAAGGGACAGATTTCTGCTCTGTCTATTCTTTTGCACAAGCGTCTGGCGGATGTTCCAGACGTTCAGGCGTTTTGTCCAGCTTTAGTTAGAATCAAGCCTGTGTTTAAACCTGTTGCTCCGCCATGGAGTTTAAATTTAGTTCTTAAAGTTCTTCAAGGGGTTCCGTTTGAACCTCTGCATTCCATAGATATCAAGCTTTTATATTGGAAAGTTCTGTTTCTGGTAGATATCTCTTCGGCTCGAAGAGTTTCAGAGTTATCTGCCTTGCAGTGTGATTCCCCTTATCTGATCTTCCATGCAGATAAGGTAGTTTTGCGTACCAAACCTGGGTTTCTTCCTAAGGTGGTATCTAATAAGAATATTAATCAGGAGATTGTTGTTCCGTCACTGTGTCCTAATCCTTCTTCAAAGAAAGAACGTCTTTTACACAATCTTGACGTGGTTCGTGCTTTAAAGTTTTATTTACAAGCTACTAAAGATTTTCGTCAAACATCTGCATTGTTTGTTGTCTACTCTGGACAGAGGAAAGGCCAAAAGGCTTCAGCAACTTCTCTTTCTTTTTGGTTAAGAAGTATAATCCGCTTAGCTTATGAGACTGCTGGCTAGCAGCCTCCTGAAACATTACAGCTCATTCCACTAGAGCGGTGGCTTCCACTTGGGCTTTTAAAAATGAGGCTTCTGTTGAACAGATTTGTAAGGCGGCGACTTGGTCTTCGCTTCATACTTTTTCTAAATTCTACAAATTTGATACTTTTGCGTCTTCAGAGGCTATTTTTGGGAGAAAGGTCTTACAGGCAGTGGTGCCTTCCGTTTAAGCTCCCTCCCTTCATCCGTGTCCTATAGCTTTGGTATTGGTATCCCACAAGTAATGGATGAATCCGTGGACTGGATACACCTTACAAGAGAATACAAAATGTATGCTTACCTGATAAATTTATTTCTCTTGTGGTGTATCCAGTCCACGGCCCGCCCTGTCATTTTAAGGCAGGTGTTTTTTATTTTTAAACTACAGTCACCACTGCACCCTATAGTTTCTCCTTTCTCTTGCTTGTCTTCGGTCAAATGACTGGAGGTGGCAGTTAGGGGAGGAGCTATATAGACAGCTCTGCTGTGGGTGATCCTCTTGCAGCTTCCTGTTGGGAAGGAGAATATCCCACAAGTAATGGATGAATCCGTGGACTGGATACACCACAAGAGAAATAAATTTATCAGGTAAGCATAAATTTTGTTTTTTCTAGACAAGCATTACCAAATGTGTCGCTCTTCCATTTGGCCTTGCAACAGCACCAAGAATATTCTCAAAGGTTCTCTGTGTCCTTCTATCTGTAATCAGAGAGCAGGGTATTGTGGTGTTTCCTTATTTGGATGAAATCTTGGTTCTAACTCAATCTTTTCATTTAGCAGAATCTCATACACAACAACTAATGTTGTTTCTTCAAATACATGGTTGGAGGATCAATTTACCAAAGAGTTTATTGATTCCTCAGACAAAGGTCACCTTCTTAGGTTTCCAGATAGATTCGGTGTCTATGACTCTTTATCTAACAGACAAGAGATGAATGAAATTGGTCTAAGCTTGTCTAAACCTTCAGTCTCTATCATTCCTTTCAGTGGCTATGTGCATGGAAGTTTTAGGTCTCATGATTGCAGCATTGCACGCAATCCCCTTTGCTCATTTTCATATGAGACCTCTACAGCTTTGCATGCTGGACCAGTAGTGCAGGGATTATACTCAGATATCACAGTTGATATACTTAAATCCCAACACTCAACTCTCTCTGACTTGGTGGTTAAACCATCACCTTATTGTTCAAGGGGCCTCCTTTGTTTGTCCTTCCTGGACTGTGATCACTACAGATGCAAGTCTTACAGGTTGGGGAGCTGTCTGGGGCTCTCTGACAGCACAAGGAGTTTGAAATCCTCAAGAGGTGAGGTTACCAATCAATATTTTCAGAGCTCTTCAGGCTTGGCCTCTATTGAAGAGAGAACTTTACATTCATTTTCAAACAGACAATATCATAACAGTGGCATATATCAATCATCAAGGGGGGACTCACAGTCCTTTAGCAATGAAAGAAGCTTCTCTGATACTTTCTGCGGAATCTAACTCTTGTCAAATCGCTTCGATTCATATCCCAGGTGTAGACAATTGAGAAGCTGATTATCTCAGCCGGATTATCTCATTCTCTGCATTTAGGGGAGTGGTCTCTCCATTCAGATGTGTTTTTTTCAACTTGTACAGATGTGAGGTCTTCCAGAAATAGATCTGATGGTCTCTCATCTGAACAAGAAACTACCCAGATGCCTTTCCAGGTCCAGGGATCCTCAGGCAGAAATGATGGATGCAGTTCCCTGGTTTTACCAACCTGCTTACATTTTTCCGCCTCTGGTTCTTCTTCCAAAGGTGATTTCCAAGTTCATAATGGAACATTCTTATGTGTTTCTGATAGCACCAGCATGGCCTCACAGGTTTTTGTATGCGGACCTTGTCTGAATGTCCAGTTGCCAGCCTTGGTCACTTCCTATAAGACCAGACCCTTCTGTCTCAAGGCCCAGTTTTCTATCAGGATCTCAAATCTCCAAATATGATGGCATGGAAATTGAATGCTTAGTTCTTAATCATAGAGGTTTCTCTGACTCAGTAATTAACACTGTGATACAGACCCATAAGTCTGTTTCAAGGAAGATTTATCATAGGGTTTGGAAAACTTATATTTCATAGTGTTCCACTCATGATTATTCTTGGCATTCTTTTAGAATTCCTAGGACTCTACAGTTTCTTCAGAATGGTTTGAATAAAGGTTTGTCTGCAAATACTTTGAAAGGACAAATCTCTGCTCTTTCTGTCTTATTTCATAGAAAGATTGCTAAGCTTCCTGATATTCACTGTTTTGTTCAGATTTTGATTCGTATCAAACCTCTTATTAAATCTAACTCCTCTCTGGAGTCTCAATTTGGTTTTAAACACTGTGCAGGCTCCTCCTTTTGATCCTATGCATTCTTTAGATATTAAACTACTATCTTGGAAAGTGTTATTTCTTTTGGCTATCTCTCCTGCTAGAAGAGTTTCTGAATTGTCTGCTCTCTCTTGTAAGTCTCCTTATATGATTTTTCATCCAGATAAAGCTGTTTTGCGGACTTCATTTAAATGTTTACCTAAAGTTGTGAATTCTAACAACATCAATAGGAAAATGATTTTCCTTCCTTGTGTCCTAATCCTAAGAATACTCTTGAAAGGTCTTTACATTCTTTGGATGTGGTAACAGCTTTGAAATATTATGTTGAGGCCACTAAAGATTTCAGAAATACTTCTAGTCTATTTGTTTTTTTTTCTGGTTCCAGAAAAGGTCATTTCCATGGCATCTTGATTGAAGCTTTTGATTCACAAAGCTTATTTGGAGGCAGGGCAGTCTACGCCTCAGCGAATTACAGCTCATTATACTAGATCAGTCTCCCGATCTTTCAAGAATGAAGCTTCAGTTGATCAAATTTGCAAAGCTGCAACTTGGCCTTCTTTGCATACATTTACTGTACTAAATGGTACCATTTTGATGTGTTTGCTTCTTTGGAAGCAGCATTTGGTAGAAAGGTTCTTCAGGCAGCTGTCTCAGTTTGATTCTAGTGCCTATGATTTGAGATTTCTTTTTTTTTTTTTAAGAAAACAATTATTTTTTGGATTTAATTTCTCAGCGGAAATAGCTGCTTTTATTGTATCCCTCCCTCTCTAGTGACTCGTGGACTTCCACATCTTGGGTATTATATCCCATACGTCACTATTTCATGGACTCTTGCCACCTATATGAAAGACAACATAATTTATGTAAGAACTTACCTGATAAATTCATTTCTTTCATAGTGGCAAGAGTCCATGAGACCCACCCAATTTTTGGGGGGTTATGATTTTTTTATATAAAGCACTTTATTTACCCTGTTCCTCTTTTTATGCTTTTATTCCTTTTACACCTCACTAATTTGGCTATATGTTAAACTGAGGTAAGAATGAGGTGGGAGGTGTATTTATAGGCATTTGAGGTTTGGGAAACTTTGCCTCCTCTTGGTAGGAATGTATATCCCATACGTCACTAGCTCATGGACTCTTGCCACCATGAAATAAATGAATTTATCAGGTAAGTTCCTACATAAATTATGTTTTTTCACTGGTCTGCAGGGCTGACAGAGGAGTGTAAGAGGTAATTTAGCTGCTCTGGTGAGAAGCTGTGGCTGTTTCACATATCCTGTTCCTGTAAGTCCTCTCTCTGTCTGTTCTGATGACAATAATAATAATAATAATAGTAATAAAATATAGAGAGACAGATATGCAAGAGTGAAATGAGAGGTAGAGAGTTCTCCTGTTAGGTCAGGACTAGTCAAGAACAAAAGTCAAAGTTGCCTGCTAGCTGACTTACAGGGGAGTCAATTAAAGAGGAACACTGGTGGATGGTATTTCATTGTTCCATTTTTCAGGTAACACATGAATGAACCTTATGCTTTGCCAACGTTGTGAAATTGGCCACTTATTTTGTGTTTCAAAAGCAAAGAATTTTGCAAAATAAGGTGTAGTTTTTTGTTTTTTGCACTTGTTCAAATCCAAATGCTCATGTTTAATTCAAACATTTAAGCACAAATAAATATTTATATTTAGAAAAAAACAAATATTTGCTCTTATATAAGGTACAATATTTAATCAATTTTTAATGGAAATTAAACTAAAGAATTATCTTTCATGAATCAGATAGAATATACAATTTCCAACAACTTCCAATTTACATTTATTATCTAATTTGCTTCATTCTCTTGGTATCCTTTCTTGAAAATAATACCTAGGTCGGCTTAGGAGCTGGTGGCTGCACATATATACCTCTTTTCATTGGCTTACTGATGTGTTCAGCTAGCTCCCGGTAGTGCATTGCTGTTGCTTTAACAAAAAGGTACCAAGAAAATTAAGCAAATTTGAAAGTTGTTTATTAAAGGGACATGAAACCCAATATTTGAATGTTTGTATTCCCCATTGGCTGCTTATTTTTGTTTCTAAGTTACCCTATGAGAAGTCTGCAAATAAAAACAACTCTTACTTACATATTTATTTTTATTTGCAAGTAAAAAGCATAATGTATCTCTTTGCAAACTATGTGCAATGAAACATAACACAGCATATTAGAATAAAGGAAATATATTTGATCCTGTGTAATTTTAAATGTTTTTTTCTTATTTTTTAGGCTATCGTCATATTTTTTATGTAACATTTCTAATTTTGATGAAAATACAATCATCGATTTCCTACAACTGTTTAAAGAAATAAACCAGAAATTGAGCAGCGTGAGAGGTATGTTGCTTTTGTTCATAAACTACATGAACCGTAACTAAGAAAGTTGATTTCGCTTTTCGTTCCTAAAATATTTGACTCAGATATTCATCCATTTACACCCCAGCTAATATTTCTTCTTAAAACTATAACTGAGCAGGTTTTTTTTATTTTATTCTTATCACTCTTTATACTCATTTGATATAAATGTAAGCATGTAGGATCAGATTACAAGTGGAGTGCTAAATTATAATAAGTGACTGGTTAATGCTATGGCTCCAAAAATTAACCAGAGATTAGATCTCTGGTTATTTTTCTAAAAGTGGCCCAAACACCCTCAAAATATAGGGCATTATAGTTTTTGATTTATTAAAAAAAAACGTACCTTTTTTTTAATAAAAAAACTGCACTAGGCAGTTTTGGGGCTTTAAAGATGGCGCAAGTGGGGTGTTAGAAAACAAAGGCACTGAAAAGTGCCTTTACATTATGGTCTATGGGAACTGTGTGTTCCCTGTAAATATATGCTTATATACATATACAGTAAGTTCCCAGAAAAGGATAAGCACAGTCTTACAAATCTTCACAGCTGCCAGGGTGCACTTCAAAAATCAATTCAGAGTCCCATCAAGAAAAGGCACTCACTTGTCTTCATAAAACATAACATTTATTGCATCAATAAAACAGAGACATAACGTTTCGGTGTTATCTAACACCCTTGTCAAATGTCACAGAATCGGTTCAAAAAGCAAAACATATAACCCAGATCACCTTTACCTGCCTTATATACTTACAAAAGTCTATTAGCTCTGTTAAACTGCGTCATCACCGATCAGCCCATACACAAAAGGATATCAGCCCATACAAAAAATTACTATCCCTAGTATATACAATATATATATTTTTTAGAATTGTATATAATAGGGGTAGTGATTTTTTTTTTGTAGGGGCTGATATCCTTTTGTGTATGGGCTGATATCCTTGTGTCCTAAGTAGTTAATAACAAGTGACATGACAAATGGCTGTCTGATAATGATATGACATGATAAATGACTGTCTGATAATGACTTATGCACAATATTTGTCGTTTGACTCTTGCTATTCTATAACATGCGTGAGCACTTCTGACTACTGATTTAAAGATTTGGTAATATAGTCCCACTTTAGAAGATCAGCGTATTGGGTTGTACATGACGTTTCTGTGTATTCATTGTCATGACAACCTGGTAGGAGCTGATTGGTGATGACTCACCACGTTAACGTTCATACGTGATGACATCACTATGAGGAAGTTTAACGGAGCTAATAGACTTTTGTAAGTATATAAGGCAGGTGAAGGTGTTCTGTGTTATATGTTTTTAGTTTCTGTTTTTTTAACCAATTCTGTGACATTTGACAAAGGTGTTAGATAAGACCGAAACGTTATGTCTCTGTTTTATTGATGCAATAAATGTTATGTTTTGTGAAGACCAGTGAGTTCCTTTTCTTTATGGGACACGTATATACATATATTTATGTATTCAAATGTGTATATACACATATTAACACGTAAATATATATGTATATAATGATATACACATATATTTACAAATTGCTGTGCTACTTACAACCTGCGCTGTACGAGTTCTATTGCTGTGTCTCCCTGCATCAGAACAAGCCTATGTAAGCGAGCATTGCTTTCAACTTGTAATACCAGTGCACATTAGTGTGCTTTGGTAATTTCTAAGTGGAGCTCTAATATCACTTTCAAGAAAGCAATATTTAGCGTTCCACTTGTAATCTGGCCCGTAACGTTAAACTGCCTCATCATAGGGTCAAATAAATAAAATATGATGCTTATAAACTATTTATATAGAATTTTAGAAAAAATTGTATTTTGAAGAACCCTTTTCTGTATAAAGATTAATAAACATGATGATGACTAGGCATGTGCATTCGGACTATTAATTAGAAAACAAATACCGAATATCACCACCGCCAGCAACATTCGGCTATTTCCAGAACTGGATTTTTTCTTGTGAAAGTGCAACAAACCAAGATCTGGATTTTTACAGTTCTTAGTATGTTGCACATTCCCAAGAAGAAATCCGGCTCTAAAAATAGCCGAATGCTGCTGACGGTGGTCATATTCAGTATTTGTTTCCTAATGAATAGTCCAATTATACATGCCTAAGGATGACATATCTTGTATATATGATTATGGAATAAAGTAATATTCTCCAGAACATTTTCCTATAGGAAGACTATTTCAATTTAGGGGGAATGGAGTAAATTAATTAATTCAAGGAAATAATGTTTAAAGGGACAGTCTAGTCAAAATTAAACTTTCATGATTCAGATAGGGAATGCAATTTAAAAAAAACTTTCCAAATTACTCTTACCATCAAATTTGCTTTCTTCTTTTTGTATTCTTTGTTAAAAGCTAAACCTAGGTAGGCTCATATGCTAAGCCCTCATATTTTCTAAGCCCTTGAACGCCGACTCTTATCTAATTTTCACAGTTTTTCACAGCTATACAGCACTAGTCCATGCCATATAGTAAACATTGTGCTCACTCCCCTGGAGTTATTTATAAGTCAGCACTGATTGGCTAAAATGCAAGTCTGCCAAAATAACTGAAATAAGGTGGCAGTCTGCATAGGCTTAGATGCAATGTAATCACAGGGGTAAAAAGTGTATTAATATAACAATGTTGGTTATGTAAAACTGGGGAGTGGGTAATAAAGGGATTATCTATCTTAGACTGTAATTGACTGTCCCTTTAAGTTCCAACCAGGCATAACTATTTATAGAGGAACTAACTCTACTTAAAGGAAGTCACTATTTTTATAGAATTTCCTGATAAAATTGCATGACACAGGGAATTAAGAGTATGAAGCCAAGTGTGCTCCCACTAGTTATATGGAATTTCATGTGCCTCCTTCAGATTCATCTAATTAGTACTTTTAAAAATAAAACAAGGTTAACAATGTTCATGGATGATGCCATTAGCACCTGTGTAATATTGGTAACACTAACATAGGTACCAGCATTACAGTGACCAGGGTCAGAAACTACATAGCAACTTGTAGTAGTAACCAGCCATCAGACACTGATATTCTTTTCTCCAACATTGGTGTGTCCGGTCCACGGCGTCATCCATTACTTGTGGGAAATGTTCTCCCCCACAGGGAAAGGCAAGGAGAGCACACAGCAAGAGCTGTCCATATAGCTCCCCCTCTGGCTCCGCCCCCCAGTCATTCTCCTTGCCGCTCTGAACAAATACTCTGGTCCAAGCCAGAAAACCTGTGACTAGAAAGATTTACCATCAAATATGGAAAAAATATATCTGTTGGTGTGAATCCAAAGGATTCTCCTGGAGTAAGATTAAAATTCCAAAGATTCTCTCCTTTCTCCAAGAAGGTTTGGATAAAGGATTGTCAGCTAGTTCTCTAAAAGGACAGATTTCTGCATTGAAAAAAGTGTAAGCAGGGATAGAGGCGCCAATGGTGCAGGTAAATGGTGGTACAGATGGCAATAATAGCCCAATATACACAGAGTACTCACATTTATTGAAGGCACTCACTCACAGTAATGTGAGTACTCTGTGTATATTGGGCTATTATTGCCATCTGTACCACCATTTACCTGCACCATTGGCGCCTCTATCCCTGCTTACACTTTTTAGATTTCCTCCTTTTGGATGCTGATAGAGAGCTGCTTCCGTGTTCAGCCAGCTGGATTGCTGTTAAAACCCAGCCTGTGTCTACCGGCACAACTGAGTGCCTCCTCTTATTGTGAGTACCTAGTGTTCACATACGTTTGATATACCAAAAGCTCCATTGATCTGCACCATTGGCGCCTCTTCCTTGTTGCTTTTTCTTAACAGATTTCTGCATTATCCGTCTTGTTGCACAAACGACTGGCAGCTTTGCCAGATGTACAAGCTTTTGTTCAGGCTTTGGTTAGAATCAAGCCTGTTTACAGACCCATGACTCCTCCTTGGAGTCTAAATTTAGTTCTTTCAGTTCTTCAAGGGGTTCCGTTTGAACCTTTACATTCCATAGATATTAAGTTACTATCTTGGAAAGTTCTGTTTTTGGTTGCTATTTCTTCTGCTAGAAGAGTTTCTGAATTATCTGCTTTGCAGTGTGATCCACCCTATCTGGTGTTCCATTCAGATAAGGTTGTTTTGCGTACTAAGCCTGGTTTTCTTCCAAAAGTTGTTTCCAACGAGAACATCAACCAGGAAATAGTTGTTCCTTCTTTGTGTCCGAATCCAGTTTCAAAGAAGGAACGTTTATTACACAATTTAGATGTTGTTCGTGCTTTAAAGTTCTATTTAGAAGCAACAAAAGATTTTAGACAAACCTCATCCTTGTTTGTCGTTTACTCTGGTAAGAGGAGAGGTCAAAAAGCTACTGCTACCTCTCTCTCTTTCTGGCTGAAAAGCATTATCCGCTTGGCTTATGAGACTGCCGGACGGCAGCCTCCTGACCGTATCACAGCTCACTCTACTAGGGCTGTGGCTTCCACATGGGCCTATAAGAACGAGGCTTCTGTTGACCAGATATGTAAGGCAGCGACTTGGTCTTCTCTGCACACTTTTGCCAAATTCTACAAATTTGATATTTTTGCTTCTTCGGAGGCTGTTTTTGGGAGAAAGGTTTTGCAAGCCGTGGTGCCTTCTGTTTAGGTAACCTGATTTGCTCCCTCCCTTCATCCGTGTCCTAAAGCTTTGGTATTGGTTCCCACAAGTAATGGATGACGCCGTGGACCGGACACACCAATGTTGGAGAAAACAGAATTTATGCTTACCTGATAAATTACTTTCTCCAACGGTGTGTCCGGTCCACGGCCCGCCCTGGTTTTTTTTTTTTTTTTGTAATCAGGTTGAAAAATTTTTCTTTATACACTACAGTCACCACGGCACCCTATAGTTTCTCCTTTTTCTCCTAACCGTCGGTCGAATGACTGGGGGGCGGAGCCAGAGGGGGAGCTATATGGACAGCTCTTGCTGTGTGCTCTCCTTGCCTTTCCCTGTGGGGGAGAACATTTCCCACAAGTAATGGATGACGCCGTGGACCGGACACACCATTGGAGAAAGTAATTTATCAGGTAAGCATAAATTCTGTTTTAGTGCTCTTTCTCTAAGTGATAATTGTGAGAGTATGATCCAATCACTAAAAAAGGAACAGCTATGAAAAAATAGATTGTATTCCTAGTGACTGTCTTATAGTGACTTGCAATCCTCTTATTTGAGTCCCTTTCTCTCTCTCTCCTCTTTTCTGAGTCCCTCTCATTTTCCCTCCACCTCTAACTTTCTCTAACTTATCCATAACTACCTCTTCCTCTTGGAATAACTCTCTGATACCCCTCTCACTGTCTCCTCCCTTTGACTTCTTACTCCCTCTCTCACTATTTCTGTCCTTTTTGCTCCTTGATTCCACTCTCCCCCTCTGAAATGTTCTGTGCCTTCAGCCTCAGACAAATCTTTATTTATTGATGCATTTGTCAGAATCCTGAGTATTTGAATGAACCAGGGTATTGAATAGAACAAGGAATGACATAATGTGTTGCTTGTTATTGACATTTGTTTCTGTGCCAAAATAAAGGGACAAGAAACAGGGGGAAATGGTACGGAGCTGAGATTGTTTGACTGATCAGCTCATTATTTTGCATTGATGTAAAGTGTGGTCTGACCATTCATGTGCCCAACGTCCCCCTTCCAATCCTGACAGAGTATTACTAATGATGGCTGTTAGGGACAACAACTCATGAATTAAATACCCTATGTGCTTGTCCAATCCACTTTTAACCTAGCATAGGTAGGTGGGAGACTAGGGGAAGCTCAGTCATCTTTAATCACTTTGACTTGAGTTTTTGGAAAGTGCAGTTGTACACATTTGACATTGCCTCAAATACAATCATTAACATCTATTGTATTTGTTGTAGTTTTTTCAGTGCTATTGCTAGTAGAGAAAGTGTGTGGTCTGTGTTTTATTTTTTCTTGAAAAATCATATATAGGCCTCTGCATTCTGTGCGTACATTATTATATTTTTCTCTGTTGAGCAGAGATAGTTGTATCATTAATTTTACTGGACTGGTAGGGTTCCTTTCTGAGTCCTACCTATGCATAGCTTGCATTTTTCTTTATAAAATAGATAATAATTGCTGGCTATTTCACACATTTGCATACCTATACTATAGTTAGTAGTTTATATAGATTAGATAAAGCTTGCATACTTCTAATATAATCCAAATACATTTTATTGCAGTGGGGGAACCGTGGACTCCTGCTAGTTTGCTCTATAAGCTAGGCTTTGTTGTTTAGCAGCATATTTTTTAATTTTTGTCTATAATATATAATAATAATTTCTTTGTGGCTGGCCATTGCACACAATGCATTTACTAGTTACTATTAGTGTATATCTTAAATATAGTATTACCACTATAATTCAATTTTTTTTATTGCAGTGGGTAGGCTCCTGTCAGTTTGCTCTATAAACTAGACTTTGTCATCTAGCAGCAGACCTTTTAATTTGTGGCTAAAATATATAATAATAATTTCTTAGTTGATGGCTGGCTATTGCACACAGTGCATATAGCTAATATTCAGTAGTACTGCTATAATTAAAGTGTTGTTTATTGTGGGGGCATTATACTATGACTTACAGTGGGGCAAAAAAGTATTTAGTCAGACACCAATTGTGCAAGTTCTCCCACTTAAGAAGATGAGAGAGGCCTGTAATTTTCATCATAGGTATACCTCAACTATGAGAGACAAAATGTGGAAACAAATCCAGACAATCACATTGTCTGATTTGGAAAGAATTTATTTGCATATTATGGAGGAAAATAAGTATTTGGTCACCTACAAACAAGCAAGATTTCTGGCTCTCACAGACCTGTATCTTCTTCTTTAAGAGGCTCCTCTGTCCTCCACTCATTACCTGTATTAATGGCACCTGTTTGAACTTGTTATCAGTATAAAAGACATCTGTCCACAACCTCAAATAGTCACACTCCAAACTCCACTATGGTGAAGACCAAAGAGCTGTCGTAGTACACCAGAAACAAAATTGTAGACCTGCACCAGGCTGGGAAGACTGAATCTGCAATAGGCAAGCAGCTTGGTGTGAAGAAATCAACTGTGGGAGCAATAATTAGAAAATGGAAGACATACAAGACCACTGATAATCTCCCTCGATCTGGGGCTCCACGCAAGATCTCACCCGTGGGGTCAAAATGATCACAAGAACGGTGAGCAAACATCCCAGAACCACACGGGGGGACCTAGTGAATGACCTGCAGAGAGCTGGGACCAACGTAACAAAGGCTACCATCAGTAACACACTACGCCGCCAGGGACTCAGATCCTGCAGTGCCAGGCGTGTCCCCCTGCTTAAGCCAGTACATATCCGGGCCCGTCTGAAGTATGCTAGAGAGCATTTGGATGATCCAGAAGCGGATTGGGAGAATGCCATATGGTCAGATGAAACCAAAGTAGAACTGTCTGGTAGAAACACAACTCGTAGTGTTTGGAGGAGAGAGAATGCTGAGTTGCAACCAAAGAACACCATACCTACTGTGAAGCATGGGGGTGGCAACATAATGCTTTGGGGCTGTTTCTCTGCAAAGGGAACAGGACGACTGATCCGTGTACATGAAAGAATGAATGGGGCCATGTATCGTGAGATTTTGAGTGCAAACCTCCTTCCATCAGCAAGGGCAGTGAAGATGAAACGTGGCTGGGTCTTTCAGCATTACAAAGATCCCAAACACACCGCCCGGGCAACAAAGGAGTGGCTTCGTAAGAAGCATTTCAAGGTCCTGGAGTGGCCTAGCCAGTCTCCAGATCTCAACCCCATAGAAAACATTTGGAGGGAGTTGAAAGTCTGTGTTGCCCCAGCGACAGCCCCAAAACATCTCTGCTCTAGAGGAGATCTGCATGCAGGAATGGGCCAACATACCAGCAACAGTGTGTGACAACCTTGTGAAGACTTACAGAAAACATTTGACCTCTGTCATTGCCAACAAAGGATATATAACAAAGTATTGAGATGAACTTTTGATATTGACCAAATACTTATTTTCCACCATAATTTGCAAATAAATTCCTTCCAAATCAGACAATGTGATTGTCTGGATTTGTTTCCACATTTTGTCTCTCATCGTTGAGGTATACCTATGATGAAAATTACAGGCCTCTCTCATCTTCTTAAGTGGGAGAACTTGCACAATTGGTGGCTGACTAAATACTTTTTTGCCCCACTGTATGTTTATGCCAACATTTTAAAGTTTTCACCAAAACACACTGTACACAATTTCCATAAAGTCCCTTTTTGTATGTCAGACAGACCAGCAACAAACTACTAGTAGCAATTATATTATTCTGTAATTAAATTGTAGGTCACTGAGAGGTTACTATGTTTCCTGATGACCTCACAACCACCAGTAGTGCCACTACCCCCAGTTACTACCAGTGTCTGCTTTTACTTGTCTAATGAGCAGAAGTAGGTTAAACACTGTTTCCTCTGCTTCACAGAGTCATATATAATCTTCAAGGCCTTTGTCTGCTGCTTTGGCTCAAATATCTAGAGAAGAGGCCACAGCAGGAGATATGCAGGACCCACCCCAGGGCTAGTAGCAGCAGCATAAGTAAGAACAACTGATCCTGCACACAGCTGGGAGCACATAAGAAAACTGGGTGCCAAATTGTAAAATCCAATACTTTATTCCAACATATTAAAAGAATACACATTAGTAGCAGTAAGGGTCATCTAAGTCCACCCATAAAACTAAACTGGACAGTGAAGGAAACTGAAGGTGTAGGCCCTGAATTTGCATTGTTTTGGTCGATAACTAGTAGTAGAATTGGAACAAGGTTGGAGGTTACCAAGTAGATCTGTGTACACATCAGCTCTTTAGACAGTCTACTCCCAAAACCACCTGCATCAGTATTTGGCCCAGTGTCACCATCAGTTCTATCACTGCTAGTTCCACAACTGTCCTCATTCTTTCCATATTTTATAGCTGCAGCCGGGTGGGTTTAACAGAATCTGAAACGTTGTCTCAGGTGTAGTAGATGCAGGTGTAGTAGATGATCTCATAGTGACAAGCAGTCAGGGAGAAGAGGGAATTATTAAACAGTTTTCTCTGGTCTCAGGTTTGGGAGATATTATTGTGACTCCCAGTATGTCAGATGCTTTTAATTTAAATGTATTCTTTGAATTCTCTTTCTTAAAATGATTGCAGTTCTTGTATGTTCTCCTGTCTCAGCATTGTAAAAAATGTTTTTTTTAATTTTTGGCATCCCATAATGTACGTTTTACTCTAAAATTCGTTTTATAAATTAGTTTTTTATTGTCTTCCCACTGGAAATAGCATTATGTACAAATTTTGTTATGACGAGCCGAATGCCAACATATGCAGACAAAACATATTTTTGGCTCTTGCACATGTCTAATATCTACAAGTCCTGGAATAATAAAATGACAATGCAATAGTACTTATTCTTTTAAGTGAGCAGTAGATTTTTTTCTGACAAATTTTAAAATGTCATTTAATTTTGCAGGCCCCCTTAACTTTTGCACATGCTCAGTAGTAGCTGGTGCCTCAGAAAGTGTGAATATAAAAAGATTGGGCACTTTTTGATAAAATAAGTAAATTTGTATGTGTTTTAAAACTGCATGCTTTATCTTATCATTTAAGTTTAATTATGATTTTAGTATCCCTTTAATAATATTTTTCAGTATCCCTGCATTAAAATGGCATTTTCATGTTGAAATGTAGTATCAAACATAAAAAATGTGGCATAACTATTGTTTTCATTCACATTTTTATCTTGTGTGTCATAAAACTAAACTAAAGTTTTTGTAGTCAAAAACAAAAATCATAATTTTAATGTAAACTTTGTATTTACAGATGAAACAACTGGAAAAACCTGTCTGATGAAAGTTTTACTACAGCCGAATCAAAAAACTTCTGATACTGCTGAAAAGCTTCTAAGGTTTGCCGAAGAGACAGGGGATTTGGCTGATCTGCTTAATGCACAATACACTGATGATACCTACCATGGTGAGTAAATGAAATGATTGATTTGGATGCCTCAAAATAATAAAAACAAAATTTATGCTTACCTGATAAATGTATTTCTCTCTGGATATGGTGAGTCCACGGAATCATCATTTACTGTTGGGAATACCACTCCTGGCAAGCAGGAGGAGGCAAAGAGCACCCCAGCAAAGCTGTTAAATGTCACTTCCGGGGCGGAGCCAGCTATCAACGGAGCAAGTCGCATATCTTAGGAGCTCCTGCCATACACTATAATTATAAAGTTTATACCATCTATACTAGTCATTTATAACTCTATCTTAGAGATCCATATTGCAAGCTATCTTGTGGTTATTATTGGAAGGACTTTGCAACGCTAAACATCTTGTTTTCTCTCAACTCCTGCTCTCTACCTTCTGAGGAGATACCGGGCATATGAAACATGGCCGCGCTCCTTCTAATTCAGCTAAAGGACCTACTGGACAGGCACAATGAAGCTCTTTTGGAGGTAGTAGCTGAGGCTTTCAGACCTCTCACTGTTCATACTACTGCTCTGGCTGCTCTAACTACTTGTGAAAATATGAGTGCGGCAGACACGTTTGGCCCGAGGCAGGCGCCATCTTTAACCCTAACACCAGGACATTTCTTATTGCACTATAGTAAGAAGGAGATTGCTGGCAGAGAACTAGGTTCCGCTTCCATATTACAGGAGCCACAACTAGATGCGCTCTACAAAGATGGAGAAGAGGTAGCGCTGACAGACACCCTTCGTCGCATTACAGGATGGCTTTGGGCGGGAGACTCACGCATGGCTGCCACTTCCCAGCTACCCCGCCAACTTCTCCATACGGCATGTGACTCAGGCCGCCCTATTGATCCATGGCTTAACCTTTCTTACATGGAACCAACTACGTGGAAAGACTTACCTAGAGGTAATCAGCACCATAGTAATTGCGGGGTAGTTTTGGCTCAGAGGCTAGCGATGCAGGGAAATTCATCACATTTTTCCAGGGCCGGTATCGGCTAAATCATATTCTCCCAGTTGGACTCCTACAGCGGTAAAATACCCTGAGACAGACATGTCTGCATTTTACCGGAACGTTCTACAATTGTGCTTGCTCTGGGACTCGGCACATAACAGCTACCGGGGTAACAGAGGATCGGATGAGAGATCTTGTGATTGACACTCTGGACATTTTGTTATATTCACATGATTACCTTAAATCTGCACCTACATTGATACGGTTACGCTTGAGATCGGTTCACCTATTTAAAATCTGCCATGTTTTTCCTGTTCTCCCTGAGTATTGGGTTTGGTGACACATGTTCTGCATAGTTTTCTCTGACCAAATATTTATGCACTGCCTTCTTATATCATGATTTGTCGCATAGAATCAGTATCTGTTGGGATTAATTTTATTTTACATGCTGGTTCTTAATTTTCAGTACTACTATATATGTTTTTAACATGTGCTGGATGTGTGCTAGACACTGTATGTCTAAATGATTTTTCTTCTGTTAAGTGTGATCAGTCCACGGGTCATCATTACTTGTGGGATATTATCTGCTCCCCTACAGGAAGTGCAAGAGGATTCACCCAGCAGAGTTGCTATATAGCTCCTCCCCTCTACGTCACCTCCAGTCATTCTCTTGCACCCAGCAACTAGATAGGTCGTGTGAGAGGACTATGGTGATTATACTTAGTTTTATATCTTCAATCAAAAGTTTGATATTTTAAAATAACACCGGAGTGTGTTATTACCTCTCTGGCAGAGTTTGAGGAAGAATCTACCAGAGTTTTGCTATGATTTTAGCCGGAGTAGTTAAGATCATATTGCTGTTCTCGGCCATCTGAGGAGTGAGGTAAACTTCAGATCAGGGGACAGCGGGCAGATGAATCTGCATAGAGGTATGTAGCAGTTTTTATTTTCTGACAATGGAATTGATGAGAAAATCCTGCCATACCGATATAATGTCATGTATGTATACTTTACACTTCAGTATTCTGGGAGAATGGTACTTCACTAGAATTACACTGTAAGAAAGACATAAGCTGTTTAATAACTAGAGATTATGTTTAATGTTTTTGCTGGAATGTAAAATCGTTTTCATTTACTGAGGTACTGAGTGAATAAATGTTTGGGCACTATTTTTCCACTTGGCAGTTGCTTAAATCTGTTTTTTCTGTCAGTTTCTGTTCTCCCTCACTGCTGTGTGTGTGGGGGAGGGGCGCTTTTACTATGCATCAAATATTTCAGTCAGCATAATTTCTCTCAGCAGAGCTGTGAGAATTATAGTTTGACTGAGATAAAAACGTTTGTTCTGTAATTTGTTTCCTGCTTTCAGAAATTGTTATCTTTGCTAATGAGATTAAACCTTTGCTAAAGTTGTGTTGTTTAATTGCTGAGGGGAACAATCCTTTGCTAAAACTGTATATTCTGACAAAGATTGATGCTATAACTTAATTATTTTAACTGTTATAATTTTTTTCTGTGCTTCTTAAAGGCACAGTTCGTTTTCATATTATTTGTAAATTACTTTGAAAAGTATTTTCAAGTTGCTGTTTATTTGCTAGTGTGTTAAACATGTCTGATTCAGAGGAATATCTCTGTGCTATATGTGTTAATGCCAAAGTGGAGCCCAATAGAAATGTATGTACTAAATGTATTGATGCTACTTTAAAAAACAGTCAATCTGTACAAATTGAACATATTTCACCAAACAACGAGGGGAGAGTTATGCCGACTAACTCGCCTCACGTGTCAGTACCTGCATCTCCCGCTCAGGAGGTGCGTGATATTGTAGCGCCGAGTACATCTGGGCGGCCATTACAAATCACATTACAAATCACATTACAAGATATGGCTACTGTTATGACTGAAGTTTTGGCTAAACTAACAGAACTAAGAGGTAAACGTGATCACTCTGGGGTGAGAACAGAGTGCGCTGATAATGCAAGGGCCATGTCTGATACTGCGTCACAGTTTGCAGAACGTGAAGACGGAGAGCTTCATTCTGTGGGTGACGGTTCTGATCCAAATAAACTGGACTCAGACATTTCAAATTTTAAATTTAAGCTTGAGAACCTCCGTGTGTTACTAGGGGAGGTATTAGCGGCTCTGAATGATTGTAACACAGTTGCAATCCCAGAGAAAATGTGTAGGTTGGATAAATATTTTGCGGTACCGACGAGTACTGACGTTTTTCCTATACCTAAGAGACTTACTGACATTGTTACTAAGGAGTGGGATAGACCCGGTGTGCCTTTCTCACCCCCTCCTATATTCAGAAAGATGTTTCCAATAGACGCCGCCACACGGGACTTATGGCAAATGGTCCCTAAGGTGGAGGGAGCAGTTTCTACTTTAGCTAAGCGTACCACTATCCCAGTGGAGGATAGCTGTGCTTTTTCAGATCCAATGGATAAAAAATTAGAGGGTTACCTTAAGAAAATGTTTGTTCAACAAGGGTTTATATTGCAACCTCTTGCATGTATTGCGCCTGTCACGGCTGCAGCAGCATTTTGGTTTGAGTCTCTGGAAGAGACACTTCAATCATCCACACTAGATGACATCACACACAAACTTAAATTCCTTAAGTTAGCTAATTCATTTATTTCAGATGCCGTAGTACATTTAACTAAACTTGCGGCTAGAAATTCAGGATTCGCCATTCAGGCACGCAGAGCTCTGTGGCTGAAATCCTGGTCAGCTGATGTTACGTCTAAATCTAAATTGCTTAATATTCCTTTCAAAGGGCAGACCTTATTCGGGCCCGGCTTGAAAGAGATTATTGCTGACATTACAGGAGGTAAAGGTCATGCCCTGCCTCAGGACAAGGCCAAAGCCAAGGCTAGACAGTCCAATTTTCGTTCCTTTCGTAATTTCAAAGCAGGAGCAGCATCAACTTCCTCTGCACCAAAACAGGAAGGAGCTGTTGCTCGCTACAGACAAGGCTGGAAACCTAACCAGTCCTGGAACAGGGGCAAACAGGCCAGAAAACCTGCTGCTGCCCCTAAGACAGCATGAATTGAGGGCCCCCGATCCGGGACCGGATCTAGTGGGGGGCAGACTTTCCCTCTTTGCCCAGGCTTGGGCAAGAGATGTTCAGGATCCCTGGGCGTTAGAGATCATATCTCAGGGATACCTTCTGGACTTCAAATCCTCTCCCCCAAGAGGGAGATTTCATCTGTCAAGGTTGTCAACAAACCTAACAAAGAAGGAAGCGTTTCTACGCTGCGTACAAGATCTTTTATTAATGGGAGTGATCCATCCAGTTCCGCGGTTGGAACTAGGACAAGGGTTTTACTCAAATCTGTTTGTAGTTCCCAAAAAAGAGGGAACCTTCAGGCCAATCTTGGATTTAAAGATCCTAAACAAATTCCTAAGAGTTCCATCGTTCAAGATGGAAACTATTCGAACATTTTTGCCCATGATCCAAGAGGGTCAGTACATGACCACAGTGGATTTAAAGGATGCTTACCTTCACATACCGATTCACAAAAGCCATTACCGGTATCTAAGGTTTGCCTTTTTAGACAGGCATTACCAGTTTGTAGCTCTTCCATTCGGACTGGCTACGGCTCCAAGAATCTTCACAAAGGTTCTGGGCACTCTTCTGGCGGTACTAAGACCGCGAGGAATTTCAGTAGCTCCGTACTTAGACGACATACTGATACAAGCTTCAAGCCTTCAAACTGCCAAATCTCATACAGAGATAGTACTGGCATTTCTAAGGTCGCATGGATGGAAAGTGAACGAAAAGAAAAGTTCTCTCTTTCCACTCACAAGAGTTCCCTTCCTGGGGACTCTGATAGATTCTGTAGAAATGAAGATTTACCTGACAGAGGACAGGTTAACAAAACTTCAAAGTGCATGCCGTGTCCTTCATTCTATTCAACACCCGTCAGTAGCTCAATGCATGGAGGTAATCGGACTAATGGTAGCAGCAATGGACATAGTTCCTTTTGCACGCCTACATCTCAGACCACTGCAACTGTGCATGCTAAGTCAGTGGAATGGGGATTACTCAGATTTGTCCCCCACTCTAAATCTGAATCAAGAGACCAGAAATTCTCTTCTATGGTGGCTTTATCGGCCACATCTGGCCAGGGGAATGCCATTCAGCAGGCCAGACTGGTCAATTGTAACAACAGACGCCAGCCTACTAGGTTGGGGCGCTGTCTGGAATTCTCTGAAGGCTCAGGGACTATGGAATCAGTAGGAGAGTCTTCTTCCAATAAACATTCTGGAATTGAGAGCAGTCCTCAATGCTCTTCTGGCTTGACCCCAGTTAACAACTCGGGGGTTCATCAGGTTCCAGTCGGACAACATCACGACTGTAGCTTATATCAACCATCAGGGAGGGACAAGAAGCTCCCTAGCAATGATGGAAGTATCGAAGATAATTCGCTGGGCAGAGTCTCACTCTTGCCACCTGTCTGCAATCCACATCCCGGGAGTGGAGAACTGGGAGGCGGATTTCTTAAGTCGTCAGACTTTTCATCCGGGGGAGTGGGAACTTCATCCAGAGGTCTTTGCCCAAATACTTCGACGTTGGGGCAAACCAGAGATAGATCTCATGGCGTCTCGACAGAACGCCAAGCTTCCGCGCTACGGGTCCAGATCCAGGGATCCGGGAGCGGTCCTGATAGATGCCTTGACAGCACCATGGACCTTCAGGATGGCTTATGTGTTTCCACCTTTCCCGATGCTTCCTCGATTGATTGCCAGAATCAAACAGGAGAAAGCATCAGTGATTCTAATAGCGCCTGCATGGCCACGCAGGACTTGGTATGCAGATCTGGTGGACATGTCATTCTGTCCACCTTGGTCGTTACCTCTGAAACAGGACCTTCTGATTCAGGGTCCTTTCAAACATCAAAATCTAACTTCTCTGAAGCTGACTGCTTGGAAATTGAACGCTTGATCTTATCAAAGCGTGGTTTTTCTGAGTCAGTTATTGATACCTTAATACAGGCTAGGAAGCCTGTTACCAGAAAGATTTACCATAAAATATGGCGTAAATACCTATATTGGTGCGAATCCAAAGGTTACTCTTGGAGTAAGGTTAGGATTCCTAGGATATTGTCTTTTCTACAAGAAGGTTTAGAAAAGGGGTTATCCGCTAGTTCCTTAAAGGGACAGATCTCAGCTCTGTCCATTCTGTTACACAAGCGTTTGTCAAGAAGTTCCAGACGTTCAGGCTTTTTGTCAGGCTTTGGCCAGGATTAAACCTGTGTTTAAAGCTGTGGCTCCACCATGGAGTTTAAACCTTGTTCTTAACGTTTTATAGGGTGTTCCGTTTGAACCCCTTCATTCCATTGTTATAAAGTTGTTATCTTGGAAAGTTCTATTTTTAATGGCTATTTCCTCGGCTCGAAGAGTCTCTGAGTTATCAGCCTTACATTGTGATTCTCCTTATTTGATTTTTCACTCGGATAAGGTAGTTCTGCGTACTAAACCTGGGTTCTTACCTAAGTTAGTCACTAACAGGAATATCAATCAGGAGATTGTTGTTCCATCCTTGTGCCCAAATCCTTCTTCGAGGAAGGAACGTCTTTTGCACAATCTGGATGTAGTTCGTGCCCTTAAATTTTATTTACAGGCAACTAAAGATTTTCGACAAACGTCTTCCCTGTTTGTCGTTTACTCTGGTCAGAGGAGAGGTCAAAAAGCTTCTGCTACCTCTCTCTCTTTTTGGCTTCGTAGCATAATTCGTTTAGCTTATGAGACTGCTGGACAGCAGCCTCCTGAAAGAATTACAGCTCATTCCACTAGAGCTGTGGCTTCCACTTGGGCCTTTAAGAATGAGGCCTCTGTTGAACAGATTTGCAAGGCTGCAACTTGGTCTTCGCTTCATACTTTTTCCAAATTTTACAAATTTGACACTTTTGCTTCCTCGGAGGCTATTTTTGGGAGAAAGGTTCTTCAGGCAGTGGTTCCTTCTGTATAAAGAGCCTGCCTATCCCTCCCGTCATCCGTGTACTTTTGCTTTGGTATTGGTATCCCACAAGTAATGATGACCCGTGGACTGATCACACTTAACAGAAGAAAACATAATTTATGCTTACCTGATAAATTCCTTTCTTCTGTAGTGTGATCAGTCCACGGCCCGCCCTGTTTTTTAAGGCAGGTAAATATTTTTTAAATTATACTCCAGTCACCACTACACCCTTGGCTTCTCCTTTCTCGTTGGTCCTTGGTCGAATGACTGGAGGTGACGTAGAGGGGAGGAGCTATATAGCAACTCTGCTGGGTGAATCCTCTTGCACTTCCTGTAGGGGAGCAGATAATATCCCACAAGTAATGATGACCCGTGGACTGATCACACTACAGAAGAAAGGAATTTATCAGGTAAGCATAAATTATGTTTTTCAACAAGGTGCTGCCTCCTATGCAATTTAGGGTTTATACAGTAAATCATCACTATATTGGATATTAATACTCCCCAGACAAACAATTGTTACTGCACCTATGAATACTAGGGAATCTTATCTGTATCAGATGCCGACAAGTTAATACTACACGACCTGCACACTCACAGTCAGTTTAGTTATACATAGTATGGTAAAGGCTGATGCCTGGCTGCCCTCTTTAGCATGATTATCCGCTGACTACATTTAGACCCTTTAGTGATAAGAATTTGTACATGATGGACATGTGCCCATGGTCTTCCCAAGTGCCCGTGCGGTCAGCGGCCGAGACAGCACGACACATTTTACTATGAGTTTACATAACATGTTTGCTGTGTATGTTATAGAGTAACTGGGATAAGATTAGTCTACCCTCTACTGTGTTATTGCATTGTGTGTCCCCTAGTTGTTTATGTGTTATGTGATGTCTAACAATGTTTATCAGTATTATATGGGTCAGCAGTGTTCTTTCTCACATTGTCCAATTACCCATTCCATGCTGCACCGCATGTCCCTGCCTGTTATATATTTTTATTATTTTTCCTATTGGCTAACACTGATAGATAGCGAGCATTCATAAGATGATATCTTGAGTAGATGCTATCCTGTGTGACTCTATATCTACCACAGTGCGTTCTATTGCAAAAGCACACATTATTCTTTTACCTTATCCCCAAAAGCCTTTATCTTGTAACACAGTTATTGTAGGGGAGCCTTGTGGAGTCTGTGTACCGTTTTCTATCCACTATCTAATTAGGTCAGCAGGACTGTTCATTTATACTAGTCAGCTGAGTATGCTTATGTTTTATCTAGGTAATATTGAACAATAAGCCACTGTCAGGGGAAACTAGTAGACCCTTTAGCTCACCTCTCTTAGCTCAGACTGTCTTTTAGCTTAGGTCTTTTAACTCAGGTCTCCTTTCTAGCATAATAGGCATTAAACATATTATACAAATAGCTCAGGGAGGTTTAGTGAATAACTATTTGAGTTATACACCTATACATAGAATTGCTTTACCTGCTGTTTGGACATAGGGCCCGTGCCTGGGCAGCAGGATATAAATATTCCAAGGTTGGGGAAACACCATACCCCCTATCTACACTATAATGCCTAATTATTAGATATGCCTCAAATTGTGGTGTTGCATCTATCTCCCTCTAACCAGGTAGACATTTTAGCCTGACTATGGAAGACTTAATTGCTATAGGCTTTTATGTTTAGCTATATTATTAAGTGATGAACATTTTATAACTTATTTTGCAATCACTAGCTGTTACGGTACCAACAGTGTACCAAGGGTTAATACCAGATGAACAATGTCCTGCATAGGGAATCAGCAATTCACAACCCAGCCAGTTTCAGGTTTAAAACAGAATGTCATTTATTAAAGGCTAGATGCCTAGTATTTATACAGGTTTTGACCCCAGATGGGGGGGTTGAAAGACTTTTGTACATTTAGATAAAAAGGGGAAGACGCCCTTTTATGAAACAGTAGAATTACATTACTTAAATACTTTACTTAGGCAGATAACAACTTAAACACATTTGGCTTGTCTTATCACCTAGCGTCTGCTCTCTGAGGGTGATTAAACAATGGCCTGTTTATTACTTAAATGTAATTATAGCACACAATAGCTGAGGCCAGCAACTCTGTCTTTAGAAATTAGTTTCTTAGCTAAACACAATTAACTCCTTCAGTCCTGACAGAAGGGTCTGTCACATATCTCCCCCCTTGTGGAACACTCCGGCAGACCCGGCTTGACCCTTTGGCGGGTCAACCTGGGGATGACCGGACTAGGAGGTGGTAGGCATGTCAGTTTGCCAGGACAATCCATCTGTATTCCCGTTATGAGAGAGAATTCCTGTCCATACAAAGAAGGGTTCAACTTCCTCAGTGCCCAGACTAGGGCTAAACAGTCCTTCAAAATCCCATCAGCTTCTTTACGAGTTTTCTGTACCTGCTCTTTATAGGTATCCACAATCCCTTCATACTGACATAGGGTGCCCTTGAGTTGCTGCACCTCTCTGAGGGTAGTTCGTGGCCAGAGGCCGTGTGGTATAGCGGTGCGCCGGGGGTTGGTAACTGGCAGCTGCTGGGGTGACTGGGGGTCTGTACTCCACTCTAGCAGGGGGCTTAGTGGTAGAAGTGTCCAGTTTGCGGGCATCCATATACTCATCTGCCAAGCGAGCCGCTTCATGCAGGGTGGAGGGTTTACGGTCCCGAACCCACTCTCGAACTCCTGCGGGTAACTTGTCGAAGCAATGTTCCAACAGGAATAGCTGCAGCACCTCTTCCCCAGACACGGCTTGGCACCCCGCTATCCAGTGAGCTGCTGTGCGGTGCACCTTACATGCCCACTCAAGGTAGGAATCTCCAGTTAATTTAACAGTGTCTCTGAACCGCCTCCGGTATGCCTCCGGTGTAACCGCATACCTGGAGAGCAGAGCCTCTTTTACAGTATTATAATCCCCGACTTCCTCATCTGGAATGGCCCGAAAAGCCTCACTGGCCCGGCCGGATAATTTTCCGGATAATATCATGACCCAGTCCTCTGCGGGTACCTTGTGTAGTGCACATTGCCTCTCAAAATCCGCAAGGTACCCATCAATCTCTCCTTCTGTTTCCAGGAAGTTTTTAAAAGCTGCAAAATTTACTTTTCTCTTTTCCACTGGGTTTGCTGCAGCGCCGCTTTGGCGAAGTAGGTTGGCCTCCACAGCTGCTATGACCCGGTCGATAATTTCCGCAGATGGGTTGGGGCCATAATGTGCCAGTCTTATTTTAACCGCCCGATCAAAGCTTGCTTCTGCGGGGGTTCTGTCTGCTATGCTGGGCCCATTGGTTCCTTCTGTCCCTGGTACTCTTTCCATCTTAGTCAGTATTGTAATAATCCCCCTCTTCCTGAGGTTACTGGCTTGTGTAGTTGCTCTTCTGGGCGATAAGGTTCATCCCGTCGCTTGCCACCAATGTTACGGTACCAACAGTGTACCAAGGGTTAATACCAGATGAACAATGTCCTGCATAGGGAATCAGCAATTCACAACCCAGCCAGTTTCAGGTTTAAAACAGAATGTCATTTATTAAAGGCTAGATGCCTAGTATTTATACAGGTTTTGACCCCAGATGGGGGGGTTGAAAGACTCTTGTACATTTAGATAAAAAGGGGAAGACGCCCTTTTATGAAACAGTAGAATTACATTACTTAAATACTTTACTTAGGCAGATAACAACTTAAACACATTTGGCTTGTCTTATCACCTAGCGTCTGCTCTCTGAGGGTGATTAAACAATGGCCTGTTTATTACTTAAATGTAATTATAGCACACAATAGCTGAGGCCAGCAACTCTGTCTTTAGAAATTAGTTTCTTAGCTAAACACAATTAACTCCTTCAGTCCTGACAGAAGGGTCTGTCACACTAGCCTACATCAAGAAGTAGATTACTTCACATTGCATTTAATAATTAGTCGGCATATAGTATTCTCTTGGTTCACCTTACTTAGCTGGTTTCTCAGATGAACAGACTCAACTGTGTCTTCTATTCACTGTGTTAGTCATCTTTATATTCAGCATTCATTACCCCAGTTCCTTGAAGAATCACCCACTCATTAATCCACTTACCCACTAAACGTTCTCTCCCCCCACTCATTTATCCACTCATTCATTTATCCCTTTCCTCATCCATTTATTCACTCATTCCCCCATCATTCATTTGAATATTCATTTGAACATTTATGCAATGCAACCATACTCCACTCCTCCGTGATATCATCATCCATTTTACCACCTCCCCCCCCCCTTATTGTATAGTATTCTGGTTCTTTGGATTAGACCAGATACTTAACTCGAGGTTCCCTCGTGAATAACCGCAATTAATAATATTATATAATAACGATGTTCTTTATCTTCAACACTGTCTTTTTCTCAGATACAATTTGATAAGTGCGTATGCACCATGTTCTACTGTTTATTAATCATTAATGAGATGTTACAATACCTAAAAGTAAAAAATGTATGAGGTTTGCCTAGTCTTGGGACTCTACGCATGACATACTATTGTTTACTATTATCCTGATATTAGAGACTACTGCATATTATACTGTTATCGACTTGATATTGATAGCTACTGAGCTCTTACAGTATGCTGCTGTTTCTTGTTGTTATATAGCAGTTCACCTGTATTTATATCTGTATGTCGTTCTATCATAAACCTCAATAAAAATTATTCAAAAAAAAAAAAAATGTCACTTCCCTTCCCACAATCCCCCAGTCATTCGACCAAAGGAAAATGGAGAAAAGGGAATAACACAAAATGCAGAGGTGCCTGAGGTTAAAGTTAAAAATAACTGTTTTAAATAAAGGGCAGGCTGTGGACCATTTCCGAAAATAAATACATTTATCAGTTAAGCATAAATTTTGTTTTCTTTCCTAAGATATGGTGAGTCCACGGAATAATCAATTACTGTTGGGAATCAATACCCAAGCCAGAGGACACAGATGATTAGGGAGGGACAAGACAGGGAACCTAAACAGAAGGCAGCACTGCTTGAAGAACCTTTCTCCCAAAAGAAGCCTCAGCCGAGGCAAAAGTATCAAATTTGGAAATTTTGGTATGTAGAGAAGACCAAGTTGCAGCCTTACAAATCTGTTCCACAGAAGCTTCATTTTTAAAAGCCCAAGAAGAAGAAACAGTCCTAGTGGAATGAGCTGTCCAGCAGTCTCATAAGCCAAACGAATAATTCTTCTCAATCAGAAAGAAAGAGAAGTAGCTGTAGCTTTCTGACCTCTACATTTCCCAGATAAACAAACAAACAGGGCAGAAGACTGGCAAAAATCCTTAGTAGCCTGTAGATAAAACTTCAGCGCATGCACAACATCCAGATTGTGTAACAAACGTTCCCTATGAGAAGAAGGATTAGAACATAGAGAAGGAAGAACAATTTCCTGATTAATATTTCTATCCGAAACAACTTTAGGAACAAAATCTAATTTAGTACCAAGAACCACCCTAACTTAGTATGAAGAACCAACTTATCAGCATGAAAGATAAGGAAAATCACACTGCAAAGCAAAGAGTTCAGAGACTCTCAGAGCAAATGAAATAGCAACAAGAAACAAAACTTTTCAAGATAACAACCTAATATCTATGGAATGCATAGACTCAAATGGAGCCTGTTGCAAAACTTTAAAAACTACCTTCAGAGGTAGTCTCCAAGGTGGAAGAGACGACATCTCCACAAGGTCTGCATACCAAATCCAGCGAGGCCACGAAGGAGCTATGAGAATCACCAACGCCCTCTCCTGCTTGATACGAGCAATGACTCGTGGGAGAAGTGTGAATGGAGGAAACAGGTATGCCATCCCAGAATTCCAAGGGACCACCAGCGCATCTATCAGAGCAGCATGGGGATCCCTTGACCTCAAACCATATCTTGAGAGCTTGGCATTCTGCCGAGATGGCATCAAATCCAGCTCTGGCACCCCCCCATTTGAGGGTCAAGCTGGAGAACACTTCCCGGGATGAAAAGTCTGTCTGCTCAGAAAATCCGCTTCACAGTTCTCCACTCCTGGAATGTGGATGGCAGATAGACAGCACTCGTGAGCTTCTGCTCACTGAATAATCCGAGCCATCCCTTCTATATGCCTAAGGAACTCTGAGTCCCTCCCTGGTGGTTGATCTAAACCACTGAGGTTATGTTGTCCGACTGGAACCTGATAAATTGGGCTAAAGCTATTTGAGGCCAAGTCATCAGATCATTGAAAATCGCTCTCAACTCTAAGATGTTTATGGGAAGAGCAGACTCCTCCCGAGTCCAGAGTCCCTGAGCCCTTAACGAGTCCCAGGCTGCTTCCCAACCCAGTAAGCTGGTGTCCGTGGTCACAATCACCCAGGAAGGTCTTCTAAAGCATGTTCCCTGAGAGAGATGCTCCTTAGACAGCCACCATGTGAAAGATTCTCTTGTTGACTGATCCAGATCTATCCTCTGAGACAGATCTACATAATCCCCATTCCATTGACTGAGCATGCATAACTGCAGATCTCTCAGATGGAACCAAGCGAATGGAATGATGTCCATTGGCGCAACCATCAAACCAATTACCTTCATAAATTGAGCCACTGATGGCCGAACCACAGACTGAAGAGAGAGGCAAGAAGAAAGAATCTTGGCTTTTCTGACTTCCGTCAGAAAAATCTTCATCGATAGAGAATCTTTTATAGCCCCTAAGAAAACTACCTTTGTTGCTGGAACAAGGGAACTCTTTCCCAGATTCACTTTCCATCCGTGGGAATGTAGAAAAGACAACAAGATCTCTGTATGAGAGCTTGCTTGTTGTAAAGATGGTGCCTGAACCAGAATGTCATCAAGATAGGGCGCTACAGCAATTCCCTGAGACCGAATTATTGCCAAGAGAACCCCCAGAACCTTAAGTTGCTTCAGTTTTTTACCAGTTGCTACCGATACAGACAGGTAACTGACATCTCTAACAGCCGTGTGGTAGCTGAATCAAGAGGCGGCCATTACAAGGATAACCGGTTCCAGTGTACTAGCCACTGTTAAGTGCTAGCCAGCGGAATAGCACTGGTCACAGTACAGTGCCACATATTCTGGTAAGCACAATTTCATACACCTTACCTCCACCTGCAAAGCAGTATTCACGCTATGAGGCGCCCTCTTTGTGTTTTTATTTACAAACTGAAAGTGTTTGTCCAGAAAGTTAAACCTCAAAATTTGTAATAATCCTTGTGAATGGGAACATGAAGGTACGCATCCTTCAGGTCTATGGTCGTCATGAACTGACCCTCTTGGACCAAGGAAAGAATGGAACGTATAGTTTCCATTTTGGAGGACGGTACTTTGAGAAACTTGTTTAGACACTTCAAGTCTAGAATCGGTCAGAAAGTTCCCTCTTTCTTGGAAACCACGAACAGATTGGAATAAAAACCTATACCTTGTTCCTGAACTGGAACTGGAACTATCACTCCTAGGTCGGAAAGGTCCTGAACACATTTCAAGAACGCCTCTCTTTTTATCTGGTCTGCAGATAATCTTGAGAGGTGGAACCTGCCCCTTGGAGAAAAAGTCTTGAACTCTAACTTGTAACCCTGGGACATCTCGTACCCAAGCTTGAGAGAACTTAGAAAGTCTGCCCCCCACTTGATCTGATCCCGGATTGGGGGCAACCCCTTCATGCTGATTTATATGTTTCTTAGCATGTTTCCCCTTGTTCCAAGACTGATTGGATTTCTAAGAAGGTTTGTACTGTTTCTGCTTGGAAGAGGAAGGCTTACCTCTGAAGTTACGAAAGGAACGAAAATTACTCTGATGACCTTTCTGTCTATTTTACTTATCTTGCGGCAAAAAAGACCCTTTACCACCTGTAATATCGGAAATAATTTCTGCCAGACCAGGACCAAACAAGGTCTTAGGATTGCCAAAAGCTTGGACTTAGATGAAACATCCACTGACCAAGATTTTAACCATAAAGCTCTGCGCGCAAGGACCGCAAAACCAGATATTTTGGCTTCCAACTTAATGACCTTTAACGAAGCATCAGTAATAAAGGAATTGGCTAAGTTAAGAGCCTTAATCCTGTCTTGGATATCCTCCAAAGAAGTCTCTGCTTGAAGAGACTCAGACAAGGCATCGAACCAATAGGTTGCCGCACTTGTCACAATAATGAGGTAAGGATCGGTCCACAGCACTTATAAAATGTTCACTTTATTGGAAACAGATGAACACGAATAAAAGGTGACGTTTCATAGTTGCCTCCTTAATCATACAAATTGTATAGTCTTTTACACACAGCTTTTAAAGGCATTATGGCGCCAAACATTTCATTTCTGAGCTTATACTGCCATCTACTGGACTATATAGATGACTGCAGCTATACAAGCTATATATACAAATACCTTGCACAATTTACTTTTTAATTTCTACTGCCTATACACAATTAATGCCTAAAAGACTTATATATACTTAAAAATAATGCTATCAAATTAGAACCTTTGCACACACTGTTGGATCATAGCTTATAGGAATGCATACTGGATATTGTTAACTTTTACCAAAACGTAATATTAACACAATTTTACCATATTAAAAAAATATTGCTAAATCATAATCTTTATTTAAGCCCTTAGGCCTTAGTGTTTCCAACCTGTTTATCCATTGCATTTCCCTCTGTTTAAGGAGTTTTGCCCTATCCATTCCATTTCTTTGTATTCGTACCTGATCAATAACTTGATACTGTGCCCCTTCTCTATGAAATGAGCTGATAATGGTGCTTCTAGATTGCCATATCGGATGTTTGACCTGTGTTGGCTCATCCTATCTCTAACCTTACTGGTAGTTTCACCCAAGTAGATTAAGGAACATGGGCATTTGATCAAATAGATCACATACTTGGATTCACATGTAAATAAATTATTGATGGTATATCTTTTCCCACTATGTGGGTGGTAAAATGAATCTCCTCTAATAATGGAGTTACAACTTTAAAAGCTGTGTGTAAAAGACTATACAATTTGTATGATTAAGGAGGCAACTCCGAAACGTCACCTTTTATTCGTGTTCATCTGTTTCCAATAAAGTGAACATTTTATAAGTGCTGTGGACCGATCCTTACATCATTGCTGTTGTTTGGGGATTTGGCATTTGTCCCTAGGTCTTCACAAGCATTAACCCACAGGTGCGGTATCCATCATCCATTACATGAACTTGTCACAGTGGCAATACACACTGCAGGTTGCCATTGGAGACCCTGATGAACATACGTCTTCTTCAAAAAAGCCTCTAGCTTTTTGTCCATTGGATCCTTAAAAGAGCAGCT
This sequence comes from Bombina bombina, assembly GCF_027579735.1. NCBI lineage: Eukaryota > Metazoa > Chordata > Amphibia > Anura > Bombinatoridae > Bombina > Bombina bombina. The sequence continues at coordinate 574,454,458 of NC_069503.1, read as the reverse complement.
ATCCTTTATAAGAATAGTAATTCTCTTAGCCAGAGTAGAAATTGCCCCTTCCATCTTGGGCACCGTCTGCCATGACTCCTTAATGGAGTCAGCCACTGGGAACATCTTTTTAAACACCGGCAACTGAGAAAAAGGTATCCCAGGTCTTTCCAATTCCCATGCAATAATCTCCTTAGAACAGTCTGGCACAGGAAACACCTCCATAGAGGAAGGAACATCAAAGTATCTATTAAGTTTACTAGATTTTTTTAGGGTTGATAATGATAGGTTTATCGGAGTTGTTCAGAGTAGCCAAAACCTCCATAAACAAAGCACAAAGGTTTTTAAGCTTAAATCTGAAGGATACAACTACAGCATCAGAAGAAGGATTTACACTGTCCGAATCTGAAATTTCACCCTCAGGTACCAATGTATCCTCTTCAGACTTATGAGAAAGATCAACTTGGTTAGTCAGAACTGGATCAGAAACCTTACTATCTGAATCTCTAAATTTCTTCTTGCGTCTAACCTATAACATGGGAATGGCAGTTAATGCCTCAGATACTGCAGAAGACACCTGGGCAGCAATCTTTGCTCACAAATATACTCCTCCAGGAGATTGAGAGGAACCACAGGGAACTGCCTGTAACGCCGTTAAGGCTTGGGATGTTTGAGAAGAAAGCTGTGGTTTTGCCTGAACAGCATCAACCTGAGAGAATGGTGGCTCAGAATTAAAAATCTTAACTATATACATTAATGTCCTCTCAATACATGAGAAACAAAAAGGTAAAGGAGGCTCCACTTGGGTATCTAAACAAAGCGTGCATAGAACAGAAGGCATAGACTTTTTTTTTTTTATGTACCTTTAGGAAACAATAAAAAAAACAAAACAGAGGCCTCTAATAGGGGTATGCAAAAAAATGTTTCAAAAGAAAACCCAATTTCTTTTCCCACTGTTCAGGGATAAACAAAGTGAAAGATAAATAAGAAAAGAGTTCACCTGTAGCTTAAATACTTAGTGTCTTAAATTCTAACACCCCCAGAGTAAAAAGATGCCACAGAAACACCTCTACACCTCAGCTGTATAGCTGAGGTGCCTACCTGCTCCTACCCACCAGGGTAGACACAGCCACCGGAGAAATTGCTTTAACAATTCCGGACTCCTTATGATCCTCCGATCAGAGAATGTCAGACTACCGACTCTAAGCTGCGCCACTAAATTTGAAAGTGCGCGCTTTGATCTGTGTAAGGTTTTAAATAGGAAGATGGAATCTTTTAGTGAGCCACACAGTTTTCACAAGTTATCAGGATCAGAATGATATACAACCCCTGTTTTGATCATGAACTGTGGGTCAACTTTGAGAGTTGAAAAGAAAGGCCTCAAGTTAATGAAACCTGCGGGTGTAACAAGAATAATGAGTAAATTATTATATGCAAGGCTTTAGGTATAATATCCAATTACAGGTAATAGATATCAATTTATTATGAGGTATAGTTCGCACAAATGAGTAGCAAGTAATAGTAAATGGTTCTAAGTGCTGCATTGTTATCCAGATTAATGTATTGCAAGACATTCAGTAGTATTCATGCAAAGATCAAATATTTGTGCAGATATAAACAGGAATAACCTTGCTTCACATTCCTCACATGAGCATTCACACAGCTACAAACACAGAAGGGAATAATTGAGCTAGATACAATGTAACGACTTTTCAGTTAGAGAGGATTGCCAGAGTTAGATGCAATGTCCGTAAGGAATGCAGTCTTAGTGAGTTGAAAGATAGTTATATACACCAGTTTACTTGATTGATGTCTGATGAACTATGCAGATTCACGGTGAAAAGGTTATATGTAACAGCACTTACGTGCTTGGAGTTCAGAGGGAATTCACTGAGCAGTGCCCAATAAGCCCTGTTCTTAGTGATTTTGCATCAAAGATCATAGTTCATGGGGTCAATGCAGACTTACTGTGGCTATGAGAGAGACTGTTGATCCTTTTCTAAGAGACGCAGCCACAGGAACTGTAAAGGCACTTTTCAGTGCCAGTTTTTTCTAACATCCCACGCCCACCTACTTTAACCACAAAATACTGCCTAGTGCTGCACTAGATAGTATTTTGGGGGCAATTGGGGCAGATTTATAAAATTAACCAGATATCCATATCTTGTTAATTTTATAAGCGCTAATTGCTACCGCAAGCTAGCAATAACCAAGATGCAAAAGAAGGCAGCGGCACTCAAAGAATCAGCTGTTAACTGGGTTTATTCAGCATCAAACAATGAAACAGTGAAACAGCAGCGATGTTTCAGGTTACACACCCTTATATACTCAATGGGGACACACCCCCATGAGTTAATTTAACCCAGTCACATATCATATACTAGCACATAAGATTTTTTTCACAATCAACATATACATGATTTAGAAGCATAAATACACAAACCTCTGCATATCTACAACACTGATAAGTCATAATCTTTATTCATACCCACCCATAATCTTTATTCATACCCACTGGCATTAGTTAATTAAAATGACAAATCCAAAAGGATTGTTTAAAGGGACACTGAACCCAAATTTTTTTCTTTCTTGATTCAGATAGAGCATGAAATTTTAAGCAACTTTCTAATTTACTCATATTATCAAATTTTCTTCATTCTCTTGTTATCTTTATTTGAAATGCAAGAATGTAAGTTTAGATGCCGGCCCATTTTTTGTGAACAACCTGGGTTGTTCTTGCTGATTGGTGGATAAATTCATCCACCAATAAAAAAGTGCTGTCCAGAGGTCTGAACTAATAAAAAAGCTTAGATGCCTTCTTTTTCAAATAAAGATAGCAAGAGAACAAAGAAAAAATTATAATAGGAGTAAATTAAAAAGTTGCTTAAAATTGCATGCTCTATCTGAATCACGAAAGAAAAAAATTGGGTTCAGTGTCCCTTTAAGTAATTGCTCACTGTCTCCCCGATCTCTAAAGGGCAATACCTGTTCTATTATCTGGAACCTGAGCTGGCTGACATTATGGCCTGCATGCATAAAATGTAACACTACTGGTGATTTAATGTTTTTTCTCCTTATTTTGGATTTATGTTCTGTTATCCTTTCACTTACTTTACGTGTCATTTCTCCAATATAAATAGCCTGAAATTTGATATTTTTTGCCTGTTTGGAGGTGTACAAAAATTGAGCCCTTGATCATTTTGTTACAATGGACATGGATAAGAGCCATTATTCTTCTTAGAAATATATTGTTGTTTGGCTATACTACCTGGGCCTACATCAGCTTTAACCAGAATATCTTTAATGTTGGTACCTCTCTTATATGTGCCATTGGATACTCCTAGAATTCCTTCATCTCTGGGTTACCATTCGTAAGCTCATACCAGTGTTTGCGTATAATTTTCTTTACCTGGGGACTTAACTCATTATATCTAGATACAAAAAACAATCTCTGATCCTTATTTTTATCAACTATTTTTTGTTTAATCATTTTAAGTAATTGTTCTCTAGACATATTAAGTATTTCCTTTGTTTCCTTATTGATCAGCCCTCTATTGTATCCTCTCTCTACAAATAGATTCCTTATTTCTTTCAGTCTCTCTTCTGTTTTTTTGTCATCTGACACAACGCGACGAACGTGCATCAACTGACTTTTTTGTAGGGAATCCTTCAAAGAGGGAGGATGAGCACTAGAGGCCAATAACAGATTGTTCCTGTTTGTGCTCTTTTTATACAAATCAACATTCAATCTACCATTTTCCTTAATCACCAAAGTGTCTAGAAAAGCCAATTTCTCGTCACTATATTCTAGATTCAACTAAATCTTGAAAGTAGCACTATTGAGTATATCAACAAATTTCAATAGGTTCTCAATGTCACCCAGCCATACACCAAATATGTCATCAATATATGGCCACCATGTGGCCCCATATTCTTGGAACAATGCGTTTTGATACACCAATTTTTCCCTGTATATATTCATAAATATATTGGCGTATGTGGGGGCGACATTCAAGCCATTGCTGTCCCCTGTAATCACATATAAAATTGGTCCTGAAATAAAAAATAATTACATCTAAGTATTATTTCTAGCAAGGCAATAATAAATTATCTGTCTTTGTCTGTATACAATTTGGAATTAGCAATTACGTTGTTTACAGCACCCACAACGCAATCATGACTGATTGAGGTGTAGAGCCTGGAAACATCTAGACTAAACAAAATGCACTTGTATTCTGGTATTGAAATTTCTTCCAATTTGTTTAAGAAGTCACCAGTATCTCTTATATATGACTGAAATTGTGTTACAAACTGTCTTAATATGCGATCCAAATAGATAGAAATATTCGAAAACACAGATCCAATACTTGCCACAATTGGATGACCTGGTGGTGCATTACAGATTTTGTGCAGTTTTGGCAAAGTGTATATGACTGGTGTTTTCGGATGATCACATAATAAAAATAATTTTTCCTCCATTCCAATAATACCACATTTGACTGTTTTCTCAATACAAAACCTAATTTTTCTCTGTATATCAAAAATAGGATTGTAGCTCACTGACTTATATGCCTCTTGATCCAATAATTGGTGGTGGATTTCAGATAAATAATATTTTTTATCAAGAACAACTGTGGCTCCACCCTTATCTGCAGATTTCACCACAATGTTCATATTTTCTCATTTTAAGTAGCCCTTCTTTTTCTAGTTTTGAGAAATTTGTTAGACTATGTTTCTTATTTAAATAGCTTTTTGTAACTTTTTTGCGTAAATTGTTAACATCGAAAAATACCAATGACATATAGGTATCCACATTTTTCTCATAATAATGAGGTACACATTTTTTCTTATTCTTAAGTTGTAAGGTTTTTAATTTTAATGCACCCACATTACTCTCATTTTTAATTATAGGTATAGTTGACATAACAGGGCCAGTAGAATCATTATTCATAGAAAAAAAATTATTTCAATTTTACATTACTGAAAAAACGATAGAGTTCCTGATCAAGTTTAAAAAAAATCACATCCTTGTTGAGGAAAAAATTATAGTCCTTTTGTCAAGACTTGTGCTTCAATATCACTCAACTTGTGATCGGATATATTAATAACAATATTGTTACCAACAGTCTGTTTACCCATAGGATGTGACACATACCGGTCTTATTTCTTCTTGTTGCAGGATGCCATTGTCTTCGAGCGTACACTCTGCTGTACCTTCCTGCTTTCTCCATCTGTGCTTCCTTCCTCCATGTCGGTGTTGGTTACCGCTCCATAGTTATGCGATCTGATTATTAGTTGATGCCAGAATTTTCTCCACCTCCTCCAAGCTAAGTGCAGCTTTTAATTCTGCTTCATATTGGGAAATTTCTGAACGCTGTAATTCAAGCTTTTTCTGCAGATATTCTACTGTCATAACAATTAGATCGAAGGAGCACTTGTTCAAAATCAGCTCAAACTTTTGGCAGTATTCTATATTATCTACCATCAGTGTTGGTCGTGCACTCATCCTCAATCCCCTTGGGATTCTTTTCACCCGAAAATATTCAGCTAGCGTAGTGGAATGAAGTTCATAGGCAACCAACCAATTTCTAATAGTGACTACTAGCTTTATCAACAGCTAACTGTACCTTCAAAAAGTCTCATGAGCCCAAGGCTAGTCTAGTGATTCTAGTCGCTTTCAAATCTGTGTATGAAAAAGTTTTCATGCTTGATTCCATAGTCTTCTTAATCTCCAAATTATCACTGTTTCATTGTTTGATGCTGAATAAACCCAGTTAACAGCTGATACTTTGAGTGCTGCTGCCTTCTTTTGCTTGTTGGATGTAATTTCTAGGTTATGGTATAGTACCCAGTGGCAGCTCAGCACCATTTCTGAGCTTGTGTTGAAATATCTTTTTGCACTTTGGTAGCAATAACCAGTCACTTGTAATGGCTGGTTAATTATCTTGCTCCCACAAACTGGCATATTTGCCCGTACAATGCTGCTCACCTGTCAATCACTCTTGAGAAGGGTTTGTCAATCACTACAGTCGGACAAGTCTGGGAAGATTGCAAACAGCAAGCTGAGAGTTTGAGTATAGGTTAAAAAGCAGCAGTCTGATGACCACTTATTCTTAACCCCTTAACGACCGAGGACGTGCAGGGCACGTCCTCAGAAAAAAGGCAGTTAACGCCTGAGGACGTACCCTGCACGTCCTCGGTGTGGAAAGCAGCTGGAAGCGATCCTGCTCGCTTCCAGCTGCTTTCCGGTTATTGCAGTGATGCCTCGATATGGAGGCATCCTGCAATAACCTTTTACGGCAATCCGATGCAGAGAGAGCCACTCTGTGGCCCTCTCTGCACCGGACATCGATGGCCGGTATCGTTGGTGGGTGGGAGCCGGTGTGGGAGGTGGGTGGCGGCCATCGATGGCCCTGGTCATGTGGAGGGGGGCGGGATCGTGGGTGGGTAAGCCTGCGGGAGCGCGCGGGCACGCGCACGTGCACGAGGGGGCGGGGGCGGGCGCGTGCACGGGGAGGGAGCGGGTGGGAACCGCTACACTACAGAAAAAATGTGTCCCAAAATAAAAGTGGGACATTTAATGTTAAAAAAACCCCCTTAGGTGTGATTTAGGTGGTGGGGGTTGGTCCGTGGGGGGGGGGGGGGATTGAGCTACACTACAGAGAAAATAAAAAAATAAAATAAAAAATAAACATTTTATTGTTCAAACTGGGTACTGGCAGACAGCTGCCAGTACCCAAGATGGCCCCCAATAAGGCTTAGAGGGAGGCTTAGAGAGCTGTTTTGGGGGGGGGATCAGGGAGGTTGGGGGTTAAGGGGGGATCCTAAACACAGCATATGTAAATATGCTTTTTTTTTCTTTAAAAAAAAAACAAAAAAACTTTTATTTTAGTACTGGCAGACTTTCTGCCAGTACTTAAGATGGCGGGGACAATTGTGGGGTGGGGGAGAGAAGGGAGCTGTTTGGGAGGGATCAGGGGGTGGGATGTGTCAGGTGGGAGGCTGATCTCTACACTAAAGCTAAAATTAACCCTACAAGCTCCCTACAAACTACCTAATTAACCCCTTCACTACTAGCCATAATACACGTGTGATGCGCAGCAGCATTTAGTGACTTTCTAATTACCAAAAAGCAACGCCTAAGTCATATATGTCTGCTATTTCTGAACAAAGGGCATCCCAGAGAGGCATTTACAACCATTTGTGCCATAATTGCACAAGCTGTTTGTAAATAATTTCAGTGAGAAACCTAAAATTGTGAAAAAATTTACGTTTTTTTTACTTTGATCGCATTTGGCGGTGAAATGGTGGCATGAAATATACCAAGCTGGGCCTAGATCAATTCTTGGGGTTGTCTACTACACTAAATTAAAGCTAAAATTAACCCTAGAAACTCCCTACATGTTCCCTAATTAACCCCGTCACTGCTGGGCATAATACACGTATTGTGCGCAGTGGCATTTAGCAGCCTTCTAATTACCAAAAAGCAAAGCCAAAGCCATATATGTCTGCTATTTCTGAACAAAGGGGATCCCAGAGAAGCATTTACAACCATTTATGCTATAATTGCATAAGTTGTTTGTAAATAATTTCAGTGAGAAACCTAAAGTTTGTGAAAAAATTGTGAAAAAGTGAACAATTTTTTTTATTTGATCGCATTTGGCGGTGAAATAGTGGCATGAAATATACCAAAATGGGCCTAGATCAATACTTTGGGATGTCTTTGAAAAAAATATATATATACATGTCAATGGATATTCAGGGATTCCTGAAAGATATTAGTGTCCCAATGTAACTAGCGCTAATTTTGAAAAAAAATGGTTTGGAAATAGCAAAGTTCTACTTGTATTTATGGCCCTATAACTTGCAAAAAAAGCAAAGAACATGTAAACATTGGGTATTTCTAAACTCAGGACAAAATTTAGAAACTATTTAGCATGGGTGTTTTTTGGTGGTTGTAGATGTGTAACAGATTTTGGGGGTCAAAGTTAGAAAAAGTGTGTTTTTTTCCATTTTTTCCTCATATTTTATAATGTTTTTTATAGTAAATTATAAGATATGATGAAAATAATGGTATCTTTAGAAAGTCCATTTAATGGCGAGAAAAACGGTATATAATATGTGTGGGTACAGTAAATGAGTATGAGGAAAATTACAGCTAAACACAAACACCGCAAAAATGTAAAAATAGCCTTGGTCCCAAACGGACAGAAAATGGAAAAGTGCTGCGGTCATTAAGGGGTTAAAGGGACACTGAAGCCAATTTTTTTTCTTTTGGGATTCAGATAGAGCATGCAATTTTAAGCAACTTTCTAATTTACTCCTATTATCAAATTGTCTTCATTCTCTTGGTATCTTTATTTGAAATGCAAGTTTAGATGCCGGCCCATTTTTGGTGAACAACCTGGGTTGTTCTTGCTGATTGGTGGATAAATTCATACACCAATAAACAAGTGCTTTCCATGGTTCTGAACCAAAAAATAGCTTAGATGCCTTCTTTTTCAAATAAAAAAGAAAGAGAACGAAGAAAAATTGATAATAGGAGTAAATTATAAAGTTGTTTAAAATTGCATGCTCTATCTAGATCACGAAAGAAAAAAAAATGGCTTCAGTATCCCTTTAACTATGTTTTCGTGACTAAATGCCATGATTCCTTTTTTATTTCAAATTTGTTACATCACACATATATAACGTTTAATTAATGAAGCCTGTATATATTAGATATTTTAAAAAATGTCTTTAAAGATTAAGTTAAAAAAAATCTGCTTTCAAACAAATAAGGTAGTCATCATCAATATTAAATCAGTTAGTTACTATATTTTACATTCATATTTTTGCCTTTATTTAAGACTTCAAAAACCCTTTGAAAAATATGCACAAAAGCCTGAAAAATTAAAAGTTCTTACAGGTGTTTGTATGGTTACCCAACCAAAATGTAGAAAATCATTGTATATGTAATCTGAGTGACACTTCTTATAGATACAAATGTTATTTAAATTAAATTTAATACCAATCTGAGCTTGATGGTTTTGCACAACAAATTTGCACAAATATGATTGTGAACCTCTGTGTGCATATCACAATTCTCATGCTATGCTTTTTTTTATTCAGTTCTACAGTTTTAATTGAATGGAAATAGCAGTTTAATTGTCACAAACTATTTTAAGATCATTTGTTTCTGCCCTATATATTAGTTTTTTAGTATTATTCTAAGTTTAAAGGGACAGTCTAGTAAAAATTAAACTTATATAATTCAGATGGGGCATGCAATTTCAAAGAAAATGTCCTATTCCAATAGATAGCTCTGTAAGCTAAGGCACTGTGGCTGAGCTCTGTATCCATCCAAAGGTTGCAGGTTCAATCCCTGGCCTTTCATCCTTCCGAGGTTGCTTAAACAAACAGCACCTTGAGACCCTTGTGGGTGATTAGCCGTGCTTTACAAGTACCCCATACATACATTACATTTGTTTTGTTCTCTTGGTATTCTTTGTTGAAAGCTAAACCTAGGTAGGCTCCTATACTACTTTCTAAGCCCTTCATGGCAGTCTCTTATCGCTGTGCATTTTGACACTTTTTCACAGTTAGACAGTGCTAGTTCTTGTGTGCCATATAGATAGCATTGTTCTCACTCCCGTGGAGCTATTTATGAATAAGCACTGATTGGTTAAAATGCAAGTCTATCAAAATAACTGAAATAAGGGGCAGTCTGCAAAGGTTAAGATACAAGGTAAATCAAAGAGGTGAAAAGTGCATTAATATAACAGTGTTGGTTATGCAAAACTGGAAAATGTGTAATAAAGGGATTATCAATGTTTTAAACAATAACAATTCTGGAGTAGACTGTTTGTTTAAGATATCTTCCTTCCAGGAAATATGTTACAAATAGACATTTGTAAAAAAAAAAAAAAAACATTTTTAATATATATATTTTTTTTTAAAAGGCCAAACTGCTTTACATATTGCAATTGAAAGAAAGCTAGAAAACATAGTTCAGCATCTTGTGAAGGACGGAGCGGATCTGGACATTGAAGCAGATGGACAGTTTTTCCAGATACAAAAAGATAGAAATGACTGGTTTTATTTCGGTGAGTCAAGCATAATTTTACTTTCATTCATAGGAGCTTATTTATCAAGCTCGGTATGGAGCTTGAGGCCCCGTGTTTCTGGCGAGCCTGCAGGCTCACCAGAAACACAAGTTATGGAGCAGCGGTCACAAAGACCGCTGCTCTATAACCCTGTCAGACATCGCCGGAATTCAACCCGATTGAGTATGATCGGGTTGATTGACACCCCCTGCTGGTGGCGGCGTTACACCAGCAGCTCTTGTGAGCTGTTGGTGCAATGCTGAATACGGAGAGCGTATTGCTCTCCGCATTCAGCGATGTCTGTCGGACCTGATCCGCACTGACGGATCAGGTCCGACAGACATTTAGTAAATAAGCCCCTTAGGGTGTTGATTTAAGCACAAACATCTACTGCAAAGTTTCACAATGATTAGAGAAAACATTCCTTTGTTTGATATTGAAAATAAATTCAGTCCATCATATTATCAGACGTGTTATGGTGGTGCATTAAAGAGACATAAAACCACAATTTTTAATTTCATCATTCAAATAGAACATACAATTATAAACAACTTCCCAAATTACTTCTATTATCAGTTTCTTTGTTTTCTTGTTGTCCTTTGTTGAAAATCAGGAAGGTCAGCTCAGGAGTGTGCACGTGTCTGCAGAACTATATGGCAGCAGTTCTGCTTCAATGTTATACAGTAGCAAGAGCACTAAATGGCAGCACTATGTCCTGTTATGTAGGGTTCCAGATGTGCAAACTACCTAAAAAAACTAAGAAAAACATGAGAACAACACAAATTTGACCATAGAAGTCAGTTGGGAAACTTTTTTTAAGACTGTATTCTTTATCTGAATCATGAAAGAAACATTTTGGGTTTCATGTCCCTTTAAGGCCTTTTTAAGTTCTAAATGCTCACAACCAATCCATGAAATGCATTTCAGGCATTTCATATGGCAATGGGACACAATAAAAAAACACAATATTCAGACATCATAAATTCTTATTTTCATCCACATGAAAATCATTCATATAACATTTTAAAGGGACATGAAACCCAAACTTTTTCTTTCATGATTCAGATAAAGCATACATTTGTAAACAACTTTCCAATTGACTTATATTATGAATAAATGCTTCATTCTCTTGGTATTTTTTTTTTAAGAAGCAGCAATTCATTACTGGGAGCTAGCTGAACAAATTGGTAAGCCAATGATATGAGGTATAAATATGCAGCTACCAATCAGCAGCTAGCTCCAAGCTCCTGAGTCCTACCTAGGTTTGTTTTTGAAAAACCAAGGAAACCAAGAGAATGAAACAAATTAGATCATAGAATTAATTTGGAAAGTTGCTTAAAACTGTATGCTCTATCTGAATCATGAAAAAAATATTTTGGGTCCCTTTACGTCCTGTTAGAACTCATTTGATATAAACACATACATTGACTTTAGATTTGCTTTTTACCCATTATCAGAAAACAACAAAGTTATTATGATGCACCTGAAGTTTTTCCCCCCCACTTTTTTCGCTCCATTAACTTCTATATAATTCTAATAATTTGACTTGTGCAATATCCTAACTTCGGCTTTTTGCGCGTATCGGGTTAGCATGCGAGCGAAAACCTTTTACTTTCAACTTGTAATACGAGCGCTACCTGACACACGCAAAAAGCTTACTTCTAGTGGAGTTAGCGCAGGAGCCTTAAATACCGCTCCACTTGTGATCTGGCCCCAAGACGGCTTTTTAGAATTGTCTGATAATGGGGAAAAGCAGTTTTCAAAAGATTGGATGTGCTGATAGATCATCTGCTTCTAACACAAAAATAGACCAACTCGATTAGTACATAGGCTCTAATTAAAGTTGTTCTATCTATTGAATAAGATAATCATTTTAATTACATTTAAACAGTATTCAATTTAAAACTTGAAATATTTCAAAACTTTTAATGGGGTACTAAACCCAATTTTTTTCTTTAATGATTTAGATATAGCATTGCCATTTAAGCATTTTTTTATTTCACTCCTATTATCAAATTTTCTTCGTACTCTTGCTATCTTTATTTGAAAAGCAGGAATGTAAAGTTTAGGAGCTGACCCGTTTTAGGTTCAGTACCCTGAATAGTGCTTGCTTATTGATGGCTACATTTAGCCACCAATCAGCAAGCACTACCCAGGTGCTGAACCAACTGATAATAGGAGAAAAATTGATAATAGGAGTAAAATAGAAAGTTGGTTAAAATGGCATGCTCTATCTGAATCATTAAAGAAAAAAATTGGGTTTAGTATCCCTTTAAGCCTACAATGATGCTAAATAGTTACCTATATTTATGTAACTTATCTATACTACCATTTTATTTTATTTTGCAGGTGGATATCCCCTTTCATTAGCTGCATGCACCAAACAGCAAGCAATAGTACAATTTCTAATCTGTAATAAGTTTAAATGTGCAAACATTTATAATAAAGACCATTTGGGGAATACAGTCCTACATGCTTTGATTTTGAGTGCAAATGATTCCCAGGAACATTGTGATGATTTGATGATAATCTATAATAAGATTCTCAATGAAAGTGTGAAAAAAATGCAAAAGGATAGCACACTTAAAGCACTGGAAACAATTAAAAATAATGAAGGGTTAACTCCTCTTCAGCTTGCTGCAAAAAATGGCAAAGTCAAGGTAATGCTATAATAGATAACTTATGGTATAATATATATATATATATATATATATATATATATATATATATATATATTTATTTATTTATTTTTTAAAAGAAAACATAATTTATCAAATTGATTTTGTATTCTTTATTTCATTAGATTTTGAAGCACATTCTGCAAAGGAATTTTGATGAAGATGGATCTGGCATGAAACAGCTTTCAAGAAGAATTTTGGAATGGAATTATGGCCCTATATTCTGTTATTTGTATGATTTGTCTGAAGTTGACACAGTAGAGAAGAACTCTGTACTTGAGATCGCTGTGTACGGAAAAACACACAATGTAAGTTATAAATACAATCAGGAAAGATAAATATAAATTGGTTTTGTTGCCTAAAAATTGCCTTTTAGCCAAACAATGTCACACAGTTCTTTCACGTTCTGTCACACTTTGACATTTCTTTGGAATTTTCCTAAAACATCAATGTGTTTATTGAAATTCAACAGAGAAATTGGCTTTATATGAATTTCTCTATCTAGGGCGAGATTACATATACGGCGCAGGCTTCAGCGCAAGTGTTGCAACCCGCACCGCCCGTAATTTCACCTTGCACATCGGGGTATTACATATAGGGTGCTGGCAGTTCATAAAATGCCGGAAATCGGATAAACTAGTGATGTCCAGAAATGAGCGTAAATACACATTTCTGAAGCCGCTAGTGACTTACGGCACTTTAGAAACTGCCGGCGCCTAGGAATAATAAAAAATATATATATAAAATCTCCCGTAAACTAAACAGCCTCCCAAAAAAAAAACAACATGTATAAAACCCCTATATCTGCGATCAAACCCACATCGGAACTAATAAAAGTATTAACCCCTAAACCGACAACCCCCCACAACGCAATATGCCTAATTTTACTATTAACCCCTATATACACCATCAAACCCACACCGCAAGTAATAATTAAATTATTAACCCTATATCCACCATCAAACCCACACCGCAAGTAATAACTAAAGTATTAACCCCTAAATCCGCCAAACCCCAACATCGCAAACTACCTAATAAAACTATCAACCCTAATCCGCCATTAACCCACAACGCAATAAACCTATTAAAGTATTAACCCCTAACCCGCCATACCCACACAATGCAATGCTAATAAGTCTATTAACCCCTAAACCGCCAAAGCCCACAACGCAAATAAATAATTTAATTACTAAGCCCCCTAACCTAACCCCCCCCTAAAGTAACCCAATTACCTACATCAAAAAATACTAAAGTTACTAACTATTAAAATAAAAAAACCTAACATTACTTTAAAATAAAAAAACAAATTTTAACTTAATCTAAAATTATGGAAAATAAAAAAATCTAATATTACAGAAAATAATAAACAAATTATCAAAAATTAAACCTAATCCCTATGAAAATAAAAAAGCCCCCAAAATAAAAACACCCCCTAATCTAATGCTAAACTACCAATAGCCCTTAAAAGGGCTTTTTGTAGGGCATTCGCCTAAGTTAAACAGCTCTTTTACATTAAGAATAAACAAAGTCCCCCCTAACAGTAAAACCCCCCACCCACCAAACCCCCCAAAATAAAAAACCTAACACTAAAAAACCTAAACTACCCATTGCCCTGAAAAGGGCATTTGTTTGGGCATTGCCCTTAAAAGGGCATTTAGCTCTTTTGCTGCCCTTTAAAGGGCATTTAGCTCTTTTACGAATTACCCATCGTAATCTAAATATTTTTTTTTTTTTTAAAAACCTAAGTCTTAACCCCAGGATGGTACTCACGGTTCCTGAAGTCCGGCGGAGAAGGTCCTGTTCCATGCGGTGAAGTCTTCTTCCAAGCGGCAATCTCTTCTTTCTTCTTCCAGGAGGCGCGGTTGGTGAAAATGGAGCAAAATTTCTCCATTTTCGCCACTTAAGTCCTTTCGCTGAATATTGGATACCGATTTGCGACATGGTCCCATGTTAGCTTATGGGAGTAAAAATTGCAGCCGACGGGTGAAATATACGTGCCGCATTTATATGCGGCGCTGTATAATGGATACCAAAACTGCGTAAAAACGGCGGTAGCAGCTTTTGCGGGTGACGCCGCATATGTAATGGAGCCCATAGAGTTATGAAAAAGTGCTAAATGTGGGCTTTGAGGAATTGTATTGGTGGGCAAACAAGATGGCCAAGACTCAAAAAGAATCTTATGGAGAGGAGAACAGTAAAGGCTTTTGGTGCACTGAAAACTTAGCTAAAGCTGTACCTGTGCCACTAATATTTATAGTAAATTAAATGATTATTTCTGTGTTTCAAAGCTAGACATTTATATGTGGCCCTTAAAGGGACATAAAAACTCAACATTTCTCCTGTTAAGTGTGGTCAGTCCACGGGTCATCATTACTTCTGGGATATTATCTCCTCCCCTACAGGAAGTGCAAGAGGATTCACCCAGCAGAGCTGCTATATAGCTCCTCCCCTCTACGTCACCTCCAGTCATTCTCTTGCACCCAACGAATAGATAGGATGTGTGAGAGGACTGTGGTGATTTTAATTAGTTTATTACCTTCAATCAAAAGTTTGTTATTTTATAATAGCACCGGAGTGTGTTATTCATTCTCTGGTAGAATTTGAAGAAGAATCTACCTGAGTTTTTTCTATGATTTTAGCCGGAGTAGTTAAGATCATATTGCTGTTTCTCGGCCATCTGAGGAGAGGTAAACTTCAGATCAGGGGACAGCGGGCAGATTAATCTGCAAAGAGGTATGTAGCAGTTTATTATTTTCTGACATGGAATTGATGAGAAAATCCTGCCATACCGTTATAATGTAAACTCAGCCTTAAATGCAGTAGAGGTAGCTGGTATCAGGCTGTCATGTATGTATATTTTACACTTCAGTATTCTGGGGAATGGTACTTCACTGGATTTATACTGTATGCATAGACTTAACCTAATTTGCAGGGACTTGCAATAGGTTTTATATAACAGTTAATTTATTGAGGTTAAACGTTTTTTTGCTGGCATGTAAAATCGTTTATTTCTCTGAGGTACTGGGTGAAAAAATGTTTTGGGCACTATTTTTTCCACTTGGCAATAGTTTTGTTTAAATTAAAGCAGTTTACTGATCTCTCTCACTGTTATGTGTGAGGGGGAGGGGCCATTTTTGGCGCTTTTACTACGCATCAAAAAACTCAGTCAGAGGTTCATTTTCTTCCTGCATGATCTGGTTCATCTCTACAGAACTCAGTGATCTTCAAAGCTTGTTTTGAGGGAGGTAATCATTCACAGCAGAGCTGTGAAGATTGTAGTTGACTGTGATAAAAAACGTTTATTTGTGTATTTTTTCTGCTGCCAGGGTTAGTTATCCTTTGCTAATGGGCTCAATCCTTTGCTAAAATTGTATATTTCTTACAAAGATTTGATGCTATAACTTATTTATTTTCAACTGTCATAATTTTTTCTGTGCTTCTTATAGGCACAGTTCGTTTTCATATTATTGTAAATTACTTGAAAAGCATTTCCAAGTTGCTAGTTTATTGCTAGTGTGTTAAACATGTCTGATTCAGAGGAAGATACATGTGCTATATGTGCTAATGCCAAAGTGGAGCCCAATAGAAATTTATGTACTAATTGTATTGATGTTACTTTAAATAAAGGTCAATCTGTACAAACTGAACATATTTCACCTAACAACGAGGGGATAGTTATGCCGACTAACTCGCCTCACGTGTCAGTACCTGCATCTCCCGCTCGGGAGGTGCGTGATATTGTAGCGCCGAGTACATCTGGGCGGCCATTTCAAATCACATTACAGGATATGGCTACTGTTATGACTGAAGTTTTGGCTAAATTACCAGAACTTAGAGGCAAGCGTGATCACTCTGGGGTGAGAACAGAGTGCGCTGATAATATTAGGGCCATGTCAGACACTGCGTCACAGGTGGCAGAACATGAGGACGGAGAACTTCATTCTGTGGGTGACGGTTCTGATCCAAACAGACTGGATTCAGATATTTCAAATTTTAAATTTAAGCTGGAAAACCTCCGTGTATTACTAGGGGAGGTGTTAGCGGCTCTGAATGATTGTAACACAGTTGCAATACCAGAGAAAATGTGTAGGTTGGATAAATATTTTGCGGTACCGGCGAGTACTGATGTTTTTCCTATACCTAAGAGACTTACTGAAATTGTTACTAAGGAGTGGGATAGACCCGGTGTGCCGTTCTCACCCCCTCCGATATTTAGAAAAATGTTTCCAATAGACGCCACCACACGGGACTTATGGCAAACGGTCCCTAAGGTGGAGGGAGCAGTTTCTACTTTAGCTAAGCGTACCACTATCCCGGTGGAGGATAGCTGTGCTTTTTCAGATCCAATGGATAAAAAATTAGAGGGTTACCTTAAGAAAATGTTTGTTCAACAAGGTTTTATATTGCAACCTCTTGCATGTATTGCGCCTGTCACGGCTGCAGCAGCATTTTGGTTTGAGTCTCTGGAAGAGACACTTGAATCATCTACACTAGATGAGATTACACTCAAACTTAAAGCCCTTAAGTTAGCTAACTCATTTATTTCAGATGCCGTAGTACATTTAACTAAGCTTACGGCTAAGAATTCCGGATTTGCCATTCAGGCACGCAGAGCACTGTGGCTAAAATCCTGGTCAGCTGATGTTACTTCTAAATCTAAATTGCTTAATATACCTTTCAAAGGGCAGACCTTATTCGGGCCCGGGTTGAAAGAGATTATCGCTGACATTACAGGAGGTAAAGGCCATGCCCTGCCTCAGGACAAAGCCAAACCTAGGGCTAGACAGTCTAATTTTCGTTCCTTTCGTAATTTCAAAGCAGGAACAGCATCAACTTCCTCTTCACCAAAACAGGAAGGAGCTGTTGCTCGCTACAGACAAGGCTGGAAACCTAACCAGTGCTGGAACAAGGGCAAGCAGGCCAGGAAACCTGCTGCTGCCCCTAAGACAGCATGAATCGAGGGCCCCCGATCCGGGACCGGATCTAGTAGGGGGCAGACTTTCTCTCTTCGCCCAGGCTTGGGCAAGAGATGTTCAGGATCCCTGGGCGTTAGAGATCATATCTCAGGGATACCTTCTGGACTTCAAATCCTCTCCCCCAAGAGGGAGATTTCATCTGTCAAGGTTGTCAACAAACCAAATAAAGAAAGAAGCGTTCCTACGCTGCGTACAAGATCTTTTATTAATGGGAGTGATCCATCCAGTTCCGAGGTCGGAACAAGGACAAGGGTTTTACTCAAATCTGTTTGTAGTTCCCAAAAAAGAGGGAACTTTCAGGCCAATCTTGGATTTAAAGATCCTAAACAAATTCCTAAGAGTTCCATCGTTCAAGATGGAAACTATTCAAACAATTTTGCCCATGATCCAAGAGGGTCAGTACGTGACCACAGTGGATTTAAAGGATGCTTACCTTCACATACCGATTCACAGAAATCATTACCGGTATCTAAGGTTTGCCTTTCTAGACAGGCATTACCAGTTTGTAGCTCTTCCATTCGGATTGGCTACGGCTCCAAGAATCTTCACAAAGGTTCTGGGTACTCTTCTGGCGGTACTAAGACCGCGAGGAATTTCGGTAGCTCCGTACCTAGACGACATTCTGATACAAGCTTCAAGCTTTCAAACTGCCAAGTCTCATACAGAATTAGTACTGGCATTTCTAAGGTCGCATGGATGGAAGGTGAACGAAAAGAAGAGTTCTCTCTTTCCACTCACAAGAGTTCCCTTCTTGGGGACTCTCATAGATTCTGTAGAAATGAAGATTTACCTGACAGAAGACAGGTTAACAAAGCTTCAAAATGCATGCCGTGTCCTTCTTTCCATTCAACACCCGTCAGTAGCTCAATGCATGGAGGTGATCGGCTTAATGGTAGCGGCAATGGACATAGTACCTTTTGCACGCCTACATCTCAGACCGCTGCAATTGTGCATGCTAAGTCAGTGGAATGGGGATTACTCAGATTTGTCCCCCACTCTGAATCTGAATCAAGAGACCAGAAATTCTCTTCTATGGTGGCTTTATCGGCCACACCTGTCCAGGGGGATGCCATTCAGCAGGCCAGACTGGACAATTGTAACAACAGACGCCAGCCTACTAGGTTGGGGCGCTGTCTGGAATTCTCTGAAGGCTCAGGGACTATGGAATCAGGAGGAGAGTCTCCTTCCAATAAACATTCTGGAATTGAGAGCAGTTCTCAATGCCCTTCTGGCTTGGCCCCAGTTAACAACTCGGGGGTTCATCAGGTTTCAGTCGGACAACATCACGACTGTAGCTTACATCAACCATCAGGGAGGGACAAGAAGCTCCCTAGCAATGATGGAAGTATCAAAGATAATTCGCTGGGCAGAGTCTCACTCTTGCCACCTGTCTGCAATCCACATCCCGGGAGTGGAGAACTGGGAGGCGGATTTCTTAAGTCGTCAGACTTTTCATCCGGGGGAGTGGGAACTTCATCCGGAGGTCTTTGCCCAGATACTTCGACGTTGGGGCAAACCAGAGATAGATCTCATGGCGTCTCGTCAGAACGCCAAGCTTCCTCGCTACGGGTCCAGATCCAGGGATCCGGGAGCGGTTCTGATAGATGCTTTGACAGCACCTTGGACCTTCGGGATGGCTTATGTGTTTCCACCCTTCCCGATGCTTCCTCGATTGATTGCCAGAATCAAACAGGAGAGAGCATCAGTGATTCTAATAGCACCTGCATGGCCACGCAGGACTTGGTATGCAGATCTAGTGGACATGTCATCCTGTCCGCCTTGGTCTCTACCTCTGAAACAGGACCTTCTGATCCAGGGTCCATTCAAACATCAAAATCTAACTTCTCTGAAGCTGACTGCTTGGAAATTGAACGCTTGATTTTATCAAAACGTGGTTTTTCTGAGCCAGTTATTGATACCTTAATACAGGCTAGGAAGCCTGTTACCAGAAGGATTTACCATAAAATATGGCGTAAATACTTATATTGGTGCGAATCCAAGAGTTACTCATGGAGTAAGGTTAGGATTCCAAGGATATTGTCTTTTCTACAAGAAGGTTTAGAAAAGGGGTTATCCGCTAGTTCTTTAAAGGGACAGATTTCAGCTCAGTCCATTCTTTTACACAAACGTCTGTCAGAAGTTCCGGACGTTCAAGCTTTTTGTCAGGCTTTAGCTAGGATCAAGCCTGTGTTTAAAACTGTTGCTCCGCCATGGAGTTTGAACTTAGTTCTTAATGTTTTACAGGGTGTTCCGTTTGAACCCCTTCATTCCATTGATATCAAGTTGTTATCTTGGAAAGTTCTGTTTTTAATGGCTATTTCCTCGGCTCGAAGAGTTTCTGAGTTATCTGCCTTACATTGTGATTCTCCTTATCTGATTTTTCATTCAGACAAGGTAGTTCTGCGTACTAAGCCTGGGTTCCTACCTAAGGTGGTCACTAACAGGAATATCAATCAAGAGATTGTTGTTCCATCCTTGTGTCCTAATCCTTCCTCGAAGAA
Source organism: Bombina bombina (assembly GCF_027579735.1). Classification (NCBI taxonomy): domain Eukaryota; kingdom Metazoa; phylum Chordata; class Amphibia; order Anura; family Bombinatoridae; genus Bombina; species Bombina bombina. Next base: position 574,434,239 of record NC_069503.1, on the reverse strand, counting down.
GGAACGTCTGCTACACAATCTAGATGTAGTCCGTGCCCTGAAATTTTATCTACAGGCAACTAAGGATTTTCGTCAAACGTCTTCCCTGTTTGTCGTTTATTCTGGTCAGAGGAGAGGTCAAAAAGCTTCGGCTACCTCTCTCTCTTTTTGGCTTTGTAGCATAATACGATTAGCCTATGAGACTGCTGGACAGCAGCCTCCTGAAAGAATTACAGCTCATTCTACTAGAGCTGTGGCTTCCACTTGGGCCTTTAAGAATGAGGCCTCTGTTGAACAGATTTGCAAGGCTGCAACTTGGTCTTCTCTTCATACTTTTTCCAAATTTTACAAATTTGACACTTTTGCTTCTTCGGAGGCTGTTTTTGGGAGAAAGGTTCTTCAGGCAGTGGTTCCCTCCGTATAAAGAGCCTGCCTGTCCCTCCCGTCATCCGTGTACTTTTGCTTTGGTATTGGTATCCCAGAAGTAATGATGACCCGTGGACTGACCACACTTAACAGGAGAAAACAAAATTTATGCTTACCTGATAAATTCATTTCTCCTGTAGTGTGGTCAGTCCACGGCCCGCCCTGTTTTTTATGGCAGGCTAAAAAATTTTTTGGATTATACTCCAGTCACCACTACACCCTTGGGCTTCTCCTTTCTCGTTGGTCCTTTGGTCGAATGACTGGAGGTGACGTAGAGGGGAGGAGCTATATAGCAGCTCTGCTGGGTGAATCCTCTTGCACTTCCTGTAGGGGAGGAGATAATATCCCAGAAGTAATGATGACCCGTGGACTGACCACACTACAGGAGAAATGAATTTATCAGGTAAGCATAAATTTTGTTATTCTTTTGTGATATAGAAAGAGCATATCATTTAAAAAAAATTCCAATTTACTTATATTATTAAATATACTTAATTCCCATGAGATTATGTGTTTAAGAGATACCTAGGTAGGCATCCAGAGCACTTCATAGCAGAAAATAGTTGTGCCATCTAGTGCAAATGGATAACATTCTTGCAAAACAGCTGCCATATAGTGCTCCAGAAAAAGGCTGGCTCCTAAGCTTACGTGGCTGATTTTAAACAAAAGATAACACGCCGATGAAGAAAAATTGATAATTTAAATAAATTAGAAAATGCTCTGGGGCCGATTTAACAATGTCTGTCCAACATGATACGCTGTAGCGTATCATGTCTGACAGACATTGCTGAATGCGGACAGCTTGTGCAATGCCGCCCCCTGCAGATTCACGGTCAATCGGCCACTAGCAGGGGCTGTCAATCAACTGATCATATTCGATCGGGTTGATTGCTGTACGCCGATCAGAGGCGGCGTACCAGTTAAGGAGCAGCGGTCTTAAGACCGCTGCTTCTTAACTGCTGTTTCCGGCGAGCCTGAAGGCTCGCGCGGAAACAGGGCGAGATAGCCCCATTCGGGTCATCATAAATCAGCCCCATTATCTGAATCATGAAATAAAAATGTTGGGTTTCCTATCCATTTAAGGCTTCTAAGCAATTACAATCACTGCAGTTAGAAGCATAAAATGAAGAGATAGTTGTCTAGGGAGAATTTAAAATATCTGTGATACTCTTCTTTGTATTTCAGTGTTTATAACTGAAGGCTAGAATGTATTGCTGTAGGTTTGGGACCAATGTATAAAGAGACCTTGATATGGCATCTGGGTCCACCCCTATAAATGTTTCCTTATAAAAAAATAATTTAATTTTTATTTATTTGTCAAATAGTATTATTTGTATCAAATTTGTCTGAACTTTTTAGTAATTTATCTTTTATTGTCACTGCAGGAATCTCAGGAAATCCTGACCATGGAACCTATAAAAGAGCTTTTGGACATAAAATGGGAGAAATATGCATGTTTTATGTTTTATTTTAGTTTAATACTGTATCTGTCCTACATAATTATTTTCACAATCATCTCCACCTATAAACATCAGTTCAATGAGGTATGATACTCTTAAAGCTTTTTTTTCCAGTAAAACTTGTGTAGCTGCATGTACACGGCAGCCTAGATTCATTATATAATTAAAGTGAGCATTTTTTGAATGAAATTATGGGCCTATATTCTACTGTTTGCATGATATATCTGAGGCTAGCACAGTAGATAACTATATACTTGAGATTGCTGCGCACAGAGAAAAACATTATCCTTACTAGGACTAGGATTTTTTAAAAAAAATTTTTTTTAGCGAAATAAAGATTGGTTCTTCAATTTATAAACCACATTTAGACTTAATATATTTATTGAGAAGTTAGTCAATATGCACAACTCCATTTTTCTACCTTGACAATCAAAATATAAAAAGGACAAAAATTGTCTCTGAACTGTCTAAAATAAAATGTTTAAAAATGTATTACAGCACTTTGTTTTGGGGTAAAAAAAAAAAAACACAAGAAAACATGTTAATGAGCTGAATACACTATTTTTTTTTCTGTGGGAGTTTTACTTAACCTTTTCCATGCAAAAAAATAAAAATCATATATTTACCCGCTGTTATTTCATATACATTATAAAAACAAGCATTTTGTCCCTTTAAATCAGTTTTCATCTTACTATGTTTTTCAGTTTTTTAAAAATTTCCCAAGAAAGCATTTGATTATAGGACAAAAAATACTGTTTCTCTTGTTAAGTGTAGTCAGTCCACGGGTCATCCATTACTTATGGAATATATCTCTTCCTAACAGGAAGCTGCAAGAGGCTCACCCAAGCAGAGCTGCTATATAGCTCCTCCCCTCACATGTCATATTCAGTCATTCTCTTGCAGCCTAACTAAAGATAGGTCGCTGTGAGAGGTCTGTGGTGTTTTTTAACTTAGTTTATTTCTACAATCAAAAGTTTGTTATTTTAAATGGCACCGGAGTGTGCTGTTTATTCTCAGGCAGCATTAGAAGAAGAATCTGCCTGCGTTTTCTATGATCTTAGCAGACGTAACTAAGATCCACTGGCTGTTCTCATCTGAGGAGTGAGGTAACTTCAGAGAAGGGGAATAGCACGCAGGGCCCCCCTGCAAATGAGGTATGTGCAGTAATTATTTTTCTGAGGAATGGAATTGACTGAGAAAATACTGCTGATACCAATGTAACGTAAGTTCAGCCTTAAATGCAGTGATAGCGACTGGTATTAGGCTGATGAGTGTGTGTACACTGAATGTATTTTTCTAAGGAATGGAATTGACTCTGAAAATACTGTTAATACTGAAATAATGTATGAGCCTTAACTGCAGTAAAAGCGACTGGTAGCAGGCTTATTAATAACAATTCATAACTTTTCAAATGTATGTTTAAAACATTTACTGGCATGTTAATCGTTTTTTGTGAGGTACTTGGTGATAAAACTTATTGGGGCATGATTTTTACCACATGGCCATCTTTGTTTTCTGCATAGAAACAGTTTTCTGAGCTTCCCCACTGTTGTAATATGAGTGGGAGGGGCCTATTTTAGCGCTTTTTTTGCGCAGTAAAAATTCAGTCACAATCTGTCTACTTCATCCTCCATGATCCAGATCGTCTCTAGAGAGCTCAGGGGTCTTCAAAATTCATTTTGAGGGAGGTAATCAGTCACAGCAGACCTGTGACAGTGTGTTTTGACTGTGAGAAAAACGTTAATTATTAAATTGTTATCCGTTTTTGGGTATTAAGGGGTTAATCATCCATTTGCTGGTGGGTGCAATCCTTTGCTAACTTAATACATTTACTGTGAAAAATTGGTTGCTATAACTATTTTGGTTCATTGTTATTTCAACTGTGACAGCTTTTTGTGCTTCTTAAAGGCACAGTAGCGTTTTTTATATTGCTTGTAAATTTATTTAGAAAAGTATTTCCAAGCTTGCTAGTCTCATTGCTAGTCTGTTTAAACATGTCTGACACAGATGAATCTCTTTGTTCACTATGTTTAAAGGCCAATGTGGAGCCCAATAGAAATTTGTGTACTAATTGCATTGATGCTACTTTAAATAAAAGTCAATCTTTACATGTAAAGAAATTATCACCAGACAACGAGGGGGAAGTTATGCCGACTAACTCTCCTCACGTGTCAGTACCTTCGCCTCCCGCTCAGGAGGTGCGTGATTTTGTGGCGCCAAGTACATCAGGGAGGCCCTTACAAATCACTTTGCAAGACATGGCTACTGTTATGACAGAAGTATTATCTAAATTGCCAGAATTAAGAGGCAAGCGCGATAGCTCTGGGTTAAGGACAGAGCGCGCGGATGAGGTGAGAGCCATGTCAGATACTGCGTCACAGTTTGCAGAACGTGAAGACGGAGAGCTTCATTCTGTGGGTGACGGATCTGATCCAGGGAGACTGGATTCAGAGATTTCTAATTTTAAATTTAAGCTTGAGAACCTCCGCATATTGCTAGGGGAGGTATTAGCGGCTCTGAATGATTGTAACACGGTTGCAATTCCAGAAAAATTATGTAGGTTGGATAGATACTATGCGGTACCGGTGTGTACTGACGTGTTTCCTATACCTAAAAGGCTTACAGAGATTATTAGCAAGGAGTGGGATAGACCTGGTGTGCCTTTTTCCCCTCCTCCCATATTTAGGAAAATGTTTCCTATAGACGCCACCACACGAGACTTATGGCAGACGGTCCCTAAGGTGGAGGGAGCAGTTTCTACTTTAGCTAAGCGTACCACTATCCCGGTGGAGGATAGTTGTGCCTTTTCAGATCCAATGGATAAGAAATTAGAGGGTTACCTTAAGAAAATGTTTGTTCAACAAGGTGTTATCTTACAGCCCCTTGCATGCATTGCGCCTGTCACTGCTGCGGCGGCATTCTGGTTTGAGTCTCTGGAAGAGGCCATTCGCACAGCTCCATTGGATGAAATTATGAACAAGCTTAAAGCACTTAAGCTAGCTAACGCATTTGTTTCTGATGCCGTCGTACATTTAACCAAACTTACGGCTAAGAACTCCGGATTCGCCATCCAAGCGCGCAGAGCGCTATGGCTTAAATCCTGGTCAGCTGACGTGACTTCTAAATCTAAATTGCTTAATATTCCTTTCAAAGGGCAGACCTTATTCGGGCCCGGCTTGAAAGAAATTATAGCTGACATTACGGGAGGTAAGGGCCATGCTCTACCTCAGGACAGGGCCAAATCAAAGGCCAAACAGTCTAATTTTCGTGCCTTTCGTTACTTCAAGGCAGGAGCAGCATCAACTTCCTCCGCTCCAAAACAGGAAGGAGCTGTTGCTCGTTACATGCAGGGCTGGAAAGTTAACCAGTCCTGGAACAAGGGCAAGCAGGCCAAGAAACCTGCTGCTGCCCCCAAGACAGCATGAAGAGAGGGCCCCCTATCCGGAAACGGATCTAGTGGGGGCAGACTTTCTCTCTTCGCCCAGGCTTGGGCAAGAGATGTCCAGGATCCCTGGGCGTTGGAGATCATATCTCAGGGATATCTCCTGGACTTCAAAACTTCTCCTCCATGAGTTCATCTTTCAAGGTTATCAGCAAACCAAATAAAGAAAGAGGCGTTTCTACGCTGTGTACAAGACCTCTTACTAATGGGGGTGATCCACCCAGTTCCGCGGATGGAACACGGGCAGGGATTCTATTCAAATCTATTTGTGGTTCCCAAGAAAGAGGGAACCTTCAGACCAATCTTGGACTTAAAAATCCTAAACAAATTTCTAAGAGTTCCATCATTCAAAATGGAAACTATTCGAACCATCCTTCCCATGACCACAGTGGACTTAAAGGATGCCTACCTTCACATACCGATTCACAAGGATCATTATCGGTACCTAAGATTTGCTTTCCTAGACAGGCATTACCAGTTTGTAGCTCTTCCCTTCGGATTAGCTACGGCTCCAAGAATCTTTACAAAAGTTCTGGGCTCACTTCTGGCGGTACTAAGACCGCGAGGCATAGCGGTGACTCTGTACCTAGACGACATTCTGATACAAGCGTCAAGTTTTCAAACTGTCAAGTCTCATACAGAGATAGTTCTGGCATTTCTGAGGTCGCATGGGTGGAAGGTGAACGTGGAAAAGAGTTCTCTATTACCACTTACAAGAGTTCCCTTTCTAGGGACTCTTATTGATTCTGTAGAGATGAAAATGTATCTGACAGAGGCCAGGTTATTAAAACTTCTAAATGCTTGCCGTGTCCTTCATTCCATTCCACACCCGTCAGTAGCTCAGTGCATGGAAGTAATCGGCTTAATGGTAGCGGCAATGGACATAGTACCATTTGCGCGCCTGCATCTCAGACCGCTGCAATTGTGCATGCTAAGTCAGTGGAACGGGGATTACTCAGATTTGTCCCCCCTACTAAATCTGGATCAAGAGACCAGAGATTCTCTTCTATGGTGGCTTTCTCGGCCACATCTGTCCAAGGGGATGACCTTTCGCAGGCCAGATTGGACGATTGTAACAGACGCCAGCCTTCTAGGCTGGGGCGCAGTCTGGAACTCCCTGAAAGCTCAGGGATTATGGACTCAGGAGGAGAAACTCCTCCCAATAAATATTCTGGAATTAAGAGCAATATTCAATGCTCTCCTAGCTTGGCCTCAGTTAGCAACTCTGAGGTTCATCAGATTTCAGTCGGACAACATCACGACTGTGGCTTACATCAACCATCAAGGGGGAACCAGAAGTTCCCTAGCGATGTTGGAAGTCTCAAAGATAATTCGCTGGGCAGAGTCTCACTCTTGCCACCTGTCAGCGATTTACATCCCAGGCGTGGAGAACTGGGAGGCGGATTTTCTAAGTCGCCAGACTTTTCATCCGGGGGAGTGGGAACTTCATCCGGAGGTCTTTGCTCAACTGATTCATCGTTGGGGCAAACCAGATCTGGATCTCATGGCGTCTCGTCAGAACGCCAAGCTTCCTTGTTACGGATCCAGGTCCAGGGACCCGGGAGCGGTGCTGATAGATGCTCTGACAGCCCCTTGGGTCTTCAACATGGCTTATGTGTTTCCACCATTCCTGATGCTTCCTCGTTTGATTGCCAAGATCAAACAGGAGAGAGCTTCGGTGATTCTGATAGCGCCTGCGTGGCCACGCAGGACCTGGTATGCAGACCTAGTGGACATGTCGTCCTGTCCACCGTGGTCTCTGCCTCTGAGACAGGACCTTCTAATTCAGGGTCCTTTCAACCATCCAAATCTAATTTCTCTGAGGCTGACTGCATGGAGATTGAACGCTTGATTCTATCAAAGCGTGGCTTCTCGGAGTCGGTTATTGATACCTTAATACAGGCTAGGAAGCCTGTTACCAGAAAAATTTACCATAAGATATGGCGTAAATATTTATATTGGTGCAAATCCAAGAGTTACTCATGGAGTAAGGTTAGGATTCCTAGGATATTGTCCTTTCTACAAGAGGGTTTAGAAAAGGGCTTATCTGCTAGTTCGTTAAAGGGACAGATTTCTGCTCTGTCTATTCTTCTACACAAACGTCTGGCTGAAGTTCCAGACGTTCAGGCTTTTTGTCAGGCTTTAACTAGGATTAAGCCTGTGTTTAAGACTGTTGCTCCGCCGTGGAGCTTAAACTTAGTTCTTAATGTTCTTCAAGGCGTTCCATTTGAACCACTTCATTCCATTGATATCAAGCTGTTATCCTGGAAGGTTTTGTTTTTGATGGCTATTTCCTCGGCTCGAAGAGTCTCTGAGTTATCTGCCTTACATTGTGATTCTCCTTATCTGATTTTTCATTCAGACAAGGTAGTTCTGCGTACTAAACCTGGGTTCTTACCTAAGGTAGTTACTAACAGGAATATCAATCAAGAGATTGTTGTTCCATCACTGTGTCCTAACCCTTCTTCAAAGAAGGAACGACTTTTGCATAATCTGGACGTAGTCCGTGCCCTGAAGTTCTATTTGCAGGCAACTAAAGATTTTCGTCAAACTTCTTCCCTGTTTGTCGTTTACTCTGGACAGAGAAGAGGTCAAAAGGCTTCGGCTACCTCTCTCTCTTTTTGGCTTCGTAGCATAATACGTTTAGCCTATGAGACTGCTGGACAGCAGCCTCCTGAAAGGATTACAGCTCATTCTACTAGAACTGTGGCTTCCACCTGGGCCTTTAAAAATGAGGCCTCTGTTGAACAGATTTGCAAGGCTGCGACTTGGTCTTCGCTTCACACCTTTTCAAAATTTTACAAATTTGACACTTTTGCTTCTTCGGAGGCTATTTTTGGGAGAAAGGTACTTCAGGCAGTGGTTCCTTCTGTTTAATGTTCCTGCCTTGTCCCTCCCTTCATCCGTGTACTTTAGCTTTGGTATTGGTATTCCATAAGTAATTGATGACCCGTGGACTGACTACACTTAACAAAAGAAAACATAATTTATGCTTACCTGATAAATTTATTTCTCTTGTAGTATAGTCAGTCCACGGCCCGCCCTGTCTTTAAGGCAGATCTAAATTTTAATTAAACTCCAGTCACCACTGCACCCTATGGTTTCTCCTTTTTCGTCTGCTTTGGTCGAATGACTGAATATGACATGTGAGGGGAGGAGCTATATAGCAGCTCTGCTTGGGTGATCCTCTTGCAGCTTCCTGTTAGGAAGAGATATATTCCATAAGTAATGGATGACCCGTGGACTGACTACACTACAAGAGAAATAAATTTATCAGGTAAGCATAAATTATGTTTTTAGGGCACAAAATCAAGTAACTCTGAGATAAAGTAATAGCTCTCCGTTTATCACCATTAACTTTAAAGGCATGGCATATGCAAAATATTAAGGTGACCAAACTTTCTGGGACAGTCCAGATTTTGGGAAGTCTGTTCCTAATTTTTCAGGCATCTCAGATCACCTCAAATTTGCATTGCAGTGTTCATCTACTTATTTAGCACAAAATGGGCCAACACAAACGCGCGCAAATTAAAAAAGGAGTTTATCACTGCTCTAGTATTATGAGTTGAAAGTTTAGCTCAACTGAATTTTATGCGTGTTGGGATAGTGCAACCTCAGAGCTCTGGGTATTTGTTACGTGAGACAAAGATTTAAGGGCTCAATAATATGAGGTCTCAGGTGTTAGAAGAAAAAGATATCAAAAAGAAAAGAAAAAATAAACACCTTTTAGGCACACACTTGTTAATGCTAAATAGCAGTGCAAATAGTACAAGTAGATGAGACCAAAAAAGAGGAAAAAATAAAATGTAACCTTTAATTCCCCAAGATATTAAAATTGGCTATACACATACCCTCATTAAAAACATTTAAAAATTATATAGAACAAAAAAACAAATCAGGGCTGCTCGGGTGTTTAAGAATATCAAAGAATATTTCATACAAGGGGATCAAATTGCAAAATGTACTAACACACTAGTCCACTTCAATAGGGTAACTGGCCTACAACTGAGACAACCCAACAAGTGCAAAAAGCTTACTGCTAACGGAGTTAATGCACGAGCGGGAGCCCAAACTACGGCTCCACTTGTAATCTAGCCCTTAGTGTAATAAATCTCTATTCCCTCTAAGGTGTGCACACTCACACCTTATAGTGAGCAATTATTTCTAATGCTAAGGGCCAGATTACGAGTGGAGAGCGTGCAAAAGTCTTAGGCCACCATTAGATTTGTTGTTTTAGCAATGGAGAAATGACCATACATCATTAATTCTCAGTTTCGTTATTAGAATACAACCAGAAAATACAGGATATTTGTATGAAGTATTAAAAACAGAAATAAATTCAGAAAAAAACAGCTTCTATAGGCTAAAGTAGCAAGTATTTAGTGTGATCTCCCCTTACACTTGAGCAATAGCAGAAACCTGACTCTCGTAAACCTAAATGGAATGGAACCCTAATTAATGTCATTGCTAACACCTGTATTTGCCCTACTATTTCATGTCAAAATGACTGCTGTGAAAAAGGTCTATTACACCAGGTTTATACAAAACATGCTTGAGCATTACATACACATGTGGTATGCTTTTAATTCAGTGGAATCTTCAGTGGAGTTTCCCTAATAAGACCAAGTTTCATATCATTCCATTTAAAAAGATCACATAACTTTACAGACATAAAAATCATACAATTGCATCAGCAAGGCCACTCTCAAAGGGAACTCAGAAAATAAAATGGATACTCAAGATGTGGTATTTAAGCTGTTATAAAGAAATTTGAAGAATCAGGAGAGGTCAAGGACAAAAAAGGACTGGAAGGCCAAGAAAACTTGATCTGATGAGCTTTTCAGAGTTTCTTCATTGAGAAACCGGAAGAGGTCCAGCAAGGACCTGGCTCATCATCTGGCGGCTTCATTGGGATGCCAAGTTGACCCTTCTACATCAGTTTCAAAGTCGTCCGCGACCACTGGACCACTGAAAATTTTAATTCCTTTTTATTTATATATACAGTCATGGCCAGAAATATTGGCATCCCTGCATTGCTGTCAGATAATGCACCACTTCATCCAGAAAATTGTTGCAATTACAAATGTTTAGGCATTCTTGTGTTTATTTTTTTTTGTTCGTATTGATATGACACAAAAAAGTGAAAAGAAAAAATGACAAATCTGACACATTCCACCCAAAACTCCAATGGACTGGAAAATATGATTGGCACCCTCAATTTAATATTTGGTAGCACACCCCTTGGAAAAAATAACTGAAATCAATCGCTTCCTGTAACCAATGAGTTTCTTACACCTCTCTACTGGAATTTTGGACCACTCTTCTTTCACCAACTGCTCAAGGTCTCTCAAATTGGAAGGTTCCCTTTTCCCAACTGCTGTTTTGAGATCTCTCCACAGGTGCTCTATGGGATTGAGATCTAGACTCATTGCTGGCCCGTACAGTTATCTCCAGTGGTTTGTCTTAAACCATTTCTGGGTGCTTTTTGACATGTGCTTTGGATCATTGTCCTGCTGTTAGACCCATGCCCTCTGATGGAGACCCAACTTTCTGACACTGGGCCCTACAATGTACCACAGAATTCTTTGGTAGTCTTTAGATTTCATAATGCTATGCACACAGTCAAGACATCCAGTGCCTTAAGCAGCAAAGCAACCCCAAAACATCAGTGAACCTCCACCATGTTTGACTGTAGGGATCTGTATTCTTTTCTTTAAAAGCCTCAATTCTTTTTCTGAAAACAGTAGAATCAAGGGCTTTACCAAAAAGCTGTAATTTTGTTTCGTCTGTCCACAGCACATTCTCCCAAAAGGATTTTGGCTTCCTCATGTAAGTTTTGGCAAACTCCAATCTGGCTTTTTTATGGTTTTGTGTCAGCAGTGGGTTCCTCCTGGGTCTCCTACCATAGCGTTTCATTCAGATGGTGACGTATAGTGTGAGCTGACACATTTGTACCCTGTGCCTGAAGGTCAGCTTGAATTTGTCTGGAAGTTGATTGAGGTTCTTTATCCACCATTCGAACAACCCTTGTTGTAATCTTTGATGATTTTTTCTCTTTCGTCCACGTCAAGGGAGATTAGCTACAGTGCCATGGGCTTTAAACTTCTTGACAATGTTGCGCATAGTGGACACAGGAACATTAAGATCTCTGGAGATGGACTTGTAACCTTAAGATTGTCCATGCTTTTCCATAATTTTTGTTCTCAAATCCTCAGACAATTCTTTGCTTCTATTTCTCGTCTCCATGCTCAGTGTGGCACATAACTGAAAGGTTGAGTCAAATTCTCACCTTTTTAAATGGTTGCCGGTGTGATTTCTATATTGTCAGCACCTTGTTAATTGATACAGGTGAGTTTAATTTAAAAAATTACAGGAGCATCACAAACTTGGAATGCAATTATTTCTTACAATTTTGAGAAGGTGCCAATAATTCTGCCTGCCTGAGACCTCATATCTTTGAGCCCTTATAATTTTTGTTTGCAATATTTTTTGTGAATAATTTTATTAGATAGTATTATTATGATTGTAACTATACTTGTAATGTATTTTTGATGTGTTTTGTTTAATTTTTATGTTTTATGAAACAGTCAACCAGAGCTCTGAAGTCACGGTAATCATTCTAGTGTAAATTGCAATTGCACTCAAGCCATCATGTTTAACTTTCAACTCATTATACCAGCGGTAAGCCTGACAAGCGCAAACCCCCACAATAAAGCCCATAGCGATCACGCGCAAATATTCACGCTCCACTTGTAATCTGGCCTTGAATAAGTAGCACTCCTTTTTGGACCGTCTCATGCTAAATAAGTAGTGCTCATTTTGTGCCATCTCATGCAGACTGTAATGTACCATTCTGTTCATATTATTGTATATGTCACTGCCTAGTTTGTTCATTCAGTTTACTGTGGTATGTTGGAATGCATGTCAGCTTGTTTGCTCCTTACAAATAATGATTTCTGCCCACAGCTAATAATAAATAAACAGATTTTTAACGATCTCCTCATTTATGAGGTATCCTGAATTTGGGTCTGGGAAATCTGGCCACGTTAAAAATGTATTAAACAAGCTCTGAACTATATTTCCAGTAAATAAATGCTATAAAACCTCTCTTCTTAGAACAGTTCCTTGATTTACTCCACCACTCATCTTCATTGTATAATCCCAAATTTGTGCCTTGGTAAGGCAGATAGTATTTTCTGTTTGATAGAAGATTAGTGCCTGAGTTAGTTTGATTATTCAAAAAGTATCATATCATAATATCTTTCTCTTCTTTGTTATTAGATTTTCAACACTACTAGCAATTTTGAATCTGGTTATATATGGTACATTACTGGACAAATCTACACGTCTGTTTCTGCTCTACTTCTAATTATTACTGTAGTAAGTAAATATATACATTTTATTTTTATACTCTTAAAGCTTATTATTATTATTATCAGTTAATTGTACAGAGCCAACAGATTCCGCAGTACTATAAACAAAATCTAATATGCAAGGTAGCATTTATGGGAGACAAGAGTTGCACTGTTGTAAATCAGCTCTCATGAAGTTAATCTACAGAACAGATGGGCTCATAGGTTCACATGCTACGGGAGATCAGGGGATGAAAAAAGGAGGAGAGGAACAGGGGTAAGAAAATGTTAGTGTATATTGTATGCATCACTGAACAGTAGAGTCTTTAATGAGAACTTGAAAGTATGAAAATGTGGGAGAGTCTTGTGGAGCAAGGCAGGCTTATCTCTCTTTACCAATATAACTGTGGTAGTTTCCCTTACCAGGAAATAAGCAATCTTGTCCCCTAGGGTTAAGTTGTGCACACACATACTTTTCAGTTTGGTTACGTAATCAGTTAAAAAAAAGTTAACATAAACTATTTGCTGCAGCTAGACAGAGCCACTCCAAATTTGACCTTTTAATTAAAAAGAGTTTTAATACAGATGCGCTAGACTGAGGGCGCATTTCCATTGAGCCATAAAAAATGGAGCCATCAGCTTCCAAAGTTGCCAACAGCTAAAAGTAGTATACGGCTCCATTTTAGTATCAGGATTCCACTGAAATATTGTGCGCAATGTGCTCTTTTCATGTAGGTGTAAGTTAGCATTGTGTTAGCTCTTCCATCAGACGACGGATTTCTCGAAAATATAGTCAAAAAATTGAGTCAAAACAAGTTAATGTACATTTAACATCTGCGCTCCTTACCTGTGATCACCTCTAAAGAGAAACAAAAACAAAGATACACTTATTTATAATACATATTTTTTTAAGTATAAACAAATACTACTTTTTATTAAAATTACATTTTCTAATTTATTAATATACAGAATGTGACATTTATTACTGCTTTAGGTATACAGTAGGTCTAGTCTTAATTTTGTAGCTATGAGCTTGCATATATTTCTATATGTAAATACATATTGATATTTCCATTAGAACATAGGTGTGACTATTCCTATATGGGACAACAATAAATATTGCATATTACAATTTTTTTCTACATTGAAAAACTTGCATTATTTCAATGGAAAATAGGTCTTAAAAAGCAAATTTTTCCTCTTTTACACCTATAGTTGAGATGGGTATATTTTCAGCAGCTGATAAAGAAATGCAAAACAATAAAGATTTTGCTAACATAATGATGTGGCTAGCCTTGTGTACTACAGTACTAAGTTCTGATTGGCCCTTCCAAATAAGACAAATGGAGTAGTGAGTGGAGTTTAGCTATTGAAAAATATCCGCAGAAAAAAATGGCAATTCATTTATAATGTTTTTTACTCACCCACTTTGTTAATATATTGCAAGACTGCAGAAAAATCTTATCTTGTAAATACATAGGGTTAGTTTGTAAGTGGCACTCTAGCAATTTATCTTGAGCGTTAACACCGCCAGAAAAAAGTTTGTGCACGTGTGGGTTGCAAGTAAAAATGTTGCGCCTGAGCATAACCCAACCTGCATTAACTAAAGGACTTTAGATATCGTGATTGTGCTATTGTCCACATAAACTTTAATGGAGTGCAATTTAAAAAAAAAAAATCCGACACCATATTATACTCACAGCGCTACACCCAAAAGAAGTTATTAATACTTCACATTCCAATGTTCTTCACATAACGGAAAATGTTGTTTGTATTTTAAAGAAATATTTATATACTGTATACAGTATATACCTATACCTGTATTTATATATATATATATATATATTCATATCGATATATAGGTAAATATATATATATTTACATTAACATCATCAGATATAGATATATAACACCACTTAGAAATAGCGAAATACAGCTATAAACTTAGACAAGAGTTATTTAATTCCAAATACCAGGGTTTGCTTTTTGGGGACAATCATAGTTTCAGTCTCCATGAAGACCTTCCTGACAGATTTGAGAAAATCCAAACTTCTCTCAACCTGTCTCTCCCTTCAATCCTCTGCATGTCCTTCACTAGCACAGTGTATAGAAGTAATTGGTCTCATGGTGGCTACTATGGGGATTATTCCTTTTGCTCGCATCCATCTGAGACCTCTTCAACTATGCATGCACAGACAATGGAACACAGATCACTCAGATCTATCTCAGAGACATCCTAGACTACCACACGAGAGAATCTCTCTCTTGGTGTCTTTGTCAGGATCATATGTCTAAGGCATGTGCTTCTTGAGACCATTCTGGGAGATTGTGACTACGAATGCCAGCCTTTCAGGATGGGGAGCAGTTTGGGGTTCCTTAAGAGCTCATTGATCCTGGTTGCAAGAGGAATCTGTTCTCCCAATAAACATTCTGGAGTTGAGAGCAATTTACAGTGCTCTAGTAGCGTGGCCTCATCTGAGTTCTGTCCGGTTTATCAGATTTCAATCAGACAACATAACATCAGTAGCTTCCGTCAATCATCAGGGTGGAACTCGAAGTTCCCTGACAATGAAGGAGGTATCTTGCATCCTTCAGTGGGCATTCCGGGAGTAGACAAATGGGAGTGGGCTCTTCATCCGGAGGTATTCTCGGAAAATTACCCTCAGGTGGGGTGTTCCGGTAATAGACCGCATGGCCTCTTGCTTTAATACCAAGTTACCTAGCTACGGGTACAGATCAAGGGACCCTCAAACAGTGTTGGTGGATGCGTTAGCGGTTCTGTGGGATTTCAGTCTAATGTATGTATTTCCCTGTTTCTTCCCAGAGTCATAGCCCACATCTAACAGGAGTGGGCCTCAGTCATCCTAATTACTCCATCCTGGCCTCGCAGGACTTGGTTTGCGGATCTTGTGAAGATGTGGTCCTCCCCTTCATGGAAGTTACCAATGAGGAAGGACCTTCTTCTTCAAGGTCCATTTCTTCATCAAAATCTAGATTATCTGAGGCTGACTGCATGGAGATTCAACACCTAGTTCTCTCTAAAAGGGGTTTCTCGGATAAGGTTATTGTCACTCAACGGATGTATCATAAGGTCTGGTGCACCAATCTATCATTGTGCAAGTTTCAAGGTTTCCCTTGGCACAATGGGAAAGTTCCTTGAATTCTTTTGTTTCTCTAAGAGGGTTTGGAGAAAGGGTTATCTGTTATCTCTGCCCTTTCAGTTTTGTTACACAAGAAGTTAGTCAATCTTCCTGATGTTCAGTCCTTTGTTCAGGCCCTAGTCAGAATCAGGACTGTCTTTAAATGTGTTGCTCCTCCCAGGAGTCTTAATTTGGTTCTTTGTGTTCTTCTAAGTGCTCCATTTGAGCCTAAGCATGCTGTAGATATTAAACTTTTATCTTGGAAAGTTTTGTTTTTGTTAGCTATCTCTTCCGCTCAAACACCTAGATTTAGAGTTCTGCGTTAGCCTTAAAAAGCAGCGTTAAGGAGTCCTAATGCTGCTCTTTAACGCCCGCTGGTATTACGAGTCAGGGAGGTAGAGGGTCACCGCTCACTTTTCTTCCGCGACTTTTGGCTACCACAAATCCCCTTACGTCAATTGCGTATCCTATCTTTTTAATGGGATTTGACTAACGCTGGTATTACGAGTCTTGGAAGAAATGAGCGGTACACCCTCTACCGCCAAGACTCCTACCGCCTAAAAAAGTCAGTAGTTAAGAGTTTCATGGGCTAACGCCAGAACATAAAGCTCTTAACTACCGTGCTACAAAGTACACTAACACCCATAAACTACCTATGAACCCCTAAACGAGGCGCTCCCACATCGCAAAAACTAAAATAAAATTATTTAACCCCTAATCTGCCGACCAGACACCGCCACCACCTACATGATACCTATGAACCCTAATCTGCTGTCCCTAACATCGCTGACACCTATATTAGATTTATTAACCCCTAATCTGCCCCCCCCAACGTCGCCGCCACTTACCTAGACTTATTAACCCCTAATCTGCCGACCGGACATCGCTGCCACTATAATAAATGTATTAATCCCTAAACCACACTCCCGCCTCGCAAACACTAAAATAAATTTGATTAACCCCTAATCTGCCCTCTCTAACATCACCGCCACCTATCTACAATTATTAACCCCTAATCTGCCGCTCCCAACGTCGCCGCTACTATAATAAAGTCATTAACCCCTAAACCTAAGTCTAATCCTAACCCTAACACCCACCTAACTTAAATATTAGTTAAATAAATCTAAATAAAATTACTATTATTAACTAATGGAAGAGGATGGCTCCACGTTGCCTGGATTGAAGATGGATCCGCTCCGGATGGATGAAGATAGAAGATGCCGCCTGGATGAAGACTTCTGCCCATCAGGAGGACCTCTTCTGCCCGGATAGGTTGAAGACTTTGGACCCTCTGGAGGACCACTTCTGCCCGGTTGGGTGACGACGTCTCAAGGCAGGGTGATCTTCAGGGGGGTAGTGTTAGGTTTTATTAAGTGGGGATTGGGTGGGTTTTAGAGTAGGGTTGGGTGTGTGGGTGGTGGGTTTTAATGTTGGGGGGGATATTGTATTTTTTTTACAGATGAAAGAGCTGATTACTTTTAAGGGCTATTTGTAATTTAGTATAGGGTAGGGAATTTTATTATTTTGGGGGGCTTTTTTATTTTATTAGGAGGATTAGATTAGGTGTAATTAGTTTAAAATTCTTGTAATTCTTTTTTTTCCTGTAATTTAGTGGGGGGGGGGGGGGTCCGTAATTTAGTTTATTTAATTTAATTGTAATTAATTGTAGGTAGTTTAGGTAATTAGTTTAATTATAGTGTAGTGTTAGGTGTAATTGTAACTTAGGTTAGGGTTTATTTTACAGGTACTTTTGTACTTATTTTAGCTAGGTAGTTAGTAAATAGTTAATAACTATTTAATAACTATTGTACCTAGTTAAAATAAATACAAAGTTGCCTGTAAAATAAAAATAAACCCTAAGATGGCTACAATGTAATTATTATTTATATTGTATCTGTCTTAGGGTTTATTTTATAGGTAAGTATTTAGTTTTAAATAGGATTAATATATTTAATAGTAGTAAATTTATTTAGATGTATTTAAATTTAGGGGGGTGTTAGGTTTAGGGTTAGACTTAGGTTTAGGGGTTAATACATTTAATATAGTTGCGGCGACATTGGGGGGGGCAGATTAGGGGTTAATAACTATAAAGGTGTCGGCGATGTTGGGGGCAGTAGATTAGGGGTTCATAAGTATAATGTAGGTGGCGGCGGTGTCCGGAGCGGCAGATTAGGGGTTAATAATTATAATGTAGGTGTCAGCGATAGCGGGGGCGGCAGATTAGGGGTTAATAAGTGTAAGATTAGGGGTGTTTAGACTCGGGGTTCATGTTAGGGTGTTAGGTGCAGACATAAATTTCCTTTTCCCATAGGAAACAATGGGGCTGCGTTAGAAGCTGAATGCTGCTTTTTTGCAGGTGTTTTTTTTCAGCCAGCTGAGCCCCATTGTTTCCTATGGGGAAATCGTGCACGAGCACGTTTTGCCAGTTTACCGCTACCGTAAGCAATGCTGGTATTACAATAAGATGTGGAGCTAAATTTTGCTCAACACTCACTTTTCTGAGGCTAACGCCGGCTTGAAGAAAACCTGTAATACCAGCGTTGGCTTAAGTGAGCGGTAAGAAAAAAGGCTTGTTAGCCCCGCACAGCCTTACCGACAAAAACTCGTAATCTAGGCGTTAGGTTGTTAGCTTCTTGTAATTGACTCGTGGCTTTTCAGGGTAAAGTGAAGATGTTAAATAGTGGTGTAAGTTGCAGGCCTACTTTAAATCACACCTCTAATACGCTGGTTTCCAGACGATGTTCCAGGCAACATCGTCCAGGCAATGGTAGAAGATGTTGGGGCTGCGCAAGGCCCGTTTTCTGTAGCACTAGTACTGCCTGGGGTGTCACTCCGCAGCTAGGCCAGCCACTCCATGCGGACCGCTGTTTTAGTCTGTGGCAGTTCTACACAGGGTGTCGCCCCTGGGCCCCACACGCCAATATGTCCTGCGAATGAGGCTTTCTGCTCCATCGTTAGTTTCAGCTTGCAGGGTGATATAGCTCATTCGCTGAGTCAGCAGTGCAGGAAATGCTTTGCTGATTAGTTTTTTGTCACAAGCTTGCTTGCTTCTCTTTTACTGCATATGCGCCTGCTTTGTAAACTGCAGCAGCCCCCGCCGCACAGCTCCCGGTACTCGGTCCCCTCAGCCCCAGAAGCAGCGCTCTTTAACTATTAGGGAGGGTAGTGGTCATGAATAAAGTCGGGTACCTGAGGGATCCATTGTTATCCTATTTCTTTTATACAGCGTATGCATCCACCTTGCAATCTACAGTATGCCTCATTGCGCCGCACCCAGCACTCTGCCCTTTCAGCCTCAGATGCGGTGTCCCGTAACTATGAGGGCATATAGTGGTCAGTACTGTTCCGGGTCATCGTTAGCAGCCAATTGTGAGTGAAAAAGTGCAGCTGTTTACACTAGGCTTGGCGTGAGAGTACTTGGGACTTAAGAGCTCCGTC
The DNA here is from genome assembly GCF_027579735.1 of Bombina bombina. Lineage (NCBI taxonomy): Eukaryota > Metazoa > Chordata > Amphibia > Anura > Bombinatoridae > Bombina > Bombina bombina. The sequence continues at coordinate 574,415,002 of NC_069503.1, read as the reverse complement.
AATATGCAGCCATCTACCAGTGTGGCTATGAGTTCATAGTCTTGCCTTAAACCTGGTATTTCCCTTTAATATTGTGTGTGGTATGCTATATCTGTAATCTGTTTTTTTATACATATATTATTAAAATATATACATTATTTACTTATCCGGTGATAATACTTTTTCCCCCACATATACATGAGGTATAGGTAACTTTAAAACCCTTATATGTAACTTAAAATGTATTTAGATTTTCTAGCGCTTCCCACAAATTATTTTTTCTTTTTACATTTCCATTTACTGGGTTCTTTTGGAGAGTGCCTTTGTGAGGAAGCTTTCCAATTTTTAGCGCACTGAGTGTGTAGACTGTTTTTGCACTTTTAATAGGCAGTATCAGTGTGCTGGTTAACTGTTTATAAAATTTTAAAAATTCTCTTTCTCTTTCAGAGCTGTTTGGGGGGGGGGATCAGGGAGGTTGGGGGTTAATGGGGGATCCTACACTGCAGAATATATTTATATAAAAAAATATTAAGTTAAAAAAGCCTTTTATTTTAGTACTGGCAGACTTTCTGCCAGCACTTAAGATGGGGGTGACCATTGTGGGGTGGGGGAGGGAAGAGAGCTGTTGGAGAGGGATTAGGGAGGGATCAGGAGGTGGGATGTGTCAGATGGGAGGGTAATCTATACACTAAAGATAAAATTAACCCTACAAGATACCTAATTAACCCCTTCACTGCTGGGCATAATACAAGCGTGATGCGCCGCTGCATTTAGCGGCCTCCTAATTACCAAAAAGCAATGCCAAAGTCATATATGTCTGCTATTTCTGAACAAAGGCAATCCCAGAGAAGCATTTACAACCATTTGTGCCATGATTGCACAAGCTGTTTGTAAGTAATTTCAGTGAGAAACCTAAAGTTTAAGAGGAAGTTAACATTTTTTTTTATTTTATCGCAATTAGCGGTAAAATGGTGGCATGAAATATACCAAAATGGGCCTAGATCAATACTTTGGGTTGTCTACTAAAATAATATATATATAGTTTTGATAGGTAACTATAAAAAGGCTCTATTTCTGTTTACATGTAGTGATGGCAAAAATGCTAAAAATGCTCTAATCTTTTAGGGAAGTTTTAGTCTGAAATACCTGGTCCTTAAAGGGACATTAAACCCAAAATATTAGTTTCATTATTCAGATAGAGAATACAATTTAAAAAAAGTTTCAAATTAGTTTCTATTATCAAACGTGCTTCATTCTCATGATGTTCTTTGTTGAAGAGATACCTAGGTAGGTAGCGTGCACGTGCCTGAAGCACTACATGACAGGAAATAATGCTGCCATCTAGTGCTCCTGCAAATGTATAACATTGTTGCAAAACTGCTGCCATATAGTGCTGCAGACACGTGCACACTTCTAAACTTACATCTGTCATTTTCAACAAAGGATAACAAGAAAACTAAGATAATTTGATAACAGAAGTAAATTGGAAAGTTCTTTAAAATTATGTGCTCTATCTGAATCATGAAAGAAATATTTTGGGTTTTATGTCCATTTAAGGGGGTTAAACCAACATATTTTGTCTGCTGAGAGGTTATTGTCTTCTTGAATGTGGACGCAATAAATGTTGCAAAATTAAGTAGTTTACATTTAGTACCTCATTCAATGTTAATTTCACTATTGCGATTCGGTTCTTCAGAGATTTGCATCTTGACATTTCAAGCAGTGGGATTAGAGCGCCTTCATTCTGTGGGGCTGATTTAACAAGCCCCGAATGCCCCTAAATACATCTGTTTCCGCACGAGCCTTCAGGCTCACGGGAACAGGAGTTAAGAAGCAGCAGTTTTAAGACCGATGCTCCTTAACTCGTCCGCCACTTCTCAGGCGGCAGACAGCAATCGGCCCAATTGCATACGATTGAGTTGATTGACACCACCTGCTAGCGGACGATTAGCCGCAAATCTGCAGGGGGCGGCATTGCACAAGCAGTTCACCAGAACTGCTTGTGCCATGTTAAATGCCAACAGCATATGCTGTCTGCATTTAGTGATATCAGGCGGACATGATCCGCTACAGCAGATCTTGTCTGTGCAAGACTGTGTGTATAGAACAATTACTTATGATATTTAAATTTTGTATAAAAGAATCAGTGTTCACTTATGTTAATATGAAATTATTTACAATAAAAAATGCATGCACAAAATATATAAAATACATTTTTAAATATAAAAAATATTTTAAATGAATCACTACACATGGTCTAAAAATATTTCAACAACATGCAACAAACAAGACTGCTATTTGCCATCTTTATGTCTATACAACAAACCAAACTCTCTCTATAAAAATATTAATATATGTATAAATTAATGCACTAATTTATTCAACTATAATTCCATTTTATTCTTATATTATAACCTTGTCATCACAGATAATACAACCTTTGCTACTGTAAATCTATACAAATGCAACTGTATATATTTCAACTAAAACTAAATAAATATAACCCAATTAAACATACTTGCAACAATGTTTCTCAATACAGATTAAAAAAAGTAGGTTTGTTTTTAACACAGAGAAGACAATTCTCGTCAGTGAGGTGTAGCAGTATTCCTCTAAGCACAATGAGCAAGGAGTCCACGTCTGGTTGCCCTTTTATCATATATATATATATATATATATATATATATATATATATATATATATATATATATATATAGATATATATATATATATATATATAAAATGTAGCAAAGAAGCACTCACTGAACGGTTCCAACTGTGACAAAAAGTTTTAATTCAAACTAGTGACGTTTCGGGACAGTAACAGTCCCTTCCTCTGACAAACTAACAATGTGAAAATGCAGGCCTTAAATAGGCACCAAACTGCCCTCCCCACGAGTTTGACCAATCATGGTCAAAGTTACATAACGTATCTTACCCAGTGACCAATAATAATCAATAATACAAATCAAGTGTATATGGTGAATCAAGTGAATAGTGAAAAGTAATTAAAACATGAGACCCCGTGTTGCCAATAAAATGGGGGGGCAATCTCAGTCCAACCACACATATAAGTCAGCTAAATAACCTTAAAACTGTAAACAAAGCAGAAAAACAACAGTGAAACAAGGGGATCGTAATTCAACCAATCGTTATAGCCCTAGCCATGGAGATCGTAATCCCACCAATCGGCAGTGATCTAACTTATAGGAATCATAGTAGCACCAATCAGCAACAATATGACACTCCGTGTCCGATACGTCATAGCTACATGCGTTCAAGTTACGCCCACCTGTCACTGGCGATGCCTGTTACATACAGCAGCAAGGGAATATCCCATCTAGCTAACTCTCACCGGATCGCTGCTTATCAATCATAAACAAATAAAGTACAAAGACCGCCCTTAGCTTAACAGTATTAAGTCTAACTGTGTAGCTAGTTTTGATCAGAATCCATGTTAATACTACCATCTCAGGCATCTAAGGCGTTCAAATATAGACCTGACAGTGTCTTCAAAGATCAAATCTGTCACTCTATGCGCGCCGATGCAAATCAGTGTGTGAGCCCTGTTAGCAACACACTCTATTCCACAACTAAAGTAGTGCTGTCAAAGAAATGTCGAAAACTAACCTATCAAAAGTGTGTCCACGCCCATATGGGCGTGTCAAAACATCGCTAAGTATTACCTGTATCTATGTGTCACCCTAAAAAATGGTGAGCGCACCTAGTGAGTTCTTACCATTATCGCTCATCTGGTTGTGACAAGCGATATCTATCTTATCATCGATAGCACACATTGACAGACAGGGAGAGACATGGCTATAATCAGACCAGTGTTACATCACTAATATGAATGTGCTTGTTTTTTCTCATAGCGGCACCGAAATGTGATTCTAATCCATCTCTATGTTTAAGGTTCCTGAATGCAGGCTCATATCCAGTGCATCAATCACCACCCTAAAGATAAAATTTATACTAAAATAAAATAAAAAAGTGAATAAGTCAATTCTATCATAATAAAAAAAAATAAAAGTAGAAATAAAAATAAGAATAAAAATTAGCCATTCTGCACCCATAATAGATGATATCAAAAAGGTCAGATGTATATCACTGTCAGCTCATTGTGAAGGCATCGCAGGCTTGACAACTATCTATCAATAAATATAGCGCTGATTATTAGTTCGGTGTGAGACAGACCACCCAAAATGAAGGGCAACACGGGGTGTCAACAAAGTGAGACATAAAATAAAATTAAAATCAATTCGTCCATATAATGGACAGGAAAATTACAACATGATGTTAAGAGAGCCACATATGAATTTTACATAAGGGCAATATGGGACAGAGGAATCAGCATTATCATCAGTAATATTGTGCTCATAGTCCGGTCAACTGTACTCAGGATCTAGAACTGTATAAAATAAAGAGAACTCAATATAGAAAATGAATAAATATAAAAATAAAAATAAAAATAAATAAAAATAATATGAAAAAATATATAAATAAAATAATATAAATAAAATAATAATGATAATAATAAAAAAATAAATATAAATAAATAAATATATACATATATATACGCACATACACACACATACACACATACACACATACACACACACATACATATACATAAAATAAAAATAAAAATAAATATAAAAATCAAAATAAAGTAGAAATAAAAAGAAGAATAAGAGAAAAAGGATGTCAGAAAGAAAGGAATGAAAAAGCTAAAGGAAGAAAAAGAAAAAAAGAGAAGAAAAGGAAAAAAGAAACGGGGGGAAGGAGACGAAGAGCAGAAAGAGAAAAAGACCAATTATAGATAAGATAGAAACAGCCAAATAGAGAGATACTGAGATATAGAGACAACAGTAAATATAGAGGAAAAAATAGAATAAAGAAATGGAGTTAAATAAAAACAAAAAGAAGAAGAGAAAAGAATAAAGGATAAGGACTAATGGATCATGAGCTCTCAATGAAATGGACATCAGAGTTCATATAGCCTGGACCTCAAAGTTCATAGATAACATTGCCATCCTGTGTGGGTATTGAGACCCCTGGGACTGAGGGTACCCAGTTCATAGATCCACCTTGATTCTTTGCGAAGTAGCATTTTATCTCTGTCTCCACCCCTCCGTGGGGTCGGTACATGGTCGATCAGTCGAAATCTCAGATCATTGACAGTGTGGCCTGCCTCCAAGAAGTGTCTTGCCACCGGTTGGTCTGCCTTTTTATTTCTTATGGCCAAGCGGATGCTGGACCTGTGGTTGGCCATTCTCGTCCTAGCATCGTCGGTTGTTTTGCCAATATAGAATTTCCCGCAAGGGCAATTCAAAAGATATATTACGAATTGAGTAGTGCAAGTTAGATAGTACTTGATCTCGTATGTCTTGTTGCTTTCAGGATGACGAAAGTGGGAGCCAGTGATCATCCCACTGCAAGTCACACAGCTAATACAACGGTAGCACCCTTTATTTTTCGTCCTCAGCCATGTCCGTGCACCCCCTTCAGGGTTGACATCTGCTTTGACAAGATAATCTCTCAAATTCCTTCCTCGTCGAAACCCTATCCTTGGTGCCTTCCAATTCTTAAAAGGCAGAGTGGGATCTGCTTCAATCAGCTTCCATTCTTCCTTAATGGTATGGGTTAGTGGTATGATCTCTGGTGAGTATGTAGTCACAAAAGTGAGTTGATCTCCTTGTTTAGATGGGGACTCCTCTCCTGGTTCCACCGTTGATAACACACATGATTTGATCTCTAGCAAATCCTTATGCCTATATCCTCTTTCAATAAATCGCTGTGTCATGTCCCGTAGTTGTTCTTCGCACAATATCTCATTAGTATTATTTCTGATCACCCGTTGGTACTGGGCCTTGGGGATATTGTGTATAAGGCTGGGTTGGTGGCAACTTCTAGCGTGCAGTAATGAATTTTGGTCCGTGGCTTTGCAGAACAAAGTTGTGCCCAATCTCCCCTCCACTTTGAAGACCCTAACATCCAGATAGTCCACCGTGGAATGGCTGATTGTGTGGGTAAATTTAATGGGACTTTCAAGGGTATTCAGATGCTCAATCCATCGTACTAGACTATCTTCTCCATCCGACCAGACCAGGAACAGGTCGTCTATATATCGACAGTAATACCTGATATTGTCGTTATTGAAGACCTTCATGATGGATGTTTCATAGAATGCCATAAACAGATTGGCCAGCGATGGGGCCACATTCGACCCCATCGCTGTCCCTGAGATTTGTAGATAAAATGTAGAGTCGAATAGAAAGTAGTTCTCCCTCAGGCATAGTGAGAGGAGACAGGTGAGTACTTCTTCTGATGGGCCAATGTATGCTGCCTTCCTGAGTGCCTGTGTAACAGCTGTAATGCCATCTTGATGGGGGATGACCGTGTAAAGGCTAGACACGTCGAGAGTGACCAAAAGGTCTCCATCAGTGATGTCCTCCAACTTCTTGATGCCCATGATGAAGTCATTTGAATCACGTATGTATGATGGCATAGATTGAACCAAAGGCTGTAGGTAATAATCGACAAACTGTGCTAGTGGTTGGAGTAGCGAACCCCTCGATGAGACAATTATTATTTTATTTATATTATTTTATTTATATATTTTTTCATATTATTTTTATTTATTTTTATTTTTATTTTTATATTTATTCATTTTCTATATTGAGTTCTCTTTATTTTATACAGTTCTAGATCCTGAGTACAGTTGACCGGACTATGAGCACAATATTACTGATGATAATGCTGATTCCTCTGTCCCATATTGCCCTTATGTAAAATTCATATGTGGCTCTCTTAACATCATGTTGTAATTTTCCTGTCCATTATATGGACGAATTGATTTTAATTTTATTTTATGTCTCACTTTGTTGACACCCCGTGTTGCCCTTCATTTTGGGTGGTCTGTCTCACACCGAACTAATAATCAGCGCTATATTTATTGATAGTTGTCAAGCCTGCGATGCCTTCACAATGAGCTGACAGTGATATACATCTGACCTTTTTGATATCATCTATTATGGGTGCAGAATGGCTAATTTTTATTCTTATTTTTATTTCTACTTTTATTTTTATTATGATAGAATTGACTTATTCACTTTTTTATTTTATTTTAGTATAAATTTTATCTTTAGGGTGGTGATTGATGCACTGGATATGAGCCTGCATTCAGGAATCTTAAACATAGAGATGGATTAGAATCACATTTCGGTGCCGCTATGAGAAAAAACAAGCACATTCATATTAGTGATGTAACACTGGTCTGATTATAGCCATGTCTCTCCCTGTCTGTCAATGTGTGCTATCGATGATAAGATAGATATCGCTTGTCACAACCAGATGAGCGATAATGGTAAGAACTCACTAGGTGCGCTCACCATTTTTTAGGGTGACACATAGATACAGGTAATACTTAGCGATGTTTTGACACGCCCATATGGGCATGGACACACTTTTGATAGGTTAGTTTTCGACATTTCTTTGACAGCACTACTTTAGTTGTGGAATAGAGTGTGTTGCTAACAGGGCTCACACACTGATTTGCATCGGCGCGCATAGAGTGACAGATTTGATCTTTGAAGACACTGTCAGGTCTATATTTGAACGCCTTAGATGCCTGAGATGGTAGTATTAACATGGATTCTGATCAAAACTAGCTACACAGTTAGACTTAATACTGTTAAGCTAAGGGCGGTCTTTGTACTTTATTTGTTTATGATTGATAAGCAGCGATCCGGTGAGAGTTAGCTAGATGGGATATTCCCTTGCTGCTGTATGTAACAGGCATCGCCAGTGACAGGTGGGCGTAACTTGAACGCATGTAGCTATGACGTATCGGACACGGAGTGTCATATTGTTGCTGATTGGTGCTACTATGATTCCTATAAGTTAGATCACTGCCGATTGGTGGGATTACGATCTCCATGGCTAGGGCTATAACGATTGGTTGAATTACGATCCCCTTGTTTCACTGTTGTTTTTCTGCTTTGTTTACAGTTTTAAGGTTATTTAGCTGACTTATATGTGTGGTTGGACTGAGATTGCCCCCCCATTTTATTGGCAACACGGGGTCTCATGTTTTAATTACTTTTCACTATTCACTTGATTCACCATATACACTTGATTTGTATTATTGATTATTATTGGTCACTGGGTAAGATACGTTATGTAACTTTGACCATGATTGGTCAAACTCGTGGGGAGGGCAGTTTGGTGCCTATTTAAGGCCTGCATTTTCACATTGTTAGTTTGTCAGAGGAAGGGACTGTTACTGTCCCGAAACGTCACTAGTTTGAATTAAAACTTTTTGTCACAGTTGGAACCGTTCAGTGAGTGCTTCTTTGCTATATTTTATCTACTATCTCACAGCACCCTGACAAGTTGCAAAAGTTGGTGAGAGTGCACTTACACCATCGCTTGAAATACTAATTTTTGTGCAGTGCACCCACATCGGGGTTGTTCTTACAGCCAGATTAATCCTCCCCCTTCCTATCTTGTTTTGAGACACACTTGTCTTACCTACAACATGATGAACAGAGAAGATACAGATAATATGGACATTGAGGCCCCGACACATCAGAGTGGCATCACCTCAGAGGATAGATACGAGGATATCTTCACTTTTACAGATGAAGACGCAGAAATGATAAGATTTGGCTCCATTGAGGAGCAACAAGTTGAGGAATCTACACAGTCCCTGTACAATACATTGATTAAGTTAAAACAAAGGGAAATAGATCTAAACCTACATGGCTCGTATCTCTCTGATTACCATAAAAAGAGGATGATACCAAGAGGGTTTAGAATCAGAAACATCCCGACTATTGGAAGATCTAATAACGAATTTTGCATCAATTGGTGCAAAATTCTGAACAAGTGCTCTTTTGATCTAATGCTACTGGTCATCAGGGAAGTGGGTCGTCTGCTCCAGACAGTCAAAGCTGAAATACAGACATTTGAATTGGAAAAACTGAATATATTCGAATCTGACACTAATACCAACTGGCTCTCTAAACTTAGTCTTCAGATTAAGAGTTATAAACAGGAACTGATAGCTTTCAAGAACCGCAAGTTACAGACTGTCACACAGGACTATACATATAAATCTATCTATAGGTGGATGTTGTCCCCAGAAGATAGGAGAACATACCGACCGAGACGTGAACGTAGATACACCAAGAAATCGATGACAATGGTGGATACTAGCTCTGGTGATAGTTCAGGCCCAGAGACCCCATTGGAAAGTTCCACCTCTACTCAAAGAGGGGTTATGACCCGCTCAAGGGGCAATAGAGGTGATTGGGAGACCTCTAGTGCCAGTTGAGCAGCTTTACCTCCATTGGCGGCTCATCCAACAGCCAACCGTTTTTTAGGAAGAGGCGGAGGCCACACACGAGGCGGGGGGGGGCATTGCCCGCCGCCACCAACAACGGAGAATATAGAAAATAATGTAATTAACATCAGTTCACGTACTTTGACTGAGTCTGAGGTGAGCTTATTGAATAAGGGTCTATCCTTCGTGCCATCCATGCGGATCAATGAGTTTGATGCCTATATAGACATTCAGAGATTTGGCAGGAACTTAAGACTTAGAGAATTTTTTAATCATGATCAAGAACAAGAGTGTACATTTAGAGCTAAGGGTTCATTTGATCCCTCCTCCAACAACTCCACTATCCATACTCTTACACATTTCCTCACCAAATCCATCAAGGATAGACCAAAAATGAGGATCAGAGACAACCTCACCAAGAGTGAGAGGACAGCCCTTAAAACCTTGAAAGATGACACCTCAATAGTGATCCGTCCAGCTGATAAGGGTGGGGCGATAGTCCTGCTGGACACTACATACTATAAGCAAGAAATTCTTGGACAACTTTCTGATAAGAAGACATACATGCCACTCAGGGGTGATCCAACTGTGAAGCTTAAGCTGAAAATTGACACCATACTAATGGAGTTCCAAGAAAGGGCACTTATCACACAACAAGATTACAATTTCTTATGCCGTAAACATCCAATAATCCCCCTGCTATATACTCTACCTAAGGTGCATAAAAATGCTCATAACCCCCCAGGGAGACCTATTGTCTCAGCGAGGGGTTCACTACTCCAACCACTAGCACAGTTTGTCGATTATTACCTACAGCCTTTGGTTCAATCTATGCCATCATACATACGTGATTCAAATGACTTCATCATGGGCATCAAGAAGTTGGAGGACATCACTGATGGAGACCTTTTGGTCACTCTCGACGTGTCTAGCCTTTACACGGTCATCCCCCATCAAGATGGCATTACAGCTGTTACACAGGCACTCAGGAAGGCAGCATACATTGGCCCATCAGAAGAAGTACTCACCTGTCTCCTCTCACTATGCCTGAGGGAGAACTACTTTCTATTCGACTCTACATTTTATCTACAAATCTCAGGGACAGCGATGGGGTCGAATGTGGCCCCATCGCTGGCCAATCTGTTTATGGCATTCTATGAAACATCCATCATGAAGGTCTTCAATAACGACAATATCAGGTATTACTGTCGATATATAGACGACCTGTTCCTGGTCTGGTCGGATGGAGAAGATAGTCTAGTACGATGGATTGAGCATCTGAATACCCTTGAAAGTCCCATTAAATTTACCCACACAATCAGCCATTCCACGGTGGACTATCTGGATGTTAGGGTCTTCAAAGTGGAGGGGAGATTGGGTACAACTTTGTTCTGCAAAGCCACGGACCGAAATTCATTACTGCACGCTAGAAGTTGCCACCAACCCAGCCTTATACACAATATCCCCAAGGCCCAGTACCAACGGGTGATCAGAAATAATACTAATGAGATATTGTGCGAAGAACAACTACGGGACATGACACAGCGATTTATTGAAAGAGGATATAGGCATAAGGATTTGCTAGAGATCAAATCATGTGTGTTATCAACGGTGGAACCAGGAGAGGAGTCCCCATCTAAACAAGGAGATCAACTCACTTTTGTGACTACATACTCACCAGAGATCATACCACTAACCCATACCATTAAGGAAGAATGGAAGCTGATTGAAGCAGATCCCACTCTGCCTTTTAAGAATTGGAAGGCACCAAGGATAGGGTTTCGACGAGGAAGGAATTTGAGAGATTATCTTGTCAAAGCAGATGTCAACCCTGAAGGGGGTGCACGGACATGGCTGAGGACGAAAAATAAAGGGTGCTACCGTTGTATTAGCTGTGTGACTTGCAGTGGGATGATCACTGGCTCCCACTTTCGTCATCCTGAAAGCAACAAGACATACGAGATCAAGTACTATCTAACTTGCACTACTCAATTCGTAATATATCTTTTGAATTGCCCTTGCAGGAAATTCTATATTGGCAAAACAACCGACGATGCTAGGACGAGAATGGCCAACCACAGGTCCAGCATCCGCTTGGCCATAAGAAATAAAAAGGCAGACCAACCGGTGGCAAGACACTTCTTGGAGGCAGGCCACACTGTCAATGATCTGAGATTTCGACTGATCGACCATGTACCGACCCCACGGAGGGGTGGAGACAGAGATAACATGCTACTTCGCAAAGAATCAAGGTGGATCTATGAACTGGGTACCCTCAGTCCCAGGGGTCTCAATACCCACACAGGATGGCAATGTTATCTATGAACTTTGAGGTCCAGGCTATATGAACTCTGATGTCCATTTCATTGAGAGCTCATGATCCATTAGTCCTTATCCTTTATTCTTTTCTCTTCTTCTTTTTGTTTTTATTTAACTCCATTTCTTTATTCTATTTTTTCCTCTATATTTACTGTTGTCTCTATATCACAGTATCTCTCTATTTGGCTGTTTCTATCTTATCTATAATTGGTCTTTTTCTCTTTCTGCTCTTCTTCTCCTTCCCCCCGTTTCTTTTTTCCTTTTCTTCTCTTTTTTTCTTTTTCTTCCTTTAGCTTTTTCATTCCTTTCTTTCTGACATCCTTTTTCTCTTATTCTTCTTTTTATTTCTACTTTATTTTTATTTTTATATTTATTTTTATTTTATGTATATGTATGTGTGTGTGTATGTGTGTATGTGTGTGTATGTGCGTATATATATGTATATATTTATTTATTTATATTTATTTTTTTATTATTATCATTATTATTTTATTTATATTATTTTATTTATATATTTTTTCATATTATTTTTATTTATTTTTATTTTTATTTTTATATTTATTCATTTTCTATATTGAGTTCTCTTTATTTTATACAGTTCTAGATCCTGAGTACAGTTGACCGGACTATGAGCACAATATTACTGATGATAATGCTGATTCCTCTGTCCCATATTGCCCTTATGTAAAATTCATATGTGGCTCTCTTAACATCATGTTGTAATTTTCCTGTCCATTATATGGACGAATTGATTTTAATTTTATTTTATGTCTCACTTTGTTGACACCCCGTGTTGCCCTTCATTTTGGGTGGTCTGTCTCACACCGAACTAATAATCAGCGCTATATTTATTGATAGATAGTTGTCAAGCCTGCGATGCCTTCACAATGAGCTGACAGTGATATACATCTGACCTCTTTGATATCATCTATTATGGGTGCAGAATGGCTAATTTTTATTCTTATTTTTATTTCTACTTTTATTTTTATTATGATAGAATTGACTTATTCACTTTTTTATTTTATTTTAGTATAAATTTTATCTTTAGGGTGGTGATTGATGCACTGGATATGAGCCTGCATTCAGGAACCTTAAACATAGAGATGGATTAGAATCACATTTCGGTGCCGCTATGAGAAAAAACAAGCACATTCATATTAGTGATGTAACACTGGTCTGATTATAGCCATGTCTCTCCCTGTCTGTCAATGTGTGCTATCGATGATAAGATAGATATCGCTTGTCACAACCAGATGAGCGATAATGGTAAGAACTCACTAGGTGCGCTCACCATTTTTTAGGGTGACACATAGATACAGGTAATACTTAGCGATGTTTTGACACGCCCATATGGGCGTGGACACACTTTTGATAGGTTAGTTTTCGACATTTCTTTGACAGCACTACTTTAGTTGTGGAATAGAGTGTGTTGCTAACAGGGCTCACACACTGATTTGCATCGGCGCGCATAGAGTGACAGATTTGATCTTTGAAGACACTGTCAGGTCTATATTTGAACGCCTTAGATGCCTGAGATGGTAGTATTAACATGGATTCTGATCAAAACTAGCTACACAGTTAGACTTAATACTGTTAAGCTAAGGGCGGCCTTTGTACTTTATTTGTTTATGATTGATAAGCAGCGATCCGGTGAGAGTTAGCTAGATGGGATATTCCCTTGCTGCTGTATGTAACAGGCATCGCCAGTGACAGGTGGGCGTAACTTGAACGCATGTAGCTATGACGTATCGGACACGGAGTGTCATATTGTTGCTGATTGGTGCTACTATGATTCCTATAAGTTAGATCACTGCCGATTGGTGGGATTACGATCTCCATGGCTAGGGCTATAACGATTGGTTGAATTACGATCCCCTTGTTTCACTGTTGTTTTTCTGCTTTGTTTACAGTTTTAAGGTTATTTAGCTGACTTATATGTGTGGTTGGACTGAGATTGCCCCCCCATTTTATTGGCAACACGGGGTCTCATGTTTTAATTACTTTTCACTATTCACTTGATTCACCATATACACTTGATTTGTATTATTGATTATTATTGGTCACTGGGTAAGATACGTTATGTAACTTTGACCATGATTGGTCAAACTCGTGGGGAGGGCAGTTTGGTGCCTATTTAAGGCCTGCATTTTCACATTGTTAGTTTGTCAGAGGAAGGGACTGTTACTGTCCCGAAACGTCACTAGTTTGAATTAAAACTTTTTGTCACAGTTGGAACCGTTCAGTGAGTGCTTCTTTGCTACATTTTATCTACTATCTCACAGCACCCTGACAAGTTGCAAAAGTTGGTGAGAGTGCACTTACACCATCGCTTGAAATATATATATATATATATATATATATATATATATATATATATATATTCTGTATATATACGTTTGGTATCTTGTGCAGCGGTTTGTACTGTGTATCTTCAAAATGATATCACCTTTTGAGATTTGTTTTGTATCATCACTTAAAGGAACAGTCTAGTCAAAATTAAACTGTCATGAGTCAGATAGAGCATGCTATTTGGAACAACATTCCAGTTTACTTTTATCATAAAATGTGTTTTGTTCTCTTGGTATTCTTTGTTTAAAGCTAAACCTAGGTGGGCTTATATGAAAATTTCTAAGCCCTTGAAGGCAGGTTGTTATCCCATTGCATTTTTTAAAGATTTTCACAGCTAGACAATGCTAGTTCATGTGTGCCATATAGATAACATTATGCTCACTCCCTAGCCTGATTGGCTAAAATGCAAGTCTGTCAAAAGAACTGAGATGAAGGGGCAGTCTGCAGAGGCTTAGATACAAGGTAAAAAGTATATTAATATAACTGTGTTGGGGAAAATGGAAAATGGGTAATAAAGGGATTATTTTTTTAAACAATAACAATTCTGGAAGAGACTGTCCCTTTAAATATACATTTTGCATATAAATTGTCTAAGAAATGGACTAAGTGGTGCAGTTGCAAAATAACTTTATTTGTTCTATTTTCCTGCTCTAGGTTGCACAGTTTTTTCATTCTGGGAGCTTCCAATTTCCTTTTAACATTGCAAACAGCTATTTTTATTTTCTTTTGTAAGTATTTACATTTTAAATTACAAAATAAAACAAACTGTCCTGAATTGTGATATGTAACAGAAAAGCACTTCTGTTATTACAGAAATAAAGAAAAAGTATCTAGTAAAAGTTGTGAAGAAAAATGATGTCTGTGTCTAATACAATATATATTTCTCTTCAGTATATTTCAGGGTGCCTTGGTTTTATTTGTCATTATATGGAACTGGATACGACAGGATTATCAAGATGGTGTTTTGGCCTTTGCATTAATATTGGGTTGGTACAATGTACTGTATTTTTCAAGAGGTATCAAGATCACTGGCATTTACAGCATCATGATTCAAAAAGTAAGTTGAAGATATTATTTTACTTACATACTTTAATTGTAAACGAAATGTGTTGATTAAAGAGTGTATTGATCAGAATACTCATAGGGGCATATTTAAGAAGGTGCGAGCGGATATGATCCGATATTGCGGATCATGTCCGCCGCACATCGATAAATGCCGACAGACAGCATATGCTGTCGGCATTTATCATTGCACCAGCAGTTCTTGTGAACTGCTGGTACCATGCCGCCCCCTGCAGATTCACGGCCAATCGGCCGCTAGCAGGGGGTGTCAATCAACCCGATCGTATTCGATCCGGTTGATTACCGGCGATGTCTGTCTGCCTCCTCAGAGCAGGCAGACAGGTTATGGAGCAGCAGTCTTTAGACCGCTGCTTCATAACTTGTGTTTCTGGCGAGCCTGAAGGCTTGCCAGAAACACGGAGCATCAAACTCCATTCAGAGCTTGATCATTTGGCCCCATAATATTTACTATCCTTTTATATAAATATATATTATTTTTTTATTTAATAATATAAAATTATCAATTAAATAAAAATATTACGAAATAAAATGTAAATAGTAAACTTCAAATTACTTTTACTTGTAATCTAGTATTATTTATTTAAATGCACTTTTATTATACTTTAATTCACAATTAAAGAAAGGTATTGCATTGTATTAATTTTAATCAGCTCTTACCTTCCAAACTAATGTAATAAAGTGTAATATCTATGGGCTAGATTACAAGTGAGGCGCAAAAGATTTTGAGCAAGCGCAATCACCTTTTATGCTTTAATCCTTACCACAACCTCAGAGCTGTGGTTAACTTGTTTTCGAAATTAAAAAGTTGCACAAAACACTTCAAAAATACATTACAAGGTACACGTACACTCATATTAACACTGTCTAATAACAATTATTAAAAAAAAAAAAAATGAACAAAAAAGTTATAAGAGCTCAAAGATAGGGGATCTTTTGCGCCTCACTTGTTATGGGTGTTAGAAAAAAAAGGCAGGAAAATGGCTTTTACATAGAAATACTTACAGATACATTGCTAAAGATGAATTTGTATGATGAAGTGCATTAGAGCCCTTTACCATCAAGTACTGTAGATGAAAACATGATTAAACATATTTATGCAAAATTTATATGTAATAAAGATTTTAACTATGTAAGTTTTTTTTGGAACTGTAATACCAGCGCAACCCAACTAGCACAAAAAAACTTAATCATACCAGAATTTTTGCAATTGCAAAAAAATACTGCACCACTTGTAATCTAGCCCTGTTTGTTAAAGGGACAGTAAAGTCCAAAACAAACTTTCATTATTCAGATAAGGCATGCTATTTTAAACAACTTTCCAATTTACTTCTATCACCAATTTTGCTTTGTTCTCTCGATATTCTTAGTTGAAAGCTAAATCTAGGAGGTTCATATGCTAATTTCTAAGCCCTTAAAGGCCGCCTCTTAGCTCAGGGCATTTGACTGTTTTTCACCACTAGAGGGTATTAGTTCATGTGTTTCATATAGATAACACTGTACTCACGCAAGTGGAGTTCCTAGGAGTAACCACTGATTGGCTAAAATGCAAGTCTGTCAAAAGAACTGAAATAAGGGGCAGTTTTCAGAGGCTTAGATACAAGATAATCACAGAGGTAAATGGTGTATTTATATAACTGTTGGTTATGCAAAACTAGGGAATGGGTAATAAAGGGATTATCTATCTTTTAAAACAATAAATATTCTGGTGTAGACTGTCTCTTTAATGGTCTTCACACCTGATGCTTGTTGTAAATAGGTTTTTAATGGACCACTTAACACAGTAAAATATGATAATAAAATACATGCATAATGGTTTTAACATATATACAGATAATAAGGAAAAAGAAAAAAAAAAGCCAAATACAAAAGAGAAAAAAAAAATAATAAGTAAGACATTACTACAAACAATAATACAATGGGGTTTGTACAAATATATTCATAGAGTTGTAAAGACTCTTAACATGAAAATAGATACAGCAAAAACAAGATATCATTGTAGTAATAGGTGCACATTCAAGAGTTACAACAGGCATAATGATATAGTACATTTATAAATTTACATTGATACTAAACTGCCAGTTTTACTTATGAGTTCTAATCAGCACACAAAAACAACCAAAAAGTGTAACATATATACAGATAATAAGGAAAAAGTAAAAAAGCACCAATAAGTATATCATTACTACAAGTAATAAACAATATGGTTTGTACACATATATCTGTAGCGCTTTAGGGGGCGATTTACCAAGCAATCAATTGGCCCCGCTGCTCCTTAACACGTCTGTCACCTCTGAGGCGGCAGACAGCAATCCGCCTGATCATGTACGTTCAGGTTGATTGACACCCTCTGCTAGCAGCCGCGAATCTGCAGGGGGCGGCATTGCACAAGCAGTTCACCAAAACTGCTTGTGCAATATTAAATGCCAACAGCGTATGCTGTCTGCATTCAGTGATGTCTGGCGGACATGATCCGCTACAGTGGATCATGTCTGTCAGACATTGATAAATCGTCTGAAAGTTGAAAAAATGATAAGATAGGAGCGCCGAAAGGCCTAAATAAATCCTGCTACTAATACAGTTAATCCCTCCAATTAAACCAAAAGTAATACAAGAAAAGGTGTGTGATTAGCAGCGCTAAAAAATCTGCCAGCAAGTTTAACCTAATCTCCCTAAAAAAACTGAGCTTTTGATACATTTTGCTAAATAGCATTTGCCAAATACTGACATTTTACTGAATATATTTGTATTGCAACACTGTGTTGCAACCGGAGCTTTTGATACATTTTGCTATATAGCATTTGTCAAATACTGACATTTTACTGTATATATTTGTTTTGCAACACTGTGTTATTTTACATTTGAGCTGCCAAATTTATCTGCATACGCTGCCACATTTTTGTGTAACCACTTTGTGCTGCTACTATTGTTTATACTGGGAGACGTCCCTATATTGAATGTTAGATTGTTATTAGATTTTTTTTTATATTTTATATATTAAAACAGTTATAAACTGGAATTTGAGAAAGATATATATTTAATCCAAGTTTTTTTAGCGCTGCTAATCACGCACCTTTTATTGATAAATTGGCCCCCATGACTTTTGACATCAAAGTAGATACAGCAAAAGAAAATACATTATTGTAGTGGTAGGTGCACATTCAAAAGTTACAGTTGGCATAATGATTCAATATATTGGTAGGTTTACTTCAATACTAGTCTGCCAATTTTACTTATGAGTTCTGGTCGGCACACAAAAAAATAGACAAAAAGTGTGAGATTATATTTATAAGAATATGCCTAAAGCACAAGCGTAATATTACACACTCTCGATCTTAGAGTTGAGAATTGAGATAATGGCCCACTCATTGTATATATAATGTAGCTACACAATAATTAGCAGGCTTTTGTCTTTATACTTTTTGTATATATAGAGCTTAGAGAAGGAAAAAAAAGTGAACTAAATTAACCTCTCACCACTTCTCGTCCCTCCTCCCTCCCGTGTTATCGATTGCCCACTTGGCTGGTAGTTTCCCTTCCTGCATCCAAAGAACAAATAAGGAAAAGTTTTAATTATACTTTCCCACTTATGCAGGTAGTTTTTAATCTTACTATCAGTGCAGGTGGAAAGAAAAAAAATGTTCTAGTGTTATCAAACTTGCTATTTCCTTCTTAAATAGCACAAAAGAAGTAACCTTCTTAGCCTTCCAATTGGCTAAAATCATATTTCGTTTTGCCCGGATAAATAGATTTAGCTTTCTCATATCTGTCTGAGTTACATAGAAAGAAAATATCTTGGCATACTAGTATAATTTCTTGATCAAATACTGTGTTTAGCCAAAAGTTAACTTTAGCCCAACATTGTTTGACTTTAGGGCAGGACCAAAAACAATGATCCAAGTCTGCCTGCATGTTACTGCATTTATAGCAAGTAGTAATATTATTGGAGTACCAGTGGCCTATCTGTAATGGGGTTGCATATATCCTATTTACAATTCTACAATGGGATTCTCTTCATGAGAACATCAATATAGCCTCTCTTGCCAATCCAAAGCTTCAAATGTTTTGACCTAAGCCATATATCAAAATATTATATAAAAATGAAATGTAATATTTCCCTTGGTTGTATAGATTAATTGCTGCGTCCAAATTTCCTAACTCCCAATTGGCAGTGTACTTCTTCTTTAGATTATCATAGTAATGTCTCAGCTGTAGGTATGCATATAAATCATGTTTATGGAGTGTACTTTACAACAGAGTGCCCCAAAAAGATTTAATTTTTTCAAACCCGCTTCCTTAGCTTGAATTATATATTTCAGGCCTAAATCAGCCCATTGTCTGAAATCTGGGGAAGTGATTCCGGGCATAAGTTTTGGATTGCTTGTAATAGGCAAGAATCTGGATAACTGGTAGCTAACCTGCAACTCCCCACAGTAATAATGCCACACCAGAATAGGATATTTGAAAATGGACTATGTGGCCACTTGGTTGGGGATGTCATTTCTAGGGCAATTAATATTTGCCTTCAAAGCATAGGGTGCCACGATCGTAGATTCTAATTTTAGACTAGTTACATACTCCTTTTCCATTATCCAATCCACTACAAACTTTACTAAAGCTGGCAGATTATAAAATCTAAGGTTGGGGAATGCCAGGCCACCTGCAGTATAGCATA
Source organism: Bombina bombina (assembly GCF_027579735.1). Taxonomy (NCBI): domain Eukaryota; kingdom Metazoa; phylum Chordata; class Amphibia; order Anura; family Bombinatoridae; genus Bombina; species Bombina bombina. The sequence continues at coordinate 574,395,251 of NC_069503.1, read as the reverse complement.
AATTTCATTTATCAGTAGACATATCCTTTTCTTTTGCCAAAAGGAATTTAGCTGATACCCGAATAAAAACATAATTTATGCTTACCTGATAAATTCCTTTCTTCTGTAGTGTGATCAGTCCACGGGTCATCATTACTTCTGGGATATTACTCCTCCCCAACAGGAAGTGCAAGAGGATTCACCCAGCAGAGCTGCATATAGCTCCTCCCCTCTACGTCACTCCCAGTCATTCGACCAAGGACCAACGAGAAAGGAGAAACCAAGGGTGTAGTGGTGACTGGAGTATAATTTAAAAAATATTTACCTGCCTTAAAAAACAGGGCGGGCCGTGGACTGATCACACTACAGAAGAAAGGAATTTATCAGGTAAGCATAAATTATGTTTTCTTCTGTTAAGTGTGATCAGTCCACGGGTCATCATTACTTCTGGGATACCAATACCAAAGCAAAAGTACACGGATGACGGGAGGGATAGGCAGGCTCTTTATACAGAAGGAACCACTGCCTGAAGAACCTTTCTCCCAAAAATAGCCTCCGAGGAAGCAAAAGTGTCGAATTTGTAAAATTTGGAAAAAGTATGAAGCGAAGACCAAGTTGCAGCCTTGCAAATCTGTTCAACAGAGGCCTCATTCTTAAAGGCCCAAGTGGAAGCCACAGCTCTAGTAGAATGAGCTGTAATTCTTTCAGGAGGCTGCTGTCCAGCAGTCTCATAGGCTAAACGAATTATGCTACGAAGCCAAAAAGAAAGAGAGGTAGCAGAAGCCTTTTGACCTCTCCTCTGACCAGAGTAAACGACAAACAGGGAAGACGTTTGTCGAAATTCCTTAGTTGCCTGTAAGTAAAACTTTAGGGCACGAACTACATCCAGATTGTGCAGAAGACGTTCCTTCTTCGAAGAAGGATTTGGACACAAAGAAGGAACAACAATCTCTTGATTGATATTCCTGTTAGTGACTACCTTAGGTAAGAACCCAGGTTTAGTGCGCAGAACTACCTTATCCGAATGAAAAATCAAATAAGGAGAATCACAATGTAAGGCTGATAACTCAGAGACTCTTCGAGCCGAGGAAATAGCCATTAAAAATAGAACTTTCCAAGATAACAACTTTATATCAATGGAATGGAGGGGTTCAAACGGAACACCCTGTAAAACGTTAAGAACAAGGTTTAAACTCCATGGCGGAGCAACAGTTTTAAACACAGGCTTAATCCTGGCCAAAGCCTGACAAAAAGCCTGAACGTCTGGCACTTCTGACAGACGTTTGTGTAACAGAATGGACAGAGCTGAGATCTGTCCCTTTAATGAACTAGCAGATAAACCCTTTTCTAAACCCTCTTGTAGAAAAGACAATATCCTAGGAATCCTAACCTTACTCCAAGAGTAACCTTTGGATTCACACCAATATAGGTATTTACGCCATATCTTATGGTAAATCTTTCTGGTAACAGGCTTCCTAGCCTGTATTAAGGTGTCAATAACTGACTCAGAAAACCCACGTCTTGATAAAATCAAACGTTCAATTTCCAAGCAGTCAGCTTCAGAGAAGTTAGATTTTGATGTTTGAAAGGACCCTGTATCAGGAGATCCTGTTTCAGAGGTAGAGACCAAGGTGGACAGGATGACATGTCCACCAGGTCTGCATACCAAGTCCTGCGTGGCCATGCAGGTGCTATTAGAATCACTGATGCTCTCTCCTGTTTGATTCTGGCAATCAATCGAGGAAGCATCGGGAAGGGTGGAAACACATAAGCCATCGTGAAGTCCCAAGGTGCTGTCAGGGCATCTATTAGGACTGCTCCTGGATCCCTGGATCTGGACCCGTAACGAGGAAGCTTGGCATTCTGTCGAGACGCCATGAGATCTATCTCTGGTTTGCCCCAACGTCGAAGTATTTGGGCAAAGACCTCCGGATGAAGTTCCCACTCCCCCGGATGAAAAGTCTGACGACTTAAGAAATCCGCCTCCCAGTTCTCCACTCCCCGGATGTGGATTGCTGACAGGTGGCAAGAGTGAGACTCTGCCCAGCGAATTATCTTTGATACTTCCATCATTGCTAGGGAGCTCCTTGTCCCTCCCTGATGGTTGATGTAAGCTACAGTCGTGATGTTGTCCGACTGAAACCTGATGAACCCCCGAGTTGTCAACTGGGGCCAAGCCAGAAGGGCATTGAGAACTGCTCTCAATTCCAGAATGTTTATTGGCAGGAGACTCTCCTCCTGACTCCATTGTCCCTGAGCCTTCAGAGAATTCCAGACGGCACCCCAACCTAGAAGGCTGGCGTCTGTTGTTACAATTGTCCAGTCTGGTCTGCTGAATGGCATCCCCCTGGACAGATGTGGCCGAGAAAGCCACCATAGAAGAGAATTTCTGGTCTCTTGATCCAGATTCAGAGAAGAGGACAAGTCTGAGTAATCCCCATTCCACTGACTTAGCATGCATAGTTGCAGTGGTCTGAGGTGTAAGCGAGCAAATGGCACTATGTCCATTGCCGCTACCATTAAGCCGATTACCTCCATGCATTGAGCCACTGACGGGTGTTGAATGGAATGAAGGGTGCGGCAAGCACTTTGAAGTCTTGTTAACCTGTCCTCTGTCAGGTAAATCTTCATTTCTACAGAATCTATAAGAGTCCCCAGGAAGGGAACTCTTGTGAGTGGAACGAGTGAACTTTTCTTTTCGTTCACCTTCCATCCATGTGACCTTAGAAAAGCCAGTACTAACTCTGTATGAGACTTGGCAGTTTGAAAGCTTGAAGCTTGTATCAGAATGTCGTCTAGGTACGGAGCTACCGAAATTCCCCGCGGTCTTAGTACCGCCAGAAGAGCACCTAGAACCTTTGTGAAGATTCTTGGAGCTGTAGCCAATCCGAATGGAAGAGCTACAAACTGGTAATGCCTTTCTAGAAAGGCAAACCTTAGATACCGGTAATGATCTTTGTGAATCGGTATGTGAAGGTAAGCATCCTTTAAATCCACTGTGGTCATGTACTGACCTTCTTGGATCATGGGTAAAATTGTCCGAATAGTCTCCATTTTGAATGATGGAACTCTTAGGAATTTGTTTAGGATCTTTAAATCCAGGATTGGTCTGAAAGTTCCCTCTTTTTTGGGAACCACAAACAGATTTGAGTAAAACCCCTGTCCCTGTTCCGACCGTGGGACTGGATGGATTACTCCCATTAACAATAGTTCTTGTATGCAGCGTAGAAACGCTTCTTTCTTTGTTTGGTTTGTTGACAACCTTGACAGATGAAATCTCTCTCTTGGAGGAGAGTATTTGAAGTCCAGAAGGTATCCCTGAGATATTATCTCTAGCGCCCAGGGATCCTGGACATCTCTTGCCCAAGCCTGGGCGAAGAGAGAAAGTCTGCCCCCCACTAGATCCGATCCCGGATCGGGGGCCCTCAATTCATGCTGTTTTAGGGGCAGCAGCAGGTTTCCTGGCCTGCTTGTCCTTGTTCCAGGACTGGTTAGGTCTCCAGCCTTGTCTGTAGCGAGTACCAGATCCTTCTTGTTTTGGAGCAGTGGAAGTTGATGCTGCTCCTGCTTTGAAATTCCGAAAGGAACGAAAATTAGACTGTCTAGCCTTAGATTTGGCTTTGTCTTGAGGCAGGGCGTGGCCCTTACCTCCTGTAATGTCAGCGATAATTTATTTCAAACCGGGCCCAAATAAGGTCTGTCCCTTGAAAGGTATATTAAGTAATTTGGACTTAGAAGTTACATCAGCTGACCAGGATTTTAGCCACAGTGCTCTACGCGCCTGAATGGCGAATCCGGAATTCTTAGCCGTAAGTTTAGTTAAATGTACTACGGCTTCCGAAATGAATGAATTAGCTAGCTTAAGTAATCTAAGCCTGTCCGAAATGTCGTCCAGCGTAGCTGAACTAAGGTTCTCTTCTAGAGACTCAATCCAGAATGCCGCTGCAGCCGTGACCGGCGCAATGCATGCAAGGGGTTGCAATATAAAACCTTGTTGAACAAACATTTTCTTAAGGTAACCCTCTAACTTTTTATCCATTGGATCTGAAAAGGCACAGCTATCCTCTACCGGGATAGTGGTACGCTTGGCTAAAGTAGAAACTGCTCCCTCCACCTTAGGGACCGTTTGCCATAAGTCCCGTGTGGCGGTGTCTATTGGAAACATCTTTCTAAATATCGGAGGGGGTGAGAACGGCACACCGGGTCTATCCCACTCCTTAGTAATAATTTCAGTTAGTCTCTTAGGTATAGGAAAAACGTCAGTACTTGTTGGTACAGCAAAATATTTATCCAACCTACACATTTTCTCTGGTATTGCAACTGTGTTACAATCATTCAGGGCCGCTAACACCTCCCCTAGTAATACACGGAGGTTTTCCAGCTTAAATTTAAAATTTGAAATATCTGAATCCAATCTGTTTGGATCAGAACCGTCAGCCGCAGAATGAAGCTCTCCGTCCTCATGTTCTGCAAGTTGTGACGCAGTATCTGACATGGCCCTAGCATTATCAGCGCACTCTGTTCTCACCCCAGAGTGATCACGCTTGCCTCTTAGTTCTGGTAATTTAGCCAAAACCTCAGTCATAACAGTAGCCATATCTTGTAATGTTATTTGTAATGGCCGCCCAGATGTACTGGGCGCCACCATATCGCGCACCTCCCGAGCGGGAGATGCAGGTACTGTCACGTGAGGCGAGTTAGTCGGCATAACTCTCCCCTCGTTGTTTGGTGAAATTTGTTCACTTTGTACAGATTGACTTTTATTTAAAGTAGCATCAATACAGTTAGTACATAAATTTCTATTGGGCTCCACTTTGGCGTTGGCACAAATAGTACAGGTCTCATCCTCTGAATCAGACATGTTTAACACACTAGCAAATAAACTTGCAACTTGGAAATATTATTCAAGTAAAACACAATGAAAAAAACGTACTCTGCTTTAAGAAGCACTGAAAGATATATAACAGTTGAAATCAATAAACTTTGAAAAACAAAACACAATTTAGCAAAGGTTTGTTCCCATTAGCAAAGAAAAACTAACCCTGATGGCATAAAAAAAGTTAAAGAATAAACGTTTTTTTATCACAGTCAACTATAATCTCACAGCTCTGTTAAATTACTTCCCTCAAACAAGCTTTGAAGACCCCTGAGTTCTGTAGAGATAAACCGGAACATGCAGGAAAAAACAATGAGCTTCTGACTGAAATTTTTGATGCGTAGCAAAAGCGCCAAAAAAAGGTCCCTCCCCCTCACACACAACAGTGAGAGAGATCAGTAAACTGTCATAATTAGATCAAGCAACTGCCAAGTGGAAAAATAGTGCCCAAACATTTTATTCACCCAGTACCTCAGAAAATGGAAACGATTTTACATTCCAGCAAAAACGTTTAACATAAATTAAGAGTTATTAAGAAACCTGTTGCTTTGCAATTAGGCTAAAGTCTTATATACACAGTGTAATTCCAGTGAAGTACCATTCCCCAGAATACTCAAATGTTAAATATACATACATGATATTATGTCGGTATGGCAGGATTTTCTCATCAATTCCATTGTCAGAAAATAAAAACTGCTACATACCTCTTTGCAGATTAAACTGCCCGCTGTCCCCTGATCTGAAGTTTACCTCTCCTCAGATGGCCGAGAAACAGCAATATGATCTTAACAACTCCGGCTAAAATCATAGTAAAAACTCTGGTAGATTCTTCTTCAAACTCCACCAGAGAAGGAATAACACACTCCGGTGCTATTAAAAAATAACAAACTTTTGATTGAAGAAATAAAACTAAATAAAATCACCATAGTCCTCTCACACATCCTATCTAGTCGTTGGGTGCAAGAGAATGACTGGGAGTGACGTAGAGGGGAGGAGCTATATGCAGCTCTGCTGGGTGAATCCTCTTGCACTTCCTGTTGGGGAGGAGTAATATCCCAGAAGTAATGATGACCCGTGGACTGATCACACTTAACAGAAGAAATATGCCACATCTTTAGCATGAATTATGAGGGGAAGGTTCTGTAAGAGGTAAAGGATTTGGAAGAAAATTATGGTTTTAATTCGAGCTATACTGGCCGCTAGTGAAATTGGGAGAGACATCCAATTCTTCAAGCTTTTATCCTATTTAGCAAAAAAAAGGAGCAACATTTAAATCATACCATTTTGCAGGGTCTCTATTGATTTTAATCCCTATATAATTTATTGTATCAACAGTTTTAAAAGGACAAGAGAAACCTGCTGTTTTTAGTGGTGTAATCCATAGGATCTCTGATTCTATATGATTAATTTTATATCCTGAAAATGAGCCAAATTAATCTGCCGAGGTAAGGAATTGCTTAATCGAATTTCCTGTGTTGCTTAAGAATACTAACAGTTCATCAGCAAATAAGGTTAATACCATTTTGGCTTGTCCTACCGAGATACCCACCATCTCATTATGCAAAAGGATTGCACAGGGTTCTAAGGATAAATTAAACAACAAGGGTGACAAGGGACACCCTTGTCTAATCCCTTTTCCAAAGGTAATATTATCTGAAAGTTCATAGTTAATTAGAAGATTGGATGTTGGTTTGTTATACAAGGTTCTTATGGCTAAATCTGGTTTATTTGAATTTTTTCCCTTTGCTCCTTTTCCAAAAATAATCTAGGATAGTCAGGATTGTGTGTATTGTTTTTTTTCTATATTTCTAACATTCATGAAACCTTATTGGTCTTTATGGATTAATGGGCCCAAATGATTTTTAAGCCTATCTGCAATAATAGACATCAAAAACTGTAGTCATTGTTTAAGAGTGATATAGGCCTATAAGAAGCCACATTTTGGGGGTCTTTATCTTTTCTAAGAATCAAGGTGATTGTAGAATTAGTAAAGTATTGTGAGTTAATTTGTTTTTAACAAAATAAAGATTATAAAGATCGACTAAGTTTACTGAAATTTGATCTTTTAATATCTTATACATATTGGCAGGAAGTTGATCTGGGCCTGGGGCTTTGTTCAATTTACTTATCTTTATCTGTTTTAAAACTTCTTCTAGTGTAATGGGACTGTTTATTTCCTCAAGATCTTGTTGTGAAATTTTAGGAGTTATAAGTTTATGCCAGAAATTATTTTTATTGTGAGTATTTATATTGTCTTTAGAGTTTATATTTGTATAGTGATCATAAAATAATTTCCTAATCTGTAATTATCTTATCATCTTGTTTCAAAGATTTAACGGCATTATTACAATGTCTGTTCTTCATTAATAGTGTTAAATATTTAGCAGACTTCCCATAACTGCCAGAGAATTTGGCCTTTTGCTTCAAGTCCTCCTGTATAGTCTTATGTTTTAAAAATAGATCTCTTTCCTGTCTTTTCCTAACATAGTCATCCCATTTCCGTTTATTTGGGGCTGCAATGTAAGCTTCATAGCTGTTCCGAACTTCATTTGCGAGCTGTATCTCCCTCGCTTTAAAGGGACATTAAACACTAAATACATGCTAGATAGAATGATGCATTCAAAGAAAAGATTAGTCCATGACTAACATGTAGATGTATTTTTTAAAGTTTCATTAGTTGTTTAAAAAGTGACAAAATAAGTGTAAAGTTTTAGTGTCTATAAAACACTGGGAGCTGCCATGTTGTAACTTGTGTTACCTTCTCTGCTGTGGACAATTAGGGTCAGTTATAAATAGGTCACTAGAGTGTGCAGCCAATGGTTGTGCTGGATTTAACAGTGTTCTGCACTTCCATTTCTAACAGGAACTGAAAAGCTCACTATTTAAGAATGGAATTACAGGCAAATGATAATAATAATAAATAATGAAAGTATATTGCAGAGTTGTTTCATTATATACAATTTATCATTTTATATTACCATCTCAAAGTGTTTAATGTCCCTTTAAGTTTCTTTTTCCACTTACACAAGTAAGCCAAGATTTCACCCCTAATATAAGCTTTAAATGCTTCTAAGAATATATTCGGTTTCGATTTATATTCGCTATTATTGACCAAGTAGTAATTCCACTTTTCAATTAAGCAGTTTGAAAAATGTACATTATTTACCAAGTGTGTTGGGGGGAAAAAAACTGAAAACTTCACTTCAAAATAGATATCAAGGGAAAATTGCAGGGAAATTACCACACGGTAAGAAATGGAGAAGTCTTTTATGTCTGGCTTTATCTTTTGCCTTAATAAAACATCTGAAACCAGAAATAGGTTGTTACAGAAGCATTAGTTATTTTGTTGTGAAGAGCTTATTTCCCAGCAGCAATGCCTGAACCAGCAAGCCAGCGCCTAAGAAGGGCTCCAAGAAAACCGTAACAAGTATCATTTCATAAAGAGTTAACTCTTTTTTTTCAGCTTTTAGAAACTATTGCCTAAATACACATTTTTGCTGGCCTCAGCTCTAAGTTTAGGGATAACCAATCCCATTGTCTAATCACCTCTGGAGCCAGACTGCTAATTGATAAGATGAACTTGTAAACTTGTTATCTTAAGTACTGTAATCCTATTGTGGCCTGTCAAAGGACAGTGCTCTCTATCTAAATGTGTGATGGGGGATTTTGTGCTTCCCCCCCCTCTCCCCTGGGAGTGCCCTGTGTGCATGTAACCTTAATAAAAAGCAGGCTGGGCATCCCAGTGCTGAGTTCTTGTTTGACCCTCAATCGCAGCGTTGACTCGTTTTTGTGGGCAGAAGGGTATCCTAGCTGTACTACAGCTAAGGGAGATTATTCTATATTTGCGAGACTCATATAGAATACTATGGAAAGCAGCTTCTCCCCTCTTTAGCAATAGGGATCCAGGCTACTAAGCGGTCCATCTCTCAGCGAGACTAAGGGTAACCGTAACCTTTGGCGGCAGCGGCGGGATTTTCCTGGATTTCCTAGGAGAGGTACAGAACGGATGGAGAGCGCTTACGAAAAATTGAAGCGTACAACCCTAAAGGATTTACTTGAAAGCAGAGGGGGGTACACCAGCAACCGGCCGAGGAGAGAGCTGATCGCAGAATTGAACGAACTGGATCAGAGCTTCACAATGGTGGAAACACCGACCACGATTAGTGACGAAAAAACCAGGATTGTTCGGGAAAGGCTCTCATTATACGGGCCGAACCCCTCCATGGAATTGGTACAGCAGTTGATGGCGGAGGCGGACGAGGATATACGAGAGACTCGAGCCCACGAACTCAACCTAGCGAACGCACACCGCAATGCTGTAGCCCCGCAGGTAATCATCCCTGTCGAAAATGCTGGGAGGCCCAAGATACCCTATACAGCATTTCGACCCTTTCTAGAGAGCGAGACAGGGATTGATGAATATTTGGCGGACTTCGAAAGGCAATGTGCCCTGCACCAGATTCCCAACAGAGAGTGGCCCACGATATTGTCTGGGAAACTATCCGGGCGAGCCCTGGAAGCCTTTCGTACTCTGGGTGCTAAGGAAGTGACACAGTATGAGCTAGTTAAGGAGACACTGTTGCGACGGTACGCTGTAACTCCGGACACGTATCGCCGACAGTTTCGGGGCACGGAAAAGAAGCCTAACGATACCCATATGGAATGGGCGCACCGAATGCGGAGAGCGGCAAATCACTGGCTGAGCGGAAGTAAAGCGGTGACTGGGGAGGAAATTTTACAATTGTTTCTCTTAGAACATTTTTATAATGGCATGGAACAGCAAGGGAAGGAATGGCTGCGAGACAGGCGGCCTTCTACCTTAGAAGAAGCAGCCAAATTGGCCGATGAACATTATGACTCCCGTCTTCACGAACCCATGAACTACCGAGCTCCAGCACGGGTCGAACCCAGAGAGGTTTACCGTGCACCCCCTCGTGCTGAATTCCGAGCCCCGGTGCCCACAGGGCCCGTCCGACACTCAGGACCACCCAATAACAGCTCTGAGCATCACAGACCGACTTGCCACCGATGCAAGCAACCAGGGCATTCATGGCTAGCTGCCCCCTTAATACGCACCAGACACCCAGGAATTACAATTACCCCTCTGGGTCCTATCGTCCGGCCCGGGCCCTCTGTGTTAACCAAGAGGCCCCTATGGAGGGATATGTGGGGCCGCTTCACGAGGCAGACCCTGTATATGCTGCCTCAGATAACCGCCAGCACCATCGGCAGAGGGTATGGCTCGAGGGGCGATCTACCGAGGGATTGCGAGACACAGGGGCTACTATCACGCTGGTACAGAGTCATTTGGTGCCAGAGCACAAGCGATCCGGACAGACTGTGGCCGTTAGAGTGGCGGGGGGGGATGTGTACAAAATTCCAACAGCTAAAGTGCATCTTGATTGGGGAGCGGGAAAGGGGGCTGTGAACGTGGGCCTAATGGATAATTTACCTGCCGAAATACTACTGGGCAACGATTTGGGCCCCATGACTTCTGCCTATGCTCCAGTATGCAACAACGAGGCGGACCCAGTGACTACACGGGCCCAAGCCCGGACGGAGCGAGAGCTCTCACCAGTGCGGGAGACACAGGTAAGACCTACCCCGACCTTGCCTGACAGGTTAGGCCCCATACCCTGGGACACCCCAGATGCTTTCGAGGCAGAGTCTAAGACTGACCCGACCTTACAAAAGTACCGGGAACGAGCAGAGACCGGAGGGGGCGGGGCAGATAACGAAACATTCTTATGGGAAAAAGGGAAACTATACCGCTGGACAGAGAAAAGGGGACAGCGTAGGCGACAGCTGGTAGTGCCCCACAAATACCGTCAAGAAATCCTCAAAATAGGCCACGACATCCCCTTAGCAGGCCACCTAGCCGTTACCCGTACCCTACACCGCATTACTCACACGTTCTTTTGGCCAGGGGTGCACGCTGACGTTAGAACTTACTGTAACACCTGCGATGTGTGTCAACGAGTAGGAAGGCGAGGCGATCACCCTAAAGCCCAGCTAGTAAATATGCCCATTGTAGAGGAACCCTTCAGCCGGGTTGCTATTGACCTAGTGGGACCACTGGCTACCCCTAGTCCCTCCGGTAAGCGCTACATTCTTACCGTAGTGGACTACGCTACCAGGTACCCAGAGGCTGTCGCCCTATCCAACATACAAGCGGATACGGTAGCGAATGCACTAGTACAGGTGTTCTCCCGGGTAGGATTTCCAAAAGAAATCCTATCCGACCGAGGCACCCAATTTACGGCTGAATTAACCCAACAACTCTGGCAGGTTTGCAAAATTAAGTCCCTCCTGAGCTCCCCATACCACCCCCAGACGAACGGGCTGTGTGAGAGGTTCAATGGGACCCTCAAGCAAATGCTCAAGACGTTCACTCAGGAATACCGAGACTGGGAACGCTTCCTGCCGCACCTCCTATTTGCTTATCGGGAGGTGCCCCAGGAAACGACAGGGTTCTCTCCCTTCGAGTTGCTCTACGGAAGAAAGGTACGGGGACCCCTAAACCTGATCCGGGAGCACTGGGAGGGAGAGATGGAGGCTGACGGTGTCCCCATTGTGCCATACGTGCTGGAACTCAGGGACCGAATGGAGCAATTAGCCAAATCCGTGCGGGCTAATCTCCAGTTGGCCCAGAGAAGACAGAAAGTATGGTACGATCGGGGGGCCCGAAAGAGAATCTTCACCATAGGACAAAAGGTGTTAGTACTTAAGCCGGTGAAGACAGACAAATTGCAGGCGTCCTGGCAGGGTCCCTACCAGATCGTAGAGAAAAGGGGAGACACCACTTATGTGATAGCTAGCTGCCATGACAACAATCTTAGAAAGACATTCCATGTAAACATGCTCAAGGAATATTTTGAGCGACCAGAGAACGTGACGGCCGTATGTTGTTCCCCTCAGGAAGACCCCGACAGTTTACCCATTCCAGACCTATTAGAAAAGAGTCTCCCCACAGGTATAGTGGCGCAGGTTCAGATAGGGGACCGACTTAGCCCCACTGAAAGGGAGCAGCTCAACCAACTCCTCCAGTCCAAACACCTCACCTTCTCCCCGAAGCCAGGGTACACTACTTTAACCACCCACCAGGTAGATACTCCGGGACAAGCTCCCTTGCGCCAGGCTCCGTACCGAATCCCCGAAGCAGTTAGGACAGGAATGAAGAAGGAGATCGATGAGATGCTCCAGCTCAGGGTAATTGAGCCCTCCGATAGTCCATGGGCCTCCCCAGTTGTCTTGGTGCCCAAGAAAGATGGGACCACCCGGTTCTGTGTAGACTATCGGAGGCTCAATGAAAATACCGTGACGGACGCTTACCCTATGCCCAGGGTAGACGAGCTACTCGATCGTATAGCCAGGGGAAATTACCTGACCACTATTGACCTCTGCAAAGGTTACTGGCAGATTCCCCTGGCCCCGGAGGCTATCCCCAAGTCGGCATTCGTCACCCCATTCGGCTTATATCAGTTTAGGGTAATGCCGTTTGGGATGAAGAATGCCCCAGCTACATTCCAGCGCTTGGTGGATAGGCTCCTGGATGGCTTCCAGAGTTTTGCTTGCGCCTACCTGGACGACATAGCGATCCACAGTGAGTCCTGGGAGGACCACTTAGCTCATGTGGGAATGGTTCTGGATCAGATCCGGGCTGCTGGCCTGACTCTGAAGCCAGAAAAATGCCACTTTGGGATGGCCGAGGTACAGTACCTGGGTCACCGGGTGGGGGTGTGGAAAGCAGCGACCAGAGCCGGCCAAAATAGAAGCTGTCGCCAATTGGCCCACCCCCATCACTAAGACTCAGGTCCTAGCCTTCCTGGGCACGGCAGGGTACTATAGACGGTTCGTACCAGACTACAGCACACTTGCCAAACCCCTGACTGACTTGACCAAGAAGAACTTACCTCGACAGGTCCTGTGGTCTCCCCACTGTGAAACGGCTTTCCAGGCTCTCAAAAATGCTCTAATTAACGCTCCTGTCTTGGCGGCCCCAGCCCTTAACAAACGTTTTATCGTCCATACAGACGCTTCCATGTTCGGGCTGGGAGCTGTCCTCAGCCAAGTAGGCGAAGATGGAGGGGAGCATCCAGTTGCCTACATCAGCCGGAAGCTCCTGCCCCGCGAAGTCAGCTATGCAGCGGTCGAAAAGGAGTGTTTGGCTTTGGTGTGGGCATTAAAGAAATTGACTCCCTATTTATATGGTCAGGAGTTCACTCTGGTCACCGACCATAACCCGTTGGTGTGGCTGAACCGGGTCTCTGGAGATAACGGCAGGCTATTACGTTGGAGCTTATCGTTGCAACCCTTCAATTTCACCATTACTTACAGACCTGGGAAACAGAATGGCAACGCCGACGGGTTTGTCCAGACAAACAGACCTCAGCCCTGCATAACCAGCGGTCTGGACAGCCTTAGTCTGCCCCGAAAAGGGGTCAGACCGTGTCTGCCAGAGTGTTCCACAGAAAGGGAGCACTGTTACAGAAGCATTAGTTATTTTGTTGTGAAGAGCTTATTTCCCAGCAGCAATGCCTGAACCAGCAAGCCAGCGCCTAAGAAGGGCTCCAAGAAAACCGTAACAAGTATCATTTCATAAAGAGTTAACTCTTTTTTTTCAGCTTTTAGAAACTATTGCCTAAATACACATTTTTGCTGGCCTCAGCTCTAAGTTTAGGGATAACCAATCCCATTGTCTAATCACCTCTGGAGCCAGACTGCTAATTGATAAGATGAACTTGTAAACTTGTTATCTTAAGTACTGTAATCCTATTGTGGCCTGTCAAAGGACAGTGCTCTCTATCTAAATGTGTGATGGGGGATTTTGTGCTTCCCCCCCCCTCTCCCCCTGGGAGTGCCCTGTGTGCATGTAACCTTAATAAAAAGCAGGCTGGGCATCCCAGTGCTGAGTTCTTGTTTGACCCTCAATCGCAGCGTTGACTCGTTTTTTGTGGGCAGAAGGGTATCCTAGCTGTACTACAGCTAAGGGAGATTATCTATATTTGCGAGACTCATATAGAATACTATGGAAAGCAGCTTCTCCCCTCTTTAGCAATAGGGATCCAGGCTACTAAGCGGTCCATCTCTCAGCGAGACTAAGGGTAACCGTAACATAGGTCTATCGGAGAACAAGTACTATGAGTTTTGGATTCACAAGAGTAGACACGTTGGTCAGGGTTTGTAATCATCAGATATCATGCACTTTTAGATCTGACATAAAGTGTTTTAAAATCTTGGCCGTTCTGTTATCCGCTTTAGAATAGACAAGTGAAAATCTATCTAACCACGGCAAGGCAGTCATGTTGAAATCTCCTGCAATCACAATCTTCTTGCCATTGTACCTCATCAACTTAATTTTTAATTTCTCCCAGAAAGATTTATCAACCTTGTTAGGTCCATATAGATTACATAGTATAAACTCTACATCTTGAATTTTGACTTCTAAAATTAAAAATCTATCCAGAGGATCAGCAGCTTGGGTTAAGATATCATAGGATATGTTTTTATGAAAAAGTATCATGCCCCCCACCCACAGTATGGGGTAGAAACAACGCAACCAACTCATTTTGATTTTAATTTTGTTGTTTCTACTGGCTTTAGATGAGACTCTTGCAAGAAGACTATGGGGCCCCTTTATCAAGCTCTGTATGGAGCTTGAGGGCCCGTGTTTCTGGCAAGCCTTCAGACTCACCAGAAACACAAGTTAAGGAGCAGCGATCTAAAGACCGCTGCTCCATAACCTGTCCACCTGCTCTGAGGAGGCAGACAGACATCATCACAATTCAATCTGATCGACTACAATTGGGTTGATTGACAAGAGCTGCTGGTGCAATGCTGAATGCGGAGAGCGTATTGCTCTCCGCATTCAGCGAGGTCTGTCGGATCATGTCCGACAGGCCTTTCATAAATAGGCCCCTATGTGTGGGTGGTAAATATTCACGTGTTTTAAGATAATTTCCCTTTTAATAGGAGAGGTTATTCCTCCAACATTTCATGATAAAAAGTTAAACTTTTCAATATTCATATCTAACTAGATAAAAAAACACTTTAAAAAAATACACTTAGATTTTTTTTCTGACAAATTTCAAAGTTTAGTTTATTTTCCTTCCCACTGGATCATGTGACAGCCATCAGTCAACCAAAAAAAAAACAATACATATACATATATGCTGTGTATTTTGCACATGCTAAGTAGGAGCTGGTGCCTCAGAAAGTATGCATATAAAAACATGTGCATATTTAAATAATGGATGTGAATTGGAAAGTTGTTTAAAATTCTGTTCCATATCTGAATCATGAAAGTTTAATTTTGACTTCAGTGGTCCTTAAAAACTTTTCTTTAGCAAGTCAAAAGATTAAGATTTGACTTGAAATTCCTGACTTTTTATTGAAGGTTAATTATAGTTTTTCAATTGTATGCAAATGTTTTTTGTTTTTTTTAACCTATCTTCAATAAACGTTTTATGATTCCAATTTTAGTATAGCTTTACCAGTTAATGAGGTCCATAGGAAAAACTTCATATAAGAGCCCTTGAAGTAAATAGGTTGCAGGCAAGTATGTAATGCATAGCACATCATAGTCTACTGTCATATAATTTTTGCTCTTACGAACAGTGTGAGTACCAGATACAAAATACAGCCTTGGAACAATGTAGATCTAGAGAGGGGTTCAGAAATGTGCAACAAACTTACGGGCTAGATTACGAGTTTTGCGGTAAGAGCTGCTCGGTACTAACTTGCAAGTTATTGCACCGCTCACTTCCCTACAGCGCTGGTATTACAGGTATATAAAAACCCGGCATTAGCAGGTAAGAAGTGAGCGTAGAGCAAAATTGAGCTCCATACTGCACTCCAATACCAGCACTGCTGAAAGCTACGGTGAGCTGGTTTTATGTGCTCGTGCATGATTTCCCCATAGACCTCAATGGGGAGAGCTGGCTGAAAAAAAGTCTAACACCTGCAAAAAAGCAGCGTAAAGCTCAGTAACACAGCCCCATTGATTCCTATGGGGAAACAAAATGTATGTTTACACCTAACACCCTAACATGAACCCCAAGTCTAAACACTCCTAATCTTAAACTTATTAACCCCTAATCTGCTGCCCTGACATCGCTGACACCTACATTATACTAATTAACCCCTAATCTGCAGCTCGAGACTTCGCCGCCACTATAATAAACATATTAACCCCTAAACCGCCGCACTCCCGCATCACAAACACTAGTTAAATATTATTAACCCCTAATCTGCCGTCCCCAATGTCGCTGCAACCTACCTACACTTATTAACCCCTAATCTGCCACCCCCAACGTCGCCGACACTATACTAAATTTATTATCCCCTAAACCTAAGTCTAACCCTAACCCTAATACCCCCTAACTTAAATATAATTAAAATAAATCTAAATAAAACCTACTATTAATAAGTAAATAATTCCAATTTAAAACTAAATACTTATAAACCCTAAGCTAGCTACAATATAACTAATAGTTACATTGTATCTAGCTTAAGGTTTATTTTAATTTTACAAGCAAGTTTGTATTTCTTTTAACTAGGTAGAATAGTTACTAAATAGTTATTAACTATTTGCTAACTACCTAGCTAAAATAAATACATATTCACCTGTAAAATAAAACCTAACCTACATAAATTAAATACAATTACCTAAATTACAAACAAAAAAACACTAAATTACACAAAATAAAAACAGAAATTATCAGATATTTAAACTAATTACACCTAATCTAATAGCCCTAAAAAAAAAAGCCCCCCCCCCCCAAATAAAAAAAACCTAGCCTAATCTAAACTGCCATTCGCCCTTAAAAGGGCCTTTTGTGGGGCTTTGCCCCAAAGAAATCAGCTCTTTTACCTGTAAAAAAAATACAAACAACCGCCCAACAGTAAAACCCACCACCCACACAACCAACCCCCCAAATAAAATCCTAACTAAAAAACCTAATCTCCCCATTGCCCTGAAAAGGGCATTTGGATGGGCATTGCCCTTAAAAGGGCATTAGCTCTTTTTCAGTGCCCAAACCCTAACCTAAAAATAAAACCCACCCAATAAACTCTTCAAAACACCTAACACCCCCGAAGATCCACTTACAGTTTTTGAAGACCCGACATCCATCCTCAACGAAGCCAGCAGAAGTCCTCAACGAAGCGGCAGAAGTCTTCATCCAACCGGGCAGAAGTCTTCATCCAGACGGCATCTTCTATCTTCATCCATCCAGCGCAGAGCGGGTCCATCTTCAAGACATCCGGCGCGGAGCATCCTCTTCTTACGACGACTCTTCCAGAATGAAGGTTCCTTTAAATGACATCATCCAAGATGGCGTCCCTTGAATTCTGATTGGCTGATAGAATTCTATCAGCCAATCCGAATTAAAGGTGAAAAAATCCTATTGGCTGATACAATCAGCCAATAGGATTGAGCTTCAATCCTATTGGCTGATTGTATCAGCCAATTTGACTAAAGCTCAATCCTATTGGCTGATTGCATCAGCCAATAGGATTTTTTCACCTTTAATTCCGATTGGCTGATAGGAATTCTATCAGCCAATTGGATTCAAGGGACGCCATCTTGGATGATGTCTTTAAAGGAACCTTCATTCTGGAAGAGTCGTCGTAGAGAAGAGGATGCTCCGCACCAGATGTCTTGAAGATGGACCTGGCTCCGCGCCGGATGGATGAAGAAAGAAGATGCCGTCTAGATGAAGACTTCTGTCCGGTTGGATGAAGACTTCTGCCGCTTCGCTGAGGACTTCTGCCAGCTTCGTTGAGGATGGATGTCGGGTCTTAAAAAACTGTAAGTGGATCTTCGGGGTTAGGTGTGGGTTTTACTGTTGGGGGTTGTTTGAATTTTTTTTACAGGTAAAAGAGCTGATTTCTTGGGGCAATGCCCGCAAAAGGCTCTTTTAAAGGGCTATTGGATGTTTCGTTTAGGCTAGGGTTTTCTTTTATTTTGGGGGGGGGCTTTTTTATTTTGATAGGGCTATTAGATTAGGTGTAATTAGTTTAAATATCTGATAAAAAATTTTTTTTTTTTTTTTGTGTAATTTTTAGTGTTAGTGTATTTAACTGTATTTAATTTATGTAATTGATTTTAATTGTAGTTTAAGGTTAGGTGGTTAGTGTAAGGCAGATTAGGTTTTTATTTTACAGATAAATTTGTATTTATTTTAGCTAGGTACAGTAGTTTGTAAATAGTTTAATAACTATTTAGTAACTATTCTACCTAGTTAAAATAAATACAAACTTGCCTGTAAAATAAAAATAAATCCTAAGCTAGATTCAATGTAACTATTAGGTTATATTGTAGCTAGCTTAGGGTTTATTTTTATAGGTAGTATTTATTTTTAATTAGGACTTATTTAGTTATGAATAGTAGGTTTTATTTAGATTTATTTTTAATTATATTTAAGTTAGGGGGGTGTTGGGGTTAGACTTAGGTTTAGGGGTTAATACATTTAGTATAGTGGCAATCGACGTTGGGGGGCAGATTAAGGGTTAATAAGTGTAGGTAGGTTTGCGGGCAACATTGGGGCAGCAGATTAAGGGTTAATAATATTTACCTAGTGTTTGTGATGCGGGAGTGCGGCGGTTTAGGGGTTAATATGTTTATTATAGTGGCGGCGTTGTCCGGGGTTAATAATATATTATAGTGGCGGCGATGTCAGTGGTTAATAAATTTATTATAGTATTTGCCATGCGGGAGGGCCTCGGTTTAGGGGTTAATAGGTAGTTTATGGGTGTTAGTGTACTTTGTAGCACTTTAGTTATGAGATTTATGCTACAGATTTGTAGCGCAAAACCCATAAGTACTGACTTTCAGTTTATGGTGTGGATCTTGAAGTTTTAGGCTGTACCGCTCACTTTTTGGCCTTCCAGGCAGACTTGTAATACCGGCGCAAAGGAAGTCCCATTGCAAAAAAGGACTTTTTGAAAGCTGCAGTAATTACGTTGCGCTGCAGCCAAAAAAGTGAGCGGTGCCCCTAAACCTGCAAGACTTGTAAAACCAGCGGTAGTGAAAAAAGAGACTTAACGCTGCTTTTTCACTTATGCCGCAAAACTCGGAATCTAGCCGTTAGTGAGGGGAACAGAGTGAAGGTAATACAAGCTTTGTTAAATCAATTGTAATTTCTAAAGAAAATAATAACTTGTTAAATATCAAAATATATCAAATCTCTTTCCATATATTTTCTCATGGTTTGTCATTTAGATGATCATAAGAGATGTTTCCAGTTTCATTTTCGTATACGTGGTTTTCCTTATTGGCTTAGGGAGCAGGTAACATGACTATAATATTATCATACCACTGATATTTCCAGAAATGTTGAACATCAATGTCTATTTTACAAAAATTTTAAACCCCACTGAAACATGTTGATTTACATTAAAAGGAAAATACTCCATTGTAAGGAGCATTGTATACATTTATGCTAGAAAAAGCAGTGCAATATAGTAAGAACCTATGGTATCCCAACCCCTAATACTAACGATTAAATCACCAAGACCTTACTTACAATTAACCTCTAAACCACCAGACCTAAAGCTGCTCATAACCCTCTAACCGCTGCACGCCTACCTCAACTAACCAACCTAACTGCAACAACCTCACCACACTTAACCCCCCTAACTTACAGTCTCCTTACTACATCTATCCCATCTTATGGTGGGCTTCCCCATTATATTAAACCTCCTAATCACCACATTCAACCTTCCTAATCATCACCTCTTGTGGCAACATAAAAATGATAAATGAAAAAAAAAAATGTAAAAAATATACAATAAATAGGTTTAGATTACAAGTGGTGCTAACTTTCACGTGTATTACAAGTTAAAAGTAAACGGCGCAAACAACATTTTCGCTCATCAGGTTAGCGGGAGTGAAGACCTAGCGTAAAGTGTAAGGGTTAAAAACAAAGTTGCAGCAAGCACAAAATAAATACAGGGAGTGCAGAATTATTAGGGCAAATTAGTATTTTGACCCACATTATCCTCTTATGCATGTTGTCTTACTCCAAGCTGTATAGGCTCGAAAGCCCTTCTACCAATTAAGCATATTAGGTGATGTGCATCTCTGTATGAGAAGGGGTGTGGTCTAATGACATCAACACCCTATATCAGGTGTGCATAATTATTAGGCAACTTCCTTTTCCTTTGGCAAAATGGGTCAAAAGAAGGACTTGACAGGCTCAGAAAAGTCAAAAATTAGTGAGATATCTTGCAGAGGATGCAGCACTCTTAAAATTGCAAAGCTTCTGAAGCGTGATCATCGAACAATCAAGCGTTTCATTCAAAATAGTCAACAGGGTCGCAAGAAGCGTGTGGAAAAACCCAAGGCGCAAAATAACTGCCCATGAACTGAGAAAAATCAAGCGTGCAGCTGCCAAGATGCCACTTGCACCAGTTTGGCCATATTTCAGAGCTGGCAACATCACTGGAGTGCCAAAAGCACAAGGTGTGCAATACTCAGAGACATGGTCAAGGTAAGAAAGGCTGAAAGACTGACCACCACTGAACAAGACACACAAGCTGAAACGTCAAGACTGGGCCAAGAAATATCTCAAGACTGATTTTTCTAAGGTTTTATGGACTGATGAAATGAGAGTGAGTCTTGATGTGCCAGATGGATGGGCACGTGGCTGGATTGGTAAAGGGCAGAGAGCTCCAGTCCGATTCAGACGCCAGCAAGGTGGAGGTGGAGTACTGGGTTTGGGCTAGGTATCATCAAAGATGAGCTTGTGGGGCCTTTTCGGCTTGAGGATGGAGTCAAGCTCAACTCCCAGTCCTACTGACAGTTTCTGGAAGACACCTTCTTCAAGCAGTGGTACAGGAAGAAGTCTGCATCCTTCAAGAAAAACATGATTTTCATGCAGGACAATGCTCCATCACTACGCGTCCAAGTACTCCACAGCGTGGCTGGCAAGAAAGGGTATAAAAGAAGAAAATCTAATGACATGGCCTCCTATGTTCACTTGATCTGAACCCCATTGAGAACCTGTGGTCCATCATCAAATGTGAGATTTACAAGGAGGGAAAACAGTACATCTCTCTGAACAGTGTCTGGGAGGCTGTGGTTGCTGCTGCACGCAATGTTGATGGGTGAACAGATCAAAACACTGACAGAATCCATGGATGGCAGGCTTTTGAGTGTCCTTGCAAAGAAAGGTGGCTATATTGGTCACTGATTTGTTTTTTGTTTTGTTTTGAATGTCAGAAATGTATATTTGTGAATGTTGAGATGTTATATTGGTTTCACTGGTAAAAAATAAATAATTGAAATGGGTATATCTTTGTTTTTTGTTAAGTTGCCTAATAATTATGCCCAGTAATAGTCACCTGCACATACAGATATCCCCTAAAATAGCTATAACTAAAAACAAACTAAAAACTACTTCCAAAACTATTCAGCTTTGATATTAATGAGTTTTTTGGGTTCATTGAGAACATGGTTGTTGTTCAATAATAAAATGAATCCTCAAAAATACAACTTGCCTAATAATTCTGCACTCCCTGTACATTAAAATAAAGTGTTACACTCATATATACTCTGATAAAAAAATATTCATAAACATATTAAAAAACTGATAAGGGTTAAAGGGTATATAGGTCTGACAAGGTGTTTGACTGGAAAGGGCTGTTAGGCATGTATGTGTATATCTGATTAAAACCCAGGCTCCAGTTACCATAAAGGAAAACTAAATGTAATATCATGACGAGGGACACACTTCAAAGAGTACAGCACACCTTAGCTGGAAAATCTACTCACAGTTGCAAGGGAAATACCTGTAACTGCTGCAATGGCCATAGCCTATCTGAACTGCACTAACTGCCACTTTAATCCTTATTACCGATTTGATTAACTGTGAATTGGTGCCCTCAAGTGTCATTAAACTTTCATATGGAAATTGTATCTACCCTGCTCTAACGTGCAATATTACAATGGGATCAACATAAAACATCTATATAAAGGAATGTCTCTCCCTATTATGTTACTTGCCAGTAATTGTATGAATACTCTTCATATGAGAGTTACAACGGTATGAATTTTGTCTGCTTTTAAGTTTGATCATATCACATATGGCATATATTATTGAGTATTTTGTTTACTTTTATACTACTTACAATATTATGATTCTTTAGCACTTTGAAGTGTGCCATCATCATGATATTACATTATTTTTTCTTTCTGGTAACTGACTTCTGGGTTTTTAATCAGTTTGATGACACTCAGGGACCGTTTTATGAATGCCTGGAGGACATGATACGCTGTAACGTATCATGTCCGCCAGACATCGCTGAATGCGGTCAACATACGCTGTCCCGTATTCAGCATTGCACAAGCAGTTCTAGTGAACTGCTTGTGCAATACTGCCCCCCTGCTGATTCACGGCCAATCAGCCGTTAGCAGGGGGTGTCAAGCAGCCCGGCAGCGTAGATTTAAGGAGCACCCGTCTTAAGACCGCTGCTTCTTAACTCCTGTTTCCGGTGCAGCCACCTTAACATACATACACACACACACACATATATATATTTTTATATATATATATATATATATATATATATATATTATAGATAGATAGATAGATAGATAGATAGATAGATAAATGTTTTAAAAAAATAATCATATATTAAATAAAAAAGAACATTTTCTACTATGTGAAGAACATTGGAATGTGAAATATTAACCCCTTAATGACAACAATGTACCCCTGTATGTCACTGGTCGTTAAGGGTTTTTGTTCAGGACATAATAGCACAAGTCTAGCAAGAAAACGCTATTAATGCCGCTCCCTCCAGCAGGCTTTGTGGAATAGAGCAGTCTCAACGCTGGTGGCATAGACCACGCTATAAACAATCAAGTCCCAAAAAAAGGCCAGCGACATACAGGGTACGTCGCTGGTCCTTAAGGGGTTAATAACTACTTTGGTTCTAGCACAGCTGGTCTAACGCAGGCGTCAGTTTAGCACGTGAGTGATAAGTTTTAGTTTTGTTTTGTTTTTTAACGTGTGCCCTTTTGAAGTCAATGGAGAGAAGAAATTAAGGCGGTCACGAAGTCCTGAAGATAGCACACATTTTTTTACTTTTAACAAGAGCAAAAAATCATAGTGCGTCACTTGTAATTTAGCCCTTAGTGTTTAAAAAAAAAAAAAGAAATTGATAAATTGTAAGATATATATGTAGGAAAACCTCTTAATTCCTCTATCAGTATTTTACTATTTTTGTTTGAAATGTTTTTTATTAATTGTTTAATATTCTTTGACGGGACAGTATACTGTGAAATCGATATCCCTTAATGTGTTTCAAATTACTTGTTATACCATCTGCAGAAAATTAAATGTAGGGGAAATTGTTTCTCTGGGTTTATTTTTTATATGAAATTGCTGTTTATGCTCTTTGAAACCATAACCCAATCAAAAGGAGTAAGCTTACAGGGAGAGCAAATTTTATACTCTCTATACACACACAGACTTCCTTATCTTATCTTCCTTGCTTATACTGAGAACCGAAAACCGAGGATCTGAGTCTCAAAAACTCACTGGCATTGAAAAAAATCATCATTTTATTTTACTGAGAATTGTATTGTAAAGTAATTGCCTCTCCTTAACATAAAGCATATTAGTGAACTCCCCACAATTCCCAAGGTAAAAATTGCTTTTGAAAACAATCCTTGAAGGGGTCTCTTATACTAAATAGGCATAATATACAATCTCACCAGACCAGAGAGCTTTAGAGAATCAGACCCTTAGAAAAGCCAATTGAAAAATAAACATTTTAGTGCCTATATCTCCCACCTCCACTGGGAAGTTGGATTTGGTCTACTGAATTTTGTTTACTACCTTGTCTGTAACCATTACAGCAGTACTGACATTTTTAGTATAGGTGGCGGTAAAGGAGCTATTTGTTAAAAATGTATTAAACCTCAGCAGGTAAAAATGAATCATTGTGAACACGTTAAATGGGGGAAAATTTTACAGTACAATGTCCCTTTAAACCCTTCATGATGCACTTCCCACAGTCCGATTATTTGTTTCCTAGCAGGACATTGAAAAAAGCTAGGCTGTTCCATGCCGTCCTAACGGCGTTAAAGCCCAGTGCCTTTTTAGGATGACATGGAACATCCTAATGGTGTCTAGGGGTTAAGCTTATCATATTACAATGTTGTACAATAGTAATAACAATAATAATCAAAATTATAGTAAAAAGGAATGCAGCAAGTCAGTTATGTTTTTGGTATATTTTAGTAAAATAAAAGGTGTTCTAATGTAACTGTGAATAATATCTTATATTGCAGCTCTGTCATCTTTAACCAACGATTGCTCTGAAGGTGATCTCTGCAGCCAATACACAAGTGTTCTATCTGCAAGCCTGGAACTTTTTAAACTTACGTTAAGGATTAGGTGACTTATCTTATCATGACATGCCAGCTACCCTGTGCTGATCCTCATTCTCACAATACTCTACGTGATTTTCACCTTTGTGCTACTGTTAAATATGCTGATTGCTTTAATGGTAAAACCGTTGAATCGCTTAATGACAAGACTGAAAAGTATTTGGAGAATCCAGGTGAGTATCTGATAAAAAATTACTGTACACAGATGGTTGTTGCATGTAAATCAGCAGCTAACTTATTAGAGAAGATATGAAATACAGGAACAGATCCCCCCAATCCAGAATTATTTACTAAATCCAGACGTTTTCATTAATATATATATATATATATATAAATAATAAATAAAAATTAACATATAACTTATGTGTTCAACTGCCTTCCAGTAGTGCATTGCTGCTCCCTTTAACAGAGGCTAAAAAAAAGAATGAAGCAAATTTCATATATTGTATTATTACTTTGGTCATTTTAAGACATGAAAATCACACTATATATATATAAATGTATTATTGTATTTTTTTTAAAGAAACATCAAACCCCATTTTTTTCTCTTATTATTCAGATAGAGAATTACAGTTTTAAGAAAGTTACCAATTTACTTCTATTATCAAATTTGCTTTGCTCTCATGTTATTCTTTTTTGAGGAGATATCTAGATAGGTAGCGTGTACATCTATGAAGCACTACATGACCAGGAAACAGTGCTGCCATCTAGTTCTTTGCTAATGTATAACATTATGGCAAAACTGCTGCCATACAAAACTGCAGTGCAGACACGTGCACAACCCCCTGAACATGCTTTTCACAAAGGATAACAAGAAAACAAGGAACATTTGATAATAGAACTACATTGGAAAAGTTGATTAAAATTGTATTATCTATTGGAATGATGAATAAGATTTTGGGGTTTTATGTCCCTTTAAAGGGACACTGAATCCAATTTTTTTTCTTTTGTGATCAGATAGAGCATGCAATTTTAAGCAACTTTCTAATTTACTCCTATTATCAAACTTTCTTCATTCTCTTGTTATCTTTATTTGAAAAGCAAGAATGTAAGTTTATATGCCAGCCCATTTTTGGTGAACAACCTGGGTTGTCCTTGCTGATTGGACAGCACCAATAAACAGGGGCTGTCCAGTATTCTGAAGCAAAAATTGTCTAGCTCCTTAGCTTAGATGCCTTCTTTTTCAAATAAAGATAGCAAGAGAATGAAGAAAATTTGATAATAGGAGTTAATTAGAAAGTTGCTTTAAATTGCACGCTCTATCTGAATCACAAAAGAAAAAAATTGGGTTCAGTGTCCCTTTAATGTTGAAGTTTTTTCTATTTTTGTCCAGCAGCACCACCTAGTGTACATTATTTTTAATTCACAGTATTTTTAGTTTAACAGATGTCATAGTGATAGTAATATTTCAATAAAGTTGGTTAGATTGTTTGCAAGTGTATTTTAACATACTTTTAAAGTTTTTTATAATGAAATAACATTTACAGTAAAAAAACAACAACACCAAAGTATCATATTGTAGTTATGTATGTTATTTAAATCATTTCATAAATAAGTTTCTGCACAAAGAAAGATACCATAACAACTTAGAGTATTTTATCATATAATCCTCAAAACTGTAAGCTTCTTAGAGCAGGACTCTTCTTTCTTTCAGTTTGCCAAATCTCATATCTGCACTGAAACTCTACATATGTGTTATGTATAGTGTTCTCATGTTAATTTGTGTTGCCAAATATATTTGTTTGCACTGACAATCTACATAAGTGTAACATATTGGGTAACCATCTATGATCATGTACTCAACACTATGGAATATGATAGCAGTTTACACCTCATAATATCCGAGCACCCTAGCTGTAAATTGCTGCTCTAAAATTAACAATCCTTAAAAATAGCAAAAAAATGTTTCTTGAAATTTAACTTGATTAAGGCACAAGACAAGATATAGTGGTGCATGTGTCAGAGAGAGAGGGTGATATAGAAAGAGAGATATACTTTATAGTAAGGTCTTCCATGTTGACTCTTAAGAACTAGCAGTTCATATTGTAAGGATTTCTGAACACAGGTGAAATAATTGTCTGATCAGTAACTAAGGTTACCAAACTGCTCTTACCAAATGTAATCCTGAAAATCTGCTCTGTTAGTGAGTCTTGAGGACTGGAGTTGAACAGCCCAAGCTGACAGACTCCTCTGAATGTTAATCTTCCTACTATAAATGTTTTCACTTAAATCAAATGTTGTTTTGTTACTTTGAATGTGCTTAAAAGTACATGAGACCCACAGCTTTTCTTTCATTATTCAGATAGATTATACAATTTGAAACAACTTTCCTACAGTATTTACTACTATTATCTAATTTGCTTGGTATTCTTTGTTGAAAAGAAGTAATGCACTACTGGGAGCTAGCTCAAAGCCAATGGTGAGTGGCGGCCACCAATCAGCAACTGCTGAGCCTACCTAGGTATGCTTTTAAACAAAGGATACAATAAGAACTAAAGAAATTAGATAATAGAAATAAATTGGAAAGTTATTTAAAATTGCATGCTCTATCTGAATTATGAAAGAAAAAAAAAGAAAAATTTGTTTCATGCCCCTTTAAGTGAATTTCAATTTCAATATGAGAATAATAATTGTTTCTTCTGTTATGTGTGATCAGTCCACGGGTCATCATTACTTCTGGGATATAACTCCTCCCCAACAGGAAATGCAAGAGGATTCACCCAGCAGAGCTGCATATAGCTCCTCCCCTCTACGTCACTCCCAGTCATTCTCTTGCACCCAACGACTAGAGTAGGAATGTGTGAGAGGACTATGGTGATTATACTTAGTTTTTATAACTTCAAATCAAAAGTTTGTTATTTTACAATAGCACCGAGCGTGTTATTGCCTCTCTGGCAGAGTTTGAAGAAGAATCTACCAGAGTTTTTACTATGATTTTAACCGGAGTAGTTAAGATCATATTGCTGTTTCTCGGCCATCTGAGGGAGGTAAAAGCTTCAGATCAGGGGACAGCGGGCAGATGAATCTGCATTGAGGTATCTAGCAGTTTTTATTTTGCTGAATGGAATTGATGAGAAAATCCTGCCATACCGTTATAATTACATGAATGTATACTCTACACTTCAGTATTCTGGGGATGGTTACTTCACTGGAATTACTCTGTAAAAAGTACATTAAAACCTTTAATAGGTATTTATTATGTTAAACGTTTTTGCTGGAATGTAGAATCGTTTGCATTTACTGAGGTACTGAGTGAATAAATGTTTGGGCATTATATTTCCACTTGCAGTTGCTTGTTTTAATTGTGACAGTTTCGTTTCTCTCTCACTGCTGTGTGTGAGGGGGAGGGGCCGTTTTGGCGCTCTTGCTACGCATCAAATAATTTCCAGTCAGTTACTCTTGTATTTCCTGCATGAATCCGGTTCATCTCTAAACAGAACTCAGGGGTCTTCAAACTTCTTTGAAAGGGAGGTAGGTTCTCTCAGCAGAGCTGTGAGACTTATATATTGACTGTGATTAAAAACGTTGCTCTGTAATTTTTTACGTTTCAAATTTAATTATTGTTACTTTACTAATGGGAATAAACCTTTGCTAAAAGTTGTGTTGTTTTCAAGGATTGATGCTAGTAACAGTTTTTTCAGTTCATTATTTCAACTGTCATTTAATCGTTTAGTGCTTCTTTGAGGGCACAGTACGTTTTTGTTAAATAAGATTATAACCAAGTTGCAAGTTTATTTGCTAGTGTGTTAAACCTGTCTGATTCAGAGGAAGTTACCTGTGTCATTTGTTCCAATGCCAAGGTGGGAGCCCAATAGAAAATTTATGTACTAACTGTATTGATGCTACTTTAAATAAAAGCCAATCTGTACAAATTGAACAAATTTCACCAAACAGCGAGGGGAGAGTTATGCCGACTAACTCGCCTCACGTGTCAGTACCTGCATCTCCGCCCCGGGAGGTGCGTGATATATGTGACGCTAGGTACATCTGGGCGGCCATTACAGATAACATTACAAGATATGGCTACTGTTATGACTGAAGTTTTGGCTAAATTACCAGAACTAAGGGGCAAGCGGTGATCACTCTGGGGTGAGAACAGAGTGGCGCTGATAATACTAGAGCCATGTCTGATACTGCGTCACAGCTTGCAGAGCATGAGGACGGAGAGCTTCATTCTGTGGGTGACGGTTCTGATCCAAACAGATTGGATTCAGATATTTCAAATTTTAAATTTAAATTGGAGAACCTCCGTGTATTACTAGGGGAGGTTTTAGCGGCTCTTAATGATTGTAACACTGTTGCAATACCAGAGAAATTGTGTAGGTTGGATAAATACTTTGCGGTACCGGCGAGTACTGACGTTTTTCCTATACCTAAGAGACTAACTGAAATTGTTACTAAGGAGTGGGATAGACCCCGGTGTGCCGTTCTCACCCCCTCCAGATATTAGAGAAGATGTTTCCAATAGACGCCACCAACACGGACTTATGGCAAACGGTCCCTAAGGTAGAGGGAGCAGTTTCTAACTTTAGCTAAGCGTACCACTAACCCGGTGGAGGATAGCTGTGCTTTTTCAGATCCAATGGATAAAAAATTAGAGGGTTACCTTAAGAAAATGTTTGTTCAACAAGGTTTTATATTGCAACCCCTTGCATGCATCGCGCCGATTACGGCTGCGGCAGCATTTTGGATTGGAGTCTCCTGAAGAGAACCTTAGTTCAGCTACGCTGGACGACATTACGGACAGGTTTAGAGTCCTTAAACTAGCTAATTCATTCATTTCGGAGGCCGTAGTACATGTAACCAAACTTACGGCTAAGAACTCAGGTATTCGCCATTCAGGCACGTAGGGCGCTGTGGCTAAAATCCTGGTCAGCTGATGTAACTTCTAAGTCCAAATTACTTTAATATACCTTTCAAAAGGGCAAACTTTATTTGGGCCCGGTTTGAAAGAAATTATCGCTGACATTACAGGAGGTAAGGGGCCACGCCCTGCCTCAAGACAAAGCCAAAGCTAAGGCAAGGACAGTCTAATTTTCGTCCCTTTCGGAATTTCAAATCAGGAGCAGCACCAACTTCCACTGCACCAAAACAGGAAGGAGCCGTTGCTCGTTACAGACAAGGCTGGAAACCTAACCAGTCCTGGAACAAGGGCAAGGCAGGCCAGGAAACTGCTGCTGCCCCTAAGACAGCATGAATCGAGGGCCCCCGATCCGGACGGATCTAGTGGGGGGGCAGACTCTCTCTCTTCGCCCAGGCTTGGGCAAGAGATGTTCAGGATCCCTGGGCGCTAGAAATCATATCTCAGGGATACCTTCTAGACTTCAAATTCTCTCCCCCAAGAGGGAGATTTCATCTGTCAAGGTTGTCAACAAACCAGATAAAGAAAGAAGCGTTTCTACGCTGTGTACAAGATCTGTTATTAATGGGAGTGATCCATCCGGTTCCGCGGTCGGAACAAGGACAAGGGTTTTACTCAAACCTGTTTGTGGTTCCCAAAAAAGAGGGAACTTTCAGGCCAATCTTGGATTTAAAGATCCTAAACAAATTCCTAAGAGTTCCATCGTTCAAAATGGAAACTATTCGGACAATCTTACCCATGATCCAAAAGGGTCAGTACATGACCACAGTGGATTTAAAGGATGCTTACCTTCACATACCGATTCACAAAGATCATTACCGGTATC
The DNA here is from genome assembly GCF_027579735.1 of Bombina bombina. Taxonomy (NCBI): domain Eukaryota; kingdom Metazoa; phylum Chordata; class Amphibia; order Anura; family Bombinatoridae; genus Bombina; species Bombina bombina. The sequence goes on along the minus strand of NC_069503.1, from coordinate 574,365,307 downwards.
TAAGGTTTGCCTTCTTAGACAGGCATTACCAGTTTGTAGCTCTTCCATTCGGATTGGCTACGGCTCCAAGAATTTTCACAAAGGTTCTGGGTGCCCTTCTGGCGGTACTAAGACCGCGAGGAATTTCGGTAGCTCCGTACTTAGACGACATTCTGATACAAGCTTCAAGCTTTCAAACTGCCAAGTCTCATACAGAGTTAGTTCTGGCATTTCTAAGGTCGCATGGATGGAAAGTGAACGAAAAGAAGAGTTCTCTCTTTCCTCTCACAAGAGTTCCATGCTTGGGGACTCTTATAGATTCTGTAGAAATGAAGATTTATCTGACAGGAAGACAGATTAACAAAGCTTCTAAATGCATGCCGTGTCCTTCATTCCATTCAACTCCCGTCAGTAGCTCAATGCATGGAGGGGATCGGCTTAATGGTAGCAGCAATGGACATAGTACCCTTTGCACGTCTACATCTCAACCGCTGCAATTGTGCATGCTGAGTCGTGGAATGGGTATTACTCAGACTTGTCCCCTACTTCTGAATCTGGATCAAGAGACCAGAAACTCTCTTCGTATGGTGGCTTTCTCGGCCACATCTGTCCAGGGGGGATGCCGATTCAGCAGGCCGGACTGTGACAATTGTAACAACAGACGCCAGCCTACTAGGCTTGGGGCGCTGTCTGGAATTCTCTGAAGGCTCAGGGACAATGGAATCAGGAGGAAAGTCTCCTACCAATAAACATTCTGGAATTGAGAGCAGTTCTCAAAGCCCTTCTGGCTTGGCCCCAGTTAAAAACTCGGGGGTTCATCAGGTTTTCAGTCGGGACAACATCACGACTGTAGCTTACATCAACCATCAAGGAGGGGACAAGAAGCTCCCTAGCAATGATGGAAGTATCAAAGATAATTCGCTGGGGCAGAGTCTCAGCTCTTGCCACCTGTCAGCAATCCACATCCCGTGAGTGGAGAACTGGGAGGCGGATTTCTTGAGTCGGCCAGACTTTCATCCGGGGGAGTGGGAACTTCATCCGTGAGGTCTTTGCCCAAATACTTCGACGTTGGGGCAAAACCAGAGATAGATCTCATGGCGTCTCGCCAGAACACCAAACTTCCTCGCTACGGTAGATCCAGGATCCGGGATCCGGGGAGCGGTTCTGATAGATGCATTGACAGCACCTTTGGAACTTCGGGGATGGCTTATGTGTTTCCACCCTTCCCGCTGCTTCCTCGATTGATTGCCAAAATCAAACAGGAGAGAGCATCAGTGGTTCTAATAGCGCCTGCATGGCCACGCAGGACTTGGTATGCAGATCTAGTTGGACATGTCATCCTGTCCGCCTTGGTCTCTACCTCTAAGACAGGGACCCTTCTGATACAGGGTCCATTCAAACATCAAAATCTAACTTCTCTGAAGCTGACTGCTTGGAAATTGAACGCTTGATTTTATCAAACGTGGGTTGTTCTGAGTCGGTTATTGATACCCTGATACAGGCTAGGAAGCCTGTTACCAGAAGGATTTACCCATAAGATATGGCGTAAATACCTATACTGGTGCGAATCCAAAGTTACTCCTGGAGTAAAGGTTAGGATTCCTAGGATATTGTCCTTTCTACAAGAAGGTTTAGAAAAGGGTTTATCGGCTAGTTCATTAAAGGGACAGATCTCAGCTCTGTCCATCTTGTTGCATATGCGTCTGTCAAAAAATCCAGACGTCCAGGCCTTTTGTCAGGCTTTAGCTAGAATCAGAGCCTGTGTTTAAAACTGTTGCTCCGCCATGGAGTTTGAACTTAGTTCTTAATGTTTTACAGGGTGTTCCGTTTGAACCCCTTCATTCCATTGATATCAAGTTGTTATCTTGGAAAGTTCTGTTTTTAATGGCTATTTCTTCGGCTCGGAGAGTCTCTGAGTTATCAGCTTTACATTGTGATTCTCCTTTATTTGATTTTTCATTCAGATAAGGTAGTTCTGCTGCGTACTAAAACCTGGGTTCTTACCTAAGGTAGTCACTAACAGGAACATCAATCAAGAGATCGTGGTTCCTTCCCTGTGCCCGAATCCTTCTTCAAAGAAGGAACGTCTTCTACACAATCTGGATGTAGTTCGTGCCCTCAAGTTCTACTTGCAGGCAACTAAGGACTTTCGACAAACGTCTTCCTGTTTGTCGTGTACTCTGGTCAGAGGAGAGGTCATAAGGCTTCGGCTACCTCTCTCTCCTTCTGGCTACGTAGCATAATTCGTTTAGCCTATGAGACTGCTGGACAGCAGCCTCCTGAGAAGAATTACTGCTCATTCTACTAGAGGCTGTGGCTTCCACTTGGGCCTTTAAGAATGAGGCCTCTGTTGAACAGATTTGCAAGGCTGGCAACTTGGTCTTCGCTTCATACTTTTTCCAAATTTTACAAATTTGACACTTTTTGCTTCTTCGGAGGCTATTTTTGGGAGAAAGGTTCTTCAGGCAGTGGTTCTTCTGTATAATGAGCCTGCCTATCCCTCCCGTCATCCGTGTACTTTTGCTTTGGTATTGGTATCCCAGAAGTAATGATGACCCATGGACTGATCACACATAACAGAAGAAAACATAATTTATGCTTACCTGATAAATTCCTTTCTTCTGTTGTGTGATCAGTCCACGGCCCGCCCTGTTTTTTAAGGCAGGTAAATATCTTTTAAATTATACTCCAGTCACCACTTCACCCTTGGTTTCTCCTTTCTCGTTGATTCTTGGTCGAATGACTGGGAGTGACGTAGAGGGGAGGAGCTATATGCAGCTCTGCTGGGTGAATCCTCTTGCATTTCCTGTTGGGGAGGAGTTATATCCCAGAAGTAATGATGACCCGTGGACTGATCACACAACAGAAGAAAGGAATTTATCAGGTAAGCATAAATTATGTTTTTTTTTTATTTTTCTTTAGAATTTATTTTTATCTTGATGGATAATAATTTATATTAGAATAGATAGATAGATAGATAGATAGATAGATGTTTAGCAGATATTGTCCTATGATATTGCTTTCTGTTTTATGGACAGATTTACTTTGTTACTGTCATTTATATTTTTACATTTGTCAGCTGGATTATATTCTCAAATAAATTCCCTTTGTTTAGACAAATATAAATACATAACATTTTGTGTAATTCACATAAACAATTGTTTGAATTTTCAGAGGGCAATGGCTATACTAGATTTGGAAAAGATTTTGCCTCGTGCATGGAGAAAGAGATGTCAGCATGGAAAGATTTGTACTGGCGAAGAAATGAAAATCACCCATGGCAAAGACAAAATGTTTTTAAGGTAAATTTTGCTTAAAAGATCTTTATATTATGTTTTAGGATTTACAGCAATGTATTTAGTATTCTATACTTTTATAAAACTGGGATGCAATTTAAATACATGTAGGTATAGTACATAAAGTAGGTATAGTACATTAAAGGTCCCATAAAAGTCATTTTCATTTGTGAAAATATTTTTTTCTCTTAAGTGTATCCAGTCCACGGATCATCCATTACTTGTGGGATATTCTCCTTCCCAACAGGAAGTTGCAAGAGGATCACCCACAGCAGAGCTGCTATATAGTTCCTCCCCTCACTGCCATATCCAGCCATTCTCTTGCAACTCTCAACTAAGATGGAGGTCGTAAGAGGACTGTGGTGTTTTATACTTAGTTTATTTCTTCAATCAAAAGTTTGTTATTTTTAAATGGTACCGGAGTGTACTGTTTATCTCAGGCAGTATTTAGAAGAAGAATCTGCCTGCGTTTTCTATGATCTTAGCAGAAGTAACTAAGATCCTTTGCTGTTCTCACATATTCTGAGGAGTGAGTTAACTTCAGAGGGGGAATAGCGTGCAGGTTTTCCTGTAATAAGGTATGTGCAGTTAAAATATTTTTCTAGGGATGGAATTTGCTAGAAAATGCTGCTGATACCGAAGTAATGTAAGTAAAGCCTTAAATGCAGTGATAGCGACTGGTATCAGGCTTATTAATAGAGATACATACTCTTATAAAAGTGTATTTTAAAACGTTTGCTGGCATGTTTAATCGTTTTTTACATATGTTTGGTGATAAAACTTATTGGGGCCTAGTTTTTTCCACATGGCTGGCTTGAATTTTGCCTAGAAACAGTTCCCTGAGGCTTCCCACTGTTGTAATATGAGTGGGAGGGGCCTATTTTGGGGTTTTTTTGCACAGCAAAAATTACAGACACAGACATCCAGCTTCTTCCTGCATGATCCAGAACTTCTCTGAAGGGCTCAAAAGGCTTCAAAAGTCGTATTGAGGGAGGTAAAAAGCCACAGTAGAGCTGTGGCAGTTGTTGTGACTGTTTAAAAAACGTTTTTGTCATTTGTTATTCCGTTTTTGGTATTAAGGGGTTAATCATCCATTTGCAAGTGGGTGCAATGCTCTGCTAACTTATTACATACACTGTTAAAATTTCGTTAGTGTAACTGCATTTTTTCACTGTTATTTCAAAATTTGGGAAAATTTGTGTTTCTTAAAGGCGCAGTAACGTTTTTTTATATTGCTTGTAAACTTGTTTTAAAGTGTTTTCCAAGCTTGCTAGTCTCAATGCTAGTCTGTTTAAACATGTCTGACACAGAGGAACCTATTTGTTCATTATGTTTGAAAGCCATGGTGGAGCCCCATAGGAGAATGTGTACTAAATGTATTGATTTCACCTTAAACAGTAAAGATCAGTCTTTATCTATAAAAGAACTATCACCAGAGGGTTCTGTCGAGGGGGAAGTTATGCCGACTAACTCTCCCCAAGTGTCAGACCCTTCGCCTCCCGCTCAGGGGACGCACGCTAATATGGCGCCAATTACATCAGGGACGCCCATAGCGATTACCTTGCAGGACCTGTCAGAGGTATTATCTAGATTGCCTGAATTAAGAGGCAAGCGCGATAGCTCTGGGGTTAGGAGAGATACAGAGCGTGCAAATGCTGTTAGAGCCATGTCTGATACTGCGTCACAGTATGCAGAACATGAGGACGGAGAGCTTCAGTCTGTGGGTGACATCTCTGACTCCGGGAAACCTGATTCAGAGATTTCTAATTTTAAATTTAAGCTTGAGAACCTCCGTGTATTGCTTGGGGAGGTATTAGCTGCTCTGAATGACTGTAACACAGTTGCAATTCCAGAGAAATTGTGTAGGCTGGATAGATACTATGCGGTGCCGGTGTGTACTGACGTTTTTCCTATACCTAAAAGGCTTACAGAAATTATTAGCAAGGAGTGGGATAGACCCGGTGTGCCCTTTTCCCCACCTCCTATATTTAGAAAAATGTTTCCAATAGACGCCACTACACGGGACTTATGGCAGACGGTCCCTAAGGTGGAGGGAGCAGTTTCTACTTTAGCAAAGCGTACCACTATCCCGGTTGAGGACAGTTGTGCTTTTTCAGATCCAATGGATAAAAAATTGGAGGGTTACCTTAAGAAAATGTTTATTCAACAAGGTTTTATTTTACAGCCCCTTGCATGCATTGCGCCTGTCACTGCTGCGGCGGCATTCTGGTTTGAGACCCTGGAAGAGGCCATCCAGACAGCTCCATTGAATGAAATTATTGACAAGCTTAGAACGCTTAAGCTAGCTAACTCATTTGTTTCTGATGCCATTGTTCATTTGACTAAACTAACGGCTAAGAATTCCGGATTCGCCATCCAGGCGCGTAGGGCGCTATGGCTTAAATCCTGGTCAGCTGACGTGACTTCAAAGTCTAAATTACTCAACATTCCTTTCAAGGGGCAGACCTTATTCGGGCCTGGCTTGAAGGAAATTATTGCTGACATTACTGGAGGCAAGGGTCATACCCTTCCTCAGGACAGGGCCAAATCAAAGGCCAAACAGTCTAATTTTCGTGCCTTTCGAAATTTCAAGGCAAGAGCAGCATCAACTTCCTCCGCTTCAAAACAAGAGGGAACTGTTGCTCATTCCAGACAGGCCTGGAACAAGGGCAAGCAGGCCAGAAAGCCTGCTGCTGCCCCCAAGACAGCATGAAGGAACGGCCCCCTATCCGGAAATGGATCTAGTGGGGGGCAGACTTTCTCTCTTCGCCCAGGCGTGGGCAAGAGATGTTCAGGATCCCTGGGCGTTGGAGATCATATCTCAGGGATATCTTCTGGACTTCAAAGCTTCTCCTCCACAAGGGAGATTTCATCTTTCAAGGTTATCAGCAAACCAGATAAAGAAAGAGGCATTCCTAAGCTGTGTGCAAGACCTCCTAGTAATGGGAGTGATCCATTCAGTTCCGCGGACGGAACAAGGACAGGGATTTTATTCAAATCTGTTTGTGGTTCCCAAGAAAGAGGGAACCTTCAGACCAATCTTGGATCTAAAGATCTTAAGCAAATTCCTCAGAGTTCCATCTTTCAAAATGGAAACTATTCAGACCATCCTACCCATGATCCAAGAGGGTCAGTACATGACCACAGTGGACTTAGAGGATGCCTACCTTCACATACCGATTCACAAAGATCATCATCGGTTCCTAAGGTTTGCCTTTCTAGACAGGCATTACCAATTTGTAGCTCTTCCCTTCGGGTTGGCCACTGCCCCGAGAATTTTTACAAAGGTTCTGGGCTCACTTCTGGCGGTTCTAAGACCGCGAGGCATATCGGTGGCTCCGTATCTAGACGACATCCTGATACAGGTGTCAAGCTTTCAAATTGCCAAGTCTCATACAGAGATAGTTCTGGCATTTCTGAGGTCGCATGGGTGGAAAGTGAACGTGGAAAAGAGTTCTCTATCACCACTCACAAGAGTCTCCTTCCTAGGGACTCTTATAGATTCTGTAGAGATGAAAATTTACCTGACGGAGTCCAGGTTATCAAAACTTCTAAATGCTTGCCGTGTCCTTCATTCCATTCCACGCCCGTCAGTGGCTCAGTGCATGGAAGTAATCGGCTTAATGGTAGCTGCAATGGACATAGTGCCATTTGCGCGTCTGCATCTCAGACCGCTGCAATTATGCATGCTAAGTCAGTGGAATGGGGATTACTCAGATTTGTCCCCTCTACTAAATCTGGATCAAGAGACCAGAGATTCTCTTCTCTGGTGGCTTTCTCGGGTCCATCTGTCCAAGGGTATGACCTTTCGCAGGCCAGATTGGATGATTGTAACAACAGATGCCAGCCTTCTAGGTTGGGGCGCAGTCTGGAACTCCCTGAAGGCTCAGGGATCGTGGACTCAGGAGGAGAAACTCCACCCAATAAATATTCTGGAGTTAAGAGCAATATTCAAGGCTCTTCTAGCTTGGCCTCAGTTAGCAACACTGAGGTTCATCAGATTTCAGTCAGACAACATCACGACTGTGGCTTACATCAACCATCAAGGGGGAACCAGGAGTTCCCTAGCGATGCTGGAAGTCTCAAAGATAATTCGCTGGGCAGAGTCTCACTCTTGCCACCTGTCAGCAATCCACATCCCAGGCGTAGAGAACTGGGAGGCGGATTTTCTAAGTCGTCAGACTTTTCATCCGGGGGAGTGGGAACTCCATCCAGAGGTGTTTGCTCAACTGGTCCATCGTTGGGGCAAACCAGAACTGGATCTCATGGCGTCTCGCCAGAACGCCAAGCTTCCTTGTTATGGATCCAGGTCCAGGGACCCGGGAGCAATGCTGATAGATGCTCTAGCAGCTCCTTGGTTCTTCAACCTGGCCTATGTGTTTCCACCGTTTCCTCTGCACCCTCGACTGATTGCCAAAATCAAACAGGAGAGAGCATCAGTGATTCTGATAGCGCATGCGTGGCCACACAGGACCTGGTATGCAGACCTAGTGGACATGTCATCTCTTCCACCATGGACTCTGCCTCTGAGGCAGGACCTTCTAATACAAGGTCCTTTCAATCATCCAAATCTAATTTCTCTGAGACTGACTGCATGGAGATTGAACGCTTGATTCTATCAAGGCGTGGCTTCTCTGAGTCAGTCATTGATACCTTAATACAGGCTCGGAAGCCTGTCACCAGGAAAATCTACCATAAGATATGGCGTTAATATCTTTATTGGTGTGAATCCAAGAGTTACTCATGGAGTAAGGTTAGGATTCCTAGGATATTGTCCTTTCTCCAAGAGGGTTTGGACAAAGGCTTATCAGCTAGTTCTTTAAAAGGACAGATCTCTGCTCTGTCTATTCTTTTGCACAAGCGTCTGGCAGAAGTTCCAGACGTCCAGGCATTTTGTCAGGCTTTGGTTAGGATTAAGCCTGTGTTTAAAACTGTTGCTCCCCCGTGGAGCTTAAACTTGGTTCTTAAAGTTCTTCAGGGAGTTCTGTTTGAACCCCTTCATTCCATTGATATTAAACTTTTATCTTGGAAAGTTCTGTTTTTGATGGCTATTTCCTCGGCTCGAAGAGTCTCTGAGTTATCTGCCTTACATTGTGATTCTCCTTATCTGATTTTTCATTCAGACAAGGTAGTTCTGCGTACCAAACCTGGGTTTTTACCTAAGGTGGTTTCTAACAGGAATATCAATCAAGAGATTGTTGTTCCATCATTATGTCCTAATCCTTCTTCAAAGAAGGAACGTCTTTTGCATAATCTGGACGTAGTCCGTGCCTTGAAGTTTTACTTACAGGCTACTAAAGATTTTCGTCAAACATCTGCCCTGTTTGTCGTTTACTCTGGACAGAGGAGAGGTCAAAAAGCTTCGGCAACCTCTCTCTCCTTTTGGCTTCGGAGCATAATACACTTAGCCTATGAGACTGCTGGACAGCAGCCCCCTGAAAGGATTACAGCTCATTCTACTAGAGCTGTGGCTTCCACCTGGGCCTTTAAAAATGAGGCCTCTGTGAGACTTCCGGTGGGCGGCTCTACAAGATGGCTGCAAGCTTCATCAGCTCTAAAGAAAGTTTCTTCTAATTTTCAATACTGCTGCCATCTATCCACGCCATCTGCACCTCCCTTGGCAGGCAAGCTGCCCGGGAACAACTAGCAGACAGAAGTAACAAAAGCTCTTCTCCCCCGGAACGACATTTGGCAAAATAAGCCACTGGGCACTGTGGCGGGACTTTCACCGCCACATGGTGTATATCGCTACTAGAACCCGGCATATGTAAGCATTTGGCTCAGGTACCTATACAATGGAGATATCTACCGCCAAAGAACATTCCGCTGAATCCTACCTCCTAGCAGAAATACAATCTATGCTCCTACCTAAGCTAGAGAGACTTTTGCGCTCCTGCAATGACCTATGTGTAATGCTGACAATAAAGAAGCAATCTGGTCGACAGGACAGGCCAGTCAGCAAACTCACTACTGTTACGTCTAATAAAGACAGCCTCATGGCCCCCAAATTCTCGCGGAGGAGAGATTCGGTGTCCGGAACAGCTTCTTCTGATGTTAAGCTATTGAACCCCACTGTGGAGCCGAAAACCGTGCCAGAGGAGAACTTGCCGACACTCCCGTTGGCCCACCTGCTAATGACCACAGCTCCTGATCTGGATCGCCATGGGATCTGGTCGGATCTTGCCATAGAGCCAGCTATTTATTCTAAGAATAGCTCTCTGCTACCCCCCCTGACTCGCCCGACAATCGACGCTGCTCTAGTTAAGGATCTTAAACTAAACCTTGGAAAAGAAGTGGCCTATAACATTGCGTACCCAGTTGCGACTGCAGCTGAGTCCTCTGCCACTCTGTATGCTTCCATCGCTCCACCTGATGTCCGGCATGATTGCTACGCGTACTGACCCACGCTCACAAGTTCAGCCGGCAAGTGGGAAAATGACAGGCCTGCTGACGGGGCTGTGGTGTGTGGAATCAGAAAGCAACAGGTTACCGGATTGCTTGATAGCCGCTGTGACCTCCTGAGGTATTCGTTCGTTGGCCGTGTTGGAATTGGCTGACTTGCTTATATGGTGTCAATCTAAGAGCTGGTGGGTTACAGTCCCACAACATGAACCCCTTCGGTCCATTGCATGTTTGAAATTATATTACCATTAATGGAATGACTGCCCGACCTCTCTGCACAGTGTTATCTAACAGCATCGAACTCCCAGTTGGGCAGATAACTTGTTAAAACGTCTAACCTGACTGCGATCTTCTTATTTTAATATATGTGTTTTAAGCATGTTTAGTTATTTACTCATAGTTTTATTTTTGTAATGCAGGTAGTAGACAACTGACTTAGTATTGTTATTGCCCCACTTTATGGTCTTCTAGTGATGAACTGAGGCTCACCCCGGCTGCTAAATACTTCAGTTAAAAACCGGCCCACAACACAGCTTTTAATTCATAAGTGACAGGCACTGGCAGACCTATTTCCAGCAGATCTGCAACCTACATTACACATTCTATGACCGTACGGGACTATATGATACCAGTTATGAAATGCTTTAGTTGTAGCATCTATGAAAACATAAATATATGTGGTTTTATCTGTCCTGCACATTGCTGTTAAAGATCATACTGTTTTTGTTTTATGGACACAAATCTATTTTATGTCTCTTCTGCCTTACATAATGTGCTCCTGTTGGTTACACATGTAGATGCCGCACAAAGTTTTGTTTCTCCCTGCTTGCTGGCTGTGTTGGGTCAGGCATTCTTATACTTATAGGCAACGGGATTCTTGTTGCCTCTCTATCCCAACGCATACAGCACTAACCTAAACCCACTATTCTGTAATGATCAGTGTTTCCTTTATGGCTGCGTAACCTACCCTAGCCTGTTAGATGTGTACGGCCCGATATGTCTTGCTAACTGTACATTAGTTGAGGATTGTGTCTGACCATGGTACCACAGCTTTCTCCATCCCTGGAGATATCACTTTTATTCAAAATTTAGCCCTACTACTGTGCTTAGGTTACATTTTGGGAACATTAACATCTAAACACCTATGATAACTACATGGCTTATGTTAACATGGTTCTATTCAGATTTGCCTTCGTTCGTGGAGATGAGATGTAGGGTAGCTAGTTTACCAATTGTAATTTGCTTAGGAAATCAGGCTGCCAGCTAATAACATGAACTCTGCAAAGAATGCCTGACTCACATATGTCTGTGCAAAGTATAGAGTCTCTGCAATCATATCTAATTTATTGTGCTGGGCAACATATTCAGGTATACATACTAATCATATTAAGCTACAGTACTGTTTAGCTTTTTCAGTTCAGTTTAGAAAGTTACGTAGCTATGCTGAACAGTTCATATTATCACAACATAATCTGCCTTCATCAGAAACGCCCAGTTGTAGTTAATTTATTATGATGAATAACCACATTAAGCCTGAGTGGCCAACTACTTAGACCAACTACCTAGACCCTCACTAGATATGCTTGACTTACATATGTCTTTGCTAAGAATAGAGTCTCTACATCCTGCAACCATACTTAATTAAATTTATTGTACTGGGCAACATATTCAGGTATACATACTAACCATATTAAGCTACAGTTTTGTTTTAGGTTTAATTTAGTTTAAAATATTAAAAATAAGAGAGCCCGGGTAGCAGATACTGAGAAAATCTTGGTGAACCTGTACAGTCGATATTTGTCATGTCTGTCTGGAATAAATCTTCATGTATTCTTTTATTATAACCCAATATATTGCATGTTATGGAAGCCAGCTTCATAGTTGTATACAGACATGAAACAAACCAGCTCATAGGGTTATTTTCCTGTGATCCATGTCTATCATTCTCATTGGTTGAGTATCATTTGTTTTCCTTACAATATTTATTGTGATTGTACTAAGTGTGTTCTTACACAATTTCAAATTGCCTGTCTGTAAATGTTTACATGATGTATGCCCAAGCTCTCTTTAATATAATATAAGGTGGTTAGTGTTTTGGGGTTTGGGGGGAGGGGTCGGGGACTAGTTGGGGATGAAAATGTAAAATGAGAGGGCTAAACATATGTAGATATCAAACATATCAATTGTCATTAGCATCCGGATTATCTTGCCTGTCATGTATTAATCTACTGAATCTTTGCTATGTCCTGAATAATATCGCCCCTCAGGGGATGATATACCTACTGTATCTGTGGATGTAACCTTCATGATACTGTGCGAAATTGTTGATTATTGTACTCATGTGTTGGCTCTCAATAAAAAGAATTTAAAAAAAAAAAAAAATGAGGCCTCTGTTGAACAGATTTGCAAGGCTGCGACTTGGTCTTCGCTTCACACCTTTTCAAAATTTTACAAATTTGACACTTTTGCTTCTTCGAGCAAGTTTTCTCTGTGAAAAAAATCACAAAAAGACAAAGGCGCCTCCTAGTGTAATACAGTTGGTGAAAGAGATTTGTTAGGTAATCAAAAAGGTACTCACAAGTGGAGCAGCACCCAATTGTGCTAAATCAAACAGACTGGGATCTCACAGTGTCCCAGCTCACTGACACTGCAAGGAAACTGGTTTCTCCAATGTCTTGCCGGACTGACAGAGCTCAGACTCTCACAAAGAGGTTTACATAAAACCAAATTTTATTAATAAAATGAAAATCTCAGTGTCTCATGACACTAGATATTAAAAGAACAAGCAACGCGTTTCTCAGACTGCTGTCTGTTTCATCAGGCTTCTATTGATACAATGAGAGTACTGGCTTAAATAAAAACATATGACCAATCCCAGTTCATTAACACCTGACACACCCAACCAGGTGTACTAAGACCTAATTGGTCTCAATATAACCACTGACATAATAAACAAAATAGAATAACAATCTCTAAACATCTAAAACATTTTAAAAAATTAATCATGAGAATGAGTATATATACATACACACACATAAATACATATATATATATATATACATATATATATATATATATATATATATATATATATATACACATACACACATACATACATATATATATACATACATATACACACACATACACACACATATATACACATAAGGGTTAACATAATGAGTCTATCCAATCTTGTGAACAAGGTCTTATCATAGACATATATATTCCTTTAAAATAAAATTACTAAAACTTGACCCACATTACCTCTGTATTAAAACTGTAAAAACAAAAGTCAAAATAAAATGTTAAAATACAATTATATTGTCAAAACGGAACCTATATGCATTCTATGCTTAATTACAGATATGTATATAAATAGAAAGATATTAAGCAATTGGTGTGCATTATAATAATTCTTATTTCCATTATTGCCTCTAATTATGACTTTTGACATATGTTTTTAAAAATACCTTTTTTCATTCAGATCAGCAATGTACAATTTGCTCTAAGTTTGTCTGATCCTCAGAGTGATTTACTTCCTGACACATGGTTTACTTCCTGTATACATACTTAAGTCACAGGGCCACTGAGGACCTATCATCAATTGTTAAGGGATGACCACAAAGCCAATCAGGGCTAGGCTAATACAGCCCACATGCATAGCATAGTTGTTATGTTTAGAAGGGGACAGCCTAATATGGGAAGAGTCCACAACCTGAGCCTACAAAAAAAAATGTTAATTAATAAAAAAATTGCATTATACTATGTTCTTATTTATACAATTGATGATATGTCCTCAGTGTCAAAAGTCATAATTAGAGGGCAATAATGGAAATAAGATTATTATAATGCAACAACATTGCTTAATATCTTTCTATTTATATACATATCTGTAATTAAGGCATTGAATGCATATAGTTTCCGTTTTGACAAATATATTGTATTTTAACATTTTATTTTGACTTTTTGTTTTTACAGTTTTAATACAGAGTGTAATGTGGGTCAATTTTAGTAATTTTTATTTTAAGGAAATATATATGTCTATGATAAAGACCTTGTTCAACAAGAAGTTTGGGATAGACTCATTATGTTAACCCTTAAGTGTATATATGTTTGTGGTATGTGTGTGTATATGTAGTGTATATATATATGTAAGTATGTTTGTATGTGTATATATATATATATATGTATACTATATATATTATATATTATATATATGTATTTATGTGTGTGTATGTATATATACTCATTCTCATGATTAATTTTTTAAAATGTTTTTTTAGATGTTTAGAGATTGTTATTCTATTTTGTTTATTATGTCAGTTGGTTATATTGAGACCAATTAGGTCTTAGTACACCTGGTTGGGTGTGTCAGGTGTTAATTGAACTGGGATTGGTCATATGTTTTTATTTAAAGCCAGTTACTCTCATTGTATCAATAGAAGCCTGATGAAACAGACAGCAGTCTGAGAAACGCGTTGCTTTGTTCTTTTAATATCTAGTGTCATGAGGACACTGAGATTTTTATTTTATTAATAAAATTTGGTTTATGTAAACCTCTTGTGAGGAGTCTGAGCTCTGTCAGTCCGGCAAGACATTGAGAAACCAGTTTCCTTGCAGTGTCAGTGAGCTGGGACACTGTGAGATCCCAGTCTGTTTCATTTAGCAAAATTGGGTGCTGCTCCACTTGTGAGTACCTTTTTTATTACCTACAAATCTCTTTCACCAACTGTATTACACTAGGAGGCGCCTTTGTCTTTTTGTGATTTTTTCACAGAGAAAACTTGCTCTTAGATCCTGATTTCCCTGACATAGCAGCTGACTCCAGTCATCATCATGTGTTCCTGATCATTGATCATCCTGGTATTTGATCACATCATCATTTGGGACTATACCCACCCCATTTGGGACAATTACCATCTATATAACATTGCAGAAGAAGACAGCATTTCCAGATAAGAACCTTTCAGGAAATTCTTATTACTGTATTTGCTATTATTTGTGTTGTATCCTATGTTTCTCATAGTCCCATATTTATAAGAATTGTTTCTTTTTGTTTACATATTCCGTATAGTATATTTTATTATAGTTATTATATATAATATCTTGTTCTCTTCTCTCTTAGCCTATTTACATAATAATCATATAAGGTCCTGTGCGCCCCCTAGTAGTACACACCCTTAGTGTTACTGATTGTTACTTTTGCTTCTTCGGAGGCTGTTTTTGGGAGGACAGGTTTCTATCAGGCAGTGGTTCCTTCCGTTTAAGTTCCTGCCTTGTCCCTCCCATCATCCGTGTACTTTAGCTTTGGTATTGGTATCCCACAAGTAATGGATGATCCGTAGACTGGATACACTTAACAAGAGAAAACATAATTTATGCTTACCTGATAAATTTCTTTCTCTGTAGTGTATCCAGTCCACGGGCCCGCCCTGTCCTTTTAAGGCAGGTCTAAATTTTAATTAAACTACAGTCACCACTGCCACCCTATGGTTTCTCCTTTCTCTCTTGTTTCGGTCGAATGACTGGATATGGCAGTGAGGGGAGGAGCTATATAGCAGCTCTGCTGTGGGTGATCCTCTTACAACTTCCTGATTGGGAAGGAGAATATCCCACAAGTAATGGAATCCGTGGACTGGATACACTACAAGAGAAATAAATTTATCAGGTAAGCATAAATTATGTTTTCTTTTACCATATTACTTGGTTTACTAGTATGCGTTTATATTCATAACATCACTTTATTATAACAGTTATTACCACTGTTTGCCTAAGTTAAAAGAAACTATTAACAGCAGATGGGAACTATGTGTTTCCTTACAAAAATATGAAAGGTATTAGATTGGCTATTTAACACCTTCATGACATAAGCAATTGTCCAAGTTCTGAATGTAAACAAAACCTTGAATTAACTGCTATATACCCGTTAAACTATAATTTACCTCTTTCACGTTAAAGTGCACCCACACATATATATTGTTTTTTAGAGGACAAATATGGCTTTCTTTTAACATCAAATATTTATTTCTAAAATAAGTGTGAGAAATTAAGACATTTTATGTTTTTCAAGCAATTTTATTGTGAATATCATCATCCTGATAGATATTACTGCAATAAAAACACCAATATGTGTGTACCTATTTTTTACCTATTTGTGGCCAAATGTAGTGGTCATATTTTTTGTATGCATTTTTTACAAAAACACTGCACTTTGGCTGTTTCTATCATCATCATCCTTATATGATTTACTGCAATAAAACACCAATGTCCTATGAGTACAACAGTTACCTCCCATGTACAGGTTTTATGGGGTTTCTGAATGTTACGGGGCAAATATGGGGTCTGCCCATTTCAGTCTTCATACATGAAAATTGGGCACTTTGATTTTCTGGGTCTATGTCGCACTTAAGACATTATGGCAGCCCAGGAATGAAAATTCCCCATGGTGGCATACCATTTGCAAAAGTAGACAACCAACTAACCAAGGGTATTTTTCGTATATGTTTTTTCACACTAACACTGCACTTTTGGCTGTTTCTATCATCATCTTTATAGGATTTATTGCTATAAAATATTCATATATGTGGTTCAGCAATGTACTACAAGTACAAAAGTACCTTCCATGTACAGGTTTGTTTTATGGGGTTTCTGGAAATTTGGCACATTGATTTTCTGGGCCTATGTTGCTTTAAAGACATTAGGGCAGCCCAGGAATAATAATTACTCCGCCAATCGCATACCATTTGCAAAGTAGACAACCCAGGTTATTACAAAAGGACTATTTCTAGTCTTTTTTTTGTAGGCAACAACACCTCGGCAAATTTAGTGGTTATATTTTTTTTTAGTTTATCATACAAACACTGTTCTTTAGCTCTTTATATTATTCTTATGTGTTTTACTGCTATAAAAACACTGATATTTGTATTCAGAAATGTCCCACGAGTACAAACGATACCTCCTACATACAGATTTCATGGGGTTTCTGGAAGTTACAGGGCCAATATGGGGCCTGCCCAGGCCCGAACTGACCATAGGGCATTACGGGCAAATGCC
The DNA here is from genome assembly GCF_027579735.1 of Bombina bombina. Classification (NCBI taxonomy): domain Eukaryota; kingdom Metazoa; phylum Chordata; class Amphibia; order Anura; family Bombinatoridae; genus Bombina; species Bombina bombina. The sequence goes on along the minus strand of NC_069503.1, from coordinate 574,348,574 downwards.
CGGTGGGCTGTCGGCTACCTTAGCCCCCGCCATCATTACCAGCACTCACTGACTGCTGTGCTGTCACTGTGGCTCTTTTTTGTAGTGACATGTGGACCAAGCACACAGTGATGCCGGTGCTGTGTGATGAGCAGTGTGGCTGGACAATATAGGTGAGTGATTGGGACACTTTCTTTTTAAAACCCCACACTGCGGTTACTGTTGCTTCCCTTCCGGCCGCCTCCCTTCCACCCCAGCACTCCTGGTCTTCTAAGTCGGCCTCTAAACCAATGACAATATAGTCAGGTGGTCTGGAGAGCGGAGGAGGGACTCTAGAAGGTGCCTTAGCTTTAAACTTGCGGCACTCAGAGTCAGTTCCTCAGTGGCCGGTGGTCATGACTAAATTAAGTTGATCTGGCCTACAGATTGCATCAGCCAATATGATTTTTTACCCTTTAATTCTGATTGGCTGATAGCATTGTATCAGCCAATCGGAATTCAAGGGACGCCATCTTGGATGATGTCCCTTGAAGGGAACCTTCAGTGTACGGCTGGGACCGTATGAAGAGGATGCTCTGCGCCGGATGTCTTGAAGATGGAGTCTCTCCGCGGCAGAAGTATGAGATCAAAATGGTGGCTGCAGCCAGTGCTCATGTCTGTGCACTGACTTCAATCTGTGTTATTTAGTCCTGAGTGAGGTCTGTGATTGAATTCGGGGTTTGTGTGGTTTGTTGCACTACTATGTACTTCACCTCTATGATCTTTTTATTTTGGTCATTGATCTGCTTTTTACAGAGGCAGTGAATGGGTTAAAAGAAAAATCTGCAATGTAAAAACTTTTTTTCAGTAGCTCTCATCCTATTGGCTGATTTGAACAGTAATAGGATTTGAGTAGCTTTCATCCTATTGGCTGATTTTAATTTGAAGAATCAAATCAGCCAATAGGAATTCAAGGGACTCCATTTTTAATCGCATCCCTTGAATTCTCTATCCAGTGTGCGGCGAAGATCGTACAAAGAGGATGCTCCATGCTCCGCGGGTCGCCGGTCTTCAGTTCCAGGGTTGCCGGTCTTTCAGTTATAGGGTCGCCAGTCTTCAGTTCTGCAGTCTTGAGTTTTCAGCTCCACGGTCTTCAGTCTTCAGCTCCGCTCCGCAAAGGATGTTCTAGGAAGAAGAAAGAAGAGGTCGCCGCTTGGAAGAAGACTTCACCGCCTGGAACAGGACCTTCCCCCGCTGGACTTCAGGAACGGTGTGAGTAGCAAGCTGGGGGCTTAGATTTAGGGTTTTTAAGGTTTTTTTTTATTTTTTATTTTATTTAGATAGGGTGGGCAGTAAAAGAGCTAAATTCCCTTTTAAGGGCAATGCCCAACAAATGCCCTTTTCAGGGGCAATGGGTAGTTTATGGTTTTTAGTGATAGGTTATTTTATTTGGGGGGGTTTGGGTGGGTGGGGGGTTTACTGTTGGGGGGGGGCTTTGTGTATATTGTTGTAAAATAGCTGATTATCTTGGGGCAATGCCCTGCAAAAAACCCTTTTAAGGGCTACTGGTAGTTTATTAGATTAGGGGTTGTTTTTATTTTGGGAGGGCTTTTTTTATTTTCATAGGGATTAGGTATAATTTTTTTTAAATTTGGTAATTTCTTTTTATTTTATGTAATCTTAGATTTTTTTATTTTATGTAATTGTAGCTTAAAGGGACAGTCTACTCCAGAATTTTGATTAAACTGTCCCTTTAATTTATACTTAGTTTATTTGTAGTGTTAGTTTTTTTTAATTTAATAGTAACTTTAGTATTTTGTAAATTAGTTTAATTAGGCTTATTGCGTTGTGGGGTGTTGTCAGTTTAGGGGTTAATACATTTATTATTTGTAGTGAGAGGGGGGATTGCGGATATAGGGGTTTTTTACGCGTCGGGCTTATTTTTGGGAAGCGTGTTTAGACCGTTACGGGAGATTTTATATTTTCTTTACTTTTCTTAGGCACAAGCAGTTTCTAAAGTTTCCGTAAGTCACTGCGACTCCAGAAATTTGTATTTACGCTCATATCTGGACATCACTAGTTTATCCGACTTATGGCACTTTATGAACTGCCGGCGTGGTTTATGTAATACCCCCGATGTGCGAGGTGAAATTACGTGCGGCGCGGTTTGCAATGCTTGCTCTGAAGCCTGCGCCCGTATATGTAATTTTGCCCAAGGTTTTTTTTATATAGTAGCGCGATATGCGCACTTTCATTTTAAGCGCCATTTTAAGTCTCAGATAACTGCTGCAACTCTCCCTACATTAGAGGTGTATTTGGCGCGTTTTAACCCTATGTAGTTTGTCAATTTGCAGAACGCTATAGGCGGCAAAAGAATTTTATAACTAAATTTTAGAGTCGGCGATGTATGCAGGTTGAAAGCTGGTAGTGAGCTTTCCAAACCGTTGATCTGTGATGGCGGTTTCATTCTTCCGATGTTATTTAGCACAGTCTATTGATCTCAATATTGGTCAATTTTACTCTGTCTAAAATAGCAAGAAGCTATGGGGCTCTGTGTTTAGGGGCTCAAATTTCTTGAGGGTATCCTAGCGTTTTATATATTGACTCTGGTCTCTCCAATTTCTCAACATCATGGAGTTCTATGGCCATCTAGTGACGAGTATTTAGAAATTACAGTTTTTTTTGGAAAATAATTTTTTCTGTATTTCCATATAGAGATGAATATTTACCTTTTTTGTTTCAAAAGTTAGTTTTTCTTATGAGACTTTGATCTAGCTAAAAATGCCCTAAAGTCTTCTACAGTTTTTCTTCTCAGGATGTATTCTCCTGATAAATACTGTTGTTGTTTTTTTTTTTAATTGTAATTGCCAGTATCAGCTGGCAGCTAAATGCTAACCATACTCCTATTGAATTAGGAGCTGAGTTACTTAATTAAAGAACATTTATAAATATATGTACTAACAGTTTACTTTTCAGGATGTATAAGTTTTTTTTTATTGTATTTGCCGCCTTTTTTATTGTATTGTGGAGAGCTTGTACATTGTAGTGTACCGAAGGACCATTAGCTCAATATGGCGTAAAGCTGATGTTGTGCCCCTATGTTTCTTTCCATATGACAGCTTCCTAAGGGAAACAGGCTAGAGCATCCAAATAAAATAAAAATGCAAACAGCTCTGTGCTGGTGTAAAAGTTATCTACGCAAAAATGGTACCCTTTGTTTAGACAGGGGTAGTAGCAGATCCCACACAATTTTCCCGTTTGTGCCAACTGAATCTGGGCAGCCAGGTGGATCTAAGTGGCTTTCTTGTCCCTGATAGATGCAAAAAAATATTAATACCGGGACCCGATTGGATGGGATATATTGTTTCAAAAGCAATATATATATATTATTTATATATATGCTATTTTTTTTTATTAATTTAAAGCGCATTTCAGGACTTCATTAAGGGCTTTTAGGTTAAAAATTAATTATTTTAATTTCTGAAAAAAAATGTTGGCTTCATGTAATAGGTCTTCTTTCAGTTAGATGAAAATGCATTTTCACCTCCAGGAGACAGACAAAATCTTGCAATTGTGAACGTCTCTAATTAAAAAGTGCCAAAAAATCTACCAAAAAAAATTAGCTCCCATGTTGAGAGGAAAAGGAGCCGTGGATGGCAGGGGAGGGGAAGTTGTAACCCCTGTTTTGCCATATGTTTCTTTCTCTCTCTCTTTTTTTTTTTTTTCATTGACTAAAAATATCAAATATTTGCTTTAAAAAGCTAGTTGTGTGGTTGTGTTATGTAAGTATGTGTTATACAATGAAACAACAAACACGTATCTGACTATGAGATCCCAGAAGAACAGATAATTTTTTAGCATTTTTGCCATCACTTCATTTAAATTGGGATAGAGCCTTATTTTTTAATTTTTTTTATTTACCTATCAAAACTAATATATATATATATATATATATATATATATATATAGTAGACAACCCACCGTTCACTGCCAAATGCTATCATATTCAAAGAATTGTTAACTTTCACAAACGTTGGTGTTCGCACTTATATTATTTATGCAATCATAACACAAATGGATGTAAAAGCTTCTCTTAAATCCTCTTTGTTCAGAAAAAGCAGACGATGCATGGTTTTGCCATTGCTTTTTGGTAATAAAAAGGCTGCTAATTGCAGCTGTGCTTTAAACTTCTGAAATTCAATACAGTTAAGGGGTTAATCAGGTAGCTTGTAAGGTTAACTTTAGCTATAGTGTAGAGATTACCCTCTCACCTGAAACCTCCCACACCCTGATCCCTACCTGATCTCTCCTAAACAGCTCTCTTCCCTCCCTCACCCCCCGACTGGTCACCACCATCTTAAGTACTGGCCGATGTGAAGTGCTAGTGCTTTTTTTAATTTTTTTTATTAATTGTTTACAGTTTAGGATTCCCCAATTACCCTCTTGCCTCCATGATGCCTTCCAAACAGCTCTCTACCCCCCCCCTCTAACTAGTGTCTTAGGTATTGCCATTACCCAGCTTTTTTGCTTTTTTTTTTCGTATTTCTTTTTAAATACACATTTTAATAGTGTAACACCCCCCTCGCATTTCCCACCTCTCCTCTCCAAGCGATCCTTTTTCTAGTGCCTTTCCCTCCCCCTCATTTTTCCCATATCTATATTTTGTTTCTGCAGTGTAGCGGTCCCCCTTGTTCCCACCCCCTCCAGGCCACTCCCTCCCTCCTCCAATCCATTCCCACCATCCTCCAGTGATGGGCCTCCCACCCACCTCCCTCCTGACCCTCCCACACCACCATCGCTACCTGATGCAAAGAGGGACACAGAGTGTGTCTCTCTGCATTGGTCTTTCTGCACTGCTATTTCTGCACTGCACTCATGGTGAGAGCGCGGCAGAAAGGGTCCCAGGACAGTATGGCGATGGTCCTTAAGGGCTAAATGAACAGCGCCGTACAGGGTACGGCAATGGTCCTAAAGGGGTTATTGGTGAAAGTAAAACAAATCTGAAGTTTAGCAGAACTCTGACCTCAATCACATCACTGATGCTTTTTGCTTCTGCATTCTCTAAGATGATGTTCTCAAACATAAAAGCACTTACAGATATGAAATGCATCAGATGACAGGATGGCTGGGTCAGAGTGTTCTGCTATGAGTTTTAATTTTAGCAGTAAAATACATGTTTTTAACTTATTAGTGATTTATTTATGTGGATTACCTGAGAGTTAAAATTTCAGCTATAAATGTATTTGATAATGATCCATGACTGATAAAATACAATCCTTTTGCATTTCTTTTTTTATAAGTTCACATATTTATTTGTATTTAATAAATACCATCAAAGTATTAGTGGATTATAATTTTCTTTACAGTAGCTTTAATTTACAAATTACAAATCCTAAGCCCCATTACCACTATCATATTCAGCCCCTTTTATCACAATTATCCCAAGCCCCTCTACTAGGGTTGCCACCTCAGCCATGTTTTCCTGGACACTTATGAGTTACACATGTTGCAGGGTGTGTAGGGAGGAGGAACATGTATTGTGTTTCTGGACAGCACTATTCATATTCCTCCCTGCACACCCTGCAGCATGTGTAACTTATAAGTGTTCTGTATTTTAAGGGACATGCGGCAACCCTACCCTCTACCCCTACCATGACAAGCTACAATACCACATGTATAGATGCAAGGCCAAGGATGCTAGTAGTAGTGGTGTCAGTGAGGTGTGGGTTAGTGGTGGCCGAAGAAGGTAGCTGTTAGAATTAACAAGGTGTAAACAATTCACATAAAATGCCCTCCGAGAAACATTTACTCCAATATCATGCTCTATGTTACTGTTGACATAAAATAAAATTCTGAGTGGCCATAGCTAGTAGTAGCACTACGGAATTTTGCAGAGCTATACAAATAAATGATAATCATAATAATAATAACTGATAGAACTGATCAAGAAAAGTTTGAAGGTTTAGCTAACTAACAACAACAGCATGATAAAAATAACACCAGATTCAGGTTGTAACAGAAACACACATAACATAGTAATATAGTAGATCTGAGGTAAAAAAAAAAAAAAAGTCCATCAAGTTCAGCCTATACAAACCTTAAAGGGACACTGTACCCAAATTTTTTCTTTTGTGATTCAGATAGAGCATGCAATTTTAAGCAACTTTCTAATGTACTCCTATTATCAAATTTTCTTCATTCTCTTGGTATGTTTATTTGAAAAGCAAGAATTTTAAGTTTAGATGCCGGCCCATTTTTGGTGAACAACCTGGGTTTTCCTTGCTGATTGGACAGCACCAATAAACAAATGCTGTCCATGGTTCTGAACCACACATTTGCTGGCTCCTTAGCTTAGATGCAGAAGTAAATTAGACAGTTGCTTAAAATTGCATGCTCTATCTGAATCATGAAAGAAAAAATTTGGGTTCAGTATCCCTTTAATATGCTTACAATAAAAGCTCCAGTTGATCTTAAATTAATCCCATTAAAAGGTGACCCATTTAACACAAGCAATCATATCCCTAAATTCTGTTTCCAGTCAAAAATGTATCCAAACCATTTTTAAATGTATGTAAGGTATAAATCTCCTTTCCTCAGGCCTTAAATTTTGACTTCTTGACACCAACAATTCTCTTGGAATAAACAGAGCTTCTGTCATCTCTGCACATGGTACTTGAATATATTTAAATAAAGTAACCGTCACCACTCAAGTGCCTTTTACTAGAGAAAAAAGACCCAGTTTGCCTAACCTTTCCTCATAGCTTAAATTCTCCATTCCCCTTATTAGTTTTGTGGCCCTTCTCTGAACTTTTTTTTTGTCTGCTTTGTATTTTTTTGAGATTGGTCCCCAGAACTGCACACCATACTCAAGGTGAGTGAGGTCTTAAATGGGATTTATATAGTGAAAGAATTATGCTTTCCTCCATTGAATCAACGCCTCTTTTAATAAACGCTAGTATCTTATTACCCTTATAAGCTGCTGCCCTGCATTGTGCACCCATATTTAGCTTGTTATCTATTACTACTCCCAAATCCCTTGATTCATTTAAATAATAGGTTGCCTGCTTATTTTTACTTCCAAAATGTAGAACCTTGCATTTTCGATTATTAAATCTCATTTCTCCTGTTAAGTGTAGTCAGTCCACGGGTCATCCATTACTTATGGGATTATAACTCCTCCCTAACAGGAAGTGCAAGAGGATCACCCAAGCAGAGCTGCTATATAGCTCCTCCCCTCTACGTCATACCCAGTCATTCTCTTGCACCTAACTAAAGATAGGACGTGTGAGAGGACTGTGGTGTGTTAAACCTTAGTTTTTATTTCTTCAATCAAAAGTTTGTTATTTTAAAACGGCACCGGAGTGTGTTGTTTGTTCTCAGGCAGCATTAGAAGAAGAATCTGCCTGAGTTTTCTATGATCTTAGCGGTCGTAACTAAGATCCACTTGCTGTTCTCGGCCATTCTGAGGAGTGAGGTAACTTCAGAACAGGGGATAGCATACAGGGCCCACCTGCAAGGAGGTATGTGCAGTAAATTATTTTCTAAGGAATGGAATTGACTGAGAAAATACTGCTAATACCGATGTAATGTAAGTGCAGCCTTAAATGCAGTAGTAGCGACTGGTATCAGGCTGATATGTATGTATGTATACTCTGAGGTATTTCTGGGGAATGGAATTTCACTAAGAAAATACTGTCAATATTAAAGTAATATTTGAGCCTGCACTGCAGTGAAAGCGACTAGCAGCAGGCTTATTAATAATTTTCAATTTTAAAACGTTTACTGGCATGTTAATCGTTTTTTCTGAGGTACTTGGTGATAAAACTTTATGGGCATGATTTTTACCACATGGCTGTCGTTTTTTTTCTGCATAAAAACAGTTTACTGAGCTTCCCCACTGTTGTAATATAAGTGGGAGGGGGGCCTATTTTAGCGCTTTATTGCGCAGTAAAAAATTTAGTCACAGTCTTCCTATTTCTTCCTCCATGATCCAGGACGTCTCTACAGAGCCCAGGGGTCTCCAAAACTAGTTTTGAGGGAGGTAATCAGTCACAGCAGACCTGTGACAGTGTGTTTGACTGTGATAAAAACGTTTATTATTTCAACTGTTATCCGTTTTGGGTATTAAGGGGTTAATCATCCTTTTGCTGGTGGGTGCAATCCTCTGCTAACTTTATACATTTTCTGTTAAAATTTGGTTGTTTTAACATATTTGGTTCATTGTTAATTCAACTGTGTCACATTTTTATGTTTCTTAAAGGCCCAGTAGCGTTTTTTATATAGCTTGTAAATTTATTTAAAAGTTTTTTCCAAGCTTGCTAGTGTTATTGCTAGTCTGTTTAAACATGTCTGACACAGATGAATCTGTTTGTTCACTATGTTTAAAGACCAATGTGGAGCCCAATAGAAATTTGTGCACTCAATGTATAGATGTTACTTTGAATAAAAGTCAAACTTTATATGTTAAAAAAATATCACCAGACAACGAGGGGGAAGTTATGCCGACTAACTCTCCTCACGTGTCAGTACCTTCGCCTCCCGCTCAGGAGGTGCGTGATATTGTGGCGCCAAGTACATCAGGGCGGCCCATACAAATCACTTTGCAAGACATGGCTAATGTTATGACTGAAGTACTATCTAAATTGCCAGAATTAAGAGGTAAACGCGATCACTCTGGGGTAAGAACAGAGTGCGCTGATAATAGTAGAGCCATGTCCTGATACTGCGTCACAATTTGCAGAACATGAGGACGGAGAGCTTCATTCTGTGGGTGATGGATCTGATCCAAGTAAACTGGATTCAGAGATTTCAAATTTTAAATTTAAGCTTGAGAACCTCCGTGTATTACTAGGGGAGGTATTAGCGGCTCTGAATGATTGTAACACGGTTGCAATTCCAGAGAAAGTATGTAGGCTGGATAAATATTTTGCGGTACCGGCGTGTACTGACGTTTTTCCTATACCTAAAAGGCTTACAGAAATTGTTAACAAGGAGTGGGATAGACCCGGTGTGCCCTTTTCACCCCCTCCTATATTTAGAAAAATGTTTCCAATAGACGCCACCACACGGGACCTATGGCAGACGGGTCCCTAAGGTGGAGGGAGCAGTTTCTACTCTGGCTAAGCGCACCACTATCCCGGTGGAGGATAGCTGTGCTTTTTCAGATCCAATGGATAAAAAGTTAGAGGGTTACCTTAAGAAAATGTTTGTTCAGCAAGGTTTTATATTACAACCCCTTGCATGCATCGCGCCTGTCACTGCTGCGGCGGCATTCCGGTTTGAGTCTCTGGAAGAGACCCTTAGCACAGCTCCATTGGATGAGATTATGAACAAGCTTAAAGGCCTTAAGCTAGCTAATTCATTTATTTCTGATGCCGTAGTACACTTAACCAAACTTACGGCTAAGAACTCCGGATTCGCCATTCAAGCGCGCAGAGCGCTGTGGCTTAAAGCCTGGTCAGCTGATGGGACTTCTAAATCTAAATTGCTTAATATTCCTTTCAAAGGGCAGACATTATTCGGGCCCGGCTTGAAAGAAATTATCGCTGACATTACTGGAGGTAAGGGCCATGCCCTGCCTCAAGACAGGGCCAAACCAAAGGCTAAACAGTCTAATTTTCGTGCCTTTCGTAACTTCAAGGCAGGAGCAGCATCAACTTCCTCCGCTCCAAGACAAGAAGGAACTGTTGCTCACTACAGACAGGGCTGGAAACCTAACCAGTCCTGGAACAAGGGCAAGCAGGCCAGAAAACCTGCTGCTGCCCCTAAGACAGCATGAAGTGAGGGCCCCCGATCCGGAAACGGATATAGTGGGGGGCAGACTTTCTCTCTTTGCCCAGGCTTGGGCAAGAGATGTCCAGGATCCCTGGGCGTTGGAAATCATATCTCAGGGATATCTTCTGGACTTCAAAGCTTCTCCTCCACAAAGGAGATTTCATCTTTCAAGGTTATCAGCAAACCAGATAAAGAAAGAGGCGTTTCTACGCTGTGTACAAGACCTCTTACTAATGGGAGTGATCCACCCAGTTCCGCGGTCGGAACACGGGCAAGGATTCTATTCAAATCTGTTTGTGGTTCCCGAAAAAGAGGGAACCTTCAGACCAATCTTGGACTTAAAGATCCTAAACAAATTCCTAAGAGTTCCATCGTTCAAAATGGAAACTATTCGAACCATCTTACCCATGATCCAAGAGGGTCAGTACATGACCACAGTGGATTTAAAGGATGCCTACCTTCACATACCGATTCACAAGGATCATTACGGTATCTAAGATTTGCCTTCCTAAACAGGCATTACCAGTTTGTAGCTCTTCCCTTCGGGTTAGCTACGGCTCCAAGAATCTTTACAAAGGTTCTGGGCTCTCTTCTGGCGGTACTAAGACCGCGAGGCATAGCGGTAGCTCCGTACCTAGACGACATTCTGATACAAGCGTCAAGTTTTCAAACTGCCAAGTCTCATACAGAGTTAGTTCTGGCATTTCTAAGGTCGCATGGGTGGAAGGTGAACGTAGAAAAGAGTTCTCTATTGCCACTCACAAGAGTTCCCTTTCTAGGGACTCTTATAGATTCTGTAGAAATGAAAATTTACCTGACGGAGGACAGGTTATCAAAACTTCTAAATGCTTGCTGTGTCCTTCATTCCATTCAACACCCGTCAGTGGTTCAGTGCATGGAGGTAATCGGCTTAATGGTAGCGGCAATGGACATAGTACCATTTGCGCGCCTGCATCTCAGACCGCTGCAATTGTGCATGCTAAGTCAGTGGAATGGGGATTACTCAGATTTGTCCCCTCTGCTAAATCTGGATCAAGAGACCAGAGATTCTCTTCTATGGTGGCTTTCTCGGCCACATCTGTCCAAGGGGATGCCCTTCCGCAGGCCAGATTGGACGATTGTAACAACAGACGCCAGCATTCTAGGTTGGGGCGCAGTCTGGAATTCCCTGAAGGCTCAGGGATCATGGACTCAGGAGGAGAGACTCCTTCCAATAAACATTCTGGAATTAAGAGCAATTTTCAATGCTCTTCTGGCTTGGCCTCAATTAGCAACTCTGAGGTTCATCAGGTTTCAGTCGGACAACATCACGACTGTGGCTTACATCAACCATCAAGGAGGAACAAGGAGTTCCCTAGCGATGATGGAAGTCTCAAAGATAATTCGCTGGGCAGAGTCTCACTCTTGCCACCTGTCAGCGATCCACATCCCAGGCGTGGAGAACTGGGAGGCGGATTTTCTAAGTCGCCAGACCTTTCATCCGGGGGAGTGGGAACTTCATCCGGAGGTGTTTGCCCAACTGCTTCATCATTGGGGCAAACCAGATCTGGATCTCATGGCGTCTCGCCAGAACGCCAAGCTTCCTTGTTACGGATCCAGGTCCAGGGACCCGGGAGCGGTGCTGATAGATGCTCTGACAGCACCTTGGGTCTTCAACATGGCTTATGTGTTTCCACCTTTCCCGATGCTTCCTCGATTGATTGCCAGGATCAAACAGGAGAGAGCATTGGTGATTCTAATAGCGCCTGCGTGGCCACGCAGGACCTGGTATGCAGATCTAGTGGACATGTCGTCCTGTCCACCATGGTCTCTGCCTCTTAGACAGGACCTTCTGATTCAGGGTCCTTTCAAACATCCAAATCTAATTTCTCTGAGGCTGACTGCATGGAGATTGAACGCTTGATTCTATCAAAGCGTGGATTCTCGGAGTCAGTGATTGATACCTTAATACAGGCTAGGAAACCTGTTACCAGGAAAATTTACCATAAAATATGGCGTAAATACTTATATTGGTGCGAATCCAAGAGTTACTCATGGAGTAAGGTTAGGATTCCTAGGATATTGTCTTTTCTACAAGAGGGTTTAGAAAAGGGTTTATCTGCTAGTTCGTTAAAGGGACAGATTTCAGCTCTGTCTATCCTTTTACACAAACGTCTGGCAGAAGTTCCAGACGTTCAGGTTTTTTGTCAGGCTTTGGCTAGGATTAAGCCTGTGTTTAAGACTGTTGCTCCGCCGTGGAGCTTAAACTTAGTTCTTAACGTTCTGCAAGGTGTTCCGTTTGAACCCCTTCATTCCATCGATATCAAGCTGTTATCTTGGAAAGTTCTGTTTTTAATGGCTATTTCCTCGGCTCGAAGAGTCTCTGAGTTATCGGCCTTACATTGTGATTCTCCTTATCTGATTTTTCATTCAGACAAGGTAGTTCTGCGTACTAAACCTGGGTTCTTACCTAAGGTAAGGTAAGGTAAGTCACTAACAAGAATATCAATCAAGAGATTGTTGTTCCATCATTGTGCCCTAACCCTTCTTCAAAGAAGGAACGACTTTTGCACAATCTGGACTTCGTCCGTGCCCTGAAATTTTATTTGCAGGCAACTAAAGATTTTCGTCAAACTTCTTCCCTGTTTGTCGTTTATTCTGGACAGAGGAGAGGTCAAAAAGCTTCGGCTACCTCTCTCTCTTTTTGGCTTCGTAGCATAATACGTTTAGCCTATGAGACTGCTGGACAGCAGCCTCCTGAAAGGATTACAGCTCATTCTACTAGAGCTGTGGCTTCCACTTGGGCCTTTAAGAATGAGGCCTCTGTTGAACAGATTTGCAAGGCTGCAACTTGGTCTTCACTTCACACTTTTTCAAAATTTTACCAATTTGACACTTTTGCTTCTTCGGAGGCTGTTTTTGGGAGAAAGGTTCTACAGGCAGTGGTTCCTTCCGTGTAAAGATCCTGCCTGTCCCTCCCGTCATCCATGTACTTTTAGCTTTGGTATTGGTATCCCATAAGTAATGGATGACCCGTGTACTGACTACACTTAACAGGAGAAAATATAATTTATGCTTACCTGATAAATTCATTTCTCCTGTAGTGTAGTCAGTCCACGGCCCGCCCTGTTTTTATGGCAGGTCTAAATTTTAATTAAACTCCAGTCACCACTGCACCCTATAGTTTCTCCTTTCTCGTATGGTTTCGGTCGAATGACTGGATATGACGTAGAGGGGAGGAGCTATATAGCAGCTCTGCTTGGGTGATCCTCTTGCACTTCCTGTTAGGGAGGAGTTATAATCCCATAAGTAATGGATGACCCGTGGACTGACTACACTACAGGAGAAATGAATTTATCAGGTAAGCATAAATTATATTTTTCAATTTACCTGCCCATGCTTCTAATTTTTGTAGATCCCCTTGTAAAGCAATTTCATCCTGCCCTGACCTAATGACCTTACACAACTTTGTATTATCTGCAAAAATTGAGATGTTGCTATTTAATCTTTGCCAAAAGTCATTATTGAAAATATTAAAAAGAACAGGGCTCGGTAATGATACCTTTGTCCAGTCTGAGTATATACACATAGCTTTATATGAACCTAAAAAAAAAGCAAAAATATATATATACCTAGCCAGTCAAAATCATAATTCTATGGTTTATTAATTAATAAACATTCATTTAATGATAATTGAGCAGAAAATAAGAACAACCATTATAACCTGGGGCATTTTGTTTTCTATATACTGTATATTGGAATTGCTTCAATATTGTCATGTGTAACAATCTAAGACTTAAAAAAATGCATATTCCATATTTATCTTTTGTTTTAGAGTAAATGAAGTTCTCTCAGAAACTGTCACCAACAAAGGTTGTCGAATGAATGAAGATCCAGGAATTTGTAAGAGGTAATGTCTTACTTTATTGGTAGCCTTTGTGTAATTAGTACAAAAAAAGTAAACAAAAGGAAAAGGAATCATCCTGCAGGTGAACAGGTTTGCAAGTATTGAACCTGTCCGCCTACAATCGCCACTAGCGATGCTGCACCGCATGGCAAAATTTAACATTGCCACCTGTTCCTGTGCAACCAATTGCGCTAGATCAAGGCATGTTAATCACCCTTAACCAGTGAGTGTTGAGGTGATTGATCTCGCCACCTCTGAGGTAGCAAAGAGGAAAAAGAAGCAGTTTCTGCTTCTTAAATATGTGGCTGCAGGCTCGCTCATGCAAACCTGATGTGCATAGCCTTAAAAGGCAAGAGAGAGAAAAGAGAGAGAGAAATTTTCTGCAGTAGTTTTTGTTATTTTCTGTATTGTTGTTTTTTAAAAAATATCATTTTTTTTAATTTAATATGTTTTATATATATATATATATATATATATATATATATATATATATAATGTTGATGATGATGTTTGATGATGTTTGATGATGTTTGATGTTGTTTGATGATGTTTGATGATGTTTGATGTTGTTTGATGTTGTTTGATGATGTTTGATGTTGTTTGATGATGTTTGATGATGTTTGATGATGTTTGATGTTGTTTGATGTTGTTTGATGATGTTTGATGATGTTTGATGATGTTTGATGATGTTTGATGATGTTTGATGTTGTTTGATGATGTTTGATGATGTTTGATGTTGTTTGATGATGCTTGATGTTGTTTGATGATGTTTGATGATGTTTGATGTTGTTTGATGATGTTTGATGATGTTTGATGTGTGAATGTGGTGGTTTAGGGGTTATTGGGGACTTTGCGATGTGCGAATGTGGTGGTTTAGGGGTTATTGGGGACTTTGCGATGTGCAAATATGGTGGTTTAGGGGTTATTGGGGACTTTGCGATGTGCAAATATGGTGGTTTAGGGGTTATTGGGGACTTTGCGATGTGCAAATATGGTGGTTTAGGGGTTATTAGGGACTTTGCGATGTGCGAATGTGGGTATTTTCTCTGCTTTTCTATCTCCATTGAAGTCTATGGGGGAGTACGTTAATGGGGCTCTTTGCGAGCATCGGGTTAGTGCGCAAGTGAAAAATGTTTACTATTAGCTCCATTCGTAATCTAGCCCTACATGTATCAAAATAATTTTTGCCTGAAAACTGTTAAGTAAAAACTGTTTCAACTGAAATTGAAGCTAATATTCTAGTATTGGTTTTGTACTAGATAAGGACAACACTCTATATTCAACTTGTAGAGAGGTACATGGCACTGAAAGTGTGACAGGAAAAAAAAGGATTTTCCAGGGACAAGAACATTAGTTCTTAAAAAATAAAAAAGTGAAATACATTTTGAAATGTGCTGTTTTAGATAATTCAAAGAAAAAGGTTGGCTACAAAATCCCTTTAATTAACAAAACGTTCCACAATAAGTTAGCATTAGGGTCATTAACAATATACACAACATAGTAAAGGATTGCATATGCTGCTACTGACAGAAGTAATTCTTTATATCACATTGTTTTATTAATAGAGAAATGTTAAACCTTAATTTGATCTCTAGCTCTGTGAAGAGGGATACTAGACTTTTGCAGCCAAGAAATGTACCTTTTGTTCAAAATGTTCCTACTGAATATTCAGGGAAATTTGTTTCCCCAAATATTCAGTAGCTGCTCTCGTCGGTATTCATTTTGTTTAAAATAAAACAAATACTGAATTTAAGTTAAACAAATTAAAGGGACAGTCAAGTCCAAAAAAAACTTTCATGATTAAAATAGGGCATGTAATTTTAAACAACTTCCCAAATTACTTTTATCACCACTTTTGCTTTATTCTCTTGGTATTCTTAGTTGAAAGCTAAACCTAGGAGGTTCATATGCAAATTTTATAGACCTTGAAGACTGACTTTAATCTGAATGCATTTTTACCACTAGAGGGCATTAGTTCATGTGTTTCATATAGATAACATTGAGCTCATGCACGTGAAGTGACCTAGGAGTGAGCACTTATTGGCTAAAATGCAAGTCTGTCAAAAGAACTAAGAGGGCAGTCAGCAGAAGCTTAGATACAAGATAATTACAGAGGTGAAAAGTGTATTATTATAACTATGTTGGTTATACAAAACTGGGGAATGGGTAATAAAGGGATTATCTTTCTTTTTAAACAACAAAAATTCTGATGTTGACTGTCCCTTTAACATTGGTTTCTGTTAAAACGAAAGTAAATGTTCAAAGCTATAGATAAAACGTTCTTTGACTTTACTGTCCCTTTAGGACTATAATAGATGCTTACAGATAACAAAGGTGCTCATACAGAAATATAGATATGAACTTACTGCCTCTAAGATTTCAACAAAGAACCAAGGTAAACTGCATACAGTGTGAGATCGTAGAAACAGTAGTCAGTCATTACAATCAAAACCATTATGTCTTCCTCTTATATTTTGCATTTCTGCAGCATTTTTAGTTTATTAATTTCTCTTGTAAGGTGTATCCAGTCCACGGATCATCCATTACTTGTGGGATATTCTCATTCCCAACAGGAAGTTGCAAGAGGACACCCACAGCAGCGCTGTAATATAGCTCCTCCCCTAACTGTCATAGCCAGTCATTCTCTTGCAACTCTCAACAAGCAAGGACGTTGTAGGAGAGAGTGGTTAAATATAGCTAGTTTATTTTATTCAATCAAAAGTTTGTTATTTTTAAATAGTATCCGGAGTTGTGCTATTTTATCTCAGGCAGTAAATAGAAGAAGAATCTGCCTGAGGTTTCTATGATCTTAGCAGGTTGTAACTAAGATCCATTGCTGTTCTCACATATGTCTGAGGGGATTACACAGATGAGGTAAAACTTCAGTGAGAGAATGGAGTGCAGTTTATTCTGCTATCAGGTATGTGCAGTTATAATTTTTTCTAGAGATGGAAAACACTAGAAAATGCTGCTGATACCGGATTAATGTAAGTTAAGCCTGAATACAGTGATTTAATAACGACTGGTATCATGCTTACTCCCAGGGGTAATACCCTTATGATATTGCAATATAAAACGTTTGCTGGCATGTTTAATCGTTTTTATATATGCTTTGGTGATAAAACTTTATTGGGGCCTAGTTTTTTTCCACATGGCTGGCTTAAATTTTGACTAGAAACAGTTTCCTGAGGCTTTCCACTGTTGTAATATAAAAGTTACAGTTGGTGCAATTAAAATTACAAACTGTGACATCCAGCTTCCCTCAAAGGCCCTCTGAATGCTATAGGACATCTCTAAAGGGCCCAAAGGCTTTCCAAAGTCGTTTATTGGGGAAGGTAGGGCCACAGCTTGCTGTGGCAGTTGGTTGTGACTGTTAAAAAAACGTCTATTTCGTTTTTTTGATCTGTTTTTTGAACTAAGGGGTTAATCATCCATTTGCAAGTGGGTGCAATGCTCTGTTAGCCTATTATACACACTGTAAAATTTTCGTTTGATTTACTGCATTTTTTCACTGTTTTTCAAATTCTGACAATTTTGTTTCTCTTAAAGGCACAGTACCGTTTTTTATATTTGCTTGTTAACTTGATTTAAAGTGTTTTCCAAGCTTGCTAGTCTCATTGCTAGTCTGTATAAACATGTCTGACATAGAAGAAACTCCTTGTTTATTATGTTTAAAAGCCATGGTGGAACCCCCCTCTTAGAATGTGTACCAAATGTACTGATTTAATTTTTTGCAATAAAGATCATTTTCTGTCTTTAAAAAAATTTATCACCAGAGGAATCTGACGAGGGGGAAGTTATGCCGACTAACTTTCCCCACGTGTCAGACCCTTTAACTCCCGCTTAAGGGACTCACGCTCAAATGGCGCCAAGTACATCTAGGGCGCCCATAGCGTTTACTTTACAAGACATGGCGACAGTCATGGATAATACACTGTCAGCGGTATTAGCCAGACTACCTGAACTTAGAGGTAAGCAAGATAGCTCTGGGGTGAGACAAAATGCAGAGCATACTGACGCTTTAAGAACCATGTCTGATACTGCCTCACAATATGCAGAAGCTGAGGAAAGAGAGCTTCAGTCAGTGGGTGATGTTAATGACTCAGGAAAGATACCTGATTCTAATATTTCTACATTTAAATTTAAGCTTGAACACCTCCGCGTGTTGCTTAGGGAGGTTTTAGCTGCTCTGAATGACTGTGATACCATTGCAGTGCCAGAGAAATTGTGTAGACTGGATAAATACTTTGCAGTGCCGGTGTGTACTGATGTTTTTCCAAATACCTAAAAGGTTTACAGAAATTATTAATAAGGAATGGGATAGACCAGGTGTGCCATTCTCTTCCCCTCCTATTTTTAGAAAAATGTTTCCAATAGACGCCACCACACAGGACTTATGGCAGACAGTCCCTAAGGTGGAGGGAGCAGTTTCTACTCTAGTAAAGCGTACTACTATCCCTGTCGAGGACAGTTGTGCTTTTTTTTTTTTTTAGATCCAATGGATAAAAAATTAGAGGTTACCTTAAGAAAATATTTATTCAACAAGGTTTTATCCTACAGCCCCTTGCATGCATTGCCCCTGTCACTGCTGTTGCGGCGTACTGGTTTGAGTCTCTGGAAGAGACTTTACAGGTAGCGACTCCATTGGATGACATACTTGGCAAACTTAGAGCACTTAAGCTAGCCAATTCTTTTATTCTGATGCCATTGTTCATTTGACTAAACTAACGGCTAAGAATTCTGATTTTGCTATACAGGCGCGCAGAACGCTATGGCTTAGATCATGGTCAGCTGACGTGACTTCAAAATCTAAGCTACTTAACATTCCCTTCAAGGGGCAGACCCTATTCGGGCCTGGTTTGAAGGAGATTATTGCTGATATCACTGGAGGAAAAGGTCATGCCCTTCCTCAGGACAGGTCCAAATCCAGGGCCAAACAGTCTAATTTTCATGCCTTTCGAAACTTCAAGGCAGGTGCGGCATCAACTTCCTCTAATGCTAAACAAGAGGGAACTTTTGCTCAATCCAAGACGGTCTGGAGACCAATCCAGACCTGGAAAAAAGGTAAGCAGGCCAAAAAGCCTGCTGCTGCCTCTAAGACAGCATGAAGGAACGGCCCCCTTTCCGGTAACGGATCTAGTAGGGGGCAGACTTTCACTCTTCGCCCAGGCGTGGGCAAGAGATGTTCAGGATCCCTGGGCGTTGGAAATTATATCCCAGGGATATCTCCTGGACTTAAAAGCTTCCACCCCAAAAGGGAGATTTCACCTTTCACAATTATCTGCAAACCAGATAAAGAGAGAGGCATTCTTACACTGTGTACGAGACCTCCTAGTTATGGGAGTGATCCATCCAGTTCCAAAGGAGGGACAGGGTTTTTACTCAAATCTGTTTGTGATTCCCAAAAAAGAGGGAACCTTCAGACCAATTTTGGATCTAAAGATCTTAAACAAATTCCTCAAAGTTCCATCATTCAAGATGGAAACTATTCGTACCATCCTACCAATGATCCAGGAGGGTCAATATATGACTACAGTGGATCTAAAGGATGCTTATTGTTACAGAAGCATTAGTTATTTTGTTGTGAAGAAACTTATTTCCCAGCAGCAATGCCTGAACCAGCCAAGCCAGCGCCTAAGAAGGGCTCCAAGAAAACTGTAACAAGTATCATTTCATAAAGGGTTAACTCTGTTCAGTTTTGAGAAAACTATTTTCTGAGGCAGGTTTCCTAGCATATTGTGTACTGTAATTAAGTTTGTGATAAGCATTCACTGCTAGGTGATAAGAAGGACTCAATTGTTTTCTTGTGTGTACTTGTTATCTGCGGTGGCCTGTCCAAGGGCTTTGTCTAAATGTGTGATGGGGGATTTTATGCTTCCCCCCCTGGGAGTGCCCTGTGTGCATGTAACCTAAATAAAAAGCAGGCTGGGCATCCCAGTCCTCAGTTCTTGGTTGTCCCTCAATCGCAGCGTTGACTCGTTTTTGTGGGCAGAAGGGTATCCTAGCTGTACTACAGCTAAGGGGGATTATTCTACATTTGCGAGACTCATATAGAATACTATGGAAAGCAGTTTCTCCCCTCTTCAGCAATAGGAATCCAGGCTACTAAGCGGTCCATCTCTCAGCGAGACTAAGGGTAACCGTAACATTTGGCGGCAGCGGTGGGATTTTTCCTGGATTTCCTAGGAGAGGTACAGAACGGATGGAGAGCGCTTACGAAAAATTGAAGCGTACAACCCTAAAGGATTTACTTGAAAGCAGAGGGGGGGTACGCCAGCAACCGGCCGAGGAGAGAGCTGATCGCAGAATTGACCGAACTGGATCAGAGCTTCACAATGGCGGAAACACCGACCACGATTAGTGACGAAAAAACCAGGATTGTTCGGGAGAGGCTCTCACTGTACGGGCCGAACCCCTCCATGGAATTGGTACAGCAGTTGATGGCGGAAGCGGACAAGGATATACGAGAGACTCGAGCCCACGAACGCACACCGCAATGCTGAAGCCCCGCAGGTAATCATCCCTGTCAAAAATGCTGGGAGGCCCAAGATACCCTATGCGGCATTTTGACCCTTCCTAGAGAGCGAGACAGGGATTGATGAATATTTGGCGGACTTCGAAAGGCAATGTGCCCTGCACCAGATTCCCAACAGGGAGTGGCCCACGATATTGTCTGGGAAACTATCCGGGCGAGCCCTGGAAGCCTTTCGTACTCTGGGTGCTGAGGAAGTGACACAGTATGAGCTAGTTAAGGAGACACTGTTGCGACGGTACGCAGTAACTCCGGACGCGTATCTCCGACAGTTTCGGGGCACGAAAAAGAAGCCTAACGATACCCATATGGAATGGGCGCACCGAATGCGGAGAGCGGCAAATCACTGGATGAGCGGAAGTAAAGCGGTGACTGGTGAGGAAATTTTACAATTGTTTCTCTTAGAACATTTTTATAATGGCATGGAACAGCAAGGGAAGGAATGGCTGCGAGACAGGCGACCTTCTACCTTAGAAGAAGCAGCCAAATTGGCCGATGAACATTATGACTCCCGTCTTCACGAACCCAGAGAGGTTTACCGTGCACCCCCCTCGTGCTGAATTCCGAGCCCCGGTGCCCGCAGGGCCCGCCCGACACTCAGGACCACCCAATAACAGCTCTGAGCGTCCCAGACCGACTTGCCACCGATGCAAGCAACCAGGGCATTTCATGGCTAGCTGCCCCCTTAATACGCACCAGACACCCAGGAATTACAATTACCCCTCTGGGGCATATCATCCGGCCCGGACCCTCTGTGTTAACCAAGAGGCCCCTATGGAGGAATATTTGGGGCCGCTTCACGAGGCGGACCCTGTATATGCTGCCTCAGATAACCGGAAGCACCATCGGCAGAAGGTATGGCTCGAGGGGCGATCTACCGAGGGATTGAGAGACACAGGGGCTACTATCACGCTGGTACAGAGTCATTTGGTGCCGGAGCACAAGCGGTCTGGACAGCCTTAGTCTGCCCCGAAAAGGGGTCAGACCGTGTCTGCCAGAGTGTTCCACAGAAAGGGAGCACTGTTACAGAAGCATTAGTTATTTTGTTGTGAAGAAACTTATTTCCCAGCAGCAATGCCTGAACCAGCCAAGCCAGCGCCTAAGAAGGGCTCCAAGAAAACTGTAACAAGTATCATTTCATAAAGGGTTAACTCTGTTCAGTTTTGAGAAAACTATTTTCTGAGGCAGGTTTCCTAGCATATTGTGTACTGTAATTAAGTTTGTGATAAGCATTCACTGCTAGGTGATAAGAAGGACTCAATTGTTTTCTTGTGTGTACTTGTTATCTGCGGTGGCCTGTCCAAGGGCTTTGTCTAAATGTGTGATGGGGGATTTTATGCTTCCCCCCCCTGGGAGTGCCCTGTGTGCATGTAACCTAAATAAAAAGCAGGCTGGGCATCCCAGTCCTCAGTTCTTGGTTGTCCCTCAATCGCAGCGTTGACTCGTTTTTGTGGGCAGAAGGGTATCCTAGCTGTATAGGCATTACCAGTTGTAGCTCTTCCCTTGGGATTAGCTACAGCCCCAAGAATCTTTACAAAGGTTCTAGGGTCGCTTCTGGCGGTCCTAAGGCCGCAGGGCATAGCAGTAGCCCCTTATGTACATCAGATTTCAGTCGGACAACATCTCGACTGTAGCTTACATCAACCATCAAGGGGGAACAAGAAGTTCCCTAGCGATGTAAGAAGTTTCAAAAATAATTCGCTGGGCAGAGATTCACTCTTGCCACCTATCAGCTATCCAGGTGTAGAGAACTGGGAGGCGGATTTTCTAAGTCGTCAGACTTTTCATCCGGGAGAGTGGGAACTCCATCCGGAGGTTTTTGCACAACTGATTCATCGTTTGGGCAAACCAGAACTGGATCTCATGGCGTCTCGCCAGAACGCCAAGCTTCCGTGTTACGGATCCAGGTCCAGGGATCCCAAGGCGACACTGATAGATGCTCTAGCAGCGCCCTGGTCTTTCAACCTGGCTTAAGTGTTTCCACCGTTTCCTCTGCTCCCTCGACTGATTGCCAAGATCAAGCAGGAGAGAACATCGGTGATTCTGATAGCACCTGCGTGGCCACGCAGGACCTGGTATGCAGATCTAGTGGACATGTCATCCTTTCCACCATGGTCTCTGCCTCTGAGACAGGACCTTCTACTTCAGGGTCCTTTCAACCATCCAAATCTAATTTCTCTGAGGCTGACTGCCTGGAGATTGAACGCTTGATTTTATCAAAGCGTGGCTTCTCCGAGTCAGTTATTGATACCTTAATACAGGCACGAAAGCCTGTCACCAGGAAAATTTAACATAAGATATGGCGTAAATATCTTTATTGGTGTGAATCCAAGGGTTACTCATGGAGTAAGGTCAGGATTCCCAGGATATTATCTTTTCTCCAAGAAGGTTTGGAAAAAGGATTGTCAGCTAGTTCCTTAAAGGGACAGATTTCTGCTCTGTCTATTCTTTTGCACAAGCATCTGGCAGATGTTCCAGATGTTCAGGCATTTTGTGAGGCTTTAGTTAGAATCAAGACTGTGTTTAAACCTGTTGCTCCACCATGGAGCTTAAATTTGGTTCTTAAGGTTCTTCAAGGAGTTCCGTTTGAACCTCTTCATTCCATAGATATCAAACTTTTATCTTGGAAAGTTCTTTTTTTGGTAGCTATTTCCTCGGCTCGTAGAGTCTCTGAGCTATCTGCCTTATAATGTGATTCTCCTTATCTGATTTTTCATACGGATAAGGTAGTCCTGCGTACCAAACCTGGGTTCTTACCTAAGGTGGTATCTAACAAGAATATCAATCAAGAGATTGTTGTTCCATCCTTGTGTCCTAATCCTTCTTCGAAGAAGGAACGTCTATTACACAATCTGGACGTGGTCCGAGCTTTAAAGTTTTACTTACAAGCTACTAAAGATTTTCGTCAAACATCTGCTTTGTTTGTTGTCTACTCTGGACAGAGGAGAGGTCAAAAGGCTTCGGCAACCTCTTTCTTTTTGGCTAAGAAGCATAATCCACTTAGCCTATGAGACTGCTGGACAGCAGCCTCCTGAAAGGATTACAGCTCATTCCACTAGAGCTGTGGCTTCCACTTGGGCCTTTAAAAATGAGGCTTCTGTTGAACAGATTTGCAAGGCGGCGACTTGGTCTTCGCTTCATACTTTTTCAAAATTTTACAAATTTGATACTTTTGCTTCTTCGGAGGCTGTTTTTGGGAGAAAGGTACTTCAGGCAGTGGTTCCTTCTGTTTAATGTTCCTGCCTTGTCCCTCCCTTCATCCGTGTACTTTAGCTTTGGTATTGGTATCCCACAAGTAATGGATGATCCGTGGACTGGATACACCTTACAAGAGAAAACGCAATTTATGCTTACCTGATAAATTTATTTCTCTTGTGGTGTATCCAGTCCACGGCCCGCCCTGTCATTTTAAGGCAGGTAATTTTTAAATTTAAACTACAGTAACCACTGCACCCTATGGTTCCTCCTTTCTCGGCTTGTTTTCGGTCGAATGACTGGCTATGACAGTTAGGGGAGGAGCTATATTACAGCTCTGCTGTGGGTGTCCTCTTGCAACTTCCTGTTGGGAATGAGAATATCCCACAAGTAATGGATGATCCGTGGACTGGATACACCACAAGAGAAATAAATTTATCAGGTAAGCATAAATTGTGTTTTTTGTATGAACTCACTAAACTTGCAAATAGCACTTTGTCATCTATTTTGTATCTTTCACTTTAGTGTAGATAAAGACAAAGATTTTTCCAAGGTGGATTCTATAAATAATGAAGATTTTTTTTTTTTTTTTTTTTTTTCACTAAAGATTGTGAAGATACAATGTCTACATTAAGGGATGCTATGCAAAATAGAAACAAGCTTAACAGTAATCTTTTTACAGAGGATGAGGTTTTGTTAGCATTATCAAAAATAAATGTTACAAAGGCAGTGGGTCCTGATAATATTCATCCAAGGGTTTTAAAAGAACTTCGTTCAGTGCTAACTGTCCCATTAACTGATCTGTTTAATCAGTCACTATTAACAGGAGCTGTCCCAGATGATTGGAGAATAGCAAATGTAATACCTCTTCATAAAAAGGGCAGTAGAGAAGAATCTGGCAACTACAGGCCAGTTAGTTTAACTTCAGTAGTAGGGAAATTAATGGAAAGCCTCTTAAAGGAAAGAATTATGACTTACATAAAGACAAACAATTTAGAGGACCAAAATCAGCATGGTTTTACTTCAGGGAGATCATGTCAGACTAATCTAATTGACTTCTTTGATTATGTAACAAAAGTATTAGACAAGGGAGGAGCAGTTGATGTAGCATATCTAGATTTCAGCAAAGCATTTGACACCGTCCCACACAATAAACTTATTCACAAACTATATCTCCTTGGTCTAGATTCAAAAATTGTGAACTGGGTGGAATGCTGGCTTAAGGACAGAAAACAAAGTGTCTTAGTAAATGGAGTTCATTCAGCAGAGGGGGCTGTTACTAGTGGTGTTCCTCAGGGGTCAGTTCTAGGGCCTGTTTTGTTTAACATATTTATCTGCGATATCAGCAAAGGGCTACAGGGGAAAGTATGTCTCTTTGCAGATGATACAAAAATTTGCAACAGAGTGGATGTTCCAGGGGGGGTAGACAAAATGAGAAGTGATATACAACAATTGGAGGATTGGACAAACGACTGGGATCTAAAGTTTAACACAGCAAAGTGTAAAATAATGCATTTAGGGAAGAAAAATCCAAATGTTAATTACAGACTCAATGACACTTTACTGACTGTTACAGACGAGGAACAGGACTTGGGAATTATTATTTCAGATGATTTAAAACTTAGTAAACAATGTAGTAAGGCAGCGAGTAAGGCTAGCAGAATGCTTGGATGTATTGGTAGAGGTATTTGCAGCAGAAATAGTAAGGTTCTTATGCCACTTTATAGATCATTAGTTAGGCCTCATCTTGAGTATTGTGTGCAGTTCTGGAGGCCATATCTTCAGAAGGATATTAACAAACTTGAATCTGTGCAAAGGAGGGCTACCAAAATGGTACATGGTCTAAAAAATAAAACTTACCAGGATAGGCTCAATGACCTAAATATGTATAGCTTAGAGGAGAGAAGGGAAAGAGGTGATATGATAGCAACTTTCAAGTACATTAAAGGGTTTAGTAAAACTGAGGCTGTGGGTATTTTACATAAAATGGAAAATTCAAGAACAAGGGGTGATGAGCTCAAGCTAAAGGGTAGTAGATTCAGGAGTAATTTGAGGAAGCACTTCTTTACAGAAAGAGTGATTGATTTATGGAATAAACTTCCTCAAGAGGTAGTAGCAACAAACACTGTGGGGGACTTTAAAAATGCATGGGACAAGCATAGGGCTATCCTACGAACTAGATAAGTTTATACTGTTAGGTAAGGTGGGGCAGACTTGCTGGGCCTATGGCTCTTATCTGCCGTCAATATCTATGTTTCTATGTTTAAGATTCAGGAATTAACAATAAAATCATCAAGAGGTAATGTACTTATTGACAGGTGACTTTCATGTAAAATATGGGCAAAAGGGATATTAAAGTATTTTTATGACCAACCACACAAGAGTAAAAGAACAGTCGGAGAAAATAGTTTCCACTTATACAAACCTTTGATTTTAAAATAAAGAATGTAGAAGCTTTACAATTAGAAGTTATAAATTAATTATTTTTATTTGTGCACTGTATAAGAAAACAAAATTCTATTGAGGAGATACTTTGCACGGAGAGGTGACTTTTAAATACATTTAAGCTGTGTTTATGATGGTTTTTGCAGTAATGAAATTCACAGTTTCTTTACCCATGATCAGTGAGGGGCCCAGCAGTGAAACAGTTAATAAGGGAACCATACCTTGCAATCTGCATTGTGTAGTGTTTGCTAACTGCAGGGTATGGTCTCCTTAATAACTGTTTCACGGCTTGGCCACTCACAAAATGTGGCCTTAGATTGAACACTGCCCATGATATGCAGTTTCTATCAAAACTTACAATTTTAATAATCATGTTTCCAAGCTCTAACTAATTTTCTAGCCTCACCAGTCCTTATGTTATTAAATAGTATTTAATAACATACGGCTAGATTACGAGTTTTGCGTTAAGGTGAAAAAGCAGCGTTATCAGGTTATAACGCTGCTTTTTCACTACCGCTGGTATTACGAGTCTTGCAGATTTAGGGGCACCGCACACTTTTTTGGCCTTACTGCAAACCAATTTACGCGAATTGCGTATAGTCTTTTTTCAATGGGACTTTCATAGCGCTGGTATTACAAGCATGTCCTGGGAGGCCAAAAAGTGAACGGTACACGCTATCCCGTCAAGATTCGTAACGCATTCTAAAGTCAGTAGTTATGAGTTTTACACTACAAAGCTGTAGCATAAAACTCATAATTAAAGTGCTAAAAAGTACACTAACACCCATAAACTACCTATTAACTCCTAAACCGAGGCCCTACCGCATCGCAAAACACTGAAATAAAATTATTTGGATGAGCATTGCCCTTAAAAAGAAAATTATTAACCCCTAATCTGTCGCTCCGGACATCGCCGCCACTATAATAAACATATTAACCCCTAAACCGCCACGCTCCCGCCTCGAAAACACTAGTTAAATATTATTAACCCCTAATCTGCCGCCCCTAACATCGCTGCCCCCTACCTTCATTTATTAACCCCTAATCTGCCGCCCCCAACGTCGCCGCCACTATACTAAAGTTATTAACCCCTAACCCTAAGTCTAACCCTAACACTCCCTAACTTAAATATAATTAAAATAAATCAAAATAAAATTTACTAACATTACCTAAATTATTCCTATTTAAAACTAAATACTTACCTATAAAAGAAACCCTAAGCAAGCTACAATATAACCAATAGTTACATTGTATCTAGCTTAGGGTTTATTTTTATTTTACAGGCAAATTTGTATTTATTTTAACTAGGTAGAATAGTTACTAAATAGTTATTAACTATTTAATAACTACCTAGCTAAAATAAATACAAATTTACCTGTAAAATAAAACCTAACCTAAGTTACACTAACACCTATCACTACACTACAATTAAATAAATTACCTAAATTAAATACAATTAAATAAATTAATTACCTAAATTATAAAAACAAACAAACAATAAATTACAAAAAATAAAAAACAAATTACAAGATATTTAAACTAATTACACCTAATCTAATAGCCCTATCAAAATAAAAAAGCCCCTCCCAAATAAAAAAAACGTAGCCTAAACTAAACTACCAATAGCCCTTAAAAGGGCCTTTTGCGGGGCATTGCGCCAAAGAAATCAGCTCTTTTACCTGAAAAAAAATACAAACAACCCCCCAACAGTAAAACCCACCACCCACACAACCAACCCACCAAATAAAACCCTAACTAAAAAA
Organism: Bombina bombina; assembly: GCF_027579735.1. NCBI lineage: Eukaryota > Metazoa > Chordata > Amphibia > Anura > Bombinatoridae > Bombina > Bombina bombina. The sequence goes on along the minus strand of NC_069503.1, from coordinate 574,321,021 downwards.
ACCTAAGCTCCCCATTGCCCTGAAAAGGGCATTTGGATGAGCATTGCCCTTAAAAGGGCATTTAGCTCTATTGCAGCCCAAAGCCCTAACCTAAAAATAAAACCCACCCAATACACCCTTAAAAATCCTAACACTAACCCCCTGAAGATCCACTTACAGTTTTGAAGATCTGACATCCATCCTCAACGAAGCCGGGAGAAGTCCTCATCGAAGTGGCAAGAAGTCCTCAACGAAGCCGGAAGAAGTCTTCATCCAAGCCGGGAGAAGTGGTCCTCCAGATGGGCAGAAGTCTTCATCCAGATTATCTTCATCCATCCGGCATGGAACAGGTCCATCTTCAAGACATCCGGCGCGGAGCATCCTCTTCTTTCCGACTCCTCCCGACGAATGAAGGTTCTTTTAAATGACGTCATCCAAGATGGCGTCCCTTAGATTCCGATTGGCTGATAGAATTCTATCAGCCAATCGGAATTAATGTTGAAAAAATCCTATTGGCTGATGCAATCAGCCAATAGGATTAAACTTCAATCCTATTGGCTGATCCAATCAGTCAATAGGATTGAGCTTGCATTCTATTGGCTGTTCCAATCAGGCTTTGATGAGGACTTCCCCCGGTTGTGTTGAGGATGGATGTCGGATCTTCAAAACTGTAAGTGGATCTTCAGGGGGTTAATGTTAGGGTGTTTCCCCATAGGAATCAATGGGGCTGCGTTACTGAGCTTTACGCTGCTTTATTGCAGGTGTTAGACTTTTTCTCAGCCGGCTCTCCCCATTGATGTCTATGGGGAAATCGTGCACGAGCACTTACAACCAGCTCACCGCTGACTTAAGCAGCGCTGGTATTGGAGTGCGGTATGGAGCACAAGTTTGCTCTACACTCACTTCTTGTCTTTTAACGCCGGGTTTATAAAAACCTGTAATACCAGCGCTGTAGGTAAGTGAGCGGTGAGAATAAAGTGCAAGTTAGCAACACACCCCTCTTACCGCAAAACTCGTAATCTATCCGATAGACTGGTGAGCCTAGCGAGGCTGAAGATGCTCGAGGGAGCCTAAGGAAACAACATATTGCACGCTTGCTGCAGTCAGGGCGCGATTTGTAATCTAGCCGATTGTTTTTAAGTGGCTTTAGCTAATTTATGAATGAGCTCAGATTTAATATTAAATCAGCAGCAAACAATAACAGAAGACATTTGTGTAGACAATGCACATGCAATTAAATAGATAGCCCTAGACTATTATGTTTTCTATATATTATGCAAATAAAATAACACAAACTAAGATTTTTAAATAACAGTGTCTTCAATTTTGTATATTATGCTTTAGAGCTTATGAAGCCTTCTCGAAAAATATGTCCAGCAAACCTTCCAGATTTAAAACAGAAGAAGCATCAAGAGGTATTTAATTTAAACTTTACTGGCAACATTCATGTAATCACTACACAATTCTTAGCTCCCTTACTAGCGGCTAGATTTAGAGTTTTGTCGGTAACGACCCGCATAGCTAACGCTGGCTTTTTTCTGGCCGCACCTCTAAAATAACTCTGGTATTGAGAGTCCACAGAAAGGCTGCGTTAGGCTCCAAAAAGGGAGCGTACAGACATATTTAACGCTACTGCAACTCTCGATACCAGAGTTGCTTACGGACGCGGCCAGCCTCAAAAACGTGCTCGTGCACGATTCCCCCATAGGAAACAATGGGGCTGTTTGAGCTGAAAAAAAACCTAACACCTGCAAAAAAGCCGCGTTCAGCTCCTAACGCAGCCCCATTGTTTGCTATGGGGAAACACTTCCTACGTCTGCACCTAACACCCTAACATGTACCCCGAGTCTAAACACCTCTAACCTTACACTTATTAACCCCTATTCTGCCGCCCCCGCTATCGCTGACCCCTGCATATTATTTTTAACCCCTAATCTGCCGCTCCGTAAACCGCCGCTACTTACATTATCCTTATGTACCCCTAATCTGCTGCCCCTAACACGGCCGACCCCTATATTATATTTATTAACCCCTAATCTGCCCCCCACAATGTCGCCTCCACCTGCCTACACTTATTAACCCCTAATCTGCCGAGCGGACCGCACCGCTACTATAATAAAGTTATTAACCCCTAATCCGCCTCACTAACCCTATAATAAATAGTATTAACCCCTAATCTGCCCTCCCTAACATCGCCGACACCTAACTTCAATTATTAACCCCTAATCTGCCGACCGGAGCTCACCGCTATTCTAATAAATGTATTAACCCCTAAAGCTGTCTAACCCTAACACCCCCCTAAATTAAATATAATTTTAATCTAACGAAATTAATTAACTCTTATTAAATAAATTATTCCTATTTAAAGCTAAATACTTACCTGTAAAATAAATCCTAATATAGCTACAATATAAATTATAATTACATTGTAGCTATTTTAGGATTAATATTTATTTTACAGGCAACTTTGTAATTATTTTAACCAGGTACAATAGCTATTAAATAGTTAAGAACTATTTAATAGTTACCTAGTTAAAATAATAACAAAATTACCTGTAAAATAAATCCTAACCTAAGTTACAATTAAACCTAACACTACACTATCATTAAATTAATTAAATAAAATATCTACAATTACCTACAATTAAACCTAACACTACACTATCAATACATTAATTAAATACAATATCTACAAATAACTACAATGAAATAAACTAACTAAAGTACCAAAAATAAAAAAGAACTAAGTTACAAAAAATAAAAAAATATTTACAAACATAAGAAAAATCTTACAACAATTTTAAACTAATTACACCTACTCTAAGCCCCCTAATAAAATAACAAAGCCCCCCAAAATAAAAAATGCCCTACTCTATTCTAAATTACTAAAGTTCAAAGCTCTTTTACCTTACCAGCCCTGAACAGGGTCCTTTGCGGGGCATGCCCCAAGAAGTTCAGCTCTTTTGCCTGTAAAAAAAACATACAATAACCCCCCCCAACATTACAACCCACCACCCACATACCCCTAATCTAACCCAAACCCCCCTTAAATAAACCTAACACTAAGCCCCTGAAGATCTTCCTACCTTATCTTCACCATACCAGGTTCACCGATCGGTCCAGAAGAGCTCCTCCGATGTCCTGATCCAAGCCCAAGCGGGGGGCTGAAGATGTCCATGATCCGGTAGAAGTCTTCATCCAAGCGGGGCAGAAGAGGTCTTCCATCCGATTGAAGTCTTCATCCAAGCGGCATCTTCTATCGTCATCCATCCGGAGCGGCAGCATCCTGAAGACCTCTGACGCGGAACATCCATCCTGGCCAATGACTGAACGACGAATGACGGTTCCTTTAAATGACGTCATCCAAGATGGCGTCCCTCGAATTCCGATTGGCTGATAGGATTCTATCAGCCAATCGGAATTAAGGTAGGAAAATTCTGATTGGCTGATGGAATCAGCCAATCAGAATCAAGTTCAATCTGATTGGCTGATCCAATCAGCCAATCAGATTGAGATCGCATTCTATTGGCTGATCAGAACAGCCAATAGAATGCAAGCTCAATCTGATTGGCTGATTGGATCAGCCAATCGGATTGAACTTGATTCTGATTGGCTGATTCCATCAGCCAATCAGAATATTCCTACCTTAATTCCGATTGGCTGATAGAATCCTATCAGCCAATCGGAATTCGAGGGACGCCATCTAAAGGAACCGTCATTCGTCGTTCAGTCGTCGGCCAGGATGGATGTTCCGCGTCGGAGGTCTTCAGGATGCTGCCGCTCCGCTCTGGATGGATGACAATAGAAGATGCCGCTTGGATGAAGACTTCAATCGGATGGAAGACCTCTTCTGCCCCGCTTGGATGAAGACTTCTACCGGATCATGGACATCTTCAGCCCCCCGCTTGGGCTTGGATCAGGACATCGGAGGAGCTCTTCTGGACCGATCGGTGAACCTGGTATGGTGAAGATAAGGTAGGAAGATCGTCAGGGGCTTAGTGTTAGGTTTATTTAAGGGGGGTTTGGGTTAGATTAGGGGTATGTGGGTGGTGGGTTGTAATGTTGGGGGGGGGGTATTGTATGTTTTTTTTTTACAGGCAAAAGAGCTGAACTTCTTGGGGCATGCCCCGCAAAGGGCCCTGTTCAGGGCTGGTAAGGTAAAAGAGCTTTGAACTTTAGTAATTTAGAATAGGGTAGGGCATTTTTTTTATTTTGGGGGGCTTTGTTATTTTATTAGGGGGCTTAGAGTAGGTGTAATTAGTTTAAAATTGTTGTAAGATTTTTCTTATGTTTGTAAATATTTTTTTATTTTTTGTAACTTAGTTCTTTTTTATTTTTTGTACTTTAGTTAGTTTATTTCATTGTAGTTATTTGTAGATATTGTATTTAATTAATTTATTGATAGTGTAGTGTTAGGTTTAATTGTAGGTAATTGTAGATATTGTATTTAATTAATTTAATGATAGTGTAGTGTTAGGTTTAATTATAACTTAGGTTAGGATTTATTTTACAGGTAATTTTGTTATTATTTTAACTAGGTAACTATTAAATAGTTCTTAACTATTTAATAGCTATTGTACCTGGTTAAAATAATTACAAAGTTGCCTGTAAAATAAATATTAATCCTAAAATAGCTACAATGTAATTATAATTTATATTGTAGCTATATTAGGATTTATTTTACAGGTAAGTATTTAGCTTTAAATAGGAATAATTTATTTAATAAGAGTTAATTAATTTCGTTAGATTAAAATTATATTTAACTTAGGGGGTGTTAGTGTTAGGGTTAGACTTAGCTTTAGGGGTTAATACATTTATTAGAATAGCGGTGAGCTCCGGTCGGCAGATTAGGGGTTAATAATTGAAGTTAGGTGTCGGCGATGTTAGAGAGGGCAGATTAGGGGTTAATACTATTTATTATAGGGTTAGTAAGGCGGATTAGGGGTTAATAACTTTATTATAGTAGCGGTGCGGTCCGCTCGGCAGATTAGGGGTTAATAAGTGTAGGCAGGTGGAGGCAACGTTGAGGGGGGCAGATTATTGGTTAATAAATATAATATAGGGGTCGGCGGTGTTAGGGGAAGCAGATTAGGGGTACATAAGGATAACTTAAGTAGCGGCGCTTTGCGGTCGGCAGATTAGGGGTTAATTATTGTAGGTAGTTGGCGGCGACGTTGTGGGGGGCAGATTAGGGGTTAATAAATATAATACAGGGGTCGGCGGTGTTAGGGGCAGCAGATTAGGGGTACATAAGTATAACGTAGGTGGCGGTCGGCAGATTAGGGGTTAAAAAAATTAATCGAGTGGCGGCGATGTGGGGGGACCTCGGTTTAGGGGTACATAGGTAGTTTATGGGTGTTAGTGTACTTTAGAGTACAGTAGTTAAATGTCTTATGAACCGGCGTTAGCCCAAAAAGCTCTTAACTACTGACTTTTTTCTGCGGCCGGAGTTTTGTTGTTAGATTTCTAACGCTCACTTCAGCCACGACTCTAAATACCGGAGTTAGAAAGATCCCATTGAAAAGATAGGATACACAATTTACGTAAGGGAATCTGCGGTATGGAAAAGTCGCGGCTGAAAAGTGAGCGTTAGACCATTTTTTGAATGACTCCAAATACCGGCGGTAGCCTAAAACCAGCGTTAGGAGCCTCTAACGCTGGTTTTCACGGCTACCGCCAAACTCTAAATCTAAGCCTAGGGAAGGAAGTCCCATTAAAATGCAGAGCTCCAGATCTCCACCTTAGCCCACATAAAAGGCACTAATACTGAACAGGGGGCAGTTTTCTCTGTGTTACAGACAAGTTAGAAAAAATAAATAAAAAATAGGTTCCCAGTGTTCCAGGTTCTACTGCGCAGTGACATATTTGGCTCTCATGTGTCAAACATTGCTATAACATGGTTGGCTAATCATTTACAAAAATTTTTAATTAGTTCCTCATTGTACATGTTTTTTGTGGGCGAGCAATAAGGGGTTTATCACGAGTGTTTGCTTTTGTCAGGCTTATTGCTCATATAACGAGTTAAAAGTAAATGCTAGAATGATTACAGCAACTTCAGAGCTCTGGTTAACTATTTTGCAAAACTAAAAAGTTGCACAAAACCCATCAAAAACACGTCTATATATGTGTACATATATATTTATGTATGTATATGTGTATATATGTATTTACAGACATGTATACACATATAAACGCATAAATACATATGTAAACATATATAGACATATATGTTTGCATTGGAGTCCTTTGCAGTTAAGTAGATGAAAACATGAAAAATATTTTTTTATGCAAGATTCATGTTTAATAAAGTGTTTAACCATGTATTCACTGTAAATATTTCACATTCCAATGTTCTGTACATTGCCGAATATGTTCTAAGTATTTATAAATAGATATTTATATATATATATATATATATATATATATATATATATATATATATATATATATATATATATATATACAGGTGGCCCTCGTTTTACAACGGTTCAATTTACACCGTTTCAGAATAACAACCTTTTTTTCCAGTCATGTGACTGCTATTGAAAAGCATTGAAAAGCAGTGCATTTATTAAAATAGCCAGTAGGTGAGCTGTCCGCTTGTGTTGCAGCAAAGCCAAGCAAGCTGAAATTAATCAGTTTAACCAGACCTGGGCTATCGAGCAGATTTCAAAGGAACAAGATCTTCCTGTCTATAAATCAGTCCAGATTGGAATGCATAGAAAGAACTGTTTGCAGAAAAATGCAAGTAAAGTCTGTGTTGTGTGATTATTTTATTAGGTTTATAATGCCGTTTAGCAAATGTTTTTGTTCATTTAACTTAGTTTAATTATATATTCTTTGTTTTGTGATTATTTTATTAGGTTTATAATGCGGTTTAACATTTAAAGTCTTCATTTCAAAGCTTTAAAAATAATGTATTAGGTGTTACTTATGACAATTTTGAGAGGGGCCTGGAACCTAACTCCCTCACTTCCCATTGACTTACATTATAAACTAGGTTTCAATTTACAACGGTTTCGATTTACAACCATTCCTTCTGGAACCTAACCCCGGCGTAAACTGAGGGCTACCTGTATATGTATATAGCTATACCTATATATAATGTGTGTGTGTATATATATATATATATATATATATATATATATAGTACAAAAATACCATCAGATATATAAAGAAATATCTATTTAAGAATAAATAGAACATTCTTCTATTTAAAGAACATTGGAATGTGAAATATTCATATTTTCATGCACATGAGAATATGCGATCGGGTTTGCGCTAGTGGGGTGTTAGTGGGGTGTTAGGTTTCTTTTCCACTTTTTTTCTTTATTGACTTATATGGGATAACTCGTGAACGTGCCCGATATATTCTAAATTAGGCTTTCTGCGCTCGTTGGGCATCACATAATTCGGTTGTCAGCCTATATTCATATAACAAAAATATGTTTCTCAGGGTCTAAACTAGTGGACAAGCACCAAAACTATTCTGACAGGGAATCTTTTGGTAAAATGACAATAGTAAGTTATTACAAAGATGCCAGTAGCTCATGATGGGGTGCTGCAATGGGTTATCAATATGCCCAAGGGCTACAATCTCAAATACCTAAATGTTGAAACACTTGAAAGTGATGCAGCATAGCTGTAAAAAGCTGACTAGAAAATATCACCTGAACATCTCTATGTAAAAAAAAAGGTATTTTACCTCAAAAGTTTCTCAGTAGCCAGTTAAGTCAAATCTCATGAGATCACAGTAAAATAGTTCATGACCTCAGCACTGCTGATGCTAGGGTTGCCACCTGTCCCTTAAAATACAGAACACTTATAAGTTACACATGCTGCAGGGTGTGCATGGAGGAATATGAATAGTGCTGTCCAGAAACACAATACATGTTCCTCCTCCCTACACACCCTGCAACATGTGTAACTCATAAGTGTCCAGGAAAACATGGCCGAGGTGGCAACCCTAGTGGTGATATATATATATAAATACTGTCCACTGTACCGTGTTACCCTCCTAGGGACTGCTGCCTGGGTGCAGAAATGAATTAGATATTCCTTGCAAATGAATGCACTCTCAGGTCTTTCTCAAGGTGAAAAAACAAAGCTTTCTTTAATGTAACGTTTTCAGGGATTTCTTCCCCTTCATCAGCATAACAAAGTGAGAACAAACAAACAAATTTATACACGTGTACAATTCATACCTGTGTCCACTCAGTGAAAATTGCGGCAAACTGTTGTGTGGAACGCATAGCTTGCGTTCCACCTGTGTTAGACCGGAAGTGTCTATCTCTACCACATCCGGTTTACAACATCAAAAACTTCAAAAAAATGTCAAATAATATATATATATCTTTGAGTCAATATTGCTTAAATTATATGTGCCAATACTATTAATCAAACAATGTCTCGCAACCGGTCTGAGGGGACTCAGACCAACCGGTTGCGAGACATTGTGCAATAAAGTCGCACCAAGTATCAACCATCAGGTACATACTCATCGACCACATCCCCCCATTGGACAGAGGGGGTGATCGGAACAAGACCCTACTGAGGTGTGAAGCGGAGTGGATGTACAGACTGGGCACCATAACCCCAGGGGGTCTTAACTCTCCGCCGGATTATAAAGTGCTCATATAGATCGGAGACACACTACGAGGCACAACCAGTGGTCAACACTTGTATTCTTTGGTACTTTAGCGGGCTTGCCCCCTGAGGGGGTGAACCATCTAATATATACCAAATACCTGAGTAGGAGGGAGACACAGATGTGCCACCCACCACTTATGGAACAAGTGGTACACATAGGTTAGTTGTCTTTTATGTATATAAAGAAATTTCTCCTATATCTATATATAAAAAATGAGCTGGAATTTACTACTAATTGTGCGGAGAGTCCCCACAAAAGGACATAAGAATAAGAAATCACTCTACCTAAGGAGGGACATGAAATGGTGTATACATAGAAAGAATGAACAGCGACAGTATCAAGAACAAGGTATATCTTGCCCATAAATACCATCAACTCCTTCAAAAGAAGGGAAAGAGAGAAGAAAGATTATAAGGGTCCTACAAGCAACACCACGAATAGGAACAATATACCAGTACAGGAACTGTATATGAATAAACCTTGACCACTCTGGATAATACATGGTCCTATAAAAGTTTTGGACAACTAAATTGTACCAGTATCTATGGACAATATGTATACTCCCTGGCAACTTGCAGTAGTAAATAGTAGCCTATGCAGCAGTGCATAGTAGTTAGTGTATACACTAACATAAATTTAATGTGAATATGTACAAAATATATATATAAGGTATAGTTAAGAATGTTGTATGATTGGTGCTATCATGTGATTTCATGTGTGCCAAGTTGATAGTACATAAGACTGTAAATAGTATAACAGTGATAGGGGACGTACATCAAGTAGAGAATAATAACAGCTATTTATAAACAAAATAGTAGTAATAGATCCCTACGCCAAAAAGTTCCGTCCGAGTATGGTTTCCATGACAACCGCATCAATAAACCTGACACGGACATTCTAAGACAGGCACGATAGCACACTCACATATGAATGATCACAGAGAGAATGTTATCGAGTAAGGATAACAGTAAGTACTATATATTGGGACCATAATAGGTACAAGTAAGGAAGCTTGATGAGCACAAATTTAGGAGATAGAATCCCTAGTAGCGCACGTAAAGAAAACAGGCAATCATCAAGTGAAATACGATGGGTAATAAACATTTTCACATTAGCTATATAAGCTTGATTAATAGTATTGGCACATATAATTTAAACAATATTGACACAAAGATATATATATATTATTTGACATTTTTTTGATGTTTTTGATGTTGTAAACCGGATGTGGTAGAGATAGACACTTCCGGTCTAACACAGGTGGAACGCAAGCTATGCGTTCCACACAACAGTTTGCCGCAATTTTCACTGAGTGGACACAGGTATGAATTGTTAATTGATTGTACACATGTGTATAAATTTGTTTGTTTGTTCTCACTTTGTTATGCTGATGAAGGGGAAGAAATCCCTGAAAACGTTACATTAAAGAAAGCTTTGTTTTTTCACCTTGAGAAAGACCTGAGAGTGCATTCATTTGCAAGGAATATATATACATATATATATATATATATATATATATATATATATATATATATATATACATACACACACTCACCGGCCACTTTATTAGGTACACCTTGCTAGTACCGGGTTGGACCCCCTTTTGCCTTCAGAACTGCCTTAATTGTTTGTGGCATAGATTTAACAAGGTGTTGGAAACATTCCTCAGACATTTTGGTCTATATTGACATGATAGCTAGGGTTGCCACCTCAGCCATGTTTTCCTGGACACTTATAAGTTACACATGCTGCAGGGTGTGCAGGGAGGAACTTGTATTGTGTTTCTGGACAGCACTATTTATATTCCTCCCTGCACACCCTGCAGCATGTGTAACTTATAAGTGTTCTGTATTTTAAGGGACAGGTGGCAACCCTAATGATAGCATCACGCAATTGCTGCAGATTTGTCGGCTGCACCCTCATGATGCGAATCTCCAGTTCCACCACATCCCAAAGGTGCTCTATTGGATTGAGATATGGTGAATGTGGAGGCCATTGGAGTACAGTGATGCTGATTGGCTTCTGTTCATTTCTTCATTTTTATTATTTTTTTTACCTGTAGCTGGGAGCAGCTGAAGTATAACTTTTTACAAAGAACTTAATCTGCTGAGCTGAGGAAATTGTGAGGTAAAATATCTTCCTTTTTTACATAGAGATGCTCAGGTGATATTTTCCTGTCAGCTTTCTACAGTTATACTGCATCAGTTTCAAGTGATTTAGCATGAGTATTATGTCCCTTTAATTATTACCTTCCTCAGGATTGCTTCATTACATATTCATATTTATATGTAAGCAACAGACAAATAACATTACATGTGTACATTATTCTAAGGTACACAATAATATGTTTTGCTTTCCTCTATGTGAGAAGTGCATTTACCTATATACCTCTTAGATGTATGCAGCATAGCTGTAAAAAGCTGACTAGAAAATATCACCTGAACATCTCTATGTAAAAAAGAAATATATTTTACCTCAAAATGTCCTAAGTATTCACACTGTAAAGGACTTTAAGCAGCAAATCAGTATGTCTCTCCCGGGACCTGCAAGGGAGCGTGTATCATGCACACTCATGTTATTTCCCTATTTAGTTTAAGGAAGTTTACTATGAAATCTCATGAGAGTTAAGTGAAATCACATAAAAGAGTTCATGACCTCAGCACTGCTGATTGGCTGCTGTTCATTTCTTCCTTTTTTTTTTTTTTTAACCTGCAGTTGAAGTATAACTGTTTACACAGCACTTACTCTGGTGAACTGAGGAATTGTGCGTTAAAATATCTTCCTTTTTTACATAGAGATGCTCAGGTGAAATTTTCATGTTGGCTTTTTACAGTTATGCTGCATCACTTTCAAGTGATTTAGCATATGAGTATTATGTCCCTTTAAGATGCAATTTTACTCTGTAATAATAAATCATACAACATTATTATTGTTTATGGGTTAATACTTTATTATAGTGTTGGCGATGTGGGGGGCCGGCGGTTTAGGGGTTTATAGGTTTATATAGTGTTGGCGATGCGGGAGGGTGGTGGTTAATAGGTAGTTTATTAGTTGTAACATTTTAGTTATGAATTTTGCAAAACATTTTTGTTTTGCAAAATCCATAACTACTGGTCTCAGATCGCAGAATGGATCATGTCAGTATAGGCTGTAACACAAGCATTTTAGCCAGACCGCACAACCTGTAATATGGCGCAATGGAAAATCCTACACTCAAACGTAATTTTTTGAGTGCAGAATGGATCATTGCGTTACAGGCTAAAACGCTTGCGTTATTGCTATACCGCAGCGACCTGCCATTCCGCGCAATGGCCAATTTTTGAGCAGTATAGCCATACCTCACCATAATTTAGCCCACTGTGAATTAAAAAACACAGACTGATAATATGACTCACTGTTTGCGGTGAAAAACTCCTCAGGAATGATTCCGTTATGCTGGCAGAGAAAGGAGCTTTATAGAAGTTAGCAGACAGGTAGTAGATACAAACAGCTTGCAGCAAAGAAAAATGCAGGTTTAAATGAACGACGAGAGAATAAATAACTAATGATCTCTAAGCCAGAAAGGAAAATATTATAGGAGCAAATATACATATCCAAACAATAGAATGTGTGTTAGCTTGTAGCAGTTCACAGCAAAATGAACTTAATAACTAAACTCTTTGATTCAGGTGAAGCAGCTTTTTATAGGCTGTTATTGTTTGCAAGTAACTTCCTCTCAAGGACTTAAAGGCACATTGTACAAATTTTTCTTTGCATAAATGTTTTGTAGATGATCTATATAGCCCATCTGATAGTGTTTTTATAAAAATGTATAGTTTTGCTTATTTTTTAAAAACATTGTGCTGATTTTCAAACTTTTAACCAAGCCCCACAGTGCCAGGTGTATACATGCGTATACAGGGGGGTAGTTATCAAGCCGTCTACTTTTCTGGCTTCGCCGGCCCAATACGCCCGCCTAAGCTCGCCTCACATCGCCGCCGCGGACCTGAAAAAATACGCCTAAGTTATCAAATAAAGCTGCCAAAAAGCCGCGGGGCGATGAGCAGCGGACTGTGACAGTTATCACTCATCCGATCTCGCTGCCCTTCGGCTTTTTCCCAGCTTTATTGCTAGCCTGTCACTAAGCACTCACACTAAACTACACTGTTCTACCCCATATACCGGCGCCCCCGGAGCCCCCTGCAACTAAATAAAGTTACTAACCCCTAAACCGCCGCTACTAGACCCTGCCGCAACTCTTATAAATGTATTAACCCCTAAACCGCCGCTCCTAGACCCTGCCGCAACTCTTATAAATGTATTAACCCCTAAACCGCTGCTCCCGGACACCGCTGCCACCTACAGTATACCTAGTAACCCCTATCCTGCCCCCCTACACCGTCGCCCTCTATTATAAAATTATTAACCCCTATCCTGCTGATCCCGCACCTCTCCGCAACTAAATAAATAGTTTAACCCCTAAACCGCCGCTCCCTGAACCCGCCGCAACCTATATTAAACCTATTAACTCCTATCCTGCCCCCCCTACACCGTCGCCACCTATAATAAATTTATTAACCCCTAATCTGCCCCCCACTACACCGCCGCCACTGTAATAAACTTAAATATTAATTAAATAAATCTAAATAAATTAACTCTTATTAACTAAATGAATCCTATTTAAAACTAAATACTTACCTGTAAAATAAACCCTAATATAGCTACAATATAAATAATAATTATATTCTAGCTATCTTAGGATTTATTTTTATTTTACTTAGGTTAGGATTTATTTTACAGGTAATTTTGTATTTCTTTTAGCTAGGTAGTTATTAAATAGTTAATAACTATTTAATAACTATTCTAACTAGCTAAAATAAATACAAAGTTACCTGTAAAATAAATATAAATCCTAAGATAGCTACAATATAATTATTAATTACATTGTAGCTATCTTCGGGTTTATTTTACAGGTAAGTATTTATTTTTAAATAGGAAGTATAGTGTAGTGTTAGGTGTAATTGTAACTTAGGTTAGGATTTATTTAACAGGTACATTTCTCTTTATTTTAGCTAGGTAAGCTATTAAATAGTTAATAACTATTTAATAGCTATTGTACCTAGTTAAAATAAATTGAAAGGTACCTGTAAAATAAATATAAATCCTAAGATAGCTAGAATATAATTATTATTTATATTGTAGCTATATTAGGGTTTATTTTAAAGGTAAGTATTTAGTTTTAAATAGGATTCATTTAGTTAATAAGAGTTAATTTATTTAGATTTATTTAATTAATATTTAAGTTAGGGGGGCGTTAGGGTTAGGGTTAGACTTAGGTTTAGGGGTTAATAATTTTATTACAGTGGCGGCGGCGTAGTGGGGGGCAGGATAGGGGTTAATAAATTTATTATAGGTGGCGACGGTGTAGGGGGGGCAGATTAGGGGTTAATAAATTTATTATAGGTGGCGACGGTGTAGGGGGGCAGGATAGGGGTTAATAAATTTATTATAGGTGGCGACGGTGTAGGGGGGGACAGTTTAGGGGTTAATAAATGTATTATAGGTGGGACGGTGTAGGGGGGGCAGGATAGGGGTTAATAAATTTATGATAGGTGGCGACGGTGTAGGGGAGCAGATTAGGGGTTAATACATTTAATATAGGTTGCGGCGGGTTCAGGGAGCGGCGGTTTAGGGGTTAATACATTTATTATAGTTGCGGTGGGCTCCGGGAGCGGCGGTTTAGGGGTTAATATGTATAGAGTAGCTTGCGGTGGGCTCCGGGAGTGGCGGTTTAGGGGGTAATAACTTTATTTAGTTGCGGTGGTGTAGGGGGGGACAGATTAGTGGTGTTTAGACTCGGGGTACATGTTAGGGTGTTAGGTGCAGACATCTCCCATAGAAATCAATGGGATGTCTGTCAGCAGCGAACTTGTACTTTCGCTATGGTCTGACTCCCATTGATTCCTATGGGATCCGCCACCTCCAGGGGTGGCGGATTGAAAACCAGGTACGCTGGGCCGTAAAAGTGCAGAGCGTACCTGCTAGTTTTTTGATAACTAGCAAAAGTAGTGAGAATGTGCCGCAATTGTGTGCGGAACATCTGGAGTGACGTAAGAATCGATCTGTGTCGGACTGAGTCCGGCGGATCGATGCTTACGTCACAAAATTCTACTTTTGCCGGTCTCGAGCCTTTGATAACTAAGGCGTATCAGCCTCGCCACAAATACGATGCGGAATTCCAGCGTATTTGAGGTTGATGGCTTGATAACTAGGCCCCACAGTCTCCTGCAGGCTCCTGTTTATGTAATCTGTCTTTTCATATGCAGGGAAGGGGGGATATGGGGAGTGTCTGCTCTTTTTGTTTACCCAGCCCCTATCAGTGGGTGTCCCAGACTGCATCATCTACAGTGTTAAACTGGGAGCTTCTAAGTAAGTTTTAAAAAAGGTTTTATACTGGATTTTTAGATCAGCATCTGTGCATATTCTTCTTTATAGTAGTATCTATTACATGCAGGTATATGAAAATTGGTGTATACTGTCCCTTTAAAAGGAAATGTCCCCATATCTTACAATAACAAACATTAACTAAAACCTTAACTTTCTTTCCCAGCATCACTTGCTGCTATTGACCATTACCCTCAAATTCTTTAGATGGTTTTACTCAATAATTCAGGTATATATTTTGAGTACATTTTCTAACAGTTTAATTTCTTATCACTCAATTATCTTTTTCAATTGTTCTTCTTTTCTAGGTAATGATAAACAAAAAAAGAAGAAAGCAGATGAAGAGAGGGAATCATCTGTTTAAAAAAAAAAAGTCAGATGTTGTAACCCGAGTTAATCAAATTTGCGTTTCTTTTACCTTTTAATCTTAACTATCTTGTTTTTACTTATGTCTGTAGATAATTCATTATTATTACAAAGGGAGGTAATAAAACAATATCATTGGGGGGGGGGGGTTTGATCAAAAGTCAATAGAATTTAGGAACTTGAAAATATAAAATAAAATTTAGTGCTGATGATTGACAGCACTCAACCTTAAAGTGAATGTCAATTTTGATGCTAAAGTGCCCAGTTTTTAAAAATTCGATTAAAAACAGTGGCACTTTAATTCATCAAAATTTACATTTCACTCCTGCTTTGAAAAAAAACTTACCTTTTAATCTTGACAGCAGCTCCAGCTTCCTCCACCCGTTGCAAAGCCTCTTCCTGGGTCTAAAATGAGGAATCCGGTTTCCTCCAATCACGGCATTGAATCAGACACTGATTCCCCCGGGGGGAAAGCTGTGATTGGAGGATGACCTATCCATCATTTCTGACATCAGAAATGGCTTGCAACAACCGGAGGAAGCTGGAGCTGCTGTCAAGATTAAAAGGTACATTATTTTTCACAGAACACGTGAAATGTAAATTTTGATGAATTAAAATGCCAATGTTTTTAATAGAATTTTGAAAAACCTGGCACTTTAGCATCAAAATTGACATTCACTTTAAGATAATGCTCGCTTTTGCACTTTGTTAACTTGTTTATTTCACTGCATCTTTTGCCTAAAAAGGATATTGATGTTGGCTGCATTTTAAACAATTAACAGACAAACTCTGATAACACAAAAAGTAAGTAAAAGTACAAAGGCAACAAACATACTCTGTAATATATTCATTGAAATTATGGTGGAGATAAAGGTGTGATTAAAATCCTCCATTTCACAATAAATATTGCATAGCCAAATACTACATTTAGACAAGAATCCCTGCTTGCTCTTACCCAGATGTACTCTTTATATATTGTTACCAATGTAAGTTATACAAATGAGAAATACAACATCTCATGCTTTTTGCTTCCAGTACTGTGATTAACCACAGAAATCCCCTTATGGGGTAGGTGCAGCAATTGTCCAAAAGTGGTTTTGATTTTGCTGCACCTAGCCCATAATGGAGAATTATTTTTATTATAATGTATTTGTATAGTGCTGCAAAATTCTGCAGTGCCTGGTACAAAGTAAAGGGCAAAGATTTGTGGTAAAATACAAATACATAGCAGACTAAACATATATATATATATATATATATATATATATATATATATATATATATATATATATATATACAGTGCAAAAGTCTTAGGCCACCATTAGATTTGTTGTTTTAGCAAAGTTTTAATGACCATCCATATTTATTTTTTGGTCTCTTTATAAGGATACAAACAGAAAATACAGGAAATATTTACACAAAATATAAAAAAAAGCACAATTTTTGGAACAAAATTGCTTCTTCAGGCAAAAGTTAGTATTTAGTGTGACCACCCTTGGCACTAAGCACATCTTGAAATCTTTTGGGGAGACTGTCCTGAAGTTTTCTGCAGTAATCTGCTGGTATATTATATCAGGCTTCTTTCAGCGCTTCCCAGAGTTCTTCTTTAGATTGAGGCAGTCTTTTATTTCTTTCTTTCTCTAGGTGATGCCATACTGCCTCTATAATATTCAGGTCTGGACTCAATTTTTTCAGCTTTCTTTCTCTCCAAATATGATTTCCCTGCATTAGCAGTGTGCCTGGGATGAATATCATTCTGAAAAATAAAACCATTCCCAATAAGGCAATTTCCAGAAGGAATAGCATGATGAATTAAAACCTGTCTGTAATTTTCAGCATTCATGATCCCATCAATTCGAACAATATCACCAACACCACTGACAGAAATTCAGCCCCACACCAGGACAAAATTTCAAACTTTGATTCGTCACTCCATAATACTCTTTCTCCAACATTGGTGTGTCCGGTCCACGGCGTCATCCTTACTTGTGGGAATATCTCTTCCCCAACAGGAAATGGCAAAGAGTCCCAGCAAAGCTGGCCATATAGTCCCTCCTAGGCTCCGCCCATCCCAGTCATTCTCTTTGCCGTTGCACAGGCAACATCTCCACGGAGATGGTTAAGAGTATGTGGTGTTTAGTTGTAGTTTTTTATTCTACTATCAAGAGTTTGTTATTTTAAAATAGTGCTGGTATGTACTATTTACTCTGAAACAGGAAAAGATGAAGAATTCTGTTTGTGAGAGGAAGATGATTTTAGCAGACAGTAACTAAAATCGATTGCTGTTTCCACATAGGACTGTTGAGATGAAGTAACTTCAGTTGGGGGAAACAGTTAGCAGACTTTTCTGCTTAAGGTATGACTAGACATATTTCTAACAAGACTGGCTAATGCTGGAAGGCTGTCATTTCCCCTCATGGGGACCGGTAAGCCATTTTTCTTAGTCTCAAACAGAATAAAGGGCTTAATATGGGCTATAAAACTGGTCCTTTTATGGGCAAAATCGATTGCTGTATTTAGGCATTTTATACATGTTTATGCTGGTAATTCACACTTATAAACTTGGGGAACGTTTTTTTAACGTCAGGCACTATGTTAGACACTTTTTCCAGTCAGGAAGGGCCTTCCCAGTTGTAGGCTGAGCCTCATTTTCGCGCCATTACTGCGCAGTTGTTTTTGAGAGCTAGACATGCAGATGCATGTGTGAGGACCTGGAAGTAGTTGGAAAAGTTTCTAGAAGGCGTCATTTGGTATCGTATTCCCCTCTGGGCTTGGTAAAATCGCAGCAAAGGCTGTAGCTGGGACTGTATAGGGGTTAAATCTGTAACCGGCTCCGGTTTCGTTATTTTAAGGGTTAAAGCTCTGAAAATTGGTGTGCAATACTTTTAATGCTTTATGACACTGTGGTGAAATTTTGGTAAATTTTGAACAATTCCTTCATATTTTTTCACATATTCAGTAATAAAGTGTGCTCTGTTTAAAATTTAAAGAAACAGTAACGGTTTTGTTTTAGAACGGTTTTTGTGCTTTATTGACAAGTTTAAGCCTGTCTAACATGTCTGTGCCTTCAGATAAGCTATGTTCTATATGTATGAAACTC
The DNA here is from genome assembly GCF_027579735.1 of Bombina bombina. Taxonomy (NCBI): domain Eukaryota; kingdom Metazoa; phylum Chordata; class Amphibia; order Anura; family Bombinatoridae; genus Bombina; species Bombina bombina. The sequence continues at coordinate 574,302,503 of NC_069503.1, read as the reverse complement.
AATGTGTCTCCCCCTTCAAAATTGTGTGATAATTGTGCCATAGCGTCCAAACAATGTAAGGACAGTACTGTCACAGATAATGAAGTTGCCCAAGATGATTCATCAGATGAAGGGAGTAGACATGGTTCTACATCATCTCCTTCTGTGTCTATACCAGTTTTGCCCACGCAGGAGGCCCCTAGTACTTCTAGCGCGCCAATGCTTATTACCATGCAACAATTGTCGGCTGTAATGGATAACACCATAGCAAATATTTTATCCAAAATGCCTGCATATCAGAGAAAGCGCGATTGCTCTGTTTTAAACACTGAAGAGCAGGAGGGCGCTGATGATAATTGCTCTGTCATACCCTCACACCAATCTGAAGGGGCCATGAGGGAGGTTTTGTCAGATGGGGAAATTTCAGATTCAGGAAAAATTTCTCAACAGGCTGAACCTGATGTTGTGACATTTAAATTTAAACTAGAACATCTCTGCGCACTGCTTAAGGAGGTGTTATCTACTCTGGATGATTGTGACAACCTGGTCATTCCAGAGAAATTATGCAAGATGGACAGGTTGCTAGAGGTTCCGGTGCACCCCGACGCTTTTCCTATACCCAAGCGGGTGGCGGACATAGTAAATAAGGAGTGGGAGAAGCCCGGCATACCTTTTGTTCCCCCTCCTACTCTAAACAAGCGCACTACTATTCCTATCGAGGATAATTGTGCTTTCAAAGATCCTATGGATAAAAAATTGGAGGGTTTGCTTAAAAAGATTTTTGTACAGCAAGGTTACCTTCTACAACCCATTTCGTGCATTGTTCCTGTCACTACAGCAGCGTGGTTCTGGTTCGAGGAACTAGAAAAGTCGCTCAGTAGAGAGACTCCATATGAGGAGGTTATGGACAGAGTTCACGCACTTAAGTTGGCTAACTCTTTTATTTTAGATGCCGCTTTGCAATTAGCTAGATTAGCGGCGAAAAATTCAGGGTTTGCAATTGTGGCGCGCAGAGCGCTTTGGCTAAAGTCTTGGTCAGCGGATGTATCATCCAAGACAAAATTACTTAATATCCCCTTCAAGGGTAAAACTCTCTTTGGGCCAGAATTGAAAGAGATTATCTCAGACATCACTGGGGGAAGGGGCCACGCCCTTCCACAAGATAGGCCTTTCAAAGCCAAGAATAAGTCTAACTTTCGTTCCTTTCGTAATTTCAGGAACGGACCGGCCTCTAATCCTGCATCCTCTAAGCAAGAGGGTAACGCCTCACAGTCCAAACCAGCCTGGAAACCGATGCAGGGCTGGAACAAGGGTAAGCAGGCCAAGAAGCCTGCTGCTGCTAACAAAACAGCATGAAGGAGTAGCCCCCGATCCGGGACCGGATCTAGTGGGGGGCAGACTCTCTCTCTTTGCTCAGGCTTGGGCAAGAGATGTTCAGGATCCCTGGACGCTAGAAATAGTTTCTCAGGGTTATCTTCTGGAATTCAAGGAACTACCCCCAAGGGGAAGGTTCCACATGTCTCACTTATCCTCAAACCAAATAAAGAGACAGGCGTTCTTACATTGTGTAGAAGACCTGTTAAAAATGGTACACCCAGTTCCAATGACGGAACAAGGAATGGGATTTTACTCAAATCTGTTCGTAGTTCCCAAAAAAGAGGGAACCTTCAGACCAATTCTGGATTTAAAGATCCTAAACAAATTTCTCAGGGTACCATCGTTCAAAATGGAAACCATTCGAACGATTCTACCTACTATCCAGGAAGGTCAATTTATGACTACTGTGAATCTAAAGGATGCGTACCTACATATTCCTATCCACAAAGAACATCATCAGTTCCTAAGGTTCGCCTTTCTGGACAAACATTACCAGTTTGTGGCCCTCCCATTCGGATTAGCCACTGCTCCAAGGATTTTCACAAAGGTACTCGGGTCCCTTCTAGCGGTTCTGAGACCAAGGGGCATTGCAGTAGTACCATACTTGGACGACATTCTAATACAAGCTTCGTCCCTTTCAAAAGCAAAGGCTCATACAGACATCGTTCTTGCCTTTCTCAGATCTCACGGATGGAAGGTGAACATAGAAAAAAGTTCTCTGTCTCCATCGACGAGAGTTCCCTTCTTGGGAACAATAATAGATTCCTTAGAGATGAGAATTTTTCTGACACATATCAGAAAGTCAAAACTTCTAAGCGCTTGTCAAGTTCTTCATTCTGTTCCACGTCCTTCCATAGCTCAGTGCATGGAAGTAGTAGGGTTGATGGTTGCAGCAATGGACATAGTTCCTTTTGCGAGAATTCACCTAAGACCATTACAACTGTGCATACTGAAACAGTGGAATGGGGACTATACAGACTTGTCGCCAGTGATTCAAGTAGATCAGAAGACCAGAGATTCACTCCGTTGGTGGCTAACCCTGGACCACCTATCCCAGGGAATGAGCTTCCGCAGACCAGAGTGGGTCATCGTCACGACCGATGCCAGTCTAGTGGGCTGGGGCGCGGTCTGGGTATCCCTGAAAGCTCAGGGACTATGGTCTCGGGAAGAGTCTCTTCTCCCGATAAACATTCTGGAACTAAGAGCGATATTCAATGCTCTCAGGGCTTGGCCTCAGCTTGCAAGGGCCAGATTCATAAGATTCCAATCAGACAACATGATGACTGTGGCGTATGTCAATCATCAGGGGGGAACAAGGAGTTCCCTGGCGATGAAAGAAGTGACCAAAATAATACAATGGGCGGAGACTCACTCCTGCCACCTATCTGCGATCCACATCCCAGGTGTGTAAAACTGGGAAGCGGATTATCTGAGTCGTCAGACATTTCATCCGGGGGAGTGGGAACTCCACCCGGAGATCTTTGCCAAGTTGACTCAATTATGGGGCATTCCAGACATGGATCTGATGGCGTCTCGTCAGAACTTCAAGGTTCCTTGCTACGGGTCCAGATCCAGGGATCCCAAGGCGACTCTAGTAGATGCAATAGTAGCGCCTTGGACCTTCAACCTAGCTTATGTGTTTCCACCGTTTCCTCTCATTCCCAGGCTGGTAGCCAGGATCAAACAGGAGAGGGCCTCAGTGATCTTGATAGCTCCTGCGTGGCCACGCAGGACTTGGTATGCAGACCTGGTGAATATGTCATCGGTTCCACCATGGAAGCTACCTTTGAGACAGGACCTTCTTGTTCAGGGTCCATTCGAACATCCAAATCTGGTCTCCCTCCAGCTGACGGCTTGGAGATTGAACGCTTGATTCTATCAAAGCGTGGGTTTTCAGATTCTGTGATAGATACTCTGGTTCAAGCCAGAAAACCGGTAACTAGAAAGATTTACCATAAAATATGGAAAAGATATATCTGCTGGTGTGAATCCAAGGGATTCCTATGGAATAAGATAAAGATTCCTAAGATTCTTTCCTTTCTACAAGAGGGTTTGGATAAAGGATTATCTGCGAGTTCTCTAAAGGGACAGATTTCTGCTTTATCTGTCTTACTACACAAACGACTGGCAGCTGTGCCAGATGTACAAGCATTTGTTCAGGCTTTGGTTAGGATCAAGCCTGTTTACAGACCTTTGACTCCTCCCTGGAGTTTAAATCTGGTTCTTTCAGTTCTTCAAGGGGTTCCGTTTGAACCTTTACATTCCATAGATATTAAGTTGTTATCTTGGAAAGTTTTGTTTTTGGTTGCTATTTCTTCTGCTAGAAGAGTTTCTGAGTTATCTGCTCTGCAGTGTACCCCGCCCTATCTGGTATTCCATTCAGATAAGGTTGTTTTGCGTACTAAGCCTGGTTTTCTACCAAAGGTTGTTTCCAACAAAAATATTAATCAGGAGATAGTTGTACCTTCTTTGTGTCCAAATCCAGTTTCAAAGAAGGAACGTTTGCTACACAATTTAGATGTAGTCCGTGCTCTAAAATTCTACTTAGAAGCTACAAAAGAGTTCAGACAAACTTCTTCTCTGTTTGTCGTCTATTCTGGTAAAAGGAGAGGTCAAAAAGCGACTTCTACCTCTCTTTCCTTTTGGCTTAAAAGCATCATCCGATTGGCTTATGAGACTGCCGGACGGCAGCCTCCTGAAAGAATCACAGCTCACTCCACTAGGGCTGTAGCTTCCATATGGGCCTTCAAGAACAAGGCTTCTGTTGATCAGATATGTAAGGCAGCGACTTGGTCTTCACTGCACACTTTTGCCAAATTTTACAAATTTGATACTTTTGCTTCTTCGGAGGCTATTTTTGGGAGAAAGGTTTTGCAAGCCGTGGTGCCTTCCGCTTAGGTAACCTGATTTGCTCCCTCCCTTCATCCGTGTCCTAAAGCTTTGGTATTGGTTCCCACAAGTAAGGATGACGCCGTGGACTGGACACACCAATGTTGGAGAAAACAGAATTTATGCTTACCTGATAAATTACTTTCTCCAACGGTGTGTCCGGTCCACGGCCCGCCCTGGTTTTTTAATCAGGTCTGATGAATTATTTTCTCTAACTACAGTCACCACAGTACCATATGGTTTCTCCTATTTTTTCCTCCTGTCCGTCGGTCGAATGACTGGGGTGGGCGGAGCCTAGGAGGGACTATATGACCAGCTTTGCTGGGACTCTTTGCCATTTCCTGTTGGGGAAGAGATATTCCCACAAGTAAGGATGACGCCGTGGACCGGACACACCGTTGGAGAAAGTAATTTATCAGGTAAGCATAAATTCTGTTTTTCCTCTGATTTTCATTCCAATCTTTGTGAACTTTAGAGTATCTTAGCCTTTTCACCCTGTCCCCCTTCCAAAAAAAGTGGTTTCTTGGCTTCTACCCTTCCACAAAGACCATTCATGATCAAGCTTTTTCAGACTATAGAAGGATCAACATGGCACCCCGATGAAACTGCCAGATGCTGAGCCAGGTCCTTGCTGGCCTTCTTCTGGTCTCTCAAAGAACAAACTCTGAGAAACTTCACATCAGATTTTGAAAGTTTTCTTGGCCTTACAGTCCTTTTTTGTCCTTGACCTCTCCTGTTTCTTCAAATTTCTTTATAACCGCTTGAAAACCACATCTTGAGTATCCAGTTTGTTTGCTGATTCTCCTTTAAAAGTGGCCTTGCTAATGAAAAAGTATGATTTTATGTCTTTTAAATTCTGTGATCTTTGGCATTTTGAATGGAATGATGTGATTGAAAGTTGGTCTTATTAGCAAGCTTCCGATAAATTAAACTCTTACCACATATGTATGTAATGCTTAAGCATGTCATAAACCTTGTGTAATAGACCTTTTTCACTGCAGTCATTTTGACATCAATTAGTTGGACAATCACAGGTGCTAGCAATTACATTAATTAGGGTTCCATTCCATTAAGGTTTATGAGAGCTAGGATCCTGCTATTACTCAAGTTTAAGGGGAGGTCACACTAAATACTTGACACATTAACCTATAGGAGTTGTTTTGTTTTTTTCTGATTTTTTTTCTGTTTTTAATACTACATACACATATCCTGTATTGTCTGGTTGTATTCTAATAAAGAGACAGAGGAATAATTATATATGGTCATTATACCATTGCTAAAACAACAAATCTAATGATGGCCTAAGACTTTCCACAGTACTGTAAAAAAAACAGACGTGGACTGCACTCTCAAACCAGAGTACACATCCTAAGCTATTTGCAAAACAGCAAGCAGCTGTATTTGAAACCAGTGACCCAGGCAGTAAACTTTATACCAGTCTGAGTGCAAAACCCAATAGGAGAAATCCCGCCAAAAATTGAAACAGTGCAAAGAATAGTCAGAACTAGCTTCTATGCACTCAGGTAGGCTAAAAGCACAAAAGGGAGGAGTTTATTACAGTGTTTGGCCAAACCTAAAGACAATGCATGCTGACTTTCAACCAAACACACTGCAATCTCCTGAGGGTGTCACAACTGGAAAGGATCCAAGAAGAGACTGTGAAGTGGTTCCTGGGCTTATCACAATTTTGACACAAAAATAATGACACCAACTGTGAAATCCAGCATGGCCAGATGTTTAAAAATGTATTGTGTCCTTGCTATATGTGATTCCAAAAGTTTGCTAATATCATTTTATAGGTTCATTATAAACTATTTGTTAAGCCAGAGCAATTGTACAACTTCACTGTCTGTAAGACTATAGTCACTATCTGTAAGACTATAGTATCTAGTTCTTGCTATGCCATCTGGCTGCTCACTTGTCTACCCCCTGAACAAACTATCGTACTTCCAGCATGTGCCTGCAGATGGACATTCCCTCATATGCAAAGCACAACTACTGCAAGTGGTCTATAATATTGAAGAGTATCTGAGGGAGGTGGAGCTCTAAGAGGACAAAGACTGTTCTTAAACTGAAGAGGCCACCCAGAGATGCTTTTGCTGTTCACATGTTATGAGTCACTGTGGAGTGTACAGAGCAGGGAACTGTTGATGCTATTGGGGGGGGGGGTGCTAACTATTCAGGTTGAGAAATAAAGCTGTAGTGTTGTTTGGGGGTAGATGTAGGGCTGGTTGGGTCTTTGTGTAGATAGACCAGTAGTTTGGGGATTCTGGGAGGTAGATGGAGAGTATTGGAGAGACTGTACCAATATGCAGTGATAAACTGTAGCCTATTCAGCTTTTTATTATGGTTAGCTATTATAGAAATAAGTGTGTATGATTTTCTCTACAGTATTTTCACATAGATTCATGTTATAATTAATGGTATATCTTAGTATTAGGCTTACATTATTATTAATAGATTTGCAAATTTTCTGTTACATTTCTATAGTTGTTTTATTGTATGTTATTCTGTTAGAATAAAAGGGGCAATGTAAGAATATATAACCAACCTACCCCCATCTTCTTGCTTTTCTATTTTGTATCTATTCAGCATTTCTGAACTAACACTGAGCTGTTGTTTTTGTCAACTTAGTCTACTGACATCTTTTCTCAGAGAATAACATTTTTATCTGGCTGTCAAGCATAACCATGCCTGCTAGTGTCAACATAGTCTCACCACATTTCTTCTTATCTTATACCAATGACGAATGTCTACGTTTCTTGCCTTTTACATAAACAATTTTATGTTTAAAGTTCTGCAATTTTCTAAATGAGTATGATGCAATAAGGGGGCGTGTTTGAAGACCCTCTGTGTCAATTTACAATGTATGTGATGTATACTATATAACCGCAGCACTGTTCAAAATAAACAGAGAAGACTAATTCTGTGTGCGTGTCTGATTTTGCTCTCCAAGGCCTTGTGTGGTGAAATGCTCTTCTCCAGCTGAGGTTTAGAATACTTATTTGTGATAAGGTGTATCCAACCCTAAAAAGTACCAATAACACTAGTCCTGCACCTTCTCTATCAAGCAACAAGTGTCAGTTGATGTTTTGTTTTTTTCCTTTTATGTCTTCTCTGTTAGCAAAGTAGTATCTTGGATGAAAACAGAAGTAGCTCTGATCATCAGTCACTATATTCAACAAAAACAGGATATATATAATGTGTGGCTGCCTTTTACTTGCTTACTATATTTGTCCAGCCTGGCATGAGTTTGGTCTCCTGGTAATTTTCTGCATCAAAGTTGCAGAATAAAAAAAAAAAAAATCAAATTAACTGGTCTCTGAAATGATAAATCTAATGTAATTATGGGCATAGGAAATATTGTTTTCTATAGAGATTCAGTTTTGATGAGTTTGAATCTACTTTTGCAATACTACTTTGACTCTTGATATCACACAATCAGTCTCTTAAAAATGTTATAAATTGGGGACTAACTACTGAAGGAGATGGACGCATAGTGAAATTTATATATTTTTTATGGTGCTGACAGCATACCCTACTATAGTGCAATTTGAAGACCTGTCGGCTAATATGTGTTACCCAAGAAGGGGTGCTTTTACACCCTGTGAGACATCATAGTGGGAGTGGCCTGATGCAGCAGACAAGTCAAAGTGAAGGTCTAGCGAATATACCACAAACTCCTATACACGAGACAGTGCAGTTATTGTCGCTGGACTCACCTCTTGACATAGGAGACATGAGAGAGGGGATATTGAGGGCTCACTGCCAATATTTCACTTCAGAAGGTCAAGTGAGTAGACATGGGCTCTTATTTTCACTGCTGTATAGTAAGTAGAGAGCTATAACTTCCTCTACTCTGTTTTTTAACTTGCTAATTATAGCCTAATCTCTGTCTGGATCTCATAGTATCATATACTGGAAGCTTAAATTTTCTTATTCTGTACAAGAGACCTTGTTTGATTATAATATGGAGGTGGTGGCCCTCTTTTCCTTCTTTCCATTCTACACCATAGTTCATTTATCTCAACAGACTTTCAGCTTTAACTCCAATATACATAGCATTTTCCATCATGGTTTATTAACTTATTGGAGAAATCATATCACTAATTATAGCACTTGACTGTATCCCTAGCTCTCCCCTGAAACAGTGTAAACAGGAGTGTTTGAGATACCCTTAGGGCATCTTTCCCATAGGAGAGATTACCATGTTGAGGACCAACTAGCTTTGTCTCCCCAAACAAAGCAACTTCTTTCACAACACTGAATGAGACATGCCTGCGGATACCTTCATAATGATGTATTTTCACTAAGATGTAGGTCTTAGGATACTGATCTGTACCCTTGGCATTTATTAATAGATATTGGATAATTTACATTGACTGTTTTTAGATTCATGATATCCCAGAAGGGGATACAAAGGCGCGCTGTCAGAGAAAATATATTTTTAAATAAAAAGTATGACTCTTAATTGTATCATATGACGGATCTACCGTACTCAGCTTTCAATGAATAGCCGTAACAGCTAGTGTCCATAGAATGTAGTCCCAGTTGGTAGTTCTTGGCGAAGGCAGCTCCTCTTGGTCCCAGAGAGCGGGGATAACACTGTTAGAAAATAGAGATAGAAAGAGGGCGCCACATAGCGTGATAACGTTTTATAAATGTGATTCAATGCTGAAAGGTAATGAGCTTACCAAAATCTGTGGTACTGTGCTATGACCAGTACAATTTCGCCTGCTAGCACTTAATCAGTGGCTAGTACACTGCCAAACGACACACCTCCTAAGGATCTCCCCTTGGTAACGGCTCTATGAGCACCTTCTGCTGTAGCCGTGAAAGTTCTTTGTTTTTAAAAGAAGCGGTCTGTTGGTTTGTAATGCTCAATAGCACTCGAATAAAAAGATGTGAACAACTTCCAAAAGTAAAAGTTATACAAGCTTTATTATGACGCGTTTCTCAACCCCCAAGGGTCGTTTCATCAGATATCAAAGCAGATAAAATTAGTAACAAATCGTAACAATATATACATTTTGTTAATTAAAAATGGAATTTGTCACTATAACTTTGGACCGATGAAATCATCTGAAAGATTCAACTGAGATACCGACATGGGCTCACAGCTGTTACAATTGAAACAACAATCAATCAGTGTTATACATAGATGAATAAATACCAAATTCAGTCGTTAATATACATGGTCATATGAATCAACTGACGAGCCGGCATAGACTCGCAGCTGCTACAAATAAAACAACAGTATTGACTGTTGTGTACAAAAAAATATATAAATAATAAATTTGCTCATTAAAATACAAGCATAATAAAAACTTTTAACAAACGTCACTTGTCAGAAAAATATTTGTCTAACCTATCTAAACCTATTGAGTCTACGAGTGACTGTCGTTTGTGTGAAATAAAATGACAGTTTAAACAATCTTAATAGAAAAAAATCACATCTGTTAAAGATCTTGCTTGCGATGTAATATGTATGTATATATATTGTAATAGATCTCTTAATGTTTGTATATGAATTTGGCTAATTTGTATGTTCTTGTAGGAATAAAAACCCTAAAAAATTTGATTTTTTACTTTGTTCGTATATGTAGAGGGTCAATAAATAAAATTAGTATTATGCTTTATGTATAAAATGGGTGTATTATGTCTTAAACTCGGCCACGAAAAGATAAGCTGAATGCAAAATTGAATATGTAACAAGAAATTGACACCGAAAAAGTAAAAAAATCAATAAATGCACTTTCAGGTATATGAACTCTTCGTAGTGAACTCAGTGTGCATTTGTATTTTTTCTCCGTTATGTTAACCTTTATGTTAACCTCCAGCAGTAAAAGATTTTTTATGTGCCTCAAAAAAGTGCATCTCAGACCAGTATTTTCAGAAATGTAAAATTAATAATGGTGTATAATAGTAAATAAAAAAAGATTAAAAAAAACATATGAGATGAGATTTTTTTTTTTTTTTATATTCTTTTTATTAAAGAGACACAGGTACAAATAGTTAAGTAAACATACTGACAGGTAGGGTTACAGTGACATTACAATTCAACTTAAGGAAGTAGCACAGCATGTTGTATAACAATATTATCATAGTAATGGTATATTTACTATCGCAAAATACAAAGGAATGCCAGCTTCCTGTCATAAAGCATAGTACATAGGAATTCTACAATTATGAGATTAGAACAGTGTTATGATATGGAGTAGTACATATAACAAGGGGTATAGCAAAATTGATTGACTATCATCCATGCTGCACCCGCACCTCTTAGGTTTTATTTTTAATACAGTAACACAAAACATGACAAACAACACAAAACAACAACACAAAACACAACAAACAACCCAAAACAATAAAATAAAACTTCCCTGTCCTCATGACCATCTCATCCAGCCTTACATTCTTTCCTTATAAGTGAGAGGGCGGCTTATTTTCGTGAGAGAATATGTAAGTACTCATGCAGATTTTTATGAAGATATGTACAAGTTAAGAGTGGAGAGATTATAATAAACTGCTATAGCAACAGTGTGGATAGATAAATAAATCCTAGGGTTGAGCCCAGCAATAAACCCAGGGCTAAAGATTCAACTAAAGATTTGTTTCCAGTTATGAGATAATAAATCCCTTTAGATGCTCTGTGTTAACAAAAGTGGAGACATGTAGAAAATATATGCATTTTGCAGAAAAATAGTATTACACGTAAGAAGTGTTAGACTCATCTCCTAATGTGTTCAATACCTGAAAAAGAAATCAAATAAATGAAGCCTTTAAGACAAGGCATAGTTTGGAGTATTAAGGATTACAGGAGCAGTTAGGTTCAGATAGTGGTCATGTGGAGTTCCATACAGCAGTATACGTTCACTAAATAACTTAGGTAAAACATTGGTAAGAATTTTGGGTGTATGTAAAAGGGAAATACAAAAGGAAACAACAAGTTGACAGAAACCAAACCTTAACAAGCCGCCAAGCACTATTCCGATGAAACCTAGAAAATAATCCTCTAATCTAACTAGAGTAGCAGGTTTGTAAATGAGTTCATTACATTAATATGAGTATCAGTCCAGGTTTCTCATAATATGGGTCTAGGAGTTTAAAACATCAGAGTTAAAATAAGTGATACACATAGACTTGCAGAGTTTGCAAGCCAAGTTTCAAGGGGCGTCTGGTGATCAAAAGAAGGTCATATTATAATAGGGGGAGAATGAGTCCAGAGAGACAAGTAAGCCAATTCCAGCTCGGTTTAGGAACAAATAATGATAGTACCTCAGGAGAGTATAGTGTGTCCCAGGAGAACGGTGGCAAGAGGTTCTCCCCATAGTAATGTCCTGTTGCGTCCCAGCATCATGAACTGTTGCCGTTAGAACAAGTATGGCCGTTGCAGATTTTGTGAGAGGATCTGCAAATATGCTTTCAATTTTTGCATAGATCAATGCTGCACCAGCCATCATAGCGACGAAAGAGGCTTTCCCATGCTCATGTTCCATTGCCGAGATAGCGGGTAGGGCCATTACAGTTTGTGTAGGGGAACTTGCGGGCAGATCTGTAAGTGAAGCTGTGCATACTGCCGCTTTATCGACATTTGCTGTCATGGGGACATCGGAGGTAAATGCTTCTTCAGCCTTCTCTAAAATATGACATTGAGAGGCTTCCGGTTCACAGGGATCCGTCATCTGTTTAGTAGGTTTCGCTCTATGTCCCTGAGGAGGTACTGCCTGTGGAGTGCCGTAATTGGTGTCAGATGAGACAGCCTCTGGTCGGCGCCATTTTATTGAAGTACATTCAGGTTCTGGAGCCTGAATCTCAATTAACAAATGCTGCGTGGCTTCTTCCAGCTTAGTAAATGCCGGCAGCAACAGGTTTTTTAAGGAGAGTACTATCTCCGTGTATTGGTGGTCTTCTGAAGAGGAGCTAAACATTATGTCTGCCCGGGCTGCTGCTACACAGGATAGCACGTTGTACACTACTCCCGTTTCCAATCTTCTCCGAAATCTCTACTTTCTCTGACTTCTCGGGGGCCAGGTGATAGAAATCCTGATCCCTTAAGGTTCCCAAACAGCCGAACTGCTAAGGGAGATTAGGATGGCTTGAGGTATGGCCACTTTCAAACGATAAGTTTAAGACGATAAGCAGAGCTTCATAATCTTGAGGCCATCTTGGGTCGCCGCCCACCGGAACGAGATGAGATTTTTATATAAATTATTTGTTGTCAGACACATAATCAGTTGATATTAACCCTCAAAAAATCGTTATGTTTTATGTATAAACAAAACGAATGTATGAAAGTGTGCATGATTGGAATAGAGAATGTGTGTGATAAGTGAAATAAAAATTGAACTTAGATAATGAAGTGTGTGTTTAGTATTTTGTGCGAGTGAAAAAATGTGAATGAAAAATATATATGAAATATTAAATATGAAATAAAAAGTGTAAAATGAAATAAAAATTCAAGAAATCTCTTGAAATTGGGATGGATCTCGCAGCCTTCAATTGATAGATTCTACCACAGTAAATATTCTTATTCTCCTGATAGATTTCAGCACAGCAAATATTCTTATTCACTCCATGGGGAAGAAATAAGTCACAGTTATCAATATATATTATACAAGATTCAATACATACCATCCTATTAGTATTAATTACTAACACACATTTATCATACAACATTTTAGACACATCCATTTTATAGTTCAATATTACATACACACATATACAATTTTACAGTCTCACATTACATACACATATATACATACAAATACACTTCAATTTCACCAACATATATATATATTTTCACACAATATTTTACATACACCGCTCTATAGGTTTTACATTATATACACATGTGTTAGGTGTCCCCTTCAGGGGGTAAGTGTCAGTGCAGGCCAAAGCCTGGGGCCTAGTGTACCACCTGAGGCATATGTAGATTACCTGATAAGGGCCCCTTAGAATGACTCAGACCACGCAGCATTATGATCGAAAGCCAATTCTGTTTATTGCACAGTGCAAGCCTTTCTTATAGTGACATACAGGGTTAAGGGGATGACACGTTAGGACCGCGTCATCTTACACAGTTATACAGAGCAATTTACAAGGAAAAACTGGAACATGAGTTTCTCATAACAATATTTACCGAGTCATAACAAACTACCATCTGCAGAGACAACCGAGTGTCTAAAGCCTCTTGTTTACATTATCTTATTGTATCTTACTTCTAGGCATTAGGCCAGGGTACATTGGCAAGGCCGAATAGCTAAAGAAACTCATAACATGCATATAATTCTCACTGCATAATACCCCAGTATAATAAAGTCTATTCATTACAAAATGGCTGCGAGGAACAAGATGGCTGCGAAGAACAAGATGGCTGCCATCAGGTTCATATTACCCCTAACATACCATCCTTTTATTCTAACAGAATAACATAAAAATAGACAGGCATAGAAAATTAGTAAAGCCTTATATTATGGTAACAGAACTCTATAAGAATACTAAAGAGAAAAATATTTGCATGTCGTGATATACTTTTATAGGCTAATTGTCACTGCATATAGGTACAGTCCCTCCAATACCTTCCATCTATCCTCCAGCCTTCCCAAAACTACCGGTCTACCAGCACAGAGACCCAACCAGCCCCCCATCTACCCCCAAACAACGCTGCATCTTCTATCTCTCCACCTGCATTGCTAGCACCCCCCAATATGTCCAACAGTTCCTTTTCCACAGTAAAGCATGACATAGCAACAGCACAACTGTCTCTAGGTGGCCTCTGATCACTTTAAGAACAGTCTTTGTCCATTTGAGAGCGCTGCACCTTGACACTTTGCTATAATACAGTTCTCCAACAGTTCATTTGCAGTAGGGGTGCTTATCCACGGTTCTTCCGCAGGGAGATACTGGAAATCTGATGGTTTGTTCATGGGGTAGACAAGGCAACCAGTGGATACCCATGGCAAGCAGATACTCGAGTCACAGGGAGTCTAGGAAGCAAACAGAAACAGTACAGGATGAGTACACACCGCAATACAATCACAATTAACTTAGAATGCAACACATATTCTGACATTCGCTGAAATGCAACACACTCAGAACATGACAAACAATTAAAAACATCCACTATGTACAAAACTTTAATATCACACAAAGAAAGCAATCACAGCAGATGCCCAAGAAACTTAAGTTGCAGATTGCACAAATAAAATTGCGCTTATTTGGGAAAGATCAGATAACCACAGTAGCCACTGTTAAAGGGACATTCTAGGATAAATGAAAATTCAGTATTCAGATAGGACTTTTAATTTTAACCAACCTTCCTAGATTAAACCAAACATAGGTAGGCTTATATGCTAATTTTTTTAAACCTTTGAGGACTGCCTCTTATCACAGGCTGTATAAATCTCATTACAACACCAAGAGACAGAATACACGTAAGCCATATAAATAAAACCAAAACTGTGAACAGATAAATTAGCTAGTTATATAAATGCAGTAGAATCAGATAAACTGTGCATCATTTGTTTTAGGGGTGTTTATTTCTAGACACCTTATAGACCACGGCTTAACTGTTAAGCAGCAATCAAAGTCATTGCAATAATAGTGGTAGACTAGGTAATAACCAAATAACTATATATATTTTTAAAGTGTCACTGAAATCACTTCATTAAATAATATCTCATTTATTTATTGAACGCAGTGGGGGTTATTTTAAATAACAAAGAGTTATATCTGTGAGATACAGTTTGACAGCCACAGAAATAAAATTATCATTTTTTAAGCTATATTCTATGACAGAATATAATATAAATACTTGTTTCTTTGTAGTGAGCAATTTATAGTTATCATTTTTTATAACATAGAACACCAGTACTGCTGCTTTAAATGTACAGTGCAAATTGTTCCAGAGAAACTTCTTTTTTTTAAAGAAAACCAAAACATGCACAGTGTTATCAGTCTTCCAAGGATAGCGAGGCAAGCTCAAAGTTTCATTTCTACTTAAAGGAGAAACACTGTTTACTGCTTAAAAATATAAAATTCACACTAAAACTTGATAAATGCTAATTAGTTTAACCACAACAAAATTATTGGATTTAACGTTGTATATAATTTGATATTCCCCATTCTGCAGTTGTCCAGCCAAATATAACAACCGTATATAACACAACAAAAAATAAGCTTTCTGAAAAAGAAATACTAATACAATTTCCCCTTTAAATTAATCCCAATGATCCTTATAATAAAAAAATGCATACTGACGTTCATTAAATAGCCTAAACAAGCATAAGCAGCATAAGAACGCACTCACAGTGGGATGCAGGCTAATTAAAGGGACATTTTAACCAAATTAAAAATAATCTTTAATTGAAACTGCTAACACAGTGAAATATACTAGTGTTAGGCTTACAGTAAACCTCATCGTCTTTTATGTAAATATTCCCTTAAATTCTCAGATGTTATACCAGTTTTCCTGTATCCCTTTAAATATTTTCACTCCTCTGTTTTTTCTTGTTTTTTTTTTTTTTTTTTTTTTTTTTTTTTTCTGTCCGCTAGTCTCACGGATCCCTACACTAAAATTGTAGACAACTTATCACTTCAGTTTGCATTACAGAGAGAATTAAGTTATGCTGCAAAAAAAATATCTGCTATCTGAACAGCAAATTTAAAATAAATATATACAAAGAAAGGTCTCTAACAATATATTTAGCAAACTACTAATACAGGGTTATTGCACTGGTTCTTTAAATAAGAAAATGACAATTTTCTATTGCTCCGTCTACGCACTGAGCTCTGATTTTCCAGACAAATATAAGATAATATGCCGCTTGTGTAACAAGTCATGGACAATACATTAATAGCAACACCTTGTTACAGTGAACTGTCCCTTTAAGGACTAACCATTCATCACGCAAATTACATATGTATATACTAACCACAATCTAGGCTGCTTGTATGATTTACCACACCAATTTCACCTCTGTACTGTAGCATGACCTGCAGATTAATTTACTTGCAACAAAAACGGACGCCCTTTTAGAAAAACTTTCAATTACAGCCTATAAATATATTTCATTGTGTGCACCCACGCCGTGCACAGACCTTACAAATACAACATACGTTAACCCATTAATCATACCAGAAACAATTTCATATTTACCAGAGCGTGACAAAAAATCACACACACCATCGCACTTTCAAAGCCACTTTCAAAGCCGTTACTTCACTTGCAAAAACAATATCATATCTTTACATGCCGCCACACAATTATCACTTAAAACTAAAACTGCATATGAATACCACATACTTAAAACATGCTGGTGACTTTGAAATACAGTTATATAAAATAACATTACCAAATATCTTCTAAAAACGTCTGATTTCCCAGCAGAGAAACAGAAGGAAACATTATTACGATACAGAAGTTCATTCCATCTCGCATACCAGAGATTCACTCCCTTTTTTCCTTTCTCAGAAAAGCATCTATTTTCTAGCGTACGACATACATATATATATATAAAAAACACTAGATTAACTTTTCACCATTTCCACAATGCATTTTTTCTTTTTTTCCGAAACCCCACAAAATGGCCACTTTTGCAGGGTTTGAGACAATCGTTTTCAAATAATACATTCTGTTCCTGGTCCAAAGTAAATCTGTTACACGCATACCACAGTGAGAACCTACAGACCATCACACATTATGCATCTCAATATACAAAATTTCAGTTTTGTTACTGCAAGCAAACAAAAAAAATCTTACAAACGAAGCTGCTGTAACAGGTTTCTTTTCTTTTTTTTTTTTTTCCCTTCTGATCTATGTGCGCGCTCAGTGGTGGCCCCCCTTCTTTGCCTGCTACATTCTTTAACACAGAGATTTCTCTATTTATCAAACAGCAGTACTTACTGACCGTGTTTTTTAAAAAAATATTTCTGTCTTTTGCAGAAACTATTAACTCTTCTTTTCTTTTACCTTATACATGTAATTTTCTCTGTGCATTCTTATCTATGAGCAGTTCCCCTTTCTCAATACAATAATAGCCACAATTAACATGCACAGCCACTTAATATTTTCTACGCACAGCATAATTTTATATAGCAGCAAAAGCAAGCATCAGATATCAACATGAGCTTCAGGTGGGTAGCAAAACTCTATTATGGGAATGAATATGGGAAACTTCAACACACGTGAGACTTACTCACTTCACTGCCAAGTTGCCCGGGGGACCTTATCTTAAAAGAACCTCCCGTCGACTGGCATACATATATTACTTGCGCGCTTATCACCGACAGGACTCACAATACCTGTCGTGTCCCAGCACAGGACTGATTACCTGTCTGGAGGGGTATCACAACTGCCGGCAGGACTTTAACCTCCGCAAACCTGTGCTTCAACCACAGGAACCCCTTTAACCTTATATCATTATCATCAACACCTATTACCAGACTAAATTTAGGTTCAAATTCACAGAAAGAAAGCATGGTAAAAGCACTCATAGTTACTCCCTGCGAATCCCACTGTCCTGACGCCAAAACTGTTAGGTGTCCCCTTCAGGGGGTAAGTGTCAGTGCAGGCCAAAGCCTGGGGCCTAGTGTACCACCTGAGGCATATGTAGATTACCTGATAAGGGCCCCTTAGAATGACTCAGACCACGCAGCATTATGATCGAAAGCCAATTCTGTTTATTGCACAGTGCAAGCCTTTCTTATAGTGACATACAGGGTTAAGGGGATGACACGTTAGGACCGCGTCATCTTACACAGTTATACAGAGCAATTTACAAGGAAAAACTGGAACATGAGTTTCTCATAACAATATTTACCGAGTCATAACAAACTACCATCTGCAGAGACAACCGAGTGTCTAAAGCCTCTTGTTTACATTATCTTATTGTATCTTACTTCTAGGCATTAGGCCAGGGTACATTGGCAAGGCCGAATAGCTAAAGAAACTCATAACATGCATATAATTCTCACTGCATAATACCCCAGTATAATAAAGTCTATTCATTACAAAATGGCTGCGAGGAACAAGATGGCTGCGAAGAACAAGATGGCTGCCATCAGGTTCATATTACCCCTAACAACATGTATACACATGTTCCATTTTGGATATCTTATAATTAATACTAGAATATGAAGCACACACAGAACTTTTACCATCCCAATTTCAAGAGATTTCTTGAATTTTTATTTCATTTTAAACATTTTATTTCATATTTAATATTTCATATATATTTTTCATTCACATTTTTTCACTCGCACAAAATACTAAACACACACTTCATTATCTAAGTTCACTTTTTATTTCACTTATCACACACATTCTCTATTCCAATCATGTACACTTTCATACATCCGTTTTGTTTATAAATAAAACAGAACAAATTTTTGAGGGTTAATATCAACTGATTATATGTCTGACAACAAATAATTTATATAAAAATCTCATCTCAATATGTTTTTTTATCTTTTTTTATTTACTATTATACACCATTATTAATTTTACATTTCTGATAATACTGGTCTGAGATGCACTTTTTTGAGGCACATAAAAAATCTTTTACTGCTGGAGGTTAACATACAGATTAACATAACAGAGAAAAAATACAAATGCACACTGAGTTCACTACGAAGAGTTCATATACCTGAAAGTGCATTTATTGATTTTTTTACTTTTTCTGTGTCAATTTCTTGTTACATATTCAATTTTGCATTCAGCTTATCTTTTTGTCGCCGAGTTTAAGACATAATACACCCATTTTATACATAAAGCATAATAATAATTTTATTTATTGACCCTCTACATATACGAACGAAGTAAAAAATCAAACATACATAGAGATTTACTATGAAGGGTTAAAATACCCAACAACTGAATTTTTTAGGGTTTTTATTCCTACCAGAACATACAAATTAGCCAAATTCATATACAAACATTAAGAGATCTATTACGATATATATAAAAACATATTACATCGCAAACAAGATCTTTAACAGATGTGATTTTTTCTATTAAGATTGTTTAAACTGTCATTTTATTTCACACAAACGACAGTCACTCGTAGACTCAATGGCCTCTAGTTATCAAGCCGTCAACCTCAAAAACGCTGGAATTCCGCAGCGTATTTGTGGCGAAGCTGATTCGCCTAAGTTATCAAGCCCTGCTGCCCGGCAAAAGTTGAATTTTGTGACGTAAGCAGGACTCCGACACAGATCGATTCTTACGTCACTCCAGATGTTCCGAACGCAAGTTCGGCACAATCTGACTATTTTGGTAGTTATCAAATAACTAGCAGGTACGCTCGGCACTTTTCCGGCCCAGCGTACCTGGTTTTCAATCCGCCGCCCTGGAGGCGGCGGATCCCATAGGAATCAATGGGAGTCTGACCATAGCGAAAGTTCATGTTCGCTGCTCCCCGACATCCCATTGATTCCTATGGGAAACGTCTGCACCTAACATCCTAACATGTACCCCGAGTCTAAACACCCCTAATTTGCCCCCCCCCTACACTGCCACAACTAAATAAATGTATTACCCCCTAAACCGCCGCTCCCAGAGCCCACCGCCACTCTAATAAACTTATTAACCCCTAAACCGCCGCTCCCGGAGCCCACCGCCACTCTAATAAACTTATTAACCCCTAAACCGCCGCTCCCGGACCCCACCGCCACCTACATAATACCTATTAACCCCTATCCCGCCGCTCCTATAATAAATTTATTAACCCCTATCCTGCCGATCCCGTACCCCGCTGCAACTAAATAAATTGTTTAACCCCTAAACCGCTGCTCCCGGACCCCGCCGCAACCTATATTAAACTTATTAACCCCTAATCTGCCCCCCTACACCGTCACCACCTATAATAAATTTATTAACCCCTATCCTGCCCCCCTATACCGCCGCCATCTATATTAAACTAATTAACCCCTAAACCTAAGTCTAACCCTAACACCCCCCTAACTTAAATATTATTTTAATAAATCTAAATAAAATTACTATTATTAACTAAATTAATCCTATTTAAAACTAAATACTTACCTATAAAATAAACCCTAATATAGCTACAATATAACTAATAATTATATTGTAGCTATTTTAGGATTTATTTTTATTTTACAGGGAAATTTCAATTTATTTTAACTAGGCACAATAGCTATTAGTTATTAACTATTTAATAGCTACCTAGTTAAAATAAAGACAAATTTACCTGTAAAATAAAAATTAACCTAAGTTACAATTACACCTAACACTACACTATCATTAACTAAATTATTCCTATTTACAACTAAATACTTACTTGTAAAATAAACCCTAAGATACCTACAATGTAATTAATAATTACATTGTAGCTATTTTAGATTTATATTTATTTTACAGGTAACTTTGTATTTATTTTAACTA
Source organism: Bombina bombina (assembly GCF_027579735.1). Lineage (NCBI taxonomy): Eukaryota > Metazoa > Chordata > Amphibia > Anura > Bombinatoridae > Bombina > Bombina bombina. The sequence continues at coordinate 574,281,853 of NC_069503.1, read as the reverse complement.
GGTAGAATAGTCATTAAATAGTTATTAACTATTTAATAGCTACCTAGCTAAAAGAAATACAAAATTACCTGTAAAATAAATCCTAACCTAAGTTACAATTAAACCTAACACTACACTATCATTAAATAAATTAAATTAATTAACTACGAATACCTACAATTAAATACAATTAAATAAACTAACTAAAGTACAAAAAAATAAAAAATAATGTTACAAAAAATAAAAAAAATTTACAAGATTTTTAAGCTAATTACACCTAATCTAAGCCCCCTAATAAAATAACAAAGCCCCCCAACATAAAAAAATGCCCTACCCTATTCTAAATTACGAAAGTTAACAGCTCTATTACCTTACGGGCCTTAAAAAGGCCTTTTGCGGGGCATGCCCCAAAGAAATCAGCTCTTTTGCCTGTAAAAAAAAACACAATACCACCCCCCAACATTACAACCCACCACCCACATACCCCTACTCTAACCCAACCCCCCCTTAAATAAACCTAACACTACCCCCCTGAAGATCATCCTACCTTTAGCCGTCTTCAGCCAGCCGACCACCGATGGAACAGAAGAGGACATCCGCAGCGGTCGAAGTCTTCATCCAAGGGGCGCTGAAGAGGTCTTCCATCTGATAGAAGTCTTCATCCAGGCGGCGTCTTCAATCTTCATCCATCCGGAGCAGAGCGGAGCGGAGCCATCTTTAAAGCAGCCAACGCGGAGCCATCTTCATCCACCGACGCCTACTCGCCGAATGAATATTCCTTTAAGTGACGTCATTCAAGATGGCATCCCTCAAATTCCGTTTGGCTGATAGGATTCTATCAGCCAATCGGAATTAAGGTAGGAAAAATCTGATTGGCTGATCCAATCAGCCAATCAGATTGAGCTCGCATTCTATTGGCTGATCGGAACAGCCAATAGAATGCAAGCTCAATCTGATTGGCTGATTGGATCAGCCAATCGGATTGAACTTGAATCTGATTGGCTGATTGAATCAGATTTTTCCTACCTTAATTCCGATTGGCTGATAGAATCCTATCAGCCAATCGGAATTTGAGGGACGCCATCTTAAATGACGTCACTTAAAGGAATATTCATTCGGCGAGTAGGCGTCGTTGGATGAAGATTGCTCCGCGTCGGCTGCTTTAAAGATGGCTCCGCTCCGCTCCAGATGGATGAAGATTGAAGACGCCGCCAGGATGAAGACTTCTATCGGATGGAAGACTTCTTCAGCGCCCCTTGGATGAAGACTTCGACAGCTGCGGATGTCCTCTTCTGTTCCATTGGTGGTCGGCTGGCTGAAGACGGCTAAAGGTAGGATGATCTTCAGGGGGGTAGTGTTAGGTTTATTTAAGGGGGTTTGGGTTAGAGTAGGGGTATGTGGGTGGTGGGTTGTAATGTTGGGGGGTGGTATTGTGTTTTTTTTTTACAGGCAAAAGAGCTGATTTCTTTGGGGCATGCCCCGCAAAAAGCCCTTTTAAGGGCTGGTAAGGGGATAGAGCTGTTAACTTTCGTAATTTAGAATAGGGTAGGGCATTTTTTTTATTTTGGGGCTTTGTTATTTTATTAGGGGGCTTAGATTAGGTGTAATTATCTTAAAAATCTTGTAATATTTTTTTATTTTTTGTAACTTAGTTTTTTTTATTTTTTGTACTTTAGTTAGTTTATTTAATTGTATTTAATTGTAGGTATTTGTAGGTATTTAATTTAATTTATTTAATGATAGTGTAGTATTAGATTTAATTGTAACTTAGGTTAGGATTTATTTTACAGGTAATTTTGTATTTCTTTTAGCTAGGTAGTTATTAAATAGTTAATAACTATTTAATAACTATTCTACCTAGTTAAAATAAATACAAAGTTACCTGTAAAATAAATATAAATCCTAAAATAGCTACAATGTAATTATTAATTACATTGTAGCTATCTTAGGGTTTATTTTACAGGTAAGTATTTAGTTTTAAATAGGAATAATTTATTTAATGATAGTGTAGTGTTAGGTGTAATTGTAACTTAGGTTAGTTTTTATTTTACAGGTACATTTGTCTTTATTTTAACTAGGTAGCTATTAAATAGTTAATAACTATTTAATAGCTATTGTGCCTAGTAAAAATAAATTGAAATTTGCCTGTAAAATAAAAATAAATCCTAAAATAGCTACAATATAATTATTAGTTATATTGTAGCTATATTAGGGTTTATTTTATAGGTAAGTATTTAGTTTTAAATAGGATTAATTTAGTTAATAAGAGTAATATTTATTTAGATTTATTTAATTAATATTTAAGTTAGGGGGGTGTTAGGGTTAGACTTAGGTTTAGGGGTTAATAATTTTATTATAGGTTGCGGCGGTATAGGGGGGGCAGGATAGGGGTTAATAAATTTATTAAAGGTGGCGACGGTGTAGGGGGGGCAGATTAGGGATTAATAAGTTTAATATAGGTTGCGGCGGGGTCCGGGAGCGGCGGTTTAGGGGTTAAACAATTTATTTAGTTGTGGCGGGGTACGGGATCGGCAGGATAGGGGTTAATAAATGTATTATAGGTGGCGGCGGTATAGGGGGGGCAGGATAGGGGTTAATGGGTATTATGTAGGTGGCGGCCGGGTCCGGGAGCAGCGGTTTAGGGGTTAATCAGTTTATTAGAGTGGCGGTGGGCTCCGGGAGCGGCGGTTTAGGGGTTAATACATTTATTATAGTTGCGGCGGGGTCTAGAAGCGGCGGTTTAGGGGTTAATAACTTTATTTAGTTGCGGGGGGCTCCGGGGGCGCTGGTATAGGGGTTAGAACAGTGTAGTTTAGTGTGGGTGCTTAGTGACAGGGGTATCAATAAAGCTGGGGAAAATCCAAAGAGCAGCGAGATCGGATGAGTGATAACTATCACAGTCCGCTGCTCGTACTTGGTGCGCGGCTTTTTGACAGCTTTATTGATTACTTTGGCGAGCGTATTCAGGTCCGCAGCGGCAATGTGAGGCGAGCTTAGGCGGGCGTATTGGGGCCGGGGATGGCAGGTAAGTAGACACGTTGATAACTAGAGGCCAATAGGTTTAGATAGGTTAGACAAATATTTTTCTGACAAGTGACGTTTTTTAAAAGTTTTATTATGCTTGTATTTTAATGAGCAAATTTATTATTTATATATTTTTTGTACACAACAGTCAATACTGTTGTTTTATTTGTAACAGCTGCGAGTCTATGCCGGCTCGTCAGTTGATTCATATGACCATGTATATTAACAACTGAATTTTGTATTTATTCATCTGTGTACAATACTGATTGATTGTTGTTTCAATTGTAACAGCTGTGAGCCCATGTCGGTATCTCAGTTGAATCTTTCAGATGATTTCATTGGTCCAAAGTTATAGTGACAACTTCCGTTTCTAATTAACAAAATGTATATATTGTTACGATTTGTAACTAATTTTATCTGCTTTGATATCTGATGAAACGACCCTTTGGGGATTGAGAAACTCGTCATAATAAAGCTTGTATATCTTTTACTTTTGGAAGTTGTTCACATCTTTTTATTAGAGTGCTATTGAGCATTACAAACCAACAGACCGCTTCTTTTAACTACCAATGGACTATTCTCATTAGTCTCTGTTATATACTCTTTGTTATCATATTTTTTCTGTTAATATTCAAATGTTTTTACTTTTAAATGCTGCCTGAGTAGTAAAGTGAAAGGTTTATGCAAAATACTTGTCTCTGTCTCTTTAATAAAATCTAGACTATTCCGTCATAAAATAGGATAATCAGAATTTTTCTCCCATAACAGTAAAGAGACATCGAGAGATGAAGCCAATTACTATGGTGCTTACTAAAGCTCTACTTAAAGGGACAGTCATCACCAGAATTTTTGTTGTTTAAAAAGATAGATAAATCCTTTATTATCCATTCCCCAGTTTTACATAACTAACACAGTTATAATAATACACATTTTACCTTTGTAATTACCTTGTATTTAACTGCCCCCTTATTTCAGTTCTTTTGAAAGACTTGCATTTTAGCCAATCAGTGCTCACTCCTAGGTAACTTCACGTGCGTGAGCTAAATGTTATCTATATGAAACACATGAACTAATGCCTTCTAGTGGTGAAAAACTGTCGGATTAGAGGTGGCCTTCAAGGTCTAAGAAATTAGCATATGTACCTCCTAGGTTTAGCTTTCAACTGAGAATATCAAGAGAACAAAGCAAAATTGGTATTAAAAGCAAAGTGGAATAATGTTTAAAATTACATGCCCTATTTGAATCATGAAAGTTTATTTTGGACTTGACTGTCCCTTTAGGTGTTGAAAGAACTTTCCCTTTAGACATTCTTTCTCTTTCAATTATAGAAGGAAGAGAGCTACTTAAACAAATACAAAGTCCTCTAGAAAATCTAGAAACAAAACTCCCAACATGGCCCCAGAGAAAGGGATTTGCTAGAGCCTGGACACAAGTCAACAAGGAGAGGGCTGCTATGCTCTAAATAAGGACCATTATCTGCAGTGCACACCTAAATATGTTTTGATCTTTATTAATCTTATATGGAGAAGTTATTCTCTGTATGTAGATCCCCCCCCCCTTGATTCATCCCCCAATAGGTTGAAGATGAAGTGTTATTACAGACTTTGAGTTGTTAATGATTGTTGTTCCTCAAAAGGTCCCACAGGTGGTTTGATATTTTTATTTTTTTTAAACTACTTCATATTGCCACATATGATATTATTATTTTCAATAATTCCAGTATTAACCTAATGGATCCAAAAGGCGTTTGCTCATGACCTATTTTAATTTGTATCCACAATGTCAGTAACATATACTTACTATTTTTTTCTATTGCTATTTTATACTATAATGTTTCACTGCCTGGTTTGTTATTTGTATTTATAGTTTGTATTATTTCATGCATCAACTAATTTGGCACTCTGTCTTACATATAAGTCTATCCATGTTTCTTCAGTTACTGCTATGTAAGTTCAGCTGACAAGGGGGGGTTGGGGTCAGGCAAATGGGGGAATCTTTAACTCAGTAATGTTTTGAGCTTATAGCCTTTGCCTTTTCTACTGTTGATCTAAGTTATTTTTCTTAGTATTGAATGTAATTTTGCATAATGTTAGAGGGCTCAATGCATCACAGACTTCAAAAGTCTGAAAGCACACTTAATACTATTACAAGAGACCCATTTGACTAAACTACATACCTCTAAATATTAAGATAAAAATTATCCTATTCCTCCAGCTCGAGAGGTACTACTATTTATGCACAGGCAGAGTTGAAATCAATGAACAAATGTTAGAATTCTGGAAGAAACACATTTCATTCCCTCCACATGGGCTAATGTTAGCGGCACCACCTCTCAGCACTCTATTTATACTTGTAGTAGAATGCTTTACCCTTTTTCTTTTTTTTTACCCTTTCCTATCCACTCTTAGTACAAATTCTGTAACACCTAGTTTGTCTCTTCTACACAGAATACAACAATCATTCCCCTAGATGTAAATTATGCTGTTATGTAAACTGCTTGAAACTCAAAAGTTATATTTAATTTTTTGATGCACTCATTCTTACATTATTTAATTGTGAATTGTATTTTACCTCTTGTTATCATTCTGTTAAACTTTAAATTGATCTATAAAAAACTGGAAACATTGAAACGAAGACTGTTAACGGATTACACTCAAAGGGGCATATCTATCAAGCCCCGTGCTCTGAACAGGCGGACAGAGATCGCCGCAATTCAACCCGATCGAATACGATCGGGTTGATTGACACCTCCGTTCTGGCGGCCGATTCTGGCGGCCGCGAGTCAGCAGGGGGCGGCGTTACACCAGCAGCTCTTGTGAGCTGCTGGTGCAATGCTGAATACGGAGAGCGTATTGCTCTCCACATTCAGCGAGGTCTTGTGGACCTGATCCGCACTGTCGGATCAGGTCCGCAAGACCTTTCATAAATAGAGGCCAAAGACTCAACTTCCAGAACTTTGTCTATTCCACTTCACTGGCTCCTTTGGACATGTTTCGTAAATTACTATATGAACTGGTACTACGACTATGAAACTTTGCAATGCCTACTGTTTTCCCTTGTATTTGACCTTATTTACTTCAATAAAGCTCTTTAAAAAAAAATACCCTATTTCACTTAGTGGGTCAAAAGAAAAGAGTTGGAGTTTCTGTTTTGAAACATTCCACTATACACTTTCAAGAGGAAGAGGTTTAGCAGATAAGGAGGGCTGTTATATCTTTGTGAGAGGTAACTTGATGGATACATTAGTTATCATTGGAAACAAAAAACTTTTATATGATTTTATACTAGACAACAACCTTTTAGACTGCTGGTGTGCTTTAAATAAACAGGTAAGAGATTAAACGTTTGTGTTGCTTAGTGAAATAAACTTTCCCTTTATTCAATCTTCATATATAGGGGCCCATTTATCAAGCTCCGAACGGAGCTTGTGGGCCTGTGTTTCTGGCGAGTCTTCAGACAGGAATCGCCGGAAATCAACAGGTATCGCAGGAATCACCGGAAATCAACCCGATTGAGTACGATTGGGTTGATTGAAACCGCCCTGCTGGCGGCCCATTGGCCGCGAGTCTGCAGGGGGCGGAATTCCACCAGCAGCTCTTGTGAGCTGCTGGTGCAATGCTGAATACAGAGAGCGTATTGCTCTCTGCATTCAGCGAGGTCTTGTGGACCTGATTCGCACTGTCGGATCAGGTCTGCAAGACCTTTGATAAATAGGGCCCATTATCTTTTACACTTGGTCAGATCATTCAATGGTGCCAGTTACTCTCAGTGGATTTATAAATATCCTTCTTTACCCTACCCTTTAGGTAGAAGATTTAGAGCATGGTCCCTAAATGTTCAAGTGCTTAAGGATCCTATAGTTTCCCATAAAATACAGAAAGAGATTGCTCAATTTTTAACCATTAATGCTAACACTATTTCCAATCCAATGTTTGGGGAGATCTTAAAGCTTACTTAGGAGGATATTTTTTAATAGGAAAAGCAGCTAAAAGTACCAAAGCAAAAATTTTTTACAAATATTGAAAATCTTAGGAATGTCAGTATATATCAGGGTTATAATACAATTTATTTATTATTATCCTTTATAACAAACCCCCAATAAAATGTATATACGAAACAATTAAAATCAATATTTTATTTCTAAATTCTTTATATTAGTTAAAGTTATAAACACATTGAATTATATTTATAGAAACCAGATAAAGAGGCCTAGTTATCAACATGTCTACTTACCTGCCATCGCCGGCCCCAATACTCCCGCTTAAGCTCGCCTACGATCGCCGCCGCGGACCTGAATATGCTTGCCAAAGTTATCAATAAAGCTGTCAAAAAGCCGCGCACCAAGTACGGGGCAATGAGCAGCGGACTGTGATAGTTATCACTCATCTGATCTTGTTGCTCTTTGGCTTTTTCCCAGCTTTATTGATACCCCTGTCACTAAGCACCCACACTAAACTACACTGTTCTACCCCCTATACAGGCGCCCCCGGAGCCCCGCAACTAAATAAAGTTATTAACCCCTAAACCGCCGCTCCTAGACCCCACCGCAACTATATTAAACATGTTAACCCCTAAACCGCTGCTCCCGGAGCCAACCGCCACCTACATTATACCTAATAACCCCTATCCTGCCCCCCCTATACCGCCGCCACCTATAATAAATTTATTAACCCCTATCCTGCTGATCCCGGACCCCGTCGCAACTAAATAAATTGTTTAACCCCTAAACCGCCGCTCCCGGACCCCGCCGCCACCTATATTAAACTTATTAACCCCTAATCTGCCCCCCCCTACACCGTCGCCACCTATAATAAATTTATTAACCCCTATCCTGCCCCCCCTACACCGTCGTCACCTATAATAAATTTATTAACCCCTATCCTGCCCCCCTACACCGCCGCCACTATAATAAAATTATTAACCCCTAAACCTAAGTCTAACCCTAACCCTAACACCCACCTAACTTAAATATTAATTAAATACATCTAAATAAATATTATTCTTATTAACTAAATTAATCCTATTTAAAACTAAATACTTACCTATAAAATAAACCCTAATATAGCTACAATATAACTAATAATTATATTGTAGCTATTTTAGGATTTATTTTTATTTTACAGGCAAATTTCAAGTTATTTTAACTAGGTACAATAGCTATTAAATAGTTATTAACTATTTAATAGCTACCTAGTTAAAATAAAGACAAATTTACCTGTAAAATAAATCCTAACCTAAGTTACAATTACACCTAACACTACACTATCATTAACTAAATTATTCCTATTTAAAACTAAATCCTTACCTGTAAAATAAACCCTAAGATAGCTACAATGTAATTAATAATTACATTGTAGCTATTTTAGGATTTATATTTATTTTACAGGTAACTTTGTATTTATTTTAGCTAGTTAGAATAGTTATTAAATAGTTATTAACTATTTAATAACTACCTAGCTAAAAGAAATACAAAATTACCTGTAAAATAAATCCTAACCTAAGTTACAATTAAACCTAACACTACACTATCATTAAATAAATTAAATAAATTAACTACAAATACCTACAATTAAATAAACAAACTAAAGTACAAAAAATAAAAAAAACTAAGTTACTAAAAAATAAAAAGTTACAAACATTTAAAAAATATTACAACACTTTTAAGCTACTTCCACTTAATCTAAGCCACCTAATAAAATAACAAAGCCCCCAAAATAAAAAATGCACTACCCTATTCTAAATTACGAAAGTTAACAGCTCTATTACCTTACCAGCCCTTAAAAGGGCCTTTTGCGGGGCATGCCCCAAAGTATTCAGCTCTTTTGCCTGTAAAAAAAAATACAACCCCCCAACATTAAAACCCACCACCCACACACCCCTACTCTAACCCAAACCCCCCTTAAATAAACCTAACACTACCCCCCTGAAGATCATCCTACCTTTAGCCGTCTTCAGCCAGCCGATTACCAATGGATTGAAGAGGACATCCGCAGCGGCCGAAGTCATCATCCAAGGGGCGCTGAAGAAGTCTTCCATCGGATTGAAGTCATCATCCAAGGGGCGCTGAAGAAGTCTTCCATCCGATTGAAGTCATCATCCAGGCGGCGTCTTCAATCTTCATCCATCCGGAGCGGAGTGGAGCCATCTTCAGACGAGCCGACGTGGAGCCATCTTCTTCTACCGACGACTTCCCGATGAATGACGGTTCCTTTAAGTGACATCATCCAAGATGGCTTCTCTTGAATTCCGATTGGCTGATAGGATTCTATCAGCCAATCGGAACTAAGGTAGGAAAAATCTGATTGACTGATTGAATCAGCCAATCAGATTGAAGTTCAATCCGATTGGCTGATCCAATCAGCCAATCAGATTGAGCTCGCATTCTATTGGCTGATCGGATCAGCCAATAAAATGCGAGCTCAATCTGATTGGCTGATTGAAAACCAGGTACGCTGGGCCGGAAAAGTGCCGAGCGTACCTGCTAGTCATTTGATAACTAGCAAAAGTAGTCAGATTGTGCCGAACTTGTGTGCGGATCATCTAGAGTGACGTAAGAATTGATCTGTGTCGGACTGGGTCCGGCGGATCGAAGCTTACGTCATTATATTCTACTTTTGCCGGTGTGTAGGGCTTGATAACTAAGGTGAATCAGCCTCGCCACAAATACGCTGCGGAATTCCAGCGTATTTGCGGTTGACGGCTTGATAACTAGGGGCCTATGAATCAGATGATACACACTTATGCTGTTACAATAGCAAACCAAATGTACCTTTAAAACTAACCTTATTCACAATGAATCTCCCAAATCAGAGTCGCATTAAAATACCACAATATGGACCGCTAATTTTCGGACAAGAATAATTCAGCTACTTAGCCCACAAATGATTCTATATAACTCCAATTAAAAACATCAGAAATTATATATATTATTAATACAAACAGCCAATTTGTCTGAGCTGAAATAAATCTTATTTAGCTACAATAAGGCAAATTCTAATACAGGTAGCCCTCAGTTTACGCCGGGGTTAGGTTCCAGAAGGAATGGTTGTAAATCAAAACCGTTGTATTGAAACCCAGTTTATAATGTAAGTCAATGGGAAGTGAGGGAGATAGGTTCCAGGCCCCTCTCAAAATTTTCATAAGTAACACCTAATACATTATTTTTAAAGCTTTGAAATGAAGACTTTAAATGCTAAACAGCATTATAAACCTAATAACATAATCACACAACACAGAATATATAATTAAACTAAGTTAAATGAACAAAAACATTTGCTAAACAGCATTATAAACCTAATAAAATAATCACACAACACAGACTTCACTTGCATTTTTCTGCAAACAGTTCTTTCTATGCATTCCTATCTGGACTGATTTACAGACAGGAAGATCTTGTTCCTTTGAAATCTGCTCGATAGCTCAGGTCTGGTTAAACTGATTAATTTCAGCTTGCTTGGCTTTGCTGCAACACAAGCGGACAGCTCCACCTACTGGCTATTTTAAAAAATGCACTGCTTCTCAATGCTTTTCAATAGCAGTCACATGACTGGAAAAAAAGGTTGTTATTCTGAAACGGTGTAAATTGAACCGTTGTAAAACGAGGGCCACCTGTATATATATATATATATATATATATATATATAAAATTGCACATATTTACTTAGCACCAAATATGACTAGTTTTAAACTACGAAGGACTATGAATATGAGTTTTAAACTACACAGGACTATGAATATGAGCTTAAACTACAAAGTATGCTCTTTAAATTTACCAGCTGTAATCTAGTCTTAGAATGCCTTTGATTTAAATATTATATATATACTTAATAGTTTCTTATACTTTACCCAAATAACCAAATCAATGTTTCAGTTTCCAGTATTTCTCATGGGTTATCTATGGAGGGTTTACTCACAATGCGCAAAGGTACAGGCCTCTTTGTTCAATAAAGTGTCCCCAAAATGGCAGAGAATATACTTGGCACCAAAGCCTATGTATTTTTCTCCCCAAAAGTTAATGCTTCCTTGTCTTAGAGTGTGTATGGACCTTTCTTTCAAAAATAAAGAATTCCTCCTCCTTTTCTTTAATCATTCCCACAAGATTTTGATAGTCCCTTACCGGTGCTTGTTTCTGATTCGCCCTTGGATCTGAACATCTCATAGGTTATTTTCAACAGCCATACCTTTTCAACAGACATACCTTTTGGCTGTAATACTGGATTTAGGCCATCAGGGGCAGCAGACAAAGACAAACAGTTTCATGTTTAAACTGCTAACAGTAAATACAGTACTTCACTGTAAAAAGGAGCAATCAGTCCGTGTACAAAATAAAACTTAACTTTATTTTTACAGGTCAAAAAGACCTCAGAGTCCACAGATCAACTTCAAGGGTGTATTGTGTCAGGTTGGCTGTTAGCCAATCTGACACACTACACCCTTGAAGTTGATCTGTGGACTCTGAAGTCTTTTTAACCTGTGAAAATAAAGTTGTTTTATTTTGTATACGGACTGATTGCTACTTTTTCCAGTGAAGTTTTGTTTATCAGCCAGAAGATTGGTTCGTGTACCGGGACTGCTGGTTTATCCTCATTGGATTATACATAACATGTGACTGCTCGGCCGCTATAGTGGTGACGTACCCGGAAGAAGACGGACGCTGGCGTAAGGTGTAGCGGGCACAGTACTCTAGATGGACCGCAAAGTTTTGAATACCGTGGGTCTGTGAGTAGACTCGGTGGGAACCGGGTTACTTGCAAACACAGCCTTGAAAAGTCCTGGTTTCTGGATCGTTAGGTGAGCAGTGTTTATTTGCCTATGGGGATAAGAATTCTCCTGCTGGGAATTAATCTTTGAGTTAATAAGCTGACATTGTGCCACATCCAATATAGCAGCTTTTGAACATTGTTTTCACTATCTGACAAGTATATAGCTGTGCAGTTACTTTCCGTGACTGTGTAACAGTAAATACAGTTCATATATATTTTTATTCAATATACTATATTTTCTAGTATTAATAAACTTATCTGGTCAACATATATAGTAATATATAATGCTATTTTCTCTAATTATTTTAATATGAAACATAAGTATATTTTTAGTAATCATATTAATAATAAGCTCACTGTTAACCATCCCTCTTCACAGAATCATAGCATTCAACATCCTGGCATTGTATTGTATCTTAAATTAAATACAGTATATTTCATGTTTCTAATAATTTTTGAGTGCATAGGTTTATGTTTATGATCAATATTCATAGGACATCTTGTTGTCAGAAAAATAAAGAAACAGATGTTGTTATTTTGAAATAAACATTTATATATTTACTATACAGCTATTTATTAAGTTCAGCAAATACTTATCTAATATGTTACCGTTAGGTACTTCTTCTCAGGATATATATATATATATATATATATATATATATATATATATATATATATATACAGTCTGAGTATTATTTAAATCTTTGAGCATTATACAGTTCATTTAGATGAATTTCTAACTTCTTTTTTTATTTTAAACCACGATTTACATTTCCAGTTTGTCTGGGATGAGAATGTATATTTTAACTCAGCAGGGACAATTTAAAAACTAGATGAGATGAGCTACATCTTTTAAGAATGGTTGTATATTCCATTATTCTTATAGACGGCCCGTCTGTTCCTTACATGGGACCTGTGAGTTTTATTATTCATCTTGGGCAGGAAACCAATTTATGGGCATATATATCTGAGGGTTCCATATGTTAACATTTACTTTGAAGTGGCCCACTCGCCTTATTTATACAAAGGTCTAAATCCTGTGTTCTCTCCTGTGTAATATTGCATATTAAATGTGGGAGGATTGAATTTTGATGTGTAGTCAACCAGGCATCTAATGTCTCATGACCTCAGAATTGAAATACAAAGAATGTGTCCAGTAATAAAATAAGCATTTTCAAATTTAATATATATATATATATATATATATATATATATATATTTATTATTTTATATATATATATATATATATATATATATATATATATATATATATATATATATATTATCTACTGTCATTCACAGATACCCTGACAGGAAGCAGACAGATCAGTTACAAACTATACATAAAATTAATTCAAAATGTATTTAATATCCTTCCTTAATAAACAAAAGGACAGAATTGGATAAACTATTGGCTAGACATGTGCATGACGAAAAAATTCGGTTCGGTTCGTATCGATTCAGATTTTTTCGAATTTCGGTTCGGAGCGATTCAAATTCGGAAAAATTTGAATCAATTCGGTTCGGATTTGTTTCGGATTCATTCGGATTCGAATAAATTCGGTTCGGATTTGTTTCGGATTCATTAGGATTCGAATAAATTCGGCTGGATTCGGTTCGGAAATTTGGTAAGTGTTAGGTGGGATTAGACTAGTATTATGTACTGTACATTAGGTGTAACCCATAGCAGAGTGATATAACCTAATATACTGTACAATACTAGTGTAATCCATGGCCATCCAAATCTACCGAATAAATCCGAAGCAATTCGGATTTATTCAGTAGATTCTGCACTATTTTAATTCGGAGATTCGGTTCGATCCGAATCTCCAAATTTCCCAAATTTTCTGAATTTCCGAATCGAACCGAACCGAAACGCACATGTCTACTATTGGCTGATGATGCAATTAGATCCATTAAACTAGTAGACACGTATTACTTTCTATACGCCAACAAACAGATGCTGGCAAGCAAATTCCAAAATATAACGAGAGCCACTAACATTCCACAGATTCAGAATAAAAATGGTATTATCACTAATAACCTACAAGAAATTGCATATGAATTTGCTGACTATTATCAGACACATCAAACTGACTTCCTAATATTAAAGAATTCCCTAAAGATTGCAGCTTCCTACATCTTCAAGAAGAAGAATTACATAGTCTATATGTCCCAGTTACCTCTGAAGAGGTTCAACTCACAATTAAAATGTTAAAATTTAATAATAAAAACACCAGGTGGTTTTTCAGGAGCTTTTTATAAATCTTTATAAATCTTAATCAGACATTCTCACTGCACCTTTAGTATGTTATTTTAATTCCATAATGGAAGGTACTGAGATACCTAAATAACTCCTTTCAGCAAGAATATCTGTAATTCCCAAACCTGTCAAAAATAAACAACTGTAAAAATTACCGCCCCATCTCCCTAATAAATCAAGATTGCAAACTTTTTACTAAAATTTTAGCATACAGGCTAAATCCTTTTCTTGTTCGGGTGATACATTCAGACCAGGTAGAGATTGTGCAAACCAGAGAATTCCAGGATAACATCAGGAGCATTATTGACTTAATTTTGCCTCACATAAACAGATGCCTTCTCTGTTTCTCTCTTTGGATGCAGAGAATGCTGATTGGACCTATTTGATAGCAGTTCTTGAGGAAGTGTGTATTTTAGGCAACTTTCTAAAAGCTATTGCTTTTATTTATTCTATCCCAACAATTTTCATCAGAGTAGTTGGATATCAATCTGAAACAATAGAAATTTGCAACGGCACTCGGCAGGAATGTCCACTGTCCACATTAATGTTTGCCTAATGTATCAAACCCTTAGCAGCAGCCATCAGAAAACGGCTGCTTTCTAAACTTTGATGAATGAAAGAGCCACTGTTTTTAAGAGTATTTTTAAAAAACGGGCTTTCATTCATCAAAGTTTACCTTCACTTTAATTTTAGCATTTTCTGTGAGTTTACCAAAGTGAGAGAAATAATTGGTAATTCTGGCAGCTTGCATAATGAAAATGGTAGTAGTAATGAAAACCACAAACCCCCTAAGCTGAATATGAAGTCACAAGACTGCAAACTGTACTGGACTGGAATGGAGCCTTTGATAGTACAATATATTACAACAATCAAAGCCTAGATTACAAAGTTGTTCAAACATGGAACCTTTATAAGAAATTTTCTCACACTCATCACTGAAAATGAATATTCATATTTACAGCTGCAATACATTAAAGGGGCATTCTAATCAAGAATGTTTATTGTTTAAAATGATAGATAATGTCTTAATTACCCAATCCCCAGCTTTGCATAACCAACACTATTATATTAATATACTTTTTACCTCTGTGATTACCTTGTATCTAAGCCTCTGCAGACTGCCTGCTTATTTAAGTTCTTTTGACAGACTTGCATTTTAGCCAATTAGTGTCCTCTCATAAGTAACTCCACAGGTGTGAGGACAATGTTATCTATATGGCACACCTGAACTAATGCCCTGTAGCTGTGAAAACTGTCAAATGCCTTGAGATTAAAGGCAGGATTCAAGGGTTTAGAAATTAGCATATGAGCCTACCTAGGTTTAACTTTTAACTAAGAATACCAAGAGAACAAAGCAAATGTGATGATAAATGTGAATTGGAAAGTTGTTTAAAATTGCATGCCCTATATGAATCTTAATTTTGACTAAACTGTCCCTTTAAGGAATTGTAGTTTTTATTATGAGCATGTTACTTATGTGTCCTCATAGTTATATATCACCTTCTGCATAACTCTAATGTATTATTTTTATGGAATTAGACAACGGGTCCAAGATACAAACCCTAAACTGAAACAACTATCTGCTGCCTTTCCATACCTTCTGAATACAATTTGTAAAGTGCTAAATTATGAATGGCACGCTAACTGTAGCATATAAGGTCTCAAGTGTTAGAAAAAAAGGACTGCTGAGGGCTTTAGCATAGAGATACATACATACACATGTCTAAATATGTACAGTATATGTGTGTGTCCATTTATATATATGTATATATATATATATATATATATATACATGTTTATATGTGTGTACATATGTATGTATGTATTCATATGTGTATATATGTATATATGTGTATTTACAGACATAAATACACATATAAATACCTAAGTACATATGTACACATATATAGGGGTAGATTTAACAAGCAGTGGATCCTGCTTTCTACCCCCAGCATTTCAGGCTCGCCTGAAACGGAAGTTAAGAAACAGCGGTCATAAGACGGCTGCTCCTTAACTTCTCCACCACCTAAAAGGATATGATCGGGATGATTGACACCCCCTGCTAGCGATTGATTGACAGGGGGCGGCATTCTCTGAAAAATGGCCAAGAAATCATAAATTATATATAAATGAAATAAGCAGGTCCCGCACTCTCCGCTGTGAAAACACAAACTTCTTTAATTGAACTGTGACGTTCCGGGGTAGTTAGCCCCTTCCTCAGACAGATAACGGTTACAGTATATATGTGTGTGTGTGCGTGCATTGGAGTCTTTTGCACTCAAGTAACTGAAAACATGAAAAATCATTTTTATGAAATATTCATATTTCATAAAGTGTTTAACTGTGACTGTACTGTAAATATTTCATATTCTTCACATAGGGGAATGGGGAATATGTTCTAAGTTTTTTAAATAGGTATGTGTTTGATTAAAATTAAAATTTTTGTTTTATTCTATAAATTACTGACAAAATTTCTCCCAAATTCCAAATAAAAATAATAAATAAAAATGGCCTTTGCGCGCGGAATGGCAGGTCTACCGTATTACAAGTGACGGGGGTACAGCTATACCGCAAGCATTTTAGTCTGTGCCGTAACTCTCTATTCCGCACTCAAAAAATGGCTTTTGAGTGTGGAATTTTCATTGTGCCCCTATTACAGGTTGTGCGGTCCCGCTATAACGATAGTGTTATATCTTATACCGCCGTGATCCATTCCTTGATCAGAGACCATTAGTTATGGATTTTGCCAAGCAAAAATGTTTCAAAGTACACTAACACCCATAAACTACCTATTAACCTCTAAACCGTCAGCCCCCTGCATCACAAATACTGTATTAAACCTATTAACCTATTGACCGCTAATCCGCTGGCCACCCACATCGCAACTACTAAACTAAACCTATTAACACCTAAACTGCCACCCCCCCCCCCACATTGCGAAACACTAAATTAAACTATAAACCCCTAAACCTAACACCCCCTAGCTTTAAATTAAACTTACAATATAACTACCATAAAATTAAAAAAAAACTTACGTGTGAAATAAAAAAAAACTAAGCTAAAGCTATACAAAAACCTAACATTACTATTTTAAAAACTGAAATAAACGAAAAAATAAAAAACCTAAGTTACAAATTTATAAAATTTTACCAAAAAAACAAACACTAAAATTACAAAAAATAAAAAAAATAACATTACCAAAAAAACTAAAAAATTCAAATCAGACAATAGGATGAGAGCTGCTTAAATCCTATTGGCTGATTTGAACAGCGAATAGGATTTAAGCAGCTCTTATCCTATTGGCTGATTTGACATTTTCAGCCAATAGGAATGCAACGGTACCCCGATATAAAAGGGGTACCTTGCATTCAAGCTTCAGTGTGTGGCGGACGATAGCAGGTGAGGTTGTGGTGTGTGTGATTGGTTTAACACAATTGCAAAGAGGCAGCCTTCAAGAAGGTGTTAGAAATGATCATATGAGCCATCCTAGGTTTTGCTTTCAACTAAGAATACCAAGAGAACAAAGCAAGTGTTTAAATTAAATCTGAAAGTAGTTTGAAATAACATGTCCTATTTGAAAGAAGAAGGTTTTCTTTGGACTTGACTGTCCCTTTATATATTTTGGCATCAGTGCCAAGCTGTGTTAGCATTAGAATAAATTACACTTCAGTGGGTTCTAAAGAGATGAAGGTAATCCAATTGAAAGTAAATAAGCAAGTATATGTCCACAATGTGATAAAGTACCTACAAGCTCAATCCATTTGACTATTTCAAATACTCAAATAAACCTTAAAAAAGCAATATCATAGTATACTGTCCCTTTAACCTTGAGATGCTGCTTAAATGTATGTGTTTGTTAAGGCTTCCAGGGAGTTACGTTGGTTTTTTAGTCAGTGCAAGGGCTCCTGCGCCTGCAATTTGTGGCGAGGTGAGAATGGAGTAGATTTTCTGAAATCTGCGCGCGTAAGTCCTTACGCTGTATATTGAATACCAAACTGCGTGTGTTTTGTATGTCAGTCTATGGGTAAAAATAATACGGGCGAAGGCAGAAATATACGTGCATAAGTTGTATGCTATGCCGTATTTGTGATACCAAACCCGCTCAAAATTTGGCGTCGCCGGCTTTTGCGGGCGACGCTGCATATCGGATCGGGCCCCTAATATATATGTGTTAAGTTTATTTTATTTTTTTAGTGTTATGTTTTTCTGGAGTTAACCACAAGACACAAGACTCAACCCTTAAAGTGAATGTCAATTTTGATGAATTAGTGCCCGTTTTTTAATAAACCTATTAAAAACAAGGGCACTTTAATTCATCAAAATTGACATTTCACTAGTTTTCTTCAAAACTTACCTTTCTTTCATGTAATTGGCAAGAGTCCATGAGCTAGTGACGTATGGGATATACAATCCTACCAGGAGGGGCAAAGTTTCCCAAACCTCAAAATGCCTATAAATACACCCCTTACCACATCCACAATTCAGTTTTACAAACTTTGCCTCCTATGGAGGTAGAGAAGTAAGTTTGTGCTAATATTTCTACGTTGATATGCGCTTCTCAGCATTTTGAAGCCCGATTCCTCTCGAGTACAGTGAATGTCAGAGAGATATGAAGGGAGTATCACCTATTGAATGCAATGGATTTCCTCACGGGAGATCTATTTCATAGGTTCTCTGTTATCGGTCGTAGAGATTCATCTCCTACCTCCCTTTTCAGATCGACGATATACTCTCATATTCCATTTCCTCTACTGATAACCGTTTCAGTACTGGTTTGGCTATCTGCTATATGTGGATGGGTGTCTTTTGGTAAGTATGTTTTCATTACTTAAGACACTCTCAGCTATGGTTTGGGACTTTATGTATTTATATAAAGTTCTAAATATATGTATTGTACTTATATTTGCTATGATTTAGGGTTCAGTATATTTCCTTTTGCCAGTTTCATATCTGGGAAATGCATTTTTTAGGAAAAAAAAAATTCTTACCTGGGGTATAGTCTTTTTTCAATTGACTGTCATTTCAAATTCGCGGGCAGAATTAGGCTTGCAAGGGCCCAAAATGCCAAAGTATATTGCGTCATTTTTTGCACAAGATTTTTTTGGCGCAAAGTTACGTTCGATGACGCAAATTTGTCATTTCCGGCGTCTTTGTCGACGCCAAGTCCTTTCACAAGGTTGTGTCTTCAATGACGCGAGTGTGTCATTTCTGGATGTTGTTAGCGCCAAAAAAAAGTTCTCTGTTTGTTTGTGCGTCATACTTGGCGCCAAATATTTTCATTATTTTAAACCCCATTCCTATATGCCTCTTGCCTTTTTTCTCTATCAGAGGGCTATGCTGTTTGCATTTTTTCCCATTCCTGAAACTGCCATATAAGGAAATTGATAATTTTGCTTTATATATTGTTTTTTTTCTCTTACATTTGCAAGATGTCTCAATCTGATCCTGTCTCAGAAATCACTGTTGGAACCCTGTGACTGATAACAGTTCTACCAAAGCTAAGAACATTTGTTGTAATCTTGTGGAGATTATATCTCCAGCTGTGGTTTGCAATAAGTTGTCATGATAAACTTTTACATGCAGAGAATGTGTCCATCAGTAATAGTACATTGCCTGTTGCTGTTCTTTTAACATCTAATGTACAAGATATACCTGTGAATTTATAAGAATTTATTGCTGATTCTATTCAAAGGGCTTTGTCTGCCATTCCGCCTTCTAATAAATGTAAAGGTCTTTTAAAACTTCTCATAAGGTTGATAAAGTTTCAAATGACCGACAACATACTGAATTATCCTCCTCTGATGAGGATCTATCTGATTCAGAAGATCCTTCCTCAGATATTGACACTCACAAATCTACTTATTTATTTAAAATGGAGTACATTTGTTTTTTGTTAAAGAAGTGTTGATTATTTTGGATATTGAGGAGACTAGTCCTCTTGATATTAAATCGTATTAAACATTTAAATTCTGTTTATAAACCTCCTGTGGTTATTCCAGAGGATTTTCCAGTTCCTGATGCTATTTCTGATATAATTTCTAAGGAATGGGATAGGCCTGGTACTTCTTTTATTCCTTCTTAAAGTTTTAAAAAAAAAAGAATTGTATCCTTTGCCAGCAGTTACTTTGGAGTTTTGGGAAAAGATCCCCAAAGTTGATGGGGCTATCTCTACTCTTGCTTAGCGTACTACTATTCCTATGGAAGATAGTACTTCTTTTTTAAGATCCTTTAGATAGGAAACTTGAATCTTATCTAAAGAAAGCCTATTTATATTCGGGTCATCTTCTCAGGCCTGCATTTTCTTTGGCTGATGTTGCAGCTGCATCAACTTTTTGGTTGGAAATTAGCGCAACAAGAATTGGATTATGATTTGTTTAGCATTGTTCGCTTGCTTCAACATGCTAATCAGTTTATTTGTGATGCCATTTTGTTCATCAAAATTGATGTTAAATCTATGCCTTTAGCTATTTTAGCTAGAAGAGCTTTGTGGCTTAAATCTTGGAATACTGACATGACTTATAAGTCCAGATTGCTATCTCTCTTTTTCCAAGGTAATAAGTTATTTGGTTCTCAGTTGAATTTGATTATCTCAACTGTTACTGGGGGAAGGGAGTTTTTTGCCTTAGGATAAGACTTAAGGGTAAATCTAAAGCTTCTAACCGTGTTTGTTCCTTTCGACTAAATAAGGAACAGAAACCTATTCCTTTCCCCAAGGAATCTGTTTCCAATTGGAAATTTTCTTCAAATTGGATCAAATGCAAGCCTTTTAAGGAACCAAAGCCAGCCCCTAAGTCCGCATGTAGGTGCGGCCCTCGTTCCAGCTCAGCTGGTAGGGGGCAGATTAAGATTTCTCAGGGGTACCGAATAGGATTCAAAGTAAGACCTCCTGTGAAAAGATATTTTATCTCACGCATTCCAGCAAATCCAGTAAGTGTGTTTCAGACCTGGAGTTTCAGGGGTAATCACGCCAGTTCCGTTTAAGGAACAGGGTTTGGGGTTTTATTCAAATCTATTCATTGTCCTAAAGAAAGGAAATTCATTCAGACCAGTTCTGGATCTGAAATTTTTTTGAATCATTATGTAAGAGTACCTAACTTTCAAAATGGTGATTATAAGGACTATTCTGCCTTTTGTCTTACAGGGTGCATATCTTCATATTCTGATTCATCCAGTTCATTTTCAGTTTCTGAGATTCTCTTTTCTAGACAAGCTTTACCAATTTGCTCTTCCTTTTGGCCTAGCGACAGCTCTAAGAATCTTTTCTAAGGTTCTTGATGCCCTACTCTCTGTAATCAGAGAGCGGAACATTGCGGTGTTTCCTTATTTGGACAATTTCTTGGTATTAGCTCAGTCTTTATATTCTGCAGAATCTTACACAAATCAACTAGTGTTGTTTCTTTGAAAACATGGTTGGAGGATCAATTTACTAAAAAGTTATTTGATTCCTCAGACAAGGGTCACCTTTTTAGGTTTCCAGATAGATTCAGTGTCCATGACTCTGTCTCTAACAGACAATAGACATTTTGAAATGGTTGCAGCCTGTCGGAAACCTTCAGTCTCAGTCATTCCCTTCAGTAGCTATGTGCATGGAAGTTTTAGGTGTCTCGACTGCAGCATCGGACGCAATCCCCTTTTGCTCATTTTCATATTAGACCTTTCCAGCTTTGTGTGCTGAACCAATGGTGCAGGTTTTTTTTCAAGGATATCACAATTTATATCCTTAAATCCCAATGTTCGACTATCTCTGGCTTAGTGGTTAAATCATCATCGTATAGTTCTAGGGGCCTCTTTTGTTCGTCCAACATGGACTGTGATTTCAACAGATGCAAGTCAGGTTGGGGAGTTGTTTGGGGATCTCTGACAGTGCAAGGGGTTTGGAAATCTCAAGAGGCGAGATTACCAATCAATATTTTGGAACTCTGTGCGATTTTCAGGGCTCTTCATATTTGGCCTCTGTTGAAGAGAGAACCATTAATTTGTTTTCAGACAGACAAAATCACAACTGTGGCATTTGTCAATCATCAGGATGGGACTCATAGTCCTTAAGCTATGAAAGAAGTATCCCGGATACTTGCTTGGGCGGATTCCAGCTCCTGTTCTGTGGTTCATATCCCAGGTATAGACAATTGGGAAGCAGATTATTTCAGCCATCAGATTTTACATCCGGGGGATGTTCAGGCTTTGGTTCATATCAAGCTTGTCATTAAATCAATCTCTCCTTTTTGGAGTTTTAATTTGGTTTTAAAGGCTTTACAGGCTCCTCCATTTGAGCCTATGCATTATTTGGACATTTAAATACTTTCTTGGAAAGTGTTGTTTCTTTTGGCCATCTCTTCTGCTAGAAGAGTTTCAGAATTGTTTGCTCTCTCTTGTGAATCTCCTTTCTGATTTTTTCATCAGGATAAGGCAGTTTTGCGGATTTCATTTAAATTTTTATCTAAGGTTGTGAATTCTAACATTAATAGAGAAATTGTTGTCCTTTCCTTGTGTCCTAATCCTAATAATTCTTTGGAGAGTTCCTTACATTCTTTGGATGTGGTGAGAGCTCTGAAATATTATGTTGAAGCTACTTAAGATTTCAGGAAGACTTCTAGTCTATTTGTTATCCTTTCTGGTTCCAGGAAAGGTCAGAAGGCTTCAGCCGTTTCTTTGGCATTGTGGTTAAAGCTTTTAACTCATCATCACGCTTATTTGGAGTTGGGTCAGGCCCCGCCTCAGAGAATTACAGCTCATTCTACTAGGTCAGTCTCCACTTCATGGGCTTTTAAGAATGAAGCTTCATTTGATCAGATTTGCAAAGCAGCAACTTGGTCTTCTTTGCATACATTTACTAAATTCTACCATTTTGATGTATTTGCTTCTTCGAAAGCATTTTTGGTAGAAAACTTCTTTAGGCAGCTGTTTCAGTTTGATTCTTCTGCTTATGATTTAAGCTTTTTCCTTTCATTTATGAGAATAAACTTATTTTTGGGTTGTGGATTAATTTTTTTTCAGCGAAATGGCTGTTTTTATTTTATCCCTCCCTCTCTAGTGACTCTTGCGTGGAGTTCCACTTCTTGGGTATTGCTATCCCATACGTCACTAGCTCATGGACTCTTGCCAATTACATGAAAAAAAACAAAATGTATGTAAGAACTTACGTGATAAATTAATTTCTTTCATATTGGCAAGAGTCCATGAGGCCCACCCCTTTTTTTATGGTGGTTAGGATTTTTTTGTATAAAGCACAATTATTTCCAAATTCCTTTGTTGATGCTTTTTACTCCTTTCTTTTTCAGCCCACTACTTGGCTATTCGTTAAACTTAATTGTGGGTGTGGTGAGGGGTGTATTTATAGGCATTTTGAGGTTTGGGAAACTTTTTCCCTCCTGGTAGGATTGTATATCCCACACGTCACTAGCTCATGGACTCTTGCCGATATGAAAGAAATTAATTTATCAGGTAAGTTCTTACAAAAATTATGTTTTTAATCCTGGCAGACGCTCCAGCGATTCCCCCGGCCGTCGGAAGCCTCTGCGACGTCAGAAATGAAGAATCTGGCTTCCTCCAATCAGGGCTCCCCCCCCCGGGGGAATCTTGGCCTGATGCAACGCCGTGATTGGAGGAAGCCGGATTTGTCATTTTGGACCTGCGAAGACGGCTTGCGACGGGCGGAGGAAGTGCTGTAGCGGCTGCCAGGATTAAAAGGTACGTTTTTGAAGAAAACAAGTGAAATGTTGATTTTGATTAATTAAAGTGCCCTTGTTTTTAATAGGATTATTAAAAAAGGGCACTAATTCATTAAAATGGACCTTCACTTTAAAGAGGCAGTCTTGTCAAAATTAAACTTTCATGTTTTCATGCCTGAGTGCATTGAACAGTTTTTCACAGCTAGTTCATGTGTGCTATTTAGATAACATTATGCTAATGCCCATTGAGTTACTTATGAGAGGGCACTGATTGGCTAAATATAAGTCTGTCACAAGAACTGAAATAAGGGGGCAGTGTGCAGAGGCTTAGATACAAGGTAATCACAGAGGTGGAAAGTATATTAACATAACAGTGTTGGTTATGCAAAACTGGGGAATGGGTAATAAAGGGATTATCTATCTTTTTAAACATTAAAAATTCTGGAGTAGACTGTCCCTTTAAACTGGGACAACTACCTGCTGCCCTTCCACAATCTCTGGATACTACTCGGATAATTCTTGAAAGGTATTTTTTCTGTTTTAATGCAAACCTCAACCATACCTCTGCCCTGAGGGTCAGGCTTCCAAATAGCCATCAACAGTTCATTGCTTTACTAAGCATTCAAGTACTTCCGTTTTTCATGCAAATCACTCTGTGCCTGCCAGCTGAGCTCCCACAAATGTAAACACTCTATGCTTCCATTAATTATATATCCTTATGAAATGAACAACTTGCTGAACTTGTTAAATTACTTACATTGCCAACATTTATATAATTAAAAAAAAATGTCATTTGATTGTTTCCTGAGCTTCAAGTAACTTACAAATGCAGTGATTATTCTTTAACTATCTTTGCTATGTTGGACTTGGAAATATTTTAAAAAGCAGATTCTCCATAGTTATCATTTCATGCCAGTGAAATAAAGCTGCTAAGCTCTAAGAAATACGAATAACCAATTGTAATGTTCAAAATTTAATTGTAAAAAAAGCCTTCCTGTGTTCCATTGTTTAAGTTTTTTGGGGGGCATTAAAGAATCACAAATAAAAACAAGTCAAAATGAATTATTTAAAAAATAATAAAAAATGTTCTACAGTAGGAATGTGTGTGTGTATATATATATATATATATATATATATATATATATATATATATATATATGTGTGTGTGTGTGTGTGCGTTTGTATGTGTGCATGTATGTATGTGTATATATGTTCACTCAGGCTATGATTACAGATCATCAAAAACGCATAAGATGTTTTCTTGACTGTATGCACTTTTTTTTTATTTTATTTTTTTATACTTTTTATACAACAAAAACAAAGCAAAACATCGTAAATTAAAAATAAGCTACCTGAGAATGTAGCAGTGTACAGATTACCATATCAACAAAAGACGCCTCGCAGGGCTGTCTACAAAACAACAAAAAAACAAAAAAAGGAGCCCCCACCACCCCCCTCTTTCCCTCGCTCCCACACCCCCAATCTAAGTCTGCATTAATGATCTAGGGTTTTCTATAAGATTTGGAAATTCATTTGTAATCGCCTGAATTATTACTTCTGATTCTCTGAAAGGATATAATAAACAAATTTGTTCATCTTCCAAAGTGACTGGATAAACTTTTTCCATTTATTGATAAAACGCTTGACCTGAGATTCTGATTGAATCGCTGTATCATATTGTTCCACTATCAGATGGCGTTTAATTTTATTAATATGCATTCCATTAGGTTAGGGCTTTTTTTGCTTTCCAATGTTTCAAAATTAATGACCTCCCTATCAATATAATTGTGTTTATAAATTTAAAGTTGACCTGACACCTAGGTGTTTGAAACATAAAAACAATATCCTCTCTCTCTAATTTAATCTCTATTTTATTAATTTTATTTAACCAGTAGTTAAGTTTACACCAATTTTTTTTAATTTTTGGACAGCTCCAGATACAATGTTCTAGGTCTGCCAAAGGCAAATTACATTTATCACATTTATTTATTGATGTTTTATCCCACTTTGATGTCTCACCTGTAAATTCTTTATTTGAGATTCCAAATTCATTTTTTAGTTCTTGGAAAGCCTTACAACCCTTAGTTTCATTATCTCTTAATAGATATAAAAATACTATCCCCCTGGTTTTCCAGTTCTCAAATACTTTAGAGTCTATAGCTGGTATAAACTCTGGATTCCCACTTATTGTCAAATATTTTGAATATCTGGGGTTGATTTTTAATATATGTAATAATTTTTGCCATGCATAGATCACATTTTTTATCGTTTTTAGGCTTTTAATTTTTTCTGGCAATTTTTCCCTACAATGAACAAGAGCTTTCAATGCATATGGGGCGACTAACTGTTCTTCTACTTTCTTTAACGCATAATAGTCCACTTCTGTCAGCCATTCCAGTACGAATTTCCCCATACATACTAAATTTTAAATTTCTAAATCTGGAAATGCTAGGCCTCCCCCTGATTTAAGAAGCATCAAATTTTGAAGGGAAAGGGCTCTGCGTTTTTCACCCCATTGAAATTTTCTGCAATTTTGTTTAAACCTTCTGATATCCTTAGGTTTAATAAAAATCGGTAGATTTTGTAAAAGATACAAAATTTTCAGGAATAACACCATTTTTATTAAATTAATTTTACCTGAAAGGGACAGTGGGAAATTGGCCCATCTTATCAGATCTTTACTAATTTTTGTCCATACTTGGGGAAAATTTATTGAATACCACTTATCTGGGTCCCTGGCGAGTACAATACCTAGATATTTTATTTTTTCCTTTGCTTCTTTGAAGGGTATATTCCTACAACTGTCTTTCCGTTTGTATAACCACAAAATTTCAGATTTATTTATATTGACTTTATACCCCGAAAACCTACCAAATTTTTCTAATATCTGGATTAAAATAGGAATATTTTTCTTTGTATCTTTTATGAAGACTAGCAGATCGTCTGCATATAACAATAGAGTAACTCTCTTTTTCCCTAGCCAAACTCCCTCAATTTCCTTCCTAAGAAGGATGGAGAGGGGTTCAATAGCCAAGTTAAATAAATATGGCGATAAAGGGCATCCTTGCCTGGTCCCTTTTTGCAATGTGAAACTGGGTGTTATATTTCTATTTACTACAATTGTGGCCCTTGGCTCTTTATAGATCAACTGGACCAATCTGAGGAAGGGACCTGAAATCTCATTTTTTTCTATTGTTGTGAATAGATGATCTCAAGTAATCATATCAAAAGCTTTTTCTGCATCGATAGAAGTGATTGCCACATCTACCTGCTTCTTATTTTAAATTTTTTTAGTATGATTCCAATAGTGGTCGATTACTAATTGTCAGGTAATGTTAAATTAGGAAAAAGCAGTATCATGTGGCACACTTGTTAAAGAGCCTAAATAGCTGTACCGTAGGTTAGCACGAGGTTTATAGGTATTTTAAAGTATAACTTTTATTATAAATAGAGCTAAAAAAATTAATATATATATATATATATATATATATACAAAAAGATTATTTTAAATTAAGAGCATAAATGTAGCTGAAGAAAAAAGGGGATGACCATATATAGTGTATTAACTCTGTACCATCATGTCAATCCTATTCAACTAGAACACACTGTGTCATAGGATGTTAGCAACAAAATTAAATTGTAGAGTGTAATAGCACTTGGACACCAATAGGGGTAGCAACATTGGGACTAAACAGTAAAAAGCTACATAAGATATATTGGGATACTTGATTAAGTGATAAAATCAGTTAAAAAAATGTAAATTAGGGTTGGTTCCAAAAGAAACTGCCCTATAGTGAAGATAATAGTGGACTTGCTTCTTTTGTGAGCAAATACAATGAAAAAGGTGTTTCCCAAAAATTGGGATGGAAATGTTCACAAAATTTTTTTTTTTCTATTTGTACACAGTAACCCTGGTGTACATTAACAATATATTAGAATCATATAAAGAACAGTGTCAGTGTTGTGTTATTAGACACTAGTAGGGTTTGGAAAATGCTTGAGCCAGATATACTGGCAACTCTTTAATCAAAACAAATTGTGTAAGTTTATGTCAGGCTACCACCAGGATTATCTGTTAGTTAGGTAAATACTATAGGTACCAGGGACACCAGTATAGATTATTAGTGATGTTAAAACATAATTTAGATGGTTCTAGGAATATACAATGGTGCCTAAGGCACAGAAACCTGCTACTACCAAAAAATTATTGTTAATTTACTAGTACATATAACTGTGCAAAGAGCACATAATCATCAAATCGTTTAGGTAGTAGGTAATGTAAATTAGTTCCAGAAGTACGTAATTCCGTATATGAAACAACCACAAATACTTTCTATAAGGTGCTAGTTTTAGCGGTGCATACAGCACATTAGATTTCTATTTTGAATTTAAAGGTCTTTGACAAAGCAGCTGGCGAAACGCGTGTCAGGCGTTCGCACTGCTTCTTTTGTGATTTTGTTAAAAAATAGCATACTTATGGTATAAAACTTAAATTTTGTTGACCTTGTTATTTAGTTGGTAAAACGCATGGGGAAACCAGGGTTACTTTAAACTTTGTAAAATAATCGCTCTAGTGGCTGATCGATAATAGCAGCACCATACGCTTCCACAATGCTGCACCTAATTTAAAAACTTCATAATTGATTTATAACATGCTGTGTGCATCGCTTAATCTAGCTATAAAAAGTTAGCAATTATTCTGGTGTTAACCAATCAATAACAGCATTATATGCTCCCACATTGTTGCACCAGACTTCTAAACTTTTAAAAGGATATTTAATGTGCTGTGTACATCGCTAAATCCAGCATTTAACAGGAAGCTAACTGCTCTGGTGTCTGACAGAAACCATTAGCATGAGATGCCTCCACACTGCTGCACTAGACCTTTAAATTACAAAATAGAAATCTAATGTGCTGTATGCACCGCTAAAACTAGCACCTTATAGAAAGTATTTGTGGTTGTTTCATATACGGAATTACGTACTTCTGGAACTAATTTACATTACCTACTACCTAAACGATTTGATGATTATGTGCTCTTTGCACAGTTATATGTACTAGTAAATTAACAATAATTTTTTGGTAGTAGCAGGTTTCTGTGCCTTAGGCACCATTGTATATTCCTAGAACCATCTAAATTATGTTTTAACATCACTAATAATCTATACTGGTGTCCCTGGTACCTATAGTATTTACCTAACTAACAGATAATCCTGGTGGTAGCCTGACATAAACTTACACCATTTATTGTTTTGATTAAAGAGTTGCCAGTCTATCTGGCTCAAGCATTTTCCAAACCCTACTAGTGTCTAATAACACAACACTGACACTGTTCTTTATATGATTCTAATATATTGTTAATGTACACCAGGGTTACTGTGTACAAATAGAAACTTTTTGTGAACATTTCCATCCCAATTTGTGGGAAACACCTTTTTCATTGTATTTGCTCACAAAAGAAGCAAGTCCACTATTATCTTCACTATAGGGCAGTTTCTTTTGGAACCAACCCTAATTTACAATTTTTTAACTGATTATATCACTTAATCAAGTATCCCAATATATCTGATGTAGCTTTTTACTGTTTAGTCCCAATGTTGCTACCCCTATTGGTGTCCAAGTGCTATTACACTCTACAATTTAATTTTGTTGCTAACATCCTATGACACAGTGTGTTCTAGTTGAATAGGATTGATATGATGGTACAGAGTTAATACACTATATATGGTCATCCCTTTTTTTCTTCAGCTACATTTATGCTCTTAATTTAAAATAATCTTTTTGTGTATATATATATTCATTTTTTTAGCTCTATTTATAATAAAAGTTATACTTTAAAATACCTATAAACCTTGTGCTAACCTACGGTACAGCTATTTAGGCTCTTTAACAAGTGTGCCACATGATACTTCTTTTTCCTAATTTAACATTACCTGACATATACCGGTATCAGGCACTGCCCTACTGTGATACGTAGGATTATCCATTAAGGATCCTAAGAGCCTAATACTCGTTCCCACCTTCAATTGCCTCTAACAAGGGGAATTCTTGCTCTCGATTACTAATTGTACCTTCCTCAGATTGGTTGTCGAGCTTCTGTTTGGCATAAAGCCCACTTGGTCCTTATGTATTAAGGAACCCATCACTTTCTTAAGTCTCTGTGCAATTACACTCATGAATATTTTATAATCATTATTTAGTAACGAGATGGGTCTATATGACCCTATCTCTTCTGGGTCCTTTTCTTTTTTAAGCACTAATGAAATTACTGAGGTAGTAACATTTTTAGACTGCATCTTATTCTTTATATATATCATGTTGAATAAACTTTCTAATGTTGGGGTTATTTCCTCAGTTATTAGTTTATATAGTTCTATTGGTAGCTGATCAGGCCCTGGTGATTTATTTGTTGCTGTGCTATCTATTGCTTTTTTTATTTCTTCTTGTGTTATTGGTTTATTTAGTTCTTCTAATCCTTCTCTATCTATTACCGGTAGTCTAATTTTGTCACAAAATTCTGCTTTATCTTGATGGTTAATTGTATCGGCAGTATATAATTTTTTAAAATATTCATAAATTATTTTATTTATTTCCTCCATATTTGTTGTTCTACCATTTCCCCCTTTAATTGCCTCTATGGCTCGTTTTTTCTTCTTTAACTTAACCAAATTTGCTAAAAATTTCCCTGCTCTTCCGCTATGTCTGTAAAAGAATGCTCTAGTTCTTAGTTCTTCTTGCCTTAATTTTTGGTTGAGGGAAATTTCTCTTACCTGTTTGGCTTTCATATATTTTTCCCAGAGGGTTCTAGAAGTGTCACTTAAATAAGCATTATAGCAATTACGCACTTGCCCTGCTAGTTGAAGCTCCTTCTGTTGTGTGACTCTTTTATTTTTAACTAAATACGCTTTTACTTCCCCTCTAATAACAGCTTTAAAGGCTTCCCAAAATATTTCATGTTTATTTTCATAATCTTTATTTAACCTCTTAAGGACATATGACGGAATTATTCCGTCATAAAACAATTGAGCAAACTGAAAGCTGTGTCCTTAAAGGGTTAAATAACAATAATCATTCCATTTCCTTTTAATCCACCCCCTAAAATGCATATTGGGGCAAAGATATGTAGGGAAGAAGAATTTAGTAGGATCCATTTTAAATTTACTTAGCTGAAATAAGGGAAATAATGGCATGGTCAGATATAATGTCATTAATGTCTGTCCTTATGTCTATGCCCAGAAGATTTTCGGATATCAGAAAGGTATCAATTCTAGACATAGTTTTATGACTATGTGATATGTATGTGTAACATTGTGCATCGGGATTCTGTAACCTCCAAACATCTTTAAGTCTAAGATTGCTACATAAATCCTTTAGAAGCTTGCGCCTAGATTACGAGTCTTGCATTAGCCTTAAAAAGCAGCGTTGAGGGGTCCCAACGCTGCTTTTTAACACCCGCTGGTATTACGAGTCTGGCAGGTACAGGTGTACCGCTCACTTTTTTTCCGCGACTCGAGCATACCACAAATCCACTTACGTCAATTGCATATCCTATCTTTTCAATGGGATTTGCCTAACTCCGGTATTACGAGTCTTGGAAAAAGTGAGCGGTACACCCTCTCCTGTCAAGACTGATACCGCATTTAAAAATCAGTAGTTAAGAGTTTTATTGGCTAACGCCGTAACATAATACTCTTAACTAAAGTGCTAAAAAGTACACTAACATAAACTACCTATTAACCCCTAAACCGAGCCCCCCCCCCCCACATTGCAAACACTTAAATAAAATGTTTAACCCCTAATCTGCCGACCGGACATCCCCGCCACTGTAATAAATATATTAACCCCTAAACCGCCGCACTCCCGCCTCGCAAACACCAATCAGCCAATAGAATGCGAGCTCAATCCTATTGGCTGATTGGATCAGCCAATAGGATTGAAGTTCAATCCTATTGGCTGATTGCATCAGCCAATAGGATTTTTTCTACCTTAATTCCGATTGGCTGATAGAATTCTATCAGCCAATCAGAACTGAAGGGACGCCATCTTGGATGACGTCACTTAAAGGTACCGTCATTTAGTGTTAGTCGTCAGATGGCTTGAAGATGCTCCGCGTCGGATGGCTTGAAGATGGACCCGCTCCGCTCCGGATGGATGAAGATAGAAGATGCCGTCTGGATGAAGACTTCTGCCCATCTAGAGGTCCTCTTCTGCCCGGATGAAGACTTCTGGCTGTCTGGAGGACCACTTCTGTACGGTTGGGTGAAAACGTCTCAAGGTAGGGTGATCTTCAAGGGGTTAGTGTTAGGTTTTATTAAGGGGGGATTGGGTGGCTTTTAGAGTAGGGTTGGGTGTGTGGGTGGTGGGTTGTAATGTTGGGGGGGGTATTGTATTTTCTTTTACATGTAAAAGAGCTGATTACTTTGGGGCAATGCCCAGCAAAAAGCCCTTTTAAGGGCTATTTGTAATTTAGTATAGGGTAGCGATTTTTATTATTTTGGGTTTTTTTTTAATTTTATTAGGGGGATTAGATTAGGTGTAATTAGTTTAAAAAATTTTAATTATTTTTTTATTTTCTGTAATTTAGTGGGGTTTTTTTTGTACTCTAGTTTATTTAATTGTATTTAGTTTAGGGATTTAATTTAATTATAGTGTAGTGTTAGGTGTAATTGTAACTTAGGTTAGGTTTTATTTTACAGGTAAATTTGTACTTATTTTAGCTAGGTAGTTATTAAATAGTTAATAACTATTTAATAACTATTGTACCTAGTTAAAATAAATATAAAGTTGCCTGTAAAATAAAAATAAACCCTAAGATAGATACAAATGTAACTATTAGTTATATTGTAGCTATCTTAGGGTTTATTTTATAGGTAAGTATTTATTTTTAAATAGGATTAATTTATTTAATTGTAGTAATTTTATTAAGATTATTTAAAATTATATTTAAATTAGGGGGGGTGTTAGGGTTAGGATTAGACTTAGATTTAGGGGTTAATAACTTTAGTATAGTGGGGGCGACGTTGGGGGCGGCAGATTAGGGGTTAATAATTGTAGTTAGGTTGCGGCGAAGTTGGGGGCGACAGAGTAGGGGTTAATAAATATAATGTAGGGTTCGGCGATGTTGGGGTCAGCAGATTAGGGGTTCATAGGTATAATGTAGGTGGCGGCGGTGTCCGGAGCGGCAGATTAGGGGTTAATACTATAATGCAGGTGTCGGCGATGTCGGGGGTGGCAGATTAGGGGTTAATAAGTGTAAGATTAGGGGTGTTTAGACTCAGGGTTCATGTTAGGGTGTTAGGTGTAGACGTAAAATGTATTTTCCCATAGGAAACAATGGGGCTGCGTTAGGAGCTGAACGCTGTTTTTTTGCAGGTGTTAGTTTTTTTTTCAGCCAGCTCAGCCCCATTGTTTCCTATGGGGAAATCATGCACGAGCACATTTAGCCACCTTACCGCTGACTTAAGCAGCGCTGGTATTGAGTTGAGATGTGGAGCTAAATTTTGCTCTCCGCTCACTTTTTTGAGGCTAACGCCGGGTTTAGAAAAACCTGTAATACCAGCGTTGTCTTAAGTGAGCGGTGAGAAAAAAATGCTCGTTAGCACCGCAAGCCTTACCGACAAAAACTCGTAATCTAGCCGTTAGTTTCTTGTTTGCTACTTCTGTTTGGTGGTGTTTTTAATCTATCTAGCTTTGGATACATTACCATATTTAAATCTCCTGCTAAAATTATATTCTCTGTATTGTAGTTTAATAATTTAGCTTGTATGCTATTCCAGAAAAGTTTATCTAATTTATTGGGACCATAGATATTGCATAATATTAATACTCTTTCTTTTATTTTAATCTGTAGAATTATGAATCTTCCCGGCGTTAGCCCAGAAAGCTCTTAACTACAGCCTTTCCATGGGCGGTAGGAGTTTTGTCGGTAGAGTTGTAACGCTCACTTCAGCCAAGACTCTAAATTCCGGCGTTAGGAAGATCCCATTGAAAAGATAGGATACGCAATTGGCGTAAGGGGATCTGCGGTATGGAAAAGTTGCGGCTTGAAAGTGAGCGTTAGACCTTTACCTACACGACTCTAAATACCAGCGGGCGGACAAAAGCAGTGTTAGGACTCCTTAACCCTGCTTTTGGCAGCTACTGCAGAACTCTAAATCTAGGCGTAAATCTTTTATATGTACATATTTTGCAGAATTTTTACCTACTTACCACTGCGACGATAAGTGCAGCTCCCCCGCCCGCCATATTGTCAAATTGATTGACAGATGACAATTTGTAAAAAAACGAATTATTATTTCCCCCGGGGATTTCAGCCCCTTTGCGTAAACGTCATGGCCCGGGGGGAAACAAGGATTGGTTCTTTTACAAATCGTCATCTGCCAATAAATTTAACAAAATGGCAAACGGGATTGCTGCGCTTATCGTTGCAGCGGTTAATAGGTAAAAATTCTTCAAAATATACACAAATAAAAGATTTTAATGAATTAAACCCTTGTTAATTTTTAAAAGTCTATCCAATGCCGTGGGGCAATAATTAGTAACTTGACATTCACTTTGAGTCATGAGGCTAGGTAACTGATTCCCTTGTTTAAAAATAGCACATAACCACAATAGTCTGAGGTAATTTAATGTGAAATCACATTTTTTTTTTTAAATATATCAGTCAGTGATAGCCTAGCATAAATAATTTGTCAAATTTATATCCGTATACTTATGCTCTTAAAATTGTCCTCGGTCCTGGCTTTTATTTAGAACTACGGGTGCAAGTGAAAATATTTTTCAACAAAAAGTATTGTCAGTTCATATTTTCCCCAAGGAGCGAAGGCCAAATGTTCATTTTCACACAAACACACACACAAAAACTCTCTTTATGTAATGTAATTATCAGAGCTTAGTTCCTGCAAATTATGCAATGCATTCATTTACAAAAAAAAAACGAAAAAAAACACTCCCTTTTTACTGTGCTACTAGAGTGATGCGTAGTGATTTTAATGATATTTTTTAACTGTGAAAACTAACATTTAAAAGAAAAAAGTTTTCTTCATCCGCTCTCGGAAGCTTGCCCTGTAATAGTACAGAATACAGTATTACATGTTATACAGGTCTCGGACTATCAAGTATGCGAAATCGTTGAAAAATACCAATAAACTCCCTGTTTTATGTTTGCCTAATTTATTATGGTCTTTAAAGGGCTCAAAAGCGAAACGGTAAATAACACAAATGTGTCAAGTAAATAAGTACAAATATAGAGCAGGAAAGTGAAACAAGATTTGATACCAATCCCCATAAAGAAGCCTGACAAGGCCAGAGAGAGAGAGAAGGAAGGAACTGAAGAGGTTTGGTGGGAGTGGGCCAGATTGCATTAAGCTACGCCCCATTACTCGTTGCCTAGACAGCGAGTAGGCTGTGAGAGTTTAAATGGTGCTGCGCGTGCGCGATGGACCAATTCTACGGCCGTTTTTTTTTTTATACTAACGTTTCTCCTCCTCTTACATGAGCTTTAGCCGTGCGCCCTGTGTGTGATGCCTGTAAGCTGATAGAGAGCTGTCGCGCGAGTTACTCAGTCCGTGTGTCTGCCACAGGACAGTCCCGCACCAAGTGACTAAAACCGTAGTTCATGAAGGGCTACTGTGTGTGAGCGAGCCCTGCTTGTTTTAAGGCTTATTCTCGCCGCGCACGTGTGTTGAGAAGGATAAGTTTCTGGTGCAGCCTTCATCTTTGCGACTACTATATTCATTATCTCTTGCAGGTTTGTTTAAATTAATAACGTTATTTGTATTTTATGCATGCTTGCACTAGCTATAACGCAAAATAATAGAACAATATTAATAAACACAGGTGTTCGCTCTTATGTAGCGTATAAATGCATAACCACTTCAACTATTATGGGTTTTAGAAGTTGGGGAAACTGACCCTTATTTTCTGAATAAAACTACTTCTGGCTAATGCGACGTTTGTCGTCTTCCCCTCAGTGTATACATCTATGCCACGTCCCTGTCATCTACAGTAAATGCCCATATGTTTTACCTATTCTTAGACATGTTTTGTGGTGTTATGCATTGTAATGGCGAGTCACACTTGAGTTGTCCTCTGCTTCTACTTGTCAGCATATGCGTTAAATAAAATACGTTCATTCACTATGTTAATATTATATAACCGGCTTGTTACATGTGTGTCTGCTGCTGTGTAAAACACTCCCCTTTTCCCTGCAGATGGAGCCCAGCCCTGGCTGTCACAACCTCCTCCTCCTGACCAGTTTAATCTCGGCCTCCTAATTATAGAGAAAAACCATGAGAAACGAGAGTTGAGCTGTCACCCGGTCACCTTTATAATCCAGATATCTGCATTTTAACTTGGAGTATCCTGTGCTTCCCTTTTACAGACAACAGACCTGAGGGACTTTGCCGGCCTCCTCCCACTCCAGCAACATCTGTACACTGTGTGAATTTATTAGCAGCTGCCAGTCTCTAATGCATATGTTATTTAAGGCAGTACATTCAACTATACAGTAAACTGTTATGCCCTTTAAATTCTGTTTGCACTTATATTAGTTGCTAACTTGCAGATCTTTCCCACTTGTACTGTACATTCATACAGTGTCTCAAAGTATCTTTAAGGATTTCTTTGTTAACTCTAATATTTGTTGTGCAACCTTTGTACTACTAAGCAGCTTAATATTAAAACCAACAAAACTAATTTCTGACAGTCTTCCTAGCTTCTTGCATGGATCCCCGTGTAGCGTGGATTCAGCCGGAGCAGAAAGGCCCTGCTAATGCCCTTTGGATGCAGATTTGGGAGACCTCACAGGGGCTGCGAGAGAAGCAGCCAAGACTCAATCATTCTGGAGTACATGCAAATTGTGGAAATACAAACATGTTAAATCCCCCTCATTACCCACCTTACCTGTGCTTGAACACCTTAGCTTTAAACAAACATAACCTTGGTCAAACTAGTACTGCTTCTCGACCTAGTACCCCTTGTTCTTCATCATCTGCGTCTGACCAGGAACAAGATGCTGTTCCTGTGGTTGCCGGATGTGCGCTTCCTCCTTCCTCCTCACAATCCTTTGACAACACAAGTGGAGCTCGTACTCTGAGACTTAAGAAAAACCCTTCCGTCTCATCATCTTGTTCTTCGTCTTCTGAATTTGGTTCAGAAAACCAAAGGTGCTCTTCTCCTGGCATTGGAGATGTGTGTCCTCTGCAAAGTAACACTTCAAATACTGATACAGGGACTCTGCAATCAAACTTTCTCTACAATGAGGAAAATAGGCTCAATAATTTGAATAATCTGCATTCAAATAAATGTAGCACTAGTAATAGGACAAGTTGTCGTGTTAATAGGCCACATCCTAGTGAGCTACACCATCAACGCCTCCATCATATGGCTAGCTATGATTTACATCAGTACCACCCAGGCCGAAGGAAAAGAGAAAATAAGGCTAGCACCTATGGTATAAACTATTTAATGGCTGAAGGCATACATAAAGGGAATGGGCCTTGGACTGATGATAGACTTCCTCTACAACATGCAACAGGCACTCCGTGGAAAAATAGAAAATACAACCCAGGCATAAAGGGGTAAGGGATTTTGGTAGTCCTTGTGCTTATTTATGAATATAACCATGTATAAGCAGTTGTTCGGTTCCAAATTATAGTGGCATAAAATGTATAATGAAAATGTTCTATTATGTTATATGCAACCAACAGTTCTATACTTAAATTGATAGTCTAATCCAGATTTTTATTGTTTAAAAAGATAATCCATTTATTACCCATTCCCCAGTTATGCATAACAAAAACTGCTATGTTAATAGACTTTTTACCTCAGATTACCTTGTATCTAAGATTCTAAAGACTGCCCCTTATTTCAGTTCTTTTGACAGGCTTGCAGTTTAGTCATTCAGTGCTGACTCATAAATAACTGAGTGAGCACAATGTTATCTATATGGCACACATGAGCTATTACAGTCTAACTGAAAAACTGTCAAAATGCCTACCTAGGTTTAACCTTCAAGGAATCCCAACGAAACAGCAAATTTAATGATACAAGTCAATTGGGACGTTGTTGAAAATTGCATGCTATATCTGAATCATGAAAGTTTAATTTTGACTAGCCTGTCCCTTTAAATACTGAGTCAAAGTGATTGTAAAGTTATGCAATTTAAGATATCAAAAATTAATTTTTAACAGGTGCACTTTCATTCATGAAATTTCTTAGATGGTTCCTTAGTAAAATAATTAGTTTAGTTACGGCAAACATCCCACCGTTCCTCCGTCCGCATCTCATACTGTATTTAGTTGATCGATGACAAATGTGGCTTCATCCAATCCTTGTGTACCCCCTTTGACACCCAGCTGGTGGGGCACACAACGATTGGAAGAAGCCGCATTCTTCATCTATTAACTAAATACAGTATGAGATGCGGGCGGAGGAACGGTGTGATGTGCTGTAACTAAACGGTAATTATTTTACTAAAGAATGGTATTTAAGAAAATGTAATGAATGAAAGTGCACCTGTTTTTAAGATTTATTTTATATCTAATGTCTTAAAGTGCATAACTCTACAATCAGTTTAAACACATTTTTACATTCCAGAGTAGCAACAAACTATTGAAAGCTAACTAAACACATCTGATGAGCCATACTTGTATCAACCAATCAGTAGCTAGCTCCCAGAAGTGCATTGCTGCTCTTGAGTATTTAGATGTGCTTTTCAATATACAGTTCGAAGCAAGAGAAGTGAATTGAAAAGTGTTTTTAAAATTGCATGCTATGCCTGAACATGAGTTTAATTTTGACTGTCATTTTACTCATGCTAATATACCAGGCAGAGATAACACTGTTAAAGGGACATTGAACCCAAAATGTTTCTTTCACGATTTAGGTAGAACATACAATTTTAAACAACTTTCCTGTTTACTTCTATTATCAAATTTGTTTCAATCTCTTGGTATCGTTTGTTGAAGGAGCTGCAATGTACTACTGGTTTCTAACTGAATACATGTGTGAGCCAATGACAATCATGTGTGCAGCCACCAATCAGCAGCTAGAACCTAGCTTCTTTGCTGCTCCTGAGCTTTCCTAGATACACCTTTCAGCAAAGGATAACAAGAGAAGGAAGCAAATTAAATAGAAGTAAATTGGAAAGTTGTTAAAAAAATGTATGTTCTGTCTAAATCATTAATGTCTATGACTTTACTGTCCCTTTTTAACTTAATGTAATTTTAGTAAAGTGGGTAAATAAAATTGTGTAACTTTGATTGTAGTTGCTACAAACCAATTTGCAAGATACTCACTGTAATTCACTCTGCAGTTTATAAACAATAGTAAGCTTTAAGGCTATGCACTGAAGTTAATGTATTAGTCATACTCAAAACATTACATTACATTTTGTTAGAGCATGTCATTTTTACAGTAGCAAATTCTGTGTTTCACTCTTGGTTTTGAGCCCCTCAAATACATAGTTATAAAACTGCTGGTCCTGAGCAGTAATTACCACTGACACATTTTGCAACAGTCATACAACTTTGCAGCACACCTGTTTCTGCTGATTGGGTCAGTAGGGTTGATGGTGTTAAAGGAATAGTTTAGCCAAAATTAAACTTTCATGATTCAGAGCATGCCATTTAAAGCAACTTTCTAATTTACTCCTATTTTCCTTCTGTCTCTTGGTATCTTAACTTGAATGTAAGCTTAGGAGCCGGCCCATTTTTTTCAGCACCTGGGTAGCTCTTGCTGATTGGTGGTAGACACCAAAGTGCTACCCATGTTCTGAACCAAAAATGGGCTGGCTCCTATGCTTACATTCTTGCTTTTTAAAATAAAGATACAAAGAAAAAAATAATAGGAGTAAATTAGAAAGTTGCCTGCTCTTTCTTAATTATGAATGTTTAATTTTGAATAAACGACTCCTTTAAAATTGCATGCTATAACAAATTAGAACATGTAATTTTTACATTTATAAAGACTCTTTAACCCCTTAAAGTGAAAGTAAATCCTAGCGTTTTACAAACGCTAGGATTTACTATTGCAACAAATAAAGGGCACTTTCATTCATGAAGTATAAGATACTTCACGTAGAAAGCTCCTTTTATTTGATTCAATCGATAGCCGTTCTTAGCTGCTACAGCAGCCCATGGCTAAAAAAATTTTTGGCTAAGAGGTGACGTTTTCAACTCTTAGCCAATAGCCGTGAGGTAAATCTGGCTTGGCGCCTATGGGAGCCGGATTTACCACACGGCTATTGGCTAAGAGGTAAAAACGTCACCTCTTAGCCAAAATTTTTTTAGCCATGCACTGCTGTTCAAGGTAAAAACATTGATCGATTGAATCAAATAAGAGCTTTCTACATGAAGTATCTTATACTTCATGAATGAAAGTCCCTTTTATCTGTTTCAATAGTAAATTCTAACGTTTGTAAAACGCTAAGATTTACTTTCACTTTAAGGGACCACAGCACTTTTTTAGTAGACAACCCAAAGCATTGATCTAGGCCCATTTTGGTATATTTCATGCCACCATTTCACAGCCAAATGCAATCAAATAAAAAAAAAAAAATTGCACGGCTTGTGCAATTTTGGCACAAATGGTTGTAAATGCTTCTCTGTGGTCGCCTTTGTTCAGAAATAGCAGACATATATGGCTTTGGCATTGCTTTTTGGTAATTAGAAGGCCGCTAAATGCCACTGGGCACCACACTTGTATTCTGCCCAGCAGTGAAGGGGTTAATTTTATCCTTGGTGTAGAGATCAGCCTCACACCTTACACATCCCACACCTCGATCCCTCCCTGACTACTCTCAAACAGCTTTCTTCCTTCCACCACCTCACTATTGTCACCGCCATCTTTAGTACTGGCAGAAAGTCTGCCAGTATATAATTTTTTTTTTTAATTATATATTTTCGGCAGTGTAGTATTCCCCCCCCCCTTACCACCCAACCTTCCTGAGCCACCCAAACAGCTCTCTAACCCTCCCCCTACTAACTATTTGCCACTATTTTGGGTACTGGCAGCCAGTACCCACTTTGCAATAAATTTGTGCTTTTTTTTTTTTTTTTCCCTGTAGTGTAGCTGCCCCCCCTCCCTCTCCCACCACTTAATTTGTGCAAATTGTGGGTGCACTCAGAGTGCTCTCTGTATCGGTGTGTAAAAAAAAAAAAAAAAGTTTTGCAGTGATGCCTCAATATCGAGGTATCACGGCAATACCTTCAAAGCGTCTGGAAGCAATCTGGATTGCTTCCACCGCTTGAAACCCCTAAGGACGTACAGGGTACGTCATTGGTCGTTAACTGACATTTTTTTGTAGGATGTATCCTGTACGTCCTTGGTCGTTAAAGGGTTATAAATTTTTGAAAAACCGATACCAAAAAATCTATGCACTATGAAAAGAAATATAAAGTACTATAAATTCACTTAATAAAAAATGAAGTTTCAAAATAAATTAATTTCTTATATTAAATTCCCCATTAACCAGTGGCAAAGACCGCCCATAAAAGAGGCTGATTATTGCAGAAAGTCTGCACCTTGCTTCATCCAATCATGATGGAGTAGGAGTATTCTAATTATAATATTCATTATGCTTTCTTGTGCCCAAAATCGCATGCTTAATAACGGAAATTGTCAAACGCATGCGCACATATTATTAACCTTCCTGACATCCATCTTTGTTAATCCGAATGAGCACATTCACAGTTGAAGCACCACAATCCAAATCACATTTATTTGTTGCTTGTTAGCCTAAGGGTGTTTGTAATAGTTAGCTAGTATCAATAGCTTTTGCTGCTGATCCTCCGTCTGCCCTATCGGCAACGATGCAGTCTGGTGTGTGCCACTCCCCCTGACAGTGACATCACAACCACGTTCCCTCTGTTTGCTGCTTGATTTCTGATGCGCCTCAATACAGAGCAAATCCACATTACGCAAGCGTGAGACGGTGGACTACAACTGCGCATGCAGGCTGCCATGATGGTTCTACCTGGGTAGACAATCATTATAGGGCCCACATAATGAGGAAAACTGTGGGTTTGGCAGCAATAAGAATTTTTAGACTAAAATACTTGTAAACGTTAAGAAACCTTTAATAAGTCATAATTACAAATAATATTGATATTTAATAATGTTTTAAAATAACTAAAATAATTATTTGAGTTTACTATCCCTTTAAGGGGTGAAAGGGATAGTAAAGTCCAAATTAAACTTTCATGATTCAGATAGGGCATGCTATTTTAAACAAATTTCTATTTTACTTTTAGCATCAAATTTGTTTTGTTCTTAGTTGAAAGCTAAACCTAGGTAGGATCATATGCTAATTTCTAAGACTTTGAAGGATGTCTCTGCATTTGACAGTTTTTCACAGCTAGAGGGCGTTAGTTTGTTTAATATAGATAACACTGCTCATGCAGTGAAGTTATTTAAGAGTCAGCACTAATTGCCTAAATTGGAAGTCTGTCAAAACATCTGAGATAAGGAGGCAGTCAGCAGAAGCTTAGATACAAGGTATTTACAGAGGTAAAAAGTATATTTCTATAAGTGTTGGTTATGCTGAACTGGGGAATGGTAAATAAAGGGATTATCTATCTTTTTAAAGGGACATTAAACCCATATTTTTCCTTTCATGATTTAGACAGAGCATGCGATTTTAAACAACTTTCTAATTTACTTCTATTATCTAATATGCTTCATTCTCTTGATATCCTTTGCTGAAAAGCTGGATAGGCACAGTAGCTGCTGATTGGTGGCTGCACATAGATACCTCGTGTGATTGGCTCACCTATGTACATTGCTATTTCGTCAACAAAGGATATCTGAAAAATGAAGCAAATTAGATAATAGAGTAAATTGGAAAGTTGTTTAAAATTGTATTTATCTGAATCATGAGAGAAAATGTTTGGGTTTACTATCCCTTTAATAGGTGTGTGGAATTAGTATAGCATTTTATGTATAAATACTTGGTAATTCTATGCAGTGCTCTCTATTTTCTACAGCTGCCTGAGCTTCTGGGTACATTTCTTTTCATTTATAAAGTACCATCTAATTTATGCAAAAATGTTTACAAAGATAACAATACAAATTGTGTCCTGCCCATATGCAACAAAAAACAAAAATGTACTTCTGTTATCAAATTTAGCTTCATTCTCATTGCATCCTTTGACAAAAGTGCAGCAATGCAGTATGGGTAGCTAGCTGAACACATTGAGTGAGTTAATGACCAGTGGTATATGTGCTGTCTCTAGCTCTGCCTAGTAAATTGCTGCTCCTGAGCGTACCTAAGTATGCTCTTCAGCAAAGTATAACAAAATTTGATAATTGAAGTAAATTGGAATGTCATTTAAAATTACATGCTCTATCCATATCATGAGTTAAAATTTGACTTTCTGTCCCTTTTTTTTTTTTTTTTTTTTTTTTGTTCAACTTTTTTTATTTTCAAATAAGAAAGAATTACAGCAAATAGGAAATAGTGTTGGTTACAGACATTAATATGACTTGTTATTAACAGACCCAGTTTGCTAACCTTCTAATGTATATACTTCCCTCGGACCTACTGACTGTAGTTTACGTTTCGTAGGTGCTAGATGTTTGAGGCTATCTGTAGAGTGTAGGCCGTTATATAGTCGGCTTGTGAGAGCCTCCATTCAAAAATTGGTGTGGATCCGGGGTGCAGTCTTTTTTTCCAAGTGAAAAGTCCAGCTGGGTTGCTGTATGAACCACTTTTGTGGTTTATAAACACAGTAACCAGAAAAAGGGGTTTATGCCATGTAAAACTTATAAAATATCAACAATAAGATAAAGAATAGAAAGAAGAGAAAAAGAGAGAAGAAAGAGAAAGCGCTTGTGTCTAGTACTTTGTGAAATATGGCTAATTTTTGTGGTAAGGGCTGCATGGTCTATTCTGAATAGCCAGGATAGAGAGTACCTGTGAGGTGTAAAATCCTATGTGTCAGCCATTTGCCTAGTTGCACAGCTCCAGGATTCCCATAGAAACTTCATATCTTGGTGTCGGGAAATCTGTCCCTGTTTGAGGTAATAAAATCTTTCCATTAATACATTTTTGTCTACCAAAGCCTACCATTCTAGTAGGGTGGGAGTTCGTTTAGTCTTCCACCACCTCGGAATCAGCTGGTTAGCTGCATTAAGCATGATTTGGAACAACTGCTTTCTAATGTTGCATGTGATGCCCGGTGTATGATTAAGCATTGCTATTTCTAAACTGGGATAGATGTTTGTTCCTAAAATTGTGTTCTTAAAAAATTCAAGCCAGAATGGTTTTATGAGCTCACACTCCCACCAGATGTGTGATAGGTGGCCAGCCTGAGAACAACCTCTTCAGCATAGGCCTGAGGATCTCTTAAACATATCTTATCCTAGCAGGTGTTAGATACCACCTTGACATGATTTTAATATTGGTTTCTATTGCGTGTGCAGAATGAGCTGAGTGTGATAACCTTTCAAATCTTTTTTTCCATGTCTTTGGAGTTGTTGTTACTCCAATTTCTTTGTCCCATTTGGCAGTAT
This sequence comes from Bombina bombina, assembly GCF_027579735.1. NCBI lineage: Eukaryota > Metazoa > Chordata > Amphibia > Anura > Bombinatoridae > Bombina > Bombina bombina. Next base: position 574,237,643 of record NC_069503.1, on the reverse strand, counting down.
ACGTAGGGAGATGTGGGAATGTGTTAGATAAGGTGATCTTATAAATTTTGGATAGGACTCCTTTTATGGGGCCTGTAGCTGTGCATATTAGTTCAAAGTTAGTGAGAGGTCTTAGTAGGTAGTTTTTAGATTTATGTGAGAATATGTAATGTCGTATTTGGAGGATCTTCAACCAGGAAGATAGAAAAGGGTGCTGTAGAGAGTCAAGTTGATTTTTGTCTTTAAAATTTCCATTTTCTATCAGCAAATGTATAGGTAAGGTGTGTGAGGAATCTGTTAAGAGGGATTGAATTTGTTGGATTCCCGGAGGAAATTCCGGGTTGTTCATGATATTGGTGAGTGGTGAGTATCTGGATGAGATTTTGTGTGGAGATTTGCGTATGAATGTCCAATCTGACCAAGACTTTCTGTCCCTTTTTAGGTGAATTTAAAAAAATTGTGTGCCTGTCAGGTCAAAAAGTTGATACTATTAACTCTGCAAGCTACATTTACTGTCACTTTTTAATAATTTGGGCATTGAAACTTTAATAATCAATTAAGCTTCATATTTAAAGGGACACAAAAAACACAAAATTTGTCTTTCATGAATTAGATGGAACAGGGTTGTTCAAACTTTTTCCCCCCAAGACCCAGTGCCATACCACCACATACCTTTTTGGGGCCAAATTTTTAAACTTGGTCTTGAAATTTTGTAAGAAATAAACAAACATGATGGCTGCAATTTTTGGCAGAGACTAAAATATGTGCATGCTTTATTCCTGATTGTAGTCAAATTTAGAAGTGTTGTTAAACATAATAACACTCTTTCAGAACACACTAGTCGCGACCCAGTACACATGGTGGTGTGACCCAGTAATGGGTCTCGACCCGTTAGAACATGCAATATTAAAGTGATGGTAAATTTGCCTCCATAACTTTACATATTCTGAAAGCTCTTGTCATAACTAGCATATTGAAATGTTTATTTCAAAACTCAATTAAATTTCTAAAAATCAGCTTTTTTTTTTTTTTCAGGCTCCGTTACCTGATTCAATACAGCCCCTGTCGGAGATTTTCTGAGTGTAGAATTTGATTGGCATCACTTTCAGCCAATAGGAGCCTCGCCATGCGCCCCATGGATTTTACTCACAGCACACTCCCGTGCTTGTAACTTTGCCTGGAAGTGCAACTGCGCATGCGCAACTTAATACGCTATTTGTGCAACTAAAACAGTGAGGCTGCTAACGGGTACAGGTATTTAGTTGCGCAAATAGCGTATTGAGTTGCACTTCCAGGCAGAGTTACAAGCACGGGAGCGTGCTGTGAGTAAAATCCATGGGGCGCATGGTGAGGCTCCTATTGGCTGAAAGTGATGCCAATCAACTACTACACTCAGAAAATCGGGTAACGGAGCCTGAAAAAAACGCTGATTTTTAGAAGTTTAATTGAGTTTTGAAATAAACAGATCAATATGCTAGTAATGACAAGAGTTTTCAGAATATGTAAAGTTATGGAGGCAAATTTACCATTTTAAACAACTTTCTAATTTAATCCTATTATCAAATTTTTTCGTTCTCTTGGTATCTTTTATTGAAAAGCAAGGACGTGCGCTTAGAGCTGACCCATTTCTGGAGCACTATATGGCAGCAATTTTGCAAGAGCACTAGATGGCAGCACTATTTCCTATCATGTAGTGCTCCAGATGCCTATCTAGGTGTTACGGTTGCCTCCAGGCTGGCTGGAAGTTGGACCGTAGAAAAGGATGCTCCTAGCGCTCACCAAAGGAGCAGCAGCACCGTGGACACTATAACTGCTGCGTAGCCACCATCAGTAATGCAGACTATATGAACCACCGCTGCTGGGCTGGTATCTCGCCGTCTGCTCTGCGCCCTGGACCTACGACCAGGCTCCAGTAGGCGAACCTCTTGCTTCTGTAGCAATCCCTGTAGCTAAGGGAGTATGAAAAACATAGCAATCCCTGTAGTGATTATAAGCTGTCCCCTACAAACATGAGTCAAAGCTGCAAGTTAGAGGGACAGAAAAATAGGTCTGATGTGCTGGAGCACACAGCCTCCTTTTTATTGAGGTTACATGCAAACAGGACACTCTCAGGGGAGGCATAAAATCCCCCATCACACATTTGATATTAGATAGAGAGACACTCCCTTTGACAGGCCACAACATTACTTCAGCAGATAACATTACACACAATAAAACAATGCAGTCCACCTTATCAATACTAGTCTGATTAGACAATGGGAAAGTTGATCACTAAACCTAATTAGAGCTAATCCCAGCAGACTTGTATGTAGAATAGGTTTCTTGAAGCTGAACAAAATTTAACTCTTAATGGCACACAATGAAACTGAACCAAGTGGGAGAAAGCCAGGGACAAGTCATTTCACAGGTCTGGGGACATAGTCTTAAAGGGGGCATTGTTCACCAGAGTCACAATATGTCCCCAGACGTTTCCCAAAGGGCCACACACACCCCACAAAAGTCAATATACTCTCAGGGGCACAATCTTCCAGGGGCCATAGTCATGAGGAAGGAGGCTGGCAAATAGGCTTCTCCAAAATCCAGGGAAGCAGGGCAACCTTCCATTTAAAGGGCCAGTCACAAATAGCAGTTTGTAACACTAGGTATCTCTTTAACACAGAATATCATAGGAATGAAACATATTTGATAAGAGATAATGTATTTATTTTTTACATTAAAGCCTTCTTCTTGGCCCTTCATGACAAAGGTTGTACTCCTATAACAATCTTTAAAGGATTTAAATAGTTGTTTGAATTGCACTTAGAAGTGTTAACTACCACTCTTATATTGCTGTAAATTGGTTAGATATAAGTTTGAAGACATTTGCTTTTTATACTGGGGCATGATAAAAGCACTGATTTTATATTAAAAAAAACTTTTATCCAATTTATGTTCAACAAGTTAGATTTTTCCTGTAGTCTTTCTAAATGACTTGTGTATCTTCTTCTTTTGTAGTCTTCATGAAGAAATAATAGATTTCTATGAATTCATGTCTCCAAGACCTGAAGAAGCAGCAATGAGGAGAGAAGTGGTGAAGAAAATAGAAACGGTTATAAAAGATCTTTGGCCCTCAGCTGATGTAAGGGGTTTCTTCTATAATGGTATTTCATTAAAAAAAAAAACTGCTTTTACTCTTCATGTTGAAACTCAACATAGTACTGTGTTTAACCACAGAAATCCCCTTATGGGGTAGCTGCAGCAAAAACAAAACAACTTATGGACAGCCATTTTGAGCTCTTTTAAGGGCTATAATAGTAAATAAATTACATGCTCAAATTTGTTAGAGCATGTAATTTTAACACCATCAGCCCTGCGCTACTATGTGTTTAAGCCCAGCAAAGGACTCAGAGGTTCAACTAGCACTGCTGATTGGATCAGCTGCAGTGTCTGCTGGGGTCCTGCAGTGCTCCACATGTCCCAAGCGGCACTTCTGTATAATTACTCCTTTGTAATCTGATGTAAGTAGTATCAAAGATATCTTTTCTGCATACATTTTAAGATTGTCCAAAGTGATAATTAAATAGTCAATAACTAATTTAAACTGAAAAAAAAATAAAACCCAAATTTCAGTATTTTGTGCAATGTGACTTGATTTGAATGTGTATATAACATTTTAAAGTGATCATATTTCTCCCCCCACCTTTAGGTTCAGATTTTTGGGAGCTTTAGCACTGGTCTTTATCTTCCAACAAGGTGAGTTGAAAATATTACGCAAATATACATACTAAGCAAATTTGTTCAAGATTTTGGAGCTATGACTTGACTATTTAGGTCATACTGAACAATGATGCTGAATACATTGTTGCTTTCTATTTTTTGTTTTCATTATGCTGCTGCCTCATCAGCTTCAAGGGCTATTATAGTAAACAAAATTACATGTTCGCATGTTATTTTTCACTATCAACCCTGCAAAACTATTTTTAACTTCTGGCTACTGAGTCAATCAGCAGCGCTATTTGCACTACTGATTGAATCAGCTGCAGTTTCTGCTCAGGACCAGCAGTTCTCTGTGTCTCCAGAACAGTACTTTATTTTTATTTTTTTTAACCCATTTGCCTGTCAATATTAATAAAATTGCATGCAGTAAAAAAAGAGAGCATGTCATTTTTTTTTTCTTTTCAGTGTACTGGTCCTTTCAGGCTACACTTTACATATCACATCCTGCTTTGTTTTGCTGCTGGGTGGTTCTAGCTATAGAAAACTGAGGTAAAGCAATCTGGGTACAAGTAATCAGGTTGCTGGGTTTAACATGTTAATAGGGTATTTGCACACTCATTACTAGACTTCATATCACATTCCCAATTGCAAATGGACACCCTGTGCATCTCAAGTCCTGTTTTAACTGATGCTGCTTTTTTAAAGGGACCCTAAACTCAAAAAATTTATTTAATGATTCAGATAGATCATGTAATTTTAAGCAACTTTCTAATTTACTCAATTTAATTCTTCATTCTCTTACTATCTTTATTTAAAAAGCAGGAATGTAAAGCTTAAAGGGACAGTATACTGCAATTTTCATATAACTACATGTAATAGACACTACTATAAGACGGCTACACTATCGTCTTATAAAAAATCCATTATAAAACCGTTTAAAAACTTACTTAGAAGCTCCAAGTTTAGCTCTGTTGAAAAGGTTAGCTGTAAAACCCACTAAAAGTGGGTGTATAGCAAAAAAGCCCCCCCCCCCCTTCCTCTGCATATGAAAAGACACTCTACACAAACAGGAGCAAGCTATAGTAGGTATAAATCGGTATACTTTAAAACTTTGGTGCTTGGTTAGGAGTCTGAAAATCAGGGCAATGTTATTTAAAGCAAAACAGTACATTTATTTTAAAAAAAAACCTGTATAGGGTATATAAATGGATAATCTACCAAACATTTATGCAAAGAAAAATCTAGTGTATAATATCCCTTTTTGGTTTAAAACCTGGGTTATGCTTGCTTATTGGTTTGCTTAATTTAGCCATTAATAAGCAAGCACTATCCAGGGTGCTGAACCTAAAATGGGCTGGCTTCTAAGCTTTAAATCCCTTCTTTTTAAATAAAGATAGCAAGAGAGTGAAGAAAAATTGATGGTGGTAGTAATAGTAGTAAATTAGAAAGTTGCTTAAAATTGCATGCTCTGTCTGAATCATTAAATAAAACATTTGGGTTTAGTGTCCCTTTAATGTAAAGTTTTGTGGTTCTATATTTAACTGCCCTTGTTTAAATGTCATCTGCATTTTGAATAATTATTTTGGTACAAAAATGGCTTCAGGTAATGTATGTGTAATCAAATCCAGAATATTAAAGCTGAAATTAGAATTTATGGTGGCATACGTTGCGTTTAACCAGTTAATTATTTTTTACTCAAATTTCTTTAATCTCACCTAGTTTGGAAGATCAGTTTTTCTCTTGTTAAGTGTAGTCAGTCCACGGGTCATCCATTACTTATTGAATATATCTCTTCCTAACAGGAAGCTGCAAGAGGATCACCCAGCAGAGCTGCTACATAGCTCCTCCCCTCACATGTCATATTCAGTCATTCTCTTGCAGCCTAACTAGATAGGTCGCTGTGAGAGGTCTGTGGTGTTTTTTAACTTAGTTTATTTCTACAATCAAAAGTTTGTTATTTTAAATGGCACCGGAGTGTGCTGTTTATTCTCAGGCAGCATTAGAAGAAGAATCTGCCTGCGTTTTCTATGATCTTAGCAGACGTAACTAAGATCCACTGGCTGTTCTCATCTGAGGAGTGAGGTAACTTCAGAGAAGGGGAATAGCATGCAGGGCCCCCCTGCAAATGAGGTATGTGCAGTAATTATTTTTCTGAGGAATGGAATTGACTGAGAAAATACTGCTGATACCAATGTAAAGTAAGTTCAGCCTTAAATGCAGTGATAGCGACTGGTATTAGGCTGATGAGTGTGTGTACACTGAATGTATTTTTCTAAGGAATGGAATTGACTCTGAAAATACTGTTAATACTGAAATAATGTATGAGCCTTAACTGCAGTAAAAGCGACTGGTAGCAGGCTTATTAATAACAATTCATAACTTTTCAAATGTATGTTTAAAACGTTTACTGGCATGTTAATCGTTTTTTGTGAGGTACTTGGTGATAAAACTTATTGGGGCATGATTTTTACCACATGGCCATCTTTGTTTTCTGCATAGAAACAGTTTTCTGAGCTTCCCCACTGTTGTAATATGAGTGGGAGGGGCCTATTTTAGCGCTTTTTTGCGCAGTAAAAATTCAGTCACAATCTGTCTACTTCATCCTCCATGATCCAGATCGTCTCTAGAGAGCTCAGGGGTCTTCAAAATTCATTTTGAGGGAGGTAATCAGTCACAGCAGACCTGTGACAGTGTGTTTTTACTGTGAGAAAAACGTTAATTATTAAATTGTTAATCCGTTTTTGGGTATTAAGGGGTTAATCATCCATTTGCTGGTGGGTTCAATCCTTTGCTAACTTAATACATTTACTGTGAAAAATTGGTTGCTATAACTATTTTGGTTCATTGTTATTTCAACTGTGACAGCTTTTTGTGCTTCTTAAAGGCACAGTAGCGTTTTTTATATTGCTTGTAAATTTATTTAGAAAAGTATTTCCAAGCTTGCTAGTCTCATTGCTAGTCTGTTTAAACATGTCTGACACAGATGAATCTCTTTGTTCACTATGTTTAAAGGCCAATGTGGAGCCCAATAGAAATTTATATACTTTAAATAAAAGTCAATCTTTACATGTAAAGAAATTATCACCAGACAACGAGGGGGAAGTTATGCCGACTAACTCTCCTCACGTGTCAGTACCTTCGCCTCCCGCTCAGGAGGTGCGTGATTTTGTGGCGCCAAGTACATCAGGGAGGCCCTTACAAATCACTTTGTAAGACATGGCTACTGTTATGACAGAAGTATTATCTAAATTGCCAGAATTAAGAGGCAAGCGCGATAGCTCTGGGTTAAGGACAGAGCGCGCGGATGAGGTGAGAGCCATGTCAGATACTGCGTCACAGTTTGCAGAACGTGAAGACTGAGAGCTTCATTCTGTGGGTGACGGATCTGATCCAGGGAGACTGGATTCAGAGATTTCTAATTTTAAATTTAAGCTTGAGAACCTCCGCATATTGCTAGGGGAGGTATTAGCGACTCTGAATGATTGTAACACGGTTGCAATTCCAGAAAAATTATGTAGGTTGGATAGATACTATGCGGTACCGGTGTGTACTGACGTGTTTCCTATACCTAAAAGGCTTACAGAGATTATTAGCAAGGAGTGGGATAGACCTGGTGTGCCCTTTTCCCCTCCTCCCATATTTAGAAAAATGTTTCCAATAGACGCCACCACACGGGACTTCTGGCAGACGGTCCCTAAGGTGGAGGGAGCAGTTTCTACTTTAGCTAAGCGTACCACTATCGCGGTGGAGGATAGTTGTGCCTTTTCAGATCCAATGGATAGGAAATTAGAGGGTTACCTTAAGAAAATGTTTGTTCAACAAGGTTTTATCTTACAGCCCCTTGCATGCATTGCGCCTGTCACTGCTGCGGCGGCATTCTGGTTTGAGTCTCTGGAAGAGGCCATTCGCACAGCTCCATTGGATGAAATTATGAACAAGCTTAAAGCACTTAAGCTAGCTAACGCATTTGTTTCTGATGCCGTCGTACATTTAACCAAACTTACGGCTAAGAACTCCGGATTCGCCATCCAAGCGCGCAGAGCGCTATGGCTTAAATCCTGGTCAGCTGATGTGACTTCTAAATCTAAATTGCTTAATATTCCTTTCAAAGGGCAGACCTTATTCGGGCCCAGCTTGAAGGAAATTATAGCTGACATTACGGGAGGTAAGGGCCATGCTCTACCTCAGGACAGGGCCAAATCAAAGGCCAAACAGTCTAATTTTCGTGCCTTTCGTAACTTCAAGGCTGGAGCAGCATCAACTTCCTCCGCTCCAAAAAAGGAAGGAGCTGTTGCTCGTTACAGGCAGGGCTGGAAAGTTAACCAGTCCTGGAACAAGGGCAAGCAGGCCAAGAAACCTGCTGCTGCCCCCAAGACAGCATGAAGAGAGGGCCCCCTATCCGGAAACGGATCTAGTGGGGGCAGACTTTCTCTCTTCGCCCAGGCTTGGGCAAGAGATGTCCAGGATCCCTGGGCATTGGAGATCATATCTCAGGGATATCTCCTGGACTTCAAAACTTCTCCACGAGGGAGATTTCATCTTTCAAGGTTATCAGCAAACCAAATAAAGAAAGAGGCGTTTCTACGCTGTGTACAAGACCTTTTACTAATGGGGGTGATCCACCCAGTTCCGCGGACGGAACACGGGCAGGGATTCTATTCAAATCTATTTGTGGTTCCCAAGAAAGAGGGAACCTTCAGACCAATCTTGGACTTAAAAATCCTAAACAAATTTCTAAGAGTTCCATCATTCAAAATGGAAACTATTCGAACCATCCTTCCCATGATCCAAGAGGGTCAGTACATGACCACAGTGGATTTAAAGGATGCCTACCTTCACATACCGATTCACAAGGATCATTATCGGTACCTAAGATTTGCTTTCCTAGACAGGCATTACCAGTTTGTAGCTCTTCCCTTCGGATTAGCTACGGCTCCAAGAATCTTTACAAAAGTTCTGGGCTCACTTCTGGCGGTACTAAGACCGCGAGGCATAGCGGTGACTCCGTACCTAGACGACATTCTGATACAAGCGTCAAGTTTTCAAACTGCCAAGTCTCATACAGAGATAGTTCTGGCATTTCTGAGATCGCATGGGTGGAAGGTGAACGTGGAAAAGGGTTCTCTATTACCACTTACAAGAGTTCCCTTTCTAGGGACTCTTATAGACTCTGTAGAGATGAAAATTTACCTGACAGAGGCCAGGTTATCAAAACTTCTAAATGCTTGCCGTGTCCTTCATTCCATTCCACACCCGTCAGTAGCTCAGTGCATGGAAGTAATCGGCTTAATGATAGCGGCAATGGACATAGTACCATTTGCGCGCCTGCATCTCAGACCGCTGCAATTGTGCATGCTAAGTCAGTGGAACGGGGATTACTCAGATTTGTCCCCCCTACTAAGTCTGGATCAAGAGACCAGAGATTCTCTTCTATGGTGGCTCTCTCGGCCACATCTGTCCAAGGGGATGACCTTTCGCAGGCCAGATTGGACGATTGTAACAGACGCCAGCCTTCTAGGCTGGGGCGCAGTCTGGAACTCCCTGAAAGCTCAGGGATTATGGACTCAGGAGGAGAAACTCCTCCCAATAAATATTCTGGAATTAAGAGCAATATTCAATGCTCTCCTAGCTTGGCCTCAGTTAGCAACTCTGAGGTTCATCAGATTTCAGTCGGACAACATCACGACTGTGGCTTACATCAACCATCAAGGGGGAACCAGAAGTTCCCTAGCGATGTTGGAAGTCTCAAAGATAATTCGCTGGGCAGAGTCTCACTCTTGCCACCTGTCAGCGATTTACATCCCAGGCGTAGAGAACTGGGAGGCGTATTTTCTAAGTCGCCAGACTTTTCATCCGGGGGAGTGGGAACTTCATCCGGAGGTCTTTGCTCAACTGATTCTTCGTTGGGGCAAACCAGATCTGGATCTCATGGCGTCTCGCCAGAACGCCAAGCTTCCTTGTTACGGATCCAGGTCCAGGGACCCGGGAGCGGTGCTGATAGATGCTCTGACAGCCCCTTGGGTCTTCAACATGGCTTATGTGTTTCCACCATTCCCGATGCTTCCTCGTTTGATTGCCAAGATCAAACATGAGAGAGCTTCGGTGATTCTGATAGCGCCTGCGTGGCCACGCAGGACCTGGTATGCAGACCTAGTGGACATGTCGTCCTGTCCACCGTGGTCTCTACCTCTGAGACAGGACCTTCTAATTCAGGGTCCTTTCAAACATCCAAATCTAATTTCTCTGAGGCTGATTGCATGGAGATTGAACGCTTGATTCTATCAAAGCGTGGCTTCTCGGAGTCGGTTATTGATACCTTAATACAGGCTAGGAAGCCTGTTACCAGAAAAATTTACCATAAGATATGGCGTAAATATTTATATTGGTGCGAATCCAAGAGTTACTCATGGAGTAAGGTTAGGATTCCTAGGATATTGTCCTTTCTACAAGAGGGTTTAGAAAAGGGCTTATCTGCTAGTTCGTTAAAGGGACAGATTTCTGCTCTGTCTATTCTTCTACACAAACGTCTGGCTGAAGTTCCAGACGTTCAGGCTTTTTGTCAGGCTTTAACTAGGATTAAGACTGTTGCTCCGCCGTGGAGCTTAAACTTAGTTCTTAATGTTCTTCAAGGCGTTCCATTTGAACCCCTTCATTCCATTGATATCAAGCTGTTATCCTGGAAGGTTTTGTTTTTGATGGCTATTTCCTCGGCTCGAAGAGTCTCTGAGTTATCTGCCTTACATTGTGATTCTTATCTGATTTTTCATTCAGACAAGGTAGTTCTGCTTACTAAACCTGGGTTCTTACCTAAGGTAGTTACTAACAGGAATATCAATCAAGAGATTGTTGTTCCATCACTGTGTCCTAACCCTTCTTCAAAGAAGGAACGACTTTTGCATAATTTGGACGTAGTCCGTGCCCTGAAGTTCTATTTGCAGGCAACTAAAGATTTTCGTCAAACTTCTTCCCTGTTTGTCGTTTACTCTGGACAGAGAAGAGGTCAAAAGGCTTTGGCTACCTCTCTCTCTTTTTGGCTTCGTAGCATAATACGTTTAGCCTATGAGACTGCTGGACAGCAGCCTCCTGAAAGGATTACAGCTCATTCTACTAGAGCTGTGGCTTCCACCTGGGCCTTTAAAAATGAGGCCTCTGTTGAACAGATTTGCAAGGCTGCGATTTGGTCTTCGTTTCACACCTTTTCAAAATTTTACAAATTTGACACTTTTGCTTCTTCAGAGGCTATTTTTGGGAGAAAGGTACTTCAGGCAGTGGTTCCTTCTGTTTAATGTTCCTGCCTTGTCCCTCCCTTCATCCGTGTACTTTAGCTTTGGTATTGGTATTCCATAAGTAATGGATGACCCGTGGACTGACTACACTTAACAAGAGAAAACATAATTTATGCTTACCTGATAAATTTATTTCTCTTGTAGTGTAGTCAGTCCACGGCCCGCCCTGTCTTTAAGGCAGGCCTAAATTTTAATTAAACTCCAGTCACCACTGCACCCTATGGTTTCTCCTTTCTCGTCTGCTTTGGTCGAATGACTGAATATGACATGTGAGGGGAGGAGCTATGTAGCAGCTCTGCTGGGTGATCCTCTTGCAGCTTCCTGTTAGGAAGAGATATATTCAATAAGTAATGGATGACCTGTGGACTGACTACACTACAAGAGAAATAAATTTATCAGGTAAGCATAAATTATGTTTTTTTTTTATTCATAGAATGAATTGTGGACGTGAAATTAATTTCCTGTATTTGTTTTTTTATCTCTTTGCTAATGCTATGAAATGTCTTGCAGTGATATAGATCTGGTAGTTTTTGGAAAATGGGAGCAGCCTCCTTTGCAGTTGTTGGAACAGGCACTACGCAAACGAAATGTGGCAGAGCCATGTTCAGTTAAAGTGCTGGATAAAGCAACGGTAAGGGTAGAAAAATGCTACAGGCTGTCAAAATGTGGGGGGAGGATAAAAAGGATAAAAATACAATCCTTAAAGGACCAGTCAAACACAGTAGATTTGCATAATCAACAAATGCAAGATAAGACCATGCAATAGCACTTAGTCTGAACTTCAAATTAGTAGTAGATTTTTTTTCTGACTATTTTAAAAGTTATGTCTTTTTCCACTCCCCCTGTACCATGTGACAGCCATCAGCCAATCACAAATGCATACACGTACCATGTGACAGCCATCAACCATTCACAAATGCATACACACGTATTCTTGCACATGCTCAGTAGGAGCTGGTAAATTAAAAAGTTTAAATAAATATAAAAAAAAACTGCACATTTAATTAATGGAAGTAAATTTGAAAGTTGTTTAAAATGGTATGCTCTATCTGAATAATGAAAGTTTAAATTTGATTGAGTGTCCCTTTAAGTCCTATCTTGCTTATTTTGCCACTGACATCTGGAATTTGCTTTTCTGGGTAATAGCAGAAATAGACTACTCTTTATCCATCAACAGTACTGTGGAAATTTCCATGAACACCACATGAGTAATTACTACAATAGTATTGGTTATGCTGACAAATGCATTTCTTGCGTGCTTAAATTTAACTGTTTAAGGCACTCACAATTGCAAAAGGAAAATGCTCTGTGTTGATTCTTTGCAAGCAATAATGCTCTTTGTTAAACAACTACCTGGGGACATATTTGGTAACTATAGTACTCTGGTCTTGTTTTTGGTTCCTTTCTGTGTTTTAGTCAGCTCAAAAAAGGGTATTCTGGCTTCTGCAATCTAATGAAGGTGACATTTCTTTACAGAAATGTAAGTTAGGGGTATAATTTTAGTAAAAAATAAATCTGAATGAGAATGTTTCTCCACTATACCAGAGCAGTTGGATAATATTTGCACAACTCTATGGATAAATGGCTAACATTCTGAATGAAATAGATGAAGATATCGGATATATAAAAAGGATACATAATACTAGTGCAATAATTTCTGATTTAATTAGAGAATGTAATAACGCTATCAACACTTCAAATATGTTTAACCCTCACATAGGGGTTAAACACACAAAGTACTTCTAGGGAACAGCAGAGAACTTTAAGTCAAAGGGGTTTAACACCTGGACTTGCCGGTTGCTAGCACTTAAATTACATGCTAATTAGAGTATACTTTTTGCATTATAATATCCCTTTATTTTTTTTTTTGTCAGTTAAAACTATTTTAAACTTTTTTTTTTTTCCCCAGGTACCAATAATTAAGCTCACTGACCTGGAAACGGAAATAAAAGTTGACATAAGTTTTAACGTTGAAACTGGAGTGAAGGCCGCTCAGTTCATAAAAGATTGTATAAAGGTATGTATTTTTTAATGTTCTGTTTATAAAATTGCTAATTTGTTGTGAATTTTTTTTTTTGTTGTTGCAAAAACTGTAGCATAACATTTATAGACCTTCTGTAAATTGATCAAGTAATCTTGTATCCAGTGTACTAGAAACTGTTAGTGTATATAAACATCTTATAGGAATAGAGAAGGAGACAGCGCACGTCCGATTCAAGGTAGAGGTATTTTATTGCAAATGGCACAAACTAGTAATAAACTTACTAGAAAATAGAATAAAAACAGCAAAAGGCAGCGATAGTATAAATCACTTCACCACAGCAAACAAATAGTATCAGAAGAAATAGGAAGGCGTCCACGTAGAAACTATTTCAAAAGTTCCCGGCAATGAAGAAGATAGTGTAGCCGTCTTATAGGAATAGTCTAGTCAGAATTTAAACTTTAATGATTCAGATAGAGCATTCAATTTTAATCAACCTAATTTACGCCTATTAATTTGTTAGTTTTCTTGGTATCTTTATTTGAAAAAGCACGAATGTAAAGCTTAGGAGCCGGTCCATTTTTGGTTCAGAACCTGGGTAGCACCTGCTAATTGGTGGCTAAATAGTCGCCAATCAGCAAGCGCCACCCAGGCGCTAAACCAAAAATGGGCCGGGTCCTATGCTTACATTCCTGCTTTTTCAAATAGATGCCAAGAGAACGAAGAAAAATGTATAATAGGAGTAAATTAGAAGCTTAAAAAATTGCCTGCTCTATCTGAATCATAAAAGTTTAATTCTGACTAGACCTTTCCTATAAGATTTTTATGTACACTACACCTGGGAAGCACCTGCTGATAGGTGGCTGAATATAGCCACCAATCAGCAAACGCTACCCAGTTGCTGAACCGAAAAACGGGCCAGCTCCTAAGTTTACTCTCAAATAGATACCAAGAAAAATGTATAATAGGAGTAAATTAGAATTATGAAAGTTTAATTTTGACTAGACTATCCCTTTAATATATTATCATGGCCATTTTTAAATTAGTTAATAGATGTTAATTGGAAAGTTGTTTACAGTACATGCCCTATCCAGAATCTAGAAAAAGAAAATTGTTGGGTTTTTGTCTTTTTTTTTTTTTTTTTATTTTAATTTTTTTATTATTTTGCCGTGTATTCAGTGCTAATCTAAGCACCTCTGGCGGCCCTCGGTACAGCTCTTTTCAATGAGGTGAAAGGTGTTGGTAAATCCTTGCGTTTTTTTTTTTTTTTTGCAGCTCTAGAATTTACCATAACTTTAAGAGCATAATAGTAAATCCCCATATTTATTTGCTGAGAAGCAACAGGTAGGCATGGTCTATCCTTATTTATTTTTCAGGAACTATATCCCTGAACAAAAAAGGATATTCTGTGTAAGCATTTGCTTGGAAGGTAAGGCCTATAACTATATGTTGAACATTTTTAAACAACTAAAACCGTTCATAAATAGTGTTACATATTAAATCCTTAACACTAAAAATAAAATTATTTGATACTCTAGAAGTGCTTGTGCATACTATGGTCTGTAGCTAGTATCAAAATCTAACATTCAACCAACAAACTGGTTAAATATTGTATTATACAGATAGTATACAGTTTTAAATATTGCATGGTTAGGGACATAACAGATTTTTTTTCCTCACGCAAGGCTCCCTCACGTCACGTCCCTCCTTCCCTCACAGGGTGTCAGACATAGTTTTAGAGCACTTTAACATAGTCCCAGCCAGGAGTTGGAGGTACTTAGTCTTGTTATTAATTATGCATTAAAAATGCCTAAGCAGCGTAGCAGACATAGCAATCTCCACTGATTCTAACACCGGAGTGTGCCAGTACCTGTGATACTTCACACTCCGGTGTTAGAATCAGTGGAATTTGCTATGTCTGCTACGCTGCTTAGGCGTTTTTAATGCATAATTAATAAACAAGACTAAGTACCTCCAACTCCTAGGACTATGTTAAAGTGCTCTGAAACTGTCTGACACCCTCTCCACCCTGGTGTCAGACATAGTTTCAGAGCACTTTAACATAGTCCCAGGAAATACTATAACCTTTTTCAAAAATGCTTTCTTGCTTAAATAAAAAACATTTTAGTGAGCTTATTTCTTCTGTTAAGTGTGATCAGTCCACGGGTCATCATTACTTCTGGGATATTACTCCTCCCCAACAGGAAGTGCAAGAGGATTCACCCAGCAGAGCTGCATATAGCTCCTCCCCTCTACATCACTCCCAGTCATTCTCTTGCACCCAACGACTAGATAGGATGTGTGAGAGGACTATGGTGATTTTATTTAGTTTTATTTCTTCAATCAAAAGTTTGTTATTTTTTAATAGCACCGGAGTGTGTTATTCCTTCTCTGGTGGAGTTTGAAGAAGAATCTACCAGAGTTTTTACTATGATTTTAGCCGGAGTTGTTAAGATCATATTGCTGTTTCTCGGCCATCTGAGGAGAGGTAAACTTCAGATCAGGGGACAGCGGGCAGTTTAATCTGCAAAGAGGTATGTAGCAGTTTTTATTTTCTGACAATGGAATTGATGAGAAAATCCTGCCATACCGACATAATATCATGTATGTATATTTTACATTTGCGTATTCTGGGGAATGGTACTTCACTGGAATTACACTGTGTATATAAGACTTTAGCCTATTTGCAAGCAACAGGCTTTTTAATAACTCTTAATTTATGTTAAACGTTTTTTGCTGGAATGTAAAATCGTTTTCATTTTCTGAGGTACTGGGTGAATAAAATGTTTGGGCACTATTTTTCCACTTGGCAGTTGCTTGATCTAATTCTGACAGTTTACTGATCTCTCTCACTGTTGTGTGTGAGGGGGAGGGGCCTTTTTTTGGCGCTTTTGCTACGCATCAAAAATTTCAGTCAGAAGCTCATTGTTTTTTCCTGCATGTTCCGGTTCATCTTACAGAACTCAGGGGTCTTCAAAGCTTGTTTGAGGGAAGTAATCTTCACAACAGAGCTGTGAGATTGTAGTTGACTGTGATAAAAAAACGTTTATTCTTTAACTTTTTTATGCCATCAGGGTTAGTTATTCTTTGATAATGGGAACAAGCCTTTGCTAAAATTGTGTTTTGTTTTCACAAAGTTTGATGCTGTAACCTTTTCAGTTTATTGATTTCATATATCTTTCTGTGCTTCTTAGGCACAGTACGTTTTTCATTGTATTTTACTTGAATAATATTTCCAAGTTGCAAGTTTATTTGCTAGTGTGTTAAACATGTCTGATTCAGAGGATGAGACCTGTACTATTTGTGCTAACGCCAAAGTGGAGCCCAATAGAAATTTATGTACTAACTGTATTGATGCTACTTTAAATAAAAGTCAATCTGTACAAATTGAACAAATTTCACCAAACAACGAGGGGAGAGTTATGCCGACTAACTCGCCTCACGTGACAGTACCTGCATCTCCCGCTCGGGAGGTGCGCGATATTGTGGCGCCCAGTACATCTGGGCGGCCATTACAAATAACATTACAAGATATGGCTACTGTTATGACTGAGGTTTTGGCTAAATTACCAGAGCTAAGAGGCAAGCGTGATCACTCTGGGGTGAGAACAGAGTGCGCTGATAATGCTAGGGCCATGTCAGATACTGCGTCACAACTTGCAGAACATGAGGACGGAGAGCTTCATTCTGCGGCGGACGGTTCTGATCCAAACAGATTGGATTCAGATATTTCAAATTTTAAATTTAAGCTGGACAACCTCCGTGTATTACTAGGGGAGGTGTTAGCGGCTCTGAATGATTGTAACACAGTTGCAATACCAGAGAAAATGTGTAGGTTGGATAAATATTTTGCTGTACTGACGTTTTTCCTATACCTAAGAGACTAACTGAAATTATTACTAAGGAGTGGGATAGACCCGGTGTGCCGTTCTCACCCCCTCCGATATTTAGAAAGATGTTTCCAATAGACACCACCACACGGGACTTATGGCAAACGGTCCCTAAGGTGGAGGGAGCAGTTTCTACTTTAGCTAAGCGTCCACTATCCCGGTGGAGGATAGCTGTGCCTTTTCAGATCCAATGGATAAAAAGTTAGAGGGTTACCTTAAGAAAATGTTTGTTCAACAAGGTTTTATATTGCAACCCCTTGCATGCATTGCGCCGGTCACGGCTGCAGCGGCATTCTGGATTGAGTCTCTGGAAGACAACCTTAGTTCAGCTACTCTGGACGACATTACGGACAGGCTTAGAATCCTTAAGCTAGCTAATTCATTCATTTCGGAAGCCGTAGTACATTTAACTAAACTTACGGCTAAGAATTCCGGATTCGCCATTCAGGCGCGCAGAGCACTGTGGCTAAAATCCTGGTCAGCTGATGTAACTTCTAAGTCCAAATTACTTAATATACCTTTCAAAGGGCAGACCTTATTTGGGCCCGGTTTGAAAGAAATTATCGCTGACATTACAGGAGGTAAGGGCCACGCCCTGCCTCAAGCCGGAGCCAAACCTAAGGCTAGACAGTCTAATTTTCGTTCCTTTCGGAATTTCAAAGCAGGAGCAGCATCAACTTCCACTGCTCCAAAACAAGAAGGATCTGGTACTCGCTACAGACAAGGCTGGAGACCTAACCAGTCCTGGAACAAGGACAAGCAGGCCAGGAAACCTGCTGCTGCCCCTAAAACGGCATGAATTGAGGGCCCCCGATCCGGGATCGGATCTAGTGGGGGGCAGACTTTCTCTCTTCGCTCAGGCTTGGGCAAGAGATGTCCAGGACCCCTGGGCGCTAGAGATAATATCTCAGGGATACCTTCTGGACTTCAAATTCTCTCCTCCAAGAGAGAGATTTCATCTGTCAAGGTTGTCAACAAACCAAACAAAGAAAGAGGCGTTTCTACGCTGCGTACAGGAACTTTTGTTAATGGGAGTAATCCATCCAGTTCTACGGTCGGAACAGGGACAAGGGTTTTACTCAAATCTGTTTGTGGTTCCCAAAAAAGAGGGAACTTTCAGACCAATCCTGGATTTAAAGATCCTAAACAAATTCCTAAGAGTTCCATCGTTCAAAATGGAGACTATTCGGACAATTTTACCCATGATCCAAAAGGGTCAGTACATGACCACAGTGGATTTAAAGGATGCTTACCTTCACATACCGATTCACAAAGATCATTACCGGTATCTAAGGTTTGTAATATGAGAAAGGGGGGTGGGATAAGCGCTCTATATGGGAGCTCACCAGATACGAATGTCTGTGGTAATTTGTTCTGTTAGTTTAAAAAGAATAAAGCCAAGTGATATATAAAAGGTTTTAATAAAAAATATGTATTATTCATATGTGGATTTCGTAGTAATGAATACCATAATATACACTATACACAGATGGTTAAAAATACATATAAGATGCCGGCATCAATTGAGTTAAAATATAGCTGAGAATTAAGCTATATACATTCAATGTAACTATTTAAAAAACAATAAATGCAATATTGTAGCATAAGTATCTAAAACATAAATATAGCTTTGATTAGGCAGAGATGTAAATAAAGGCTATATATCGATCAGCCAAAAAACAGTATAGTAACAAAGAGCTAATAATGTCAAACCGCTCTTGTATCAGGAGCAAATATCGAGTGAGTCCAATCTGTTAGCCGTTAGTAGCAGTTATGAAAAAACGAGCCGTGAGCTGTGTGCATCACGTGACCTGACTAGTCAGAGTCCTCCAATCCTGTGAGCCAGAGGTAGATACAAATTTGAAACAAGAAAGTCTCAATAAATCCAGATATAATTGTCTTTATATACTATTGATATATACATGAAAGATTGCTATTTACTGACTCACCTGTATATATTACTAATACATGCTTTCAATATTGACAAACCAATCATCTTGAGGCTAGTATAGAGTTAACTATGACCTCACACTATCACACCTGATGCTGATTACACATCCCTCTATAAAAAGCGTCAATTACCCTTAGTAAGCATCTTGATAAAGGCAGCTAACACTGCCGAAACGCGTAGATTTGCTTACTTTTATTACATACTATTTTACACTGATTGTCATATGTTACTAGTCACAGGTTCATTTCGACCTCTATGATAAAAATAGAGAGAGATATATGATTAATCCCTGTGTGTGACTTTCTCTCAGTGCTGTTCTATAACCTTTCCTTCTCACGGCACAAAAAACAGGTTCATTTCTACCTCTTTGAAAGCTTTTGAGGTAGATGTATGAGTAATTCCTGTGTGCCCATCGATTGCATTATATCTGCATTATAGCAATAACTCTCTGCTGCATAGAAAAATCATCTACAATACACAGCGGATATTGCACAGGCCGGAGCCTACTTCTAAAGAAGAAATTTTATATACATTGGGGAGGAGAAAGACGGATCGACATTGAGCTGTTTCAAACAGTTGAAGATTTGTCATCACTGACTTTTCGAAAAACTCGTCGGACACTTGCAAGTATTACTAGGGATATAAAGTGTCTATTTTTTATTGAGACTTTCTTGTTTCAAATTTGTATCTACCTCTGGCTCACAGGATTGGAGGACTCTGACTAGTCAGGTCACGTGATGCACACAGCTCACGGCTCGTTTTTTCATAACTGCTACTAACGGCTAACAGATTGGACTCACTCGATATTTGCTCCTGATACAAGAGCGGTTTGACATTATTAGCTCTTTGTTACTATACTGTTTTTTGGCTGATCGATATATAGCCTTTATTTACATCTCTGCCTAATCAAAGCTATATTTATGTTTTAGATACTTATGCTACAATATTGCATTTATTGTTTTTTAAATAGTTACATTGAATGTATATAGCTTAATTCTCAGCTATATTTTAACTCAATTGATGCCGGCATCTTATATGTATTTTTAACCATCTGTGTATAGTGTATATTATGGTATTCATTACTACGAAATCCACATATGAATAATACATATTTTTTATTAAAACCTTTTATATATCACTTGGCTTTATTCTTTTTAAACTAACAGAACAAATTACCACAGACATTCGTATCTGGTGAGCTCCCATATAGAGCGCTTATCCCACCCCCCTTTCTCATATTACACATCTATAGTCAGTATATGGAGATTTACTAGACTATTTAAGGGATTTAAGCTTACACCATTGTTTAGCACTCACACCACAACTCTTTTCTTTCAGTACCTTAATCTCCAGGTGTTTGTAGTTGCTTTTCTATAAAAATATACATTCACTAAAAAATATTTTTGATACAAAATAGAAATATTATTATTATCACTTTCATATATATATATATATATATATATATATATATATATATATATATATATATATATATATATATATATATATATATATATATATATATATATATACACATATATTTTTTAACTTTCACTTTTTTTCTCTATCTTTCAACGATGGAATTATTTCTATTTAGAGACAATATTCTCTCTGAAATCCAAATTAAAGACTTTGACATACAAGATTCACCACCACCAGATGATATTAATTTACATAACACATGTAAAGAATTAGAAGATACATTACTAAAAGAAATAAAACACTCAGTAGAACTATCTTACACCCAAAAATATATAGAATCTAAAATGGTCCCTAGAGGACTTCGTTTGAAAAAAGATTGCACTTTTGAGTTAAATGAAGACCTACTTAGTGAATGGTATAACATTTTAGAAAATGCTTCATTAGATCTGCTGAAAGTACTAATTAAATCAAGAGATCGCTCACTAGCTCAAATGAAAAAGGAGATTGAACTATTCAAAGACAAATTGAAACCTTTCAGTAACGATAAAGAATATATAAATAAACAACATATTATGATTAAAAATATTACAGAATTTAAACAAATGTTATTAGAAGGAAAAAACAATAAATTTAAAAGGGATATAGAAGATTACAAGAATGCTAAAAAAACTGACAGTACCTTACCACCAAACAATGTAGAAGAAGACGAGAATGATATCATTCCTTGTTCTTCGTCTTCATTAGAACATGTAGAAAAATCTCTTGTAAACATTAATACATCTAATACTAATACAAACACACTGATTTTTAGTAAACATAAAACAGGAAAAGATAAGAGAGGGACACACAGCAAAGAACATGACAATACACATAGTGATAGAAATCAAAAAATCCCTAGAAACTACAACTACCCTAATCAATCTTACATTCATAAAGATCAACCCATATCGGAACATAGAAGATTTAATAAATCAGACAACTTTAGTAACTCTAACAACTATAACAGAAATCATTATAATGACAGAAATGACTGACTACAGATCAAATTGGCAAAGACATGACCATAATGATTATACATATAAAAATAATGACTATCGCACTAAACACCAGTATGGTGAAAATAGATATAATCCTAACAATTACTATAGACCCTACTACAATAGATACAATAATTCAGAAACAAATAAATCTTTATATAAAGAAAGAACCAATACAAATAATTGGAGGATTCCATTATCAAATAAATTTGAACCAATAGCAAATATTCAAGAAAACTCTCCTCATGAAACAAATAGTCATTTTTTAGGGCACAATCCACAACACACAGGACATCAAAAAGACACTATAAGAACCCAAAATTCTATTTGGGGAACCCCAAAAGGAAAAAGAGAAAGAGAGGGAGAAGAGGGAGAAAACCCACAAAAAAGACTCAGATAACCAACCCAAAAACAGATAAAAAAACTGGTATATTTAATTTAAGCAAATACAAAATAAATATAGAAGAAGAAAAAATTCTGAAAAAAGGTCTGACTTTTGCACCGACTTGTAAAATGAACAAGTTTGAAACTCTAATAAATGTCAATCAATTTGTTCGCAAACTAACTCTGAAAAAATATTTTCTGACTACCCCTTTAACTAGAACACAAAATAAAACTAGCAAATATACACATTCTAATTTGAAAGAAAAATCATCTTTTTATCCTATGCAAGAAAAAGGTGATTTTATTAAAAACTTTGAAACTAAAGTTAAAGAAGATCTCGATAAATTAGAAACCAATAATAAAATAAAAGATAACCTCAAACCAAATGAACGTAAGATATTAAAATCACTGCAAGATAATAAAGAAATTATAATAAAACCCGCCGATAAAGGCGGGGGTATTGTAATTATGGATGTACAATATTATTTAGATGAATCATATAGACTTTTACATAACACCACCTATATCAGCCTCAAACATAACCCTATACAATCTCAAAAAAAGAAACTAAATATACTGCTAGATAAGGCCAAGACCTCTGGGGTCATCACAGATTCTGAATTTAATTTTCTCAAAATAGATTTTCCAAAAAACCCTACTTTCTACTTTTTGCCAAAAATTCATAAACATCTCACTAAACCCCCAGGACGCCCCATTATATCTGGAATTGAATCAATATCCTCCAATCTTTCTCAATATGTTGATCATTATCTTCAAAATTATGTCACACAGCTACCATCATACTTAAAAGATTCCACCCACTTTCTAAATATCCTAAACGAAATAAAATGGCAAAACAATTACACTATGGTTACATGTGATGTTAATTCATTATATACAAATATCGACCACAACCTTGGATTAAAAGCCATTTCTCACTATTTAGATAAAGACCATAATTTACTGTATGAACAAAATAAATTTATTTTAGACAGTATAGACTTCATTTTAAAGAATAATAGTTTTATGTTTAATAACGAATTCTTCCTCCAGACCAGGGGTACCGCTATGGGCACAAGGTTCGCTCCCAGTTATGCGAACCTGTTTATGGGCCTCTTTGAAGAATCATTTATAACTAATGGCCAATGGGGAGCGAACCTTGTGCTCTACAAAAGATATATCGATGATATATTCCTGGTCTGGAGGGGTGACTATGAGATCCTAGAATTATTTCTGGAAGATATTAACACTAATGATCTAGGCTTGACATTTACACATGAACACAGTATGAAATTGATACATTTCTTAGATATTGAGGTAGAAACTGTAGATGATTTAGTAAAAACCAGAACCTATTTCAAAACCATAGATTCAAACAATTTTATTCATTATCAAAGCTGCCACCTAAATAGGTGGAAGGACAATATCCCAAAAAGTCAAATGCTCAGAGTCAGAAAGAATTGTTCTGACTTAGAATCTTATGACACACAATCCAACATTTTACTTGATAGATTCACAGAGAAAGGATACAATAAGAAAAAAATCCAGAACACCATTACATCTGTGAGAAAAATAAATAGATCTGATTTATTACATAAACATTCCAAACAAACCAAAAATAATTATACAGAGAACTCACTCTCCCCTAGTGAACAAAACTTCATTCCTTTCATTACTGAATACAATTCACATCATAAAGAAATCAGAACCATCCTTACTAAACACTGGCACTATATTGTACAAGACCCCATACTTGGAACTATAGTCAAAAAAAAGCCAGATCTCATATTTAAGAAAGCAAAAAATCTTAAAAGCTATCTATCACCGAGTGAATTTAAAAGAAAAAAGAATAATTTTACTGATATTGATCTGAATAATGAAAAAATATTTGGATTTTATCCATGCTATAAGTGCAAATCTTGCAAACACAGCAGTAAAAACAAAAAGATAGTTTCTACCAATCAACTATTCACATTCATTATCAAAGATACCATAAAATGTAGTGACTCAAATGTAATATACTGCATAAAATGCTCATGTGATTTATTTTACATAGGTCAAACTAGTCGTACACTCAAAGATCGAATAAGAGAACATATCTGGAATATTGAGCATAAGACTACTAAAACTATATTGTACAAACACTTCACTGAAATACACTCTGGAGATCTTAAATGCTTTCACTTCTGGGGTATGAAAAAAATTCAACAAAATCCAAGAGGGGGAAATGTAGAAAAAACACTTATAAAAAAAGAAGCAGAACTAATTTTCAAATTTAAAACAGTGCACCCATTGGGATTAAATAGTGCCTTTGATCTCAATTCTATTCTATAACCATTTGAAACTAATCTATTCTCCCTCTACACAAAATCACTATAAGTTGGGCTTTAGGCTTTATTTATAATTATTACACATATATACTATATATTGGACTTATATAATATACATGTTCCATGTCTCTAATTAAAAAACAAAAATTTAGTATATAGTATTATAGATTTGAAGTAAAATAACTATACACGCCTCCTTCACACTTTTTCTCCCATTGCACTTAAAGCACTGGCTCACTTTTTTAAAAAAATCCCTGCCAAGCTTATTATATATATAGGGTCACACTTCTCCCTCTATAAGCTAAAATAAATGTTAGTAATACACCATATATGAGAATTTCTAATATGTATATATTTTATACAATCAATGTATAACCATCTACTGACAATTTTATATCTCTCCATATTACACATATAGATGTCATGTGTGGAGCTATACATGAATGAATACCGTATATACAAAAATTATTTTTATATCTTTTTTATTATGTTCTAGTATCCAGATATAATTGTCTTGATATACTATTGATATATACATGAAAGATTGCTATTTACTGACTCACCTGTATATATTACTAATACATGCTTTCAATATTGACAAACCAATCATCTTGAGGCTAGTATAGAGTTAACTATGACCTCACACTATCACACCTGATGCTGAGTACACATCCCTCTATAAAAAGCGTCAATTACCCTTAGTAAGCATCTTGATAAAGGCAGCTAACACTGCCGAAACGCGTAGATTTGCTTACTTTTATTACATACTATTTTACACTGATTGTCATATGTTACTAGTCACAGGTTCATTTCGACCTCTATGATAAAAATAGAGAGAGATATATGATTAATCCCTGTGTGTGACTTTCTCTCAGTGCTGTTCTATAACCTTTCCTTCTCACGGCACAAAAAACAGGTTCATTTCTACCTCTTTGAAAGCTTTTGAGGTAGATGTATGAGTAATTCCTGTGTGCCCATCGATTGCATTATATCTGCATTATAGCAATAACTCTCTGCTGCATAGAAAAATCATCTACAATACACAGCGGATATTGCACAGGCCGGAGCCTACTTCTAAAGAAGAAATTTTATATACATTGGGGAGGAGAAAGACGGATCGACATTGAGCTGTTTCAAACAGTTGAAGATTTGTCATCACTGACTTTTCGAAAAACTCGTCGGACACTTGCAAGTATTACTAGGGATATAAAGTGTCTATTTTTTATTGAGACTTTCTTGTTTCAAATTTGTATCTACCTCTGGCTCACAGGATTGGAGGACTCTGACTAGTCAGGTCACGTGATGCACACAGCTCACGGCTCGTTTTTTCATAACTGCTACTAACGGCTAACAGATTGGACTCACTCGATATTTGCTCCTGATACAAGAGCGGTTTGACATTATTAGCTCTTTGTTACTATACTGTTTTTTGGCTGATCGATATATA
Organism: Bombina bombina; assembly: GCF_027579735.1. NCBI lineage: Eukaryota > Metazoa > Chordata > Amphibia > Anura > Bombinatoridae > Bombina > Bombina bombina. Next base: position 574,212,240 of record NC_069503.1, on the reverse strand, counting down.
GCCTTTATTTACATCTCTGCCTAATCAAAGCTATATTTATGTTTTAGATACTTATGCTACAATATTGCATTTATTGTTTTTTAAATAGTTACATTGAATGTATATAGCTTAATTCTCAGCTATATTTTAACTCAATTGATGCCGGCATCTTATATGTATTTTTAACCATCTGTGTATAGTGTATATTATGGTATTCATTACTACGAAATCCACATATGAATAATACATATTTTTTATTAAAACCTTTTATATATCACTTGGCTTTATTCTTTTTAAACTAACAGAACAAATTACCACAGACATTCGTATCTGGTGAGCTCCCATATAGAGCGCTTATCCCACCCCCCTTTCTCATATTACACATCTATAGTCAGTATATGGAGATTTACTAGACTATTTAAGGGATTTAAGCTTACACCATTGTTTAGCACTCACACCACAACTCTTTTCTTTCGGTATCTAAGGTTTGCCTTCCTAGACAGGCATTACCAGTTTGTAGCTCTTCCATTCGGATTGGCTACAGCTCCAAGAATCTTCACAAAGGTTCTGGGTGCTCTTCTGGCGGTACTAAGACCGCGGGGAATCTCGGTAGCTCCGTACCTAGACGACATTCTGATACAAGCTTCAAGCTTTCAAACTGCCAAGTCTCATACAGAGTTAGTACTGGCTTTTCTAAGGTCACATGGATGGAAGGTGAACGAAAAGAAAAGTTCACTCGTTCCACTCACAAGAGTTCCCTTCCTGGGGACTCTTATAGATTCTGTAGAAATGAAGATTTACCTGACAGAGGACAGGTTAACAAGACTTCAAAGTGCTTGCCGCACCCTTCATTCCATTCAACACCCGTCAGTGGCTCAATGCATGGAGGTAATCGGCTTAATGGTAGTGGCAATGGACATAGTTCCCTTTGCTCGCTTACACCTCAGACCACTGCAACTGTGCATGCTAAGTCAGTGGAATGGGGATTACTCAGATTTGTCCCCTTCTCTGAATCTGGATCAAGAGACCAGAAATTCTCTTCTATGGTGGCTTTCTCGGCCACATCTGTCCAGGGGGATGCCATTCAGCAGACCAGACTGGACATTTGTAACAGACGCCAGCCTTCTAGGTTGGGGTGCCGTCTGGAATTCTCTGAAAGCTCAGGGACAATGGAGTCAGGAGGAGAGTCTCCTGCCAATAAACATTCTGGAATTGAGAGCAGTTCTCAATGCCCTCCTGGCTTGGCCCCAGTTGACAACTCGGGGGTTCATCAGGTTTCAGTCGGACAACATCACGACGGTAGCTTACATCAACCATCAGGGAGGGACAAGAAGCTCCCTAGCAATGATGGAAGTATCAAAGATAATTCGCTGGGCAGAGTCTCACTCTTGCCACCTGTCAGCAATCCACATTCCGGGAGTGGAGAACTGGGAGGCGGATTTCTTAAGTCGTCAGACTTTTCATCCGGGGGAGTGGGAGCTTCATCCGGAGGTCTTTGCCCAAATACTTCGACGTTGGGGCAAACCAGAGAGAGATCTCATGGCGTCTCGACAGAACGCCAAGCTTCCTCGTTACGGGTCCAGATCCAGGGATCCAGGAGCAGTCCTGATAGATGCCCTGACAGCACCTTGGGACTTCAGGATGGCTTATGTGTTTCCACCTTTCCCGATGCTTCCTCGATTGATTGCCAGAATCAAACAGGAGAGAGCATCAGTGATTCTAATAGCACCTGCATGGCCACGCAGGACTTGGTATGCAGACCTGGTGGACATGTCATCCTGTCCACCTTGGTCTCTACCTCTGAAACAGGATCTCCTGATTCAGGGTCCTTTCAAACATCAAAACCTAACTTCTCTGAAGCTGACTGCTTGGAAATTGAACGCTTGATTTTATCAAAACGCGGTTTTTCTGAGCCAGTTATTGATACCTTAATACAGGCTAGGAAGCCTGTTACCAGAAGGATTTACCATAAAATATGGCGTAAATACTTATATTGGTGCGAATCCAAGAGTTACTCATGGAGTAAGGTTAGGATTCCAAGGATATTGTCTTTTCTACAAGAAGGTTTAGAAAAGGGGTTATCTGCTAGTTCTTTAAAGGGACAGATTTCAGCTCTGTCCATTCTTTTACACAAACGTCTGTCAGAAGTTCCGGACGTTCAAGCTTTTTGTCAGGCTTTAGCTAGGATCAAGCCTGTGTTTAAAACTGTTGCTCCACCATGGAGTTTGAACTTAGTTCTTAATGTTTTACAGGGTGTTCCGTTTGAACCCCTTCATTCCATTGATATAAAGTTGTTATCTTGGAAAGTTCTATTTTTAATGGCTATTTCCTCGGCTCGAAGAGTCTGAGTTATCAGCCTTACATTGTGATTCTCCTTATTTGATTTTTCATTCGGATAAGGTAGTTCTGCGTACTAAACCTGGGTTCTTACCTAAGGTAGTCACTAACAGGAATATCAATCAAGATATTGTTGTTCCTTCTTTGTGTCCAAATCCTTCTTCGAAGAAGGAACGTCTACTGCACAATCTGGACGTAGTTCGTGCCCTAAAATTTTACTTACAAGCAACTAAGGAATTTCGACAAACGTCTTCTCTGTTTGTCGTTTACTCTGGTCAGAGGAGAGGTCAAAAGGCTTCTGCTACCTCTTTCCTTTTGGCTTCGTAGCATAATACGTTTAGCTTATGAGACTGCTGGACAGCAGCCTCCTGAAAGAATTACAGCTCATTCTACTAGAGCTGTGGCTTCCACTTGGGCCTTCAAGAATGAGGCCTCTGTTGAACAGATTTGCAAGGCTGCAACTTGGTCTTCGCTTCATACTTTTTCCAAATTTTACAAATTTGACACTTTTGCTTCTTCGGAGGCTATTTTTGGGAGAAAGGTTCTTCAGGCAGTGGTTCCTTCTGTATAAAGAGCCTGCCTATCCCTCCCGTCATCCGTGTACTTTTGCTTTGGTATTGGTATCCCAGAAGTAATGATGACCCGTGGACTGATCACACTTAACAGAAGAAAACATAATTTATGCTTACCTGATAAATTCCTTTCTTCTGTAGTGTGATCAGTCCACGGCCCGCCCTGTTTTTTTTTTAAGGCAGGTAAATATTTTTTAAATTATACTCCAGTCACCACTACACCCTTGGCTTCTCCTTTCTCGTTGGTCCTTGGTCGAATGACTGGGAGTGACGTAGAGGGCAGGAGCTATATGCAGCTCTGCTGGGTGAATCCTCTTGCACTTCCTGTTGGGGAGGAGTAATATCCCAGAAGTAATGATGACCCGTGGACTGATCACACTACAGAAGAAAGGAATTTATCAGGTAAGCATAAATTATGTTTTTTCACTGCCCAGTAACACACTGTGCAGCATCTCCCCTCAGTTTGTGCTCCTCCCCTGTGCCTCTGCCCCATGTGACTTACCATGTCATACTGTGAGCCCAGACTGACTAGGAAGTGGAACAGGAACACAGTGCTGCTGCCTGCTAGCTGTTTAGGATTTCAAGGTAGATGCCCCAATGTGTCCCAGTGCATAATGTCTTCCCCCCCAATGTTCCCATCCAAATGTCTCACTGACTGGTCTGATTAGCTGATACAAAAGTGGCCAGGCATTTCTTCTAGTTAGACAAGGAGTTGACTATTAAACTTCTTTTTTTAGACATTTGCCACAATAGAAAATTTCTCCTCACATCTGCACCACATGCTAGGGGTAGAACTCATTGTCCTCCAAGACAGTTTCAAATAATCCAGTTGTTAACCCATTGACCACCAGAGGACTGCAGTGAATTGCTTTACACTTTACAGTGCATAGCAGCTTTTCTGGTAGCTATTTGGTTAACAGTATGTGTGTATTACTTGGAGCTGTCTTGGAGGACAATGAGTGAGTTCTACCCCTAGCATGTAGCTCAGAGGTGGAAAGGAGCTGCTTGGTGCTCAGTGCTGATGCTGTGATTTGCAAAAGAAGTGAGTCTGCAAAAATATATTTCTTCTGTTAAGTGTGATCAGTCCACGGGTCATCATTACTTCTGGGATATTAACTGCTCCCCTACAGGAAGTGCAAGAGGATTCACCCAGCAGAGCTGCATATAGCTCCTCCCCTCTACGTCACTCCCAGTCATTCTCTTGCACCCAGAACTAGATAGGTCGTGTGAGAGGACTATGGTGATTATACTTAGTTTTATATCTTCAATCAAAAGTTTGTTATTTTAAAATAGCACCGGAGTGTGTTATTACCTCTCTGGCAGAGTTTGAGGAAGAATCTACCAGAGTTTTGCTATGATTTTAGCCGGAGTAGTTAAGATCATATTGCTGTTCTCGGCCATCTGAGGAGTGAGGTAAACTTCAGATCAGGGGACAGCGGGCAGATGAATCTGCATAGAGGTATGTAGCAGTTTTTATTTTCTGACAATGGAATTGATGAGAAAATCCTGCCATACCGATATAATGTCATGTATGTATACTTTACACTTCAGTATTCTGGGAGAATGGTACTTCACTAGAATTACACTGTAAGAAGGACATAAAGCTGTTTAATAACTAGAGATTATGTTTAACGTTTTTGCTGGAATGTAAAATCGTTTTCATTTGCTGAGGTACTGAGTGAATAAATGTTTGGGCACCATTTTTCCACTTGGCAGTTGCTTAAATCTGTTTTTTCTGTCAGTTTCTGTTCTCCCTCACTGCTGTGTGTGTGGGGGAGGGGCGCTTTTACTATGCATCAAATATTTCAGTCAGCAACTCATTGTATTCCCTGCATGATCTGGTTCATCTCTACAGAGCTCAGGGGTCTTCAAAACTTATTTTGAGGGAGGTAATTTCTCTCAGCAGAGCTGTGAGAATTATAGTTTGACTGAAATAAAAACTTTTATTCTGTAATTTGTTTCCTGCTTTCAGAAATTGTTATCTTTGCTAATGGGATTAAACCTTTGCTAAAGTTGTGTTGTTTACAAGGATTGAGGCTATAACTGTTTCAATTTATTAATTTTTAACTGTCATAGATCTTCTGTGCTTCTTAAAGGCACAGTACGTTTTAATATTATTCTATTTGAATTGTATTTCCAAGTTGCAAGTTTATTTGCTAGTGTGTTAAACATGTCTGATTCAGAAGATGATACCTGTGTCATTTGTTGCAATGCCAAAGTGGAGCCCAATAGAAATTTATGTACTAACTGTATTGATGCTACTTTAAATAAAAATCAATCTGTACAAATTGAACAAATTTCACCAAACAACGAGGGGAGAGTTATGCCGACTAACTCGCCTCACGTGTCAGTACCTACATCTCCCGCTCAGAGGGAGGTGCGTGATATTGTAGCGCCGAGTACAGCTGGGCGGCCATTACAAATCACATTACAGGATATGGCTACTGTTATGACTGAAGTTTTGGCTAAATTACCAGAACTAAAAGGTAAGCGTGATCACTCTGGGGTGAGAACAGAGTGCGCTGATAATATTAGGGCCATGGCAGACACTGCGTCACAGGTGGCAGAACATGAGGACGGAGAACTTCATTCTGTGGGTGACGGTTCTGATCCAAACAGACTGGATTCAGATATTTCAAATTTTAAATTTAAACTGGAAAACCTCCGTGTATTACTAGGGGAGGTGTTAGCGGCTCTGAATGATTGTAACACAGTTGCAATACCAGAGAAAATGTGTAGGTTGGATAAATATTTTGCAGTACCGACGAGTACTGAGGTTTTTCCTATACCTAAGAGACTTACTGAAATTGTTACTAAGGAGTGGGATAGACCCGGTGTGCCGTTCTCACCCCCTCCGATATTTAGAAAAATGTTTCCAATAGACGCCACCACAAGGGACTTATGGCAAACGGTCCCTAAGGTGGAGGGAGCAGTTTCTATTTTAGCTAAGCGTACCACTATCCCGGTGGAGGATAGCTGTGCTTTTTCAGATCCAATGGATAAAAAGTTAGAGGGTTACCTTAAGAAAATGTTTGTTCAACAAGGTTTTATATTGCAACCCCTTGCATGCATTGCGCCGATCACGGCTGCAGCGGCATTCTGGATTGAGTCTCTGGAAGAGAACATTGGTTCAGCTACTCTGGACGACATTACGGACAGGCTTAGAGTCCTTAAACTAGCTAATTCATTCATTTCGGAGGCCGTAGTACATCTTACTAAACTTACGGCGAAGAATTCAGGATTCGCCATTCAGGCACGCAGGGCGCTGTGGCTAAAATCCTGGTCAGCTGATGTTACTTCTAAGTCTAAATTGCTTAATATACCTTTCAAAGGGCAGACCTTATTCGGGCCCGGGTTGAAAGAGATTATCGCTGACATTACAGGAGGTAAAGGCCATGCCCTGCCTCAGGACAAAGCCAAAGCCAAGACTAGACAGTCTAGTTTTCGTTCCTTTCGTAATTTCAAAGCAGGAGCAGCATCAACTTCCTCTGCACCAAAACAGGAAGGAGCTGTTGCTCGCTACAGACAAGGCTGGAAACCTAACCAGTCCTGGAACAAGGGCAAGCAGACTAGGAAACCTGCTGCTGCCCCCAAAACAGCATGAATTGAGGGCCCCCGATCCGGGATCGGATCTAGTGGGGGGCAGACTTTCTCTCTTCGCCCAGGCTTGGGCAAGAGATGTTCAGGATCCCTGGGCGTTTGAGATAATATCTCAGGGATACCTTCTGGACTTCAAATACTCTCCTCCAAGAGAGATTTCATCTGTCAAGATTGTCAACAATCCAGACAAAAAAAGAGGCTTTTCTACGCTGCGTACAAGAGCTCTTGTTAATGGGAGTAATCCATCCAGTTCCACGATCGGAACAGGGACAGGGGTTTTACTCAAATCTGTTTGTGGTTCCCAAAAAAGAGGGAACTTTCAGACCAATCCTGGACTTAAAGATCCTAAACAAATTCCTAAGAGTTCCATCGTTCAAGATGGAGACTATTCGGACAATTTTACCTATGATCCAAGAGGGTCAGTACATGACCACTGTAGATTTAAAAGCTGCTTACCTGCACATACCGATTCACAAAGATCATTACCGGTACCTAAGGTTTGCCTTCCTAGACAGGCATTACCAGTTTGTGGCTCTTCCATTCGGATTGGCTACAGCGCCAAGAATCTTCACAAAGGTTCTGGGTGCTCTTCTGGCGGTACTAAGACCGCGGGGAATCTCGGTAGCTCCATACCTAGACGACATTCTGATACAAGCTTCAAGCTTTCAAACTGCCAAATCTCATACAGAGTTAGTGCTGGCATTTCTAAGGTCACATGGATGGAAGGTGAACGAAAAGAAAAGTTCACTCGTTCCACTCACAAGAGTTCCCTTCCTGGGGACTCTTATAGATTCTGTAGAAATGAAGATTTACCTGACAGAGGACAGGCTATCAAGACTTCAAAGTGCTTGCCGCACTCTTCATTCCATTCAACACCCGTCAGTGGCTCAATGTATGGAGGTAATCGGCTTAATGGTAGCGGCAATGGACATAGTACCCTTTGCACGCTTACACCTCAGACCACTGCAACTGTGCATGCTAGGTCAGTGGAATGGGGATTACTCAGACTTATCCCCTTCTCTGAATCTGGATCAAGAGACCAGAAATTCTCTTCTATGGTGGCTTTCTCGGCCACACCTGTCCAGGGGGATGCCATTCAGCAGACCAGACTGGACAATTGTAACAACAAACGCCAGCCTTCTAGGTTGGGGTGCCGTCTGGAATTCCCTGAAGGCTCAGGGACTATGGAGTCAGGAGGAGAGTCTCCTGCCAATAAACATTCTGGAATTGAGAGCAGTTCTCAATGCCCTCCTGGCTTGGCCCCAGTTGACAACTCGGGGGTTCATCAGGTTTCAGTCGGACAACATCACGACTGTAGCTTACATCAACCATCAGGGAGGGACAAGAAGCTCCCTAGCTATGATGGAAGTATCAAAGATAATTCGCTGGGCAGAGTCTCACTCTTGCCACCTGTCAGCAATCCACATCCCGGGAGTGGAGAACTGGGAGGCGGATTTCTTAAGTCGTCAGACTTTTCATCCGGGGGAGTGGGAACTTCATCCGGAGGTCTTTGCCCAAATACTTCGACGTTGGGGCAAACCAGAGATAGATCTCATGGCGTCTCGACAGAACGCCAAGCTTCCTCGATTGATAGCCAGAATCAAACAAGAGAGAGCATCAGTGATTCTAATAGCACCTGCGTGGCCACGTAGGACTTGGTATGCAGACCTGGTGGACATGTCATCCTGTCCGCCTTGGTCTCTACCTCTGAAACAGGACCTTCTGATACAGGGTCCCTTCAAACATCAAAATCTAACTTCTCTGAAGCTGACTGCTTGGAAATTGAACGCTTAATTTTATCAAGACGTGGGTTTTCTGAGTCAGTTATTAGTACCTTAATACAGACTAGGAAACCTGTTACCAGAAAGATTTACCATAAGATATGGCGTAAATACCTACATTGGTGTGAATCCAAAGGTTACTCTTGGAGTAAGGTTAGGATTCCTAGGATATTGTCTTTTCTACAAGAAGGTTTAGAAAAGGGTTTTTCTGCTAGTTCATTAAAGGGACAGATCTCAGCTCTGTCCATTCTGTTACACAAACGTCTGTCAGAAGTTCCTGACGTCCAGGCTTTTTGTCAGGCTTTGGCCAGGATTAAGCCTGTGTTTAAAACTGTTGCTCCACCATGGAGTTTAAACCTTGTTCTTAATGTTTTACAGGGCGTTCCGTTTGAACCCCTTCATTCCATTGATATAAAGTTGTTATCTTGGAAAGTTCTATTTTTAATGGCTATTTCCTCGGCTCGAAGAGTCTCTGAATTATCAGCCTTACATTGTGATTCTCCTTATTTGATTTTTCATTCGGATAAGGTAGTCCTGCGTACTAAACCTGGGTTCTTACCTAAGGTAGTTACTAACAGGAATATCAATCAAGAGATTGTTGTTCCTTCTTTATGCCCAAATCCTTCTTCAAAGAAGGAACGTCTACTGCACAACCTGGATGTAGTCCGGGCTCTAAAATTTTACTTGCAGGCAACTAAGGAATTCCGACAAACGTCTTCTCTGTTTGTCATTTACTCTGGGCAGAGGAGAGGTCAAAAAGCTTCCGCTACCTCTCTTTCTTTTTGGCTTCGTAGCATAATTCGTTTAGCTTATGAGACTGCTGGACAGCAGCCCCCTGAAAGAATTACAGCTCATTCTACTAGAGCTGTGGCTTCCACTTGGGCCTTCAAGAATGAGGCCTCTGTTGAACAGATTTGCAAGGCTGCAACTTGGTCTTCGCTTCATACTTTTTACAAATTTTACAAATTTGACACCTTTGCTTCATCGGAGGCTATTTTTGGGAGAAAGGTTCTTCAGGCAGTGGTTCCTTCTGTATAAAGAGTCTGCCTATCCCTCCCGTCATCCGTGTACTTTTGCTTTGGTATTGGTATCCCAGAAGTAATGATGACCCGTGGACTGATCACACTTAACAGAAGAAAACATAATTTATGCTTACCTGATAAATTCCTTTCTTCTGTAGTGTGATCAGTCCACGGCCCGCCCTGTTTTTAAGGCAGGTAAATATTTTTTAATTTATACTCCAGTCACCACTTCACCCTTGGCTTTTCCTTTCTCGTTGGTCCTTGGTCGAATGACTGGGAGTGACGTAGAGGGGAGGAGCTATATGCAGCTCTGCTGGGTGAATCCTCTTGCACTTCCTGTAGGGGAGCAGTTAATATCCCAGAAGTAATGATGACCCGTGGACTGATCACACTACAGAAGAAAGGAATTTATCAGGTAAGCATAAATTATGTTTTCTACTACACTACTTATGTAAATGGAATGGTGTTCCTCAATCTACAGCACTTCATCAACCCCTGCACTAGTATAAGCTAAATTATATGGAACTGATCACTTTATATTTGTGTTTTAACTTAAAACACAAATATAAAGTGATCAGTAACATATAATTTAGCTTATACTAGTGCAGGGGTTGATGAAGTGCTGTAGATTGAGGAACACCATTCCATTTACACAAGTAGTGTAGTAAGATATGAACAGAGAAGGAAGGAAAGTTAAAGTATATAATAAAGGCTGTGACTCAGTTGTAATGTGCTTGGGAAACTGTCACATGACAATAGAAAAGTATCGGTACTTGGTATCGGTGAGTACTTGAAAAAAAGTATCGGTACTTGTACTCGGTCTTAAAAAAATGGTATCGTGCAACCCTAGTTTAAAAATAAGCAAAACTAATACATTGTTACAAAAAACACCCCCAGGTGGTGTCTATAAATGGATCATCTACAAAACCATGTATGCAAATAAAAATCTAGTGTACAGTGTCCCTTTAAATCTTCTGGATATGGAGAAGCGATCATTGAGTGGAAAAAGAACACACAAGAAAGGGGCACCATATAGTGTAAATCCACAATACACAATTGGCTAAATAAACCCCACTCTGTATAGAAATAGAACCCTCACGATTCTGTAGGTACTTAAATGGTGCTATCAAGGCAGACTGGCGTTCAATATCCAGCTTGCTGATCCCCATCCCAGCAGATCACCAATCTCAGGTTATTGTGTGTCTGATCAGATGAATAAGTGGTGAGCATACAAACACTGCTATCTCAACAACAGTTGTAGACTCTTGAATTTACTTATATTAAATTTACTTTGCTAATGATATCCTTGTTGAAAAGTTTGTTCAGATCAGCAGCAATGCAGTAAATGGGATCTAGCTGGTAATTGGAAAGTTCACACATTTTTCTTGTCATTGGCTCACTAGACGTGGTTATCTAGCTCCCAGCAGTGTGTTGCAGCTCTGGAGACAAGAAACTATGCATGGTAAAACAGTTTTATGCCAGAAATAGTGAAATAAAATGCTCAAAACAGAGCATTTTCTTTTGCACCTCTCTATTCCTTGAAGTAAAATTATTTCTTAATGACACAATGAGTCCACAGATCATCTAATTTACTATTGGGAATATCACTCATGCCCAGCAAGAGGCAGCAAAGAGCACCACAGCAAAGCTGTTAAATGTCACCTCCCTTCCCTCCTACCCCAGTCATTCTCTTTACCACCTCCTTGTTCTTAACGAAGGCAAAGTTAGGTGTTTAAAAATAATAAACTCTTGATTGAAGAATCTTTTCTAAGTAGTACAAGATTGTGCTGCTTTGTCCTAGGGTGTAGCCGTAGTCCATATCACTCTTCAGTAGAGCAGTGGTGGCTTTAGAACAATGGGAACTTGTGGTACATAATTCTCACTATGCCTCCCATACTGATGCTGCCCTAACCCTGAAAAACTGAGGGATATTGCTCAGTCCTTTCTCTTATTTCACAGGTCCATGTGAGGGAGAGGACCTCTCAAACATGGGAGCTGCCTTGCTGTCGGGCAGAATAAAGAGGTAAGTGCTGACTTTTATTTCTATGGTTAACAGAAGAAAACTCAGAAAATTGGGCACTTTATTTCATAGATTGGGACATATAAGGATGCCTTCATTGGAATTGGGCACTTTATATTATTATGCCATAAATTCTCCTATGTGCACAGGAGACACTGTGGGCAACCTTGACGCAGTCACTGTGGCAAGGAAAGTACTTGTGGTGGTTCACATCTCCCGGCGGTTTCATAACAAATATGCAGACCCGGAGATGACTGTATTGGCGACGCCCAGGATGGGCGGTACTAGAGGAGGCAGCAATTGCGTTGCGCGCCTTTTCTCCTTCACTTCCTGAGAACCGGAAGGGAAGTTGTAAAGCTGCTTTCTCTTAAGTGTATCCAGTCCACGGATCATCCATTACTTATGGGATATATTCTCCTTCCCAACAGGAAGCTGCAAGAGTCCACCCACAGCAAAGCTGCTATATAGCTCCTTCCCTAACTGCCATTCCCAGTCATTCTCTTGCAAGTCTCAACATAGATAGGTTGTGAGAGTTTGTGGTTTTTTTATACTTAGTTTATTTCTTCAATCAAAAGTTTGTTATTTTTAAATGGCACCGGAGTGTGCTGTTTATCTCAGGCAGTATTTGGAAGAAGAATCTGCCTGCGTTTTTTCTATGATCTTAGCAGACGTAACTAAGATCCAGTTGCTGTTCTCACACATTCTGAGGAGTAAGGTACTTCAGAGGGGGAATGGCGTGCAGGTTTTCCTGCAAATAAGGTATGTGCAGTAAAATATTTTTCTAAGGAATGGAATTGACTAAGAAAATACTGCTGATACCGAAGTAATGTAAGTAAAGCCTTAAATGCAGTGATAGCGACTGGATCAGGCTTATTAATAGACATACATACTCTTATAAGAATGTGTTTTAAAACGTTTGCTGGCATGTTTAATCGTTTTTTAACATATGTTTGGTGATAAAACTTATTGGGGCCTAATTTTTCCACATGGCTGGCTTAAATTTTGCATAGAAACAGTTATAGGGAAGGTAATCCACAGCTCAGCTGTGGCAGTTTTGTTGTGTCTGTTTAAAAAAATGTCGTTTTTTTTTTTTTTTTTTTTATCTGTTTTTTGCATTAAGGGGTTAATCATCCATTTGCAAGTGGGTGCAATGCTCTGTTAACTTATTACATGTACTGTAAAAATTTTGTGTGATTTACTACCTTTTTTCACTGTTTTTCAAATTTTGACAAAATTTGTTTCTCTTAAAGGCACAGTAACGTTTGTTATATTTGCTTGTTAACTTGATTTAAAGTGTTTTCCAAGCTTACTAGTCTCTTTATTAGTTCTAACATAGAGGAGGCTCTGTGTTTATTATGTTTAAAGCCATGGTGGAACCCCATTTTAGAATGTGTACCAGATGTACTGATTTCATGTTAAACAATAAAGATCATTTTTTGTATTTAAAAACATTATCACCAGAGGATTCTGTCGAGGGGGAAGTTATGCCGACTAACTCTCTCCCCACGTGTCAGACCCTTTGACTCCCGCTCCAGGGACTCACGCTCAAATGGCGCCAAGTATATCAATGGCGCCCATAGCGTTTATTTTACAAGACATGGCAAAGGTTGTGTATAATACACTGGCAGCAGTATTAGTCAGACTACCTGAAATTAAAGGAAAGCAAAACAGCTCTGGGGGTAGATACAGAGATACAGACGCTTTAAGAACCATGTCTGATACTACCTCACAATATGCTTAGTCTGTGGGTGATATTTGTGACTCAGGGAAGATGATTTAACCTGATTCTGATATTTCTACATTTAAAATTTATGCTTGAGAACCTCCACTTGCTGCTCAGGGAGGCTTTAGCTGCTCTGAATGAATGTGTACAATCGCAGTGCCAGAGAAATTGTGTAGACTGGATAAATATGCAGTGCCGGTGTGTACTTATGTTTTTCCAATACCTAAAGAGGTTTACTAAAATTTTTCATAAGGAATGGGATAGACCAGGTGTGCCGTTCTCTTCCCCTCCTATTTTTTAGAAGAATGTTTTCTAATAGTTGCCACCACACGGGACTTATGGCAGACAGTTCCTAAGGTGGAGAGAAGAGTTTCTACTCTAGCTAAGCGTACCACTACCTCTGGCGAGGACTGTTGTGCTTTTTTAGATCCAATGGATAAAAAATGTTTATTCAACAAGGTTTTATCCTGCAGCCCCTTGCACGCATTGCTCCTGTCACTGCTGCTGCGGCGTTCTGGTTTGAGTCTCTTGATGAGGCTTTACAGGCTCCATTGGATGAATATATTTGACAAGCTTAGAGCACTTAAGCTAGCCAATTCCTTTGTTTTCTGATGCCTTTGTTCCTTTGACTAGACTAACGGCTAAGAATTCTGTTTTTTACTATACTGGCGCGCAGAGCGCTATGGCTTATATCATGGTCAGCTGTTGTGACTTTAATAAATAAGCTACTTAACTTCCCTTCAAGGGGCAGACCCTATTCAGGCCTAGTTTGAAGGAGATTATTACTTATATCACTGGAGGAAAAGATCATGCCCTTCCTCAGGACAGGTCCAAATCAAGGGACAAAAAATGCCTAATTTTCGTGCCTTTCGAAAATTCAAGGCAGGTGTGGCATCAACTTCCTCTAAGGCAAAATAAGAGGGAACTTTTGCTCAGTCCAAGGCGGTCTGGAGACAACCGGACCTGGAACAAAGATAAGCAGGTCAAGGAGCCTGCTGCTGCCTCTAAAACAGCATGAGGAACGGACCCCTATCTGGTAACGGATCCTATAGGGGGCAGACTTCATTCTTCGCCCAGGCGTTGGCAAGAGATGCCCAGGATCCCTGGGCATTGGAAATTATACCCCAGAGATATCTTCTGGATTTCAAAGCTTTCCCCCCCAAAAAAGGGGAGTTTTCTCCAACATTGGTGTGTCCGGTCCACGGCGTCATCCTTACTTGTGGGATATTCTCTTCCCCAACAGGAAATGGCAAAGAGTCCCAGCAAAGCTGGTCACATGATCCCTCCTAGGCTCCGCCCACCCCATTCAATCTCTTTGCCGTTGCACAGGCAACATCTCCACGGAGATGGTTAAGAGTTTTTTGGTGTTTAAATGTAGTTTTATTCTTTTATCAAGTGTTTGTTATTTTAAAATAGTGCTGGTATGTACTATTTACTCTGAAACCGAAAAGGATGAAGATTTCTGTTTGTAAGAGGAAGATGATTTTAGCAGACAGTAACTAAAATCGATTGCTGTTTCCACACAGGACTGTTGAGATGAAGTAACTTCAGTTGGGGGAAACAGATAGCAGTCTTTTCTGCTTAAGGTATGACTAGCCATATTTCTAACAAGACCATGTAATGCTGGAAGGCTGTCATTTCCCCTCATGGGGACCGGTAAGCCATTTTCTTAGTTAAACATAAAAGAATAAAGGGCTTCAAAAAGGGCTTCAAAACTGGTAGACATTTTTCTGGGCTAAAACAATTGCTTTACTAGGCATATTATGCAGATTCTAACTAATTATTGGTATTATAATCTTGGGGAACGTTTAGAAAAACGGCAGGCACTGTGTTGGACACCTTTTTCAGATGGGGGCCTTTCTAGTTATAGACAGAGCCTCATTCTGGGACTGTATAGGGGTTAAATGTAAAAACGGCTCCGGTTCCGTTAATTTAAGGGTTAAAGCTCTGAAATTTGGTGTGCAATACTTTTAATGCTTTAAGACACTGTGGTGAAATTTTGGTGAATTTTGAACAATTCCTTCATACTTTTTCACATATTCAGTAATAAAGTGTTTTCAGTTTGAAATTTAAAGTGACAGTAACGGTTTTATTTTAAAACGTTTTTTGTGCTTTGTTGACAAGTTTAAGCCTGTTTAACATGTCTGTACCATCAGATAAGCTATGTTCTATATGTATGAAAGCCAATGTGTCTCCCCATTTAAATTTATGTGATAATTGTGCCATAGTGTCCAAACAAAGTAAGGACATTAATGCAACAGATAATGATATTGCCCAAGATGATTCCTCAAATGAGGGGAGTAAACATGATACTACATCATCCCCTACTGTGTCTACACCAGTTATGCCCACACAGGAGGCCCCTAGTACATCTAGTGTGCCAATACTTATTACCATGCAACAATTAACGGCTGTAATGGATAACTCCATAGCAAATCTTTTATCCAAAATGCCTACTTTTCAGAGAAAGCGCGATTGCTCTGTTTTAAACACTGAAGAGCAAGAGGACGCTGATGATAACTGTTCTGACATACCCTCACACCAATCTCAAGGGGCCATGAGGGAGGTTTTGTCTGATGGAGAAATTTCAGATTCAGGAAAAATTTCTCATCAAGCTGAACCTGATGTTGTGAATTTTGTAAGATGGACAAGTTCCTAGAGGTTCCGGTGCCCCCCGACGCTTTTCCTATACCCAAGCGGGTGGCGGACATAGTAAATAAAGAGTGGGATAGGCCCGGCATACCTTTTGTTCCCCCCCCTATATTTAAGAAATTATTTCCTATAGTCGACCCCAGAAAGGACTTATGGCAGACAGTCCCCAAGGTCGAGGGGGCGGTTTCTACTCTAAACAAACGCACTACTATTCCTATCGAAGATAGTTGTGCTTTCAAAGATCCTATGGATAAGAAATTAGAGGGTTTGCTTAAAAAGATTTTTGTACAGCAAGGTTACCTTCTACAACCAATTTCATGCATTGTTCCTGTCACTACGGCAGCGTGTTTCTGGTTCGAGGAACTAGAAAAATCGCTCAGTAAAGAATCTTCGTATGAGGAGGTTATGGACAGAGTTCAAGCACTTAAATTGGCTAACTCTTTTGTTTTAGATGCCGCTTTGCAATTAGCTAGATTAGCGGCGAAAAATTCAGGGTTTGCTGTCGTGGCGCGCAGAGTGCTTTGGCTAAAGTCTTGGTCAGCGGATGTGTCTTCCAAGACAAAATTGCTTAACATTCCTTTCAAAGGTAAAACATTTGGACCTGATTTGAAAGAGATTATTTCAGACATCACTGGGGGAAAGGGCCACGCCCTCCCACAGGATAGGTCTTTTAAGGCTAATAATAAGCCTAATTTTCGTCCCTTTCGCAGAAACGGACCAGTCTCTAATTCTGTATCCTCTAAGCAAGAGGGTAATACTTCACAACCCAAACCAGCCTGGAAACCAATGCAAGGCTGGAACAAGGGTAAGCAGGCCAAGAAGCCTACCACTGCTACCAAAACAGCATGAAGGGATAGCCCCCGATCCGGGGCCGGATCTAGTGGGGGGCAGACTTTCTCTCTTTGCTCAGGCTTGGGCAAGAGATGTTCAGGATCCTTGGGCGCTAGAAATAGTTTCTCAAGGTTATCTCCTGGAATTCAAGGAACTACCCCCAAGGGGAAGGTTCCACAGGTCTCAATTATCTTCAAACCAAATAAAGAGACAGGCATTCTTACATTGTGTAGAAGACCTGTTAAAGATGGGAGTGATACATCCAGTTCCAATAAGAGAACAAGGAATGGGATTTTATTCCAATCTGTTCATAGTTCCCAAAAAAGAGGGAACATTCAGACCAATTTTGGATCTAAAGATCCTAAACAAATTTCTCAGGGTACCATCGTTCAAAATGGAAACTATTCGAACGATCCTACCTACTATCCAGGAAAATCAATTTATGACTACCGTGGATTTAAAGGATGCGTACCTACATATTCCTATCCACAAGGAACATCATCAGTTCCTAAGGTTCGCTTTTCTGGACAAGCATTACCAGTTTGTGGCACTTCCATTTGGATTAGCCACTGCTCCAAGGATTTTCACAAAGGTACTAGGGTCCCTTCTAGCGGTTCTAAGACCAAGGGGCATTGCAGTAGTACCTTACTTGGACGACATCCTGATTCAAGCGTCGTCCCTGTCAAAAGCAAAGGCTCATACGGACATCGTCCTAGCCTTTCTCAGATCTCACGGATGGAAGGAGAACAAAGAAAAAAGTTCTCTGTCCCCGTCAACAAGAGTTCCCTTCTTGGGAACAATAATAGATTCCTTAGAAATGAGGATTTTTCTGACAGAGGTCAGAAAATCAAAACTTCTAAGCTCTTGTCAAGTACTTCATTCTGTTCCTCGTCCTTCCATAGCGCAGTGCATGGAAGTAATAGGATTGATGGTTGCAACAATGGACATAGTTCCTTTTGCACGAATTCATCTAAGACCATTACAACTGTGCATGCTCACAGTGGAATGGGGATTATACAGACTTGTCTCCGACGATTCAAGTAGATCAAAAGACCAGAGATTCACTCCGTTGGTGGCTGACCCTGGACAATCTGTCACAGGGAATGAGCTTCCGCAGACCAGAGTGGGTCATTGTCACGACCGACGCCAGCCTAGTGGGCTGGGGCGCGGTCTGGGAATCCCTGAAAGCTCAGGGTCTATGGTCTCGGGAAGAGTCTCTTCTCCCGATAAACATTCTGGAACTGAGAGCGATATTCAATGCTCTGAGCTTGGCCTCAACTAGCAAAGGCCAAATTCATAAGGTTTCAGTCAGACAACATGACGACCGTTGCATATATCAATCATCAGGGGGGAACAAGGACTTCCCTGACGATGAAAGAAGTGACCAAGATAATTCAATGGGCGGAGGATCACTCCTGCCACTTGTCTGCGATCCACATCCCAGGAGTGGAAAATTGGGAAGCAGATTTTCTGAGTCGTCAGACATTCCATCCAGGGGAGTGGGAACTCCATCCGGAAATCTTTGCCCAAATAACTCAATTATGGGGCATTCCAGACATGGATCTGATGGCGTCTCGTCAGAACTTCAAGGTTCCTTGCTACAGGTCCAGATCCAGGGATCCCAAGGCGACCCTAGTAGATGCACTAGTAGCACCTTGGATCTTCAACCTAGCTTATGTATTCCCACCGTTTCCTCTCATCCCCAGGCTAGTAGCCAGGATCAATCAGGAGAGGGCCTCGGTGATCTTGATAGCTCCTGCGTGGCCACGCAGGACTTGGTATGCAGACCTGGTGAATATGTCATCGGCTCCACCATGGAAGCTACCTTTGAGACAGGACCTTCTTGTTCAGGGTCCATTCGAACATCCGAATCTGGTTTCCCTCCAACTGACGGCTTGGAGATTGAACGCTTGATTTTATCAAAGCGTGGGTTTTCAGATTCTGTAATAGATACTCTGATTCAGGCTAGAAAGCCTGTAACTAGAAAAATTTACCATTAAAATATGGAAAAAATATATCTGTTGGTGTGAATCTAAAGGATTCCCATGGAACAAGATAAAAATTCCTAAGATTCTATCCTTTCTACAAGAAGGTTTGGAGAAAGGATTATCTGCAAGTTCTCTGAAGGGACAGATCTCTGCTTTATCTGTTTTACTTCACAAAAGACTGGCAGCTGTGCCAGATGTTCAAGCATTTGTTCAGGCTCTGGTTAGGATCAAGCCTGTTTACAGACCTTTGACTCCTCCCTGGAGTCTAAATCTAGTTCTTTCAGTTCTTCAAGGGGTTCCGTTTGAACCCTTACATTCCGTAGATATTAAGTTATTATCTTGGAAAGTTTTGTTTTTGGTTGCAATTTCTTCTGCAAGAAGAGTTTCAGAGTTATCTGCTCTGCAGTGTTCTCCGCCCTATCTGGTGTTCCATGCAAATAAGGTGGTTTTGCGTACTAAGCCTGGTTTTCTTCCGAAAGTTGTTTCCAACAAAAATATTAACCAGGAGATAGTTGTACCTTCTTTGTGTCCGAATCCAGTTTCAAAGAAGGAACGTTTGTTACACAATTTGGACGTAGTCCGTGCTCTAAAATTCTATTTAGAGGCTACTAAAGATTTCAGACAAACATCTTCCTTGTTTGTTTATTCTGGTAAAATTAGAGGTCAAAAAGGGACTTCTACCTCTCTTTCCTTTTGGCTTAAAAGCATTATCCGATTGGCTTATGAGACTGCCGGACGGCAGCCTCCTGAAAGAATCACAGCTCACTCCACTAGGGCTGTGGCTTCCACATGGGCCTTCAAGAACGAGGCTTCTGTTGACCAGATATGTAAGGCAGCGACTTGGTCTTCACTGCACACTTTTGCCAAATTTTACAAATTTGATACTTTTGCTTCTTCGGAGGCTATTTTTGGGAGAAAGGTTTTGCAAGACGTGGTGCCTTCCATTTAGGTGACCTGATTTGCTCCCTCCCTTCATCCGTGTCCTAAAGCTTTGGTATTGGTTCCCACAAGTAAGGATGACGCCGTGGACCGGACACACCAATGTTGGAGAAAACAGAATTTATGCTTACCTGATAAATTACTTTCTCCAACGGTGTGTCTGGTCCACGGCCCGTCCTGGTTTTTTAATCAGGTCTGATGAATTATTTTCTCTAACTACAGTCACCACGGTATCATATGGTTTCTCCTATATATATTTCCTCCTGCCCGTCGGTCGAATGACTGGGGTGGGCGGAGCCTAGGAGGGATCATGTGACCAGCTTTGCTGGGACTCTTTGCCATTTCCTGTTGGGGAAGAGAATATCCCACAAGTAAGGATGACGCCGTGGACCGGACACACCGTTGGAGAAAGTAATTTATCAGGTAAGCATAAATTCTGTTTTTGCCTTTCACATTTATCTGCAAACCAGATAAAGAAAGAGACATTCTTGCATTGTGTACGTGACCCATTCAGTTCCAATAGAGGAACAGGGACACAGTTTTCCTCAAATCTGTTTGTGGTTCCCAAGGAAAGGAAACCTTCAGACCTATTTTGGATCTAAAAGATCTTAAACAAATTCCTCAGAATTCCGTCATTTAAGATGGAAACTATTCGTACCATCTTAACTATGATCCAGGAGAGTCAATAGAGGACTACAATGGATTTGAAGGATGCTTATCCTCACATTACGATGCATAAAGATCACCATCGGTTTTTCAGGTTTGCCTTTCTAGACAGGCATTACCAGTTTGTAGCTCTTTCCTTTGGGTTAACTACAGCCCCTAGAATCTTTATGGAGGTTCTGGGGTCACTTTGGCGGTCCTTAGGCCGCGGGGCATAGAAGTGGCCCCTTATTTAGACGACATCCTGATACAGGCGTCAAACATCCAAGTTGCCAAATCTCATACGGACGTAGTACTGGCATTTCTGAGATCGCATGGGTGGAAAGTGAACAAGGAAAGAGTTCTCTATCCCCAATATCAAGGGTTTCCCTCCTAGGGATTCTGATAGATTTTGTAGAAATTAAAATTTACCTGACGGAGTCCAGGTTGTCAAAGTTTCTAAATTTCTGCCGTGTTCTTCATTCCATCCGCGCCATTTGGTGGCTCAGTACATGAATGTAATCGGCTTAATGGTAGCGGCAAGGGACATAGTACCGTTTGCACGCCTACATTTCAGACCACTGCAACTATGCATGCTCAGCCAGAGGAACGGGGATTACACAGATTTGTTCTCCTGTTAAATCCGGACCAAGAAACCAGAGATTCTCTTCTCTGGTGACTATCTCGGGTCCATCTGTCCAAAGGTATGACCTTCCGCAGGTCAGATGGGACAATTGTTACAACAGATGCCAGCCTTTTAGGTTGGGATACAGTCTGGAACTCCCTGAAGGCTCAGGGAAAGTGGACTCAGGAGGAGACCCTCCTTCTAATGAATATTCTGGAACTGGGAGCGATATTCCATGCTCTTCAGACTTGGCCTCAGTTAGCAACTCTGAGGTACATCATATTTCAGTCGGACAATATCACGACTGTGGCTTACATCAACTATCAAGGGGGAACAGAAGTTCCCTAGCAATGTTAGAAGTCTTAAAATAATTCACTGGACAGAGACTCACTCTTGTCTAAAAGCTATCCCTATCCCAGGTGTTGAGAACTGGGAGGCAGATTTTCTAAGTCGTCAGACTTTTCATCCGGGGGAGTGGGAATTCCCTCCGGAGGGGTTTGCACAAGATCAAGCAGGAGAGTGCTTTGGTGCTTTTGACAGCGCCTGCGTGGCCACGCAGGACCTGGTATGCAGATCTGGTGGACATGTCATCCTTTCCACCACGGTCTCTGCTTCTGAGACAGGACCCTCTACCTCAGGGTCTTTTCAACCATCTAAATATAACTAATCTGAGATGGACTGCCTGGAGACAGAACGCTTGATGTTATCAAAGCATGGCTTCTCCGAGTCAGTAATTGATACCTTAATACAGGCATAAAAGCCTGTCTCTAGGAAAATTTAACATAAGATATGGTGTAAATATCTTATTGTTATGAATCCAAGGGTTACTCATGGAGTAAAGTCTGGATTCCCAGGATATTTTTTCTCCAAGATGATTTTGAGAAAAGGGTTGTCGGCTAGTTCTTTAAAAGGACAGATTTCTACTCTGTCTATTCTTTTGCACAAGCGTCTGGAAGGTATTCTAGACGTTCAGGCATTTGGTCAGGCTTTGGTTAGAACCAAGCCTGTGGTTAAAAATGTTGCTCCGCCATGGAGCTTAAAGCTGGTTCTTAAGGTTCTTCAAGGAGTTCCATTTGAACCTTTTCATTCCATAGATATCAAACTTCTATCTTGGAAAGTTCCTTTTTGGTAGCTATTTCCTCGGCTCATATAGTCTCCGAGTTATCTGCGTTGCAATGTGATTCTCCTTATCTGGTTCTCTGTACGGATAAGGTAGTCCTGTGTACCAACCTGGGTTTTTACCTAAGGTGGTATCTAACAAGAATATCACTCAAGAGATTGTTGTTCCATTCTTGTATCCTAATCCTTCTTCAAAGAAGGAACGTCTATTACACAATTTGGACGTGGTTCGTGTTTTAAAGTTTTACTTACAAGCTACTACAGATTTTCATCAAACATTCACCTTGTTTGTTGTCTATTCTGGACAGAGGAGAGGTCAAAGGACTTCAGCAACCTCTCTGTCTTTTTGGTTAAAAAGCATAATTCATTTAGCTTATGAGACTGCTGGGCAGCAGCCTCCTGAAGGGATTACAGCTCATTCTACTAGAGCTGTGGTTTTCACTTGGGCCTTTTTTAAATGTGGCTTCTGTTGAACAGATTACAAGACGGAGTCTTGGTCTGCGTTTCATACTTTTTCAAATTTAACAAATTTGATACCTTGCTTCTTCGGAGGCTATTTTTGGGAGAAAGGGTTTTTTACAGGCAGTGGTAACTTCCGTTTAAGTACCTGCCTTGTCCCTCCCATCATCCGTGTACTTTAGCTTTGGTATTGGTATCCCATAAGTAATGGATGATCCGTGGACTGGATACACTTAACAAGAGAAAACATAATTTATGCTTACCTGATAAATTTATTTCTCTTGTAGTGTATCCAGTCCACGGCCCGCCCTGTCACTTTAAGGCAGGTAATTTTTCCATTAAACTACAGTCACCACTGCACCCTATGGTTTTCCTTTCTCTGCATGTTTTCGGTCGAATGACTGGTAATGGCAGTTAGGGGAGGAGCTATATAGCAGCTTTGCTGTGGGTGGACTCTTGCAGCTTCCTGTTGGGAAGGAGAATATATCCCATATGTAATGGATGATCCGTGGACTGGATACACTACAAGAGAAATAAATTTATCAGGTAAGCATAAATTATGTTTTTCCTATTACGCATTCTCTAATTTAACATGCGTATTTAGGACCGGAGACAGACTTCTGCTGCTGAGTTCCGGATCTGATAGTGTGGGAACGACTTCTGCTCAGTGGGAGTTGGTTATAAAACGGTCAGGTAGGCACCTCGGCAAAGTACTGCTGAGGTGTAGAGGTGATTTGCAGTGTTATTTAAGCTTTTCTGTTCTGTCTACACTTAAAAAAACGTTAGTCACTTTAAATTTTAAAACGGTAACTTTTTTCTTTTATTTTTTATGTTTTGATTTTTATTAAAAAATTCAAACTTTTTGATAATTTGATTCATTGTGAGTCAGAATGGACCAAGAGGCCATGCAAAGTGTCACTTGTTCTTTGTGTTTTGATGCCAAGGTGGAAGCACCAATCCCTTTCTGTTCCTCATGTATTGAGAGGACTTTAAACCATAGGGATAGACTTTTTTTTTTGAGCCAACATTTTCCAAAGAGGATGCTGTTCAGGAATCTAATGATAATGTTCAATATATGCCGAAACTTTCTCCTCAGGCGTCCCACATTTTACCACCCTCTAACTCCTGGAGTTACTTTAACAAGACATCGCTTCTCTCATGTCTTGTGCAGTTTCTGATGTGTTGTCTGCTTTTCCAATGTTGCAGGGAAAGCGTAAGAGGAAAAACAGACATTCAGTAAGCAAGGTTTCTGACGCAGTTATTTCAAATGCCCCCTCCCAGAAGCTTGAGGAGGAGGATACCTTAGTAGTATCTGAAGGTGAAATTTCAGATTCTGACAGTGTAATTCCTCTTGCTGATACTGAAGTTGTATCTTTCAGGTTTAATCTAGAACACCTCAGTCTGTTACTCAAGGAGGTCTTAGCTACATTGGACGACAGCGACACCACGGTCATAGTTAATCTTAAAAAATCCAGTAAGCTAAACAAATATTTTGATGTACCTTCCTTGGTGGAGGTTTTTCCTGTACCAGATCGATCTACTGAGATCATTACTAAGGAATAGGAGAGACCGGGTATCCCTTTGTCGCCTCCTATATTTAAAAAGATGTTTCCCATAGCGGACTCTATCAAGGAGTCTTGGCAAACAGTACCCAAGGTGGAAGGAGCAGTTTCCACTCTGGCCAAGAGAACTACTATACCCATAGAGGATAGTTGTGCCTTTTAAGGATCCTATGGATACAAAATTTGAGTGGTTACTCAAGATTTATGTACACCAGGGTTTATAATGGCAACCTGCAGTGTGCATTGCTACCGTCACTAGCGCGGCGGTATATTGGTTTGATGCATTGTCTGATGCTATCAGGACAGACACTCCCCTTGATGAGATTCAGGATAGGATAAAAGCTCTTAAGTTAGCTAATTCCTTTATTACTGATGCTTGCCTACAGGTTATCAAACTAGGAGCAAAAATATCAGGTTTTGCTGTTCTTTCCTACAGAGCCTTATGGTTAAAACCTTAGTCTGCGGATGTGTCCTCTAAATCTAAACTTTTGGCAATTCCTTACAAGGTAAAGGTTTTAACGGAAATAATCTAATATTACGGGAGGAAAGGATCATATTCTCCCTCAGGATAAGAGAACCAAGCAAAAGGGACGTCTGTAATATTTGTTCCTTTCAAAATTTCAAGGGAAATTCAGCCTCTTCCAAGCAAGATAAGTCTAAACCTTCCTGGAGACCCGATCAGTCTTGGAATAAGCGAAAATAATCCAAGAATGTGATGAAGAGAAGTGCTGCTGCAGTAGAGCTTCCGCCGGGCAAGGGGAAGAGGGGAAGAGCAGACCAACTAAAGATCAAGGGGTGTGTGGAGCCATCCAAAAAAGCAGCGGACAACCACAATGGCAAAATTGGAAAAAGAGAAGCGGAAGGCTGCTGAGTAATAGAACAACAATATTTATTCCGATAAAAAAGTTAGTAAGACGCAACAAACCAGGGGAAGGAAACAGCTTCTATGATTAAGTGCAAGTGTGCGTGAAACATGTAAGATCGCTGTTTCCTTCCCCTGGTTTGTTGTCTTACTAACCTTTTTTTTTATTGGAATAAATATTGTTGTTCTATTGCTCAGCAGCCTTCCGCTTCTCTTTTTTTAAAATAATCCAAGAAGCCTGCATGAAGGGCCTGCCCCGATCCGAGACAGGATCTTGTAGGCTTTCTTTCTTTGCTCAGTCTTGGGTTCGAGATGTTAAGGATCCCTGGGCATTAGACCTAGTGTCCCAGGGATACAAACTAGAGTTCAAGAGTTTTCCTCCCAGAGGCAGGTTTCTGCTTTCAAGATTATCTGTAGACCAGACAAAGAGGCGTTCTTACACTGCAAGAGACCTCTTCGACCTGGGAGTTATAGTCCCTGTTTTGATACAGGAACGGGGTCTGGGGATTTATTCCAATCTGTTTGTGGTTCCCAAAAAAGAGTGAACCTTCAGGCCAATTTTAGATCTCAAGTGTCTAAACAAATTTCTCAGAGTACCATCCTTAAAGATGGAATCTATTAGTTCCATTCTTTCTTTGGTCCAAGAGGGTCAGTTTATAAGAACTGTGGATTTAAAGGACGCGTACTTGCATTTTCCCATTCACAGGGATCATCACAAGTGTCTAAGGTTTGCTTTTCTAGACAAACTCTTCCAATTCGTGGCTCCCAGAATTTTCTCAAAGGTTCTGGGATCCCTACTGGCTGTGCTCCGATTACGGGGCATTGCAGTGGCACCTTATCTGGATGACATACTGGTCCAGGCGCCATCTTTTCAACAAGCAAGGACTCATACGGAAATGTTATCTTTCCTGCAATCTCACGGATGGAAAGTAAATTTGGAAAAGAGCTCCTTGGTTCCTAATACAAGGGTAACCTTTTTGGGAACCATAATCTATTCCCTATCAATGAAGAGTTTTCTGACAGAAGTCAGGAAATTAAAGATTTTCGATTCTTGCCTAGCACTTCAGTCCGCTCTGTGACCATCTGTGGCTCAGTGCATGGAGGTAATCGGGCTGATGGTGGCGGCAATGGACATCATCCCGTTTGCTCGTTTTCACCTCAGACCTCTGCAGTTAAATATGCTCAGTCAATGGAACGGAGATTATACGGATTTGTCTCCACAAATACTACTGGAGCAGGAGACAAGGGATTCCCTTTGATGGTGGTTGTCTCTGGATCTTCTCTCCCAGGGAACCTGATTTTGTAGGCCCTCTTGGGTGATTGTGACATCAGATGCCAGCCTTCTAGGATGGGGAGCAGTCTGGGTTTCCCTAAAGGCTCAGGGAGTTTGGGCTCAGTCAGTCTGTTCTGCCTATAAACATTCTGGAGCTGAGAGCGATCTTCAATGCTCTTCTGGCCTGGCCCCAGTTAGCATTGGCCCAGTTTATCAGGTTCCAGTCGGACAACATAACTTCAGTGGCTTACATCATGAGGGAGGAACGCGCAGTTCGTTAGCGATGACAGAGGTAGCCAAAATAATTCAGTGGGCAAAATCCCACTCTTGCTGTCTGTTGGCGATTCACATCCCAGGGGTGGACAACTGGGAGGCGGACTTCCTGAGCAGGCAGACCTTTCACCCGGGGGAGTGGGAACTCCATCCGGAAGTGTGTTCCAGCCTGATTCTCAAATGGGGTCAGCTGGAATTGGATCTCATGTCATCTCGCCAGAATGCCAAGCTTCCAAGGTATGGATCGATGTCCAGGGACCGTACTGATGCCCTGGTGGTGCCTTGGACTTTCAGTCTAGCATACCTATTTCCTCCATTCGCTCTTCTTCCTTGGGTCATTGCTCGAATCGTGCAGGAGAGAGCATCGGTGATCCTCATTGCACTGGCTTGGCCTTGCGGGATTTGGTATGCAGATCTGGTGGACATGTTGTCTCTTCCACCTTGGAGTCTTCCATTGAGGAAGGACCTTCTACTTCAAGGGCCCTTCCTTCATCCAAATCTAGTTTCTCTGAAGCTGACTGCTTGGAGATTGCACACTTAATTTTATCCAAGCTGGGCTTTTCAGAATTGGTCATAGAGACCATGATTCAGGCTCGTAAACCTGTGACTAGAAAGATTTACCACAAGATATGGCATAAATATCTCTATTGGTGTGAATCCAAGGGCTACTCTTGGAGTAGAGTTAGGATTCTTAGAATTTTGGAGAAAGGTTTGGAGAAAGACAGAATTATTGCCAAGTTCCATAAATGGTCAAATATCTGCCTTGTCTATTTTGTTACATAAGCGTAAGGCGGAAGTACCAGACGGGCAATCTTTTTGTCAGGCCTTGGTCAGGATCAGGCCTGTGTTCAAATCAGTTACTCCTCCCTGGAGTCTTAATTTAGTTCTTAAGGTTCTTCAAGGGCCTCAGTTTGAGCCTATGCATTCCTTAAATATTAAGTTATCTTGGAAAGTTTTGTTTCTTGTTGCTATTTCTTCTGCTCGTAGAGTGTCTCCTTATCTTATTTTTCATTCGGATAAGGTAGTTTTACGTACTAAATTAGGATTTCTTCCAAAAGTAGTTTCTGACCGGAACATTAATCGGGAGATTGTTGTTCCTTCCTTGTGTCCTAATCCTTCCTCTCAGAAGGAACGGCTTCTGCACAATTTAGACGTGGTACATGCTTTAAAATTTTACTTACAGGCAACTAAGGTTTTTCGTCAGTCTTCTGCCTTGTTTGTGGCTTTCTTGCTTTTTGGCTGAAGAGTATCCTACATTTTGCCTATGAGGCTACTGGACAGCACCCTCCAGAGTTACGGCTCATTCCACGAGGGCTGTGGCTTCCTCATGGGCATTCAAAAATAATGCTTCTGTGGAACAGATTTGCAAGGCTGCAACTTGGTCCTCTCTTCACACTTTTTCAAAGTTCTATAAATTTGACACTTTTACCTCGGCTGAGGCCGATTTTGGGAGACTGGTTCTTCAAGCAGTGGTGCCTTCCTTTTAGGTTCCCTGTCTTGTCCTTCCTGTATCATCTGTGTACTCTAGCTTGGGTATTGATTCCCAATAGTAATTAGATGATCTGTGTACTCATTGTGTTTTTAAAAAGAAAACAAAATTCATGCTTACCTGATAAATGTATTTCTTTTTTGACACAATGAGTTCACAGCCCGCCCTGTTTTATAGACAGGTTGTTGGTTTGTTATAAACTTCAGACAACTCTGCACTTTGTTACTTCCTTTCTCTCCTTTACTTCAGTCGAATGACTGGGGTGGGAGGGAAGGGAGGTGATATTTAACAGCTTTGCTGTGGTGCTCTTTGCTGCCTCCTGCTGGGCAGGAGTGATATTCCCAATAGTAATTAGATGATCCGTGGACTCAACGTGTCAAAGAAATAAATTTATCAGGTAAGCATAAGTTTCTTTTTTAGTGATTAATACTCAACCCTCTCCTTCCAAGATCATTGGCTCAAGAGGCAGAGACTGGACATCTCCCTTATTGGTCACACAACATTCTGGTACATGTGAATATGTATAGATCCAGCTGCATAAGGTTAAACTTTGAGTGGCTGGCAGCGGAAAGGGGGCGCGCCTAATTTTAGTAGCAAGTAGCACCCAAGCCTTAATATACTTATTACAACCATTATTTTCATGTAAAACAGATGCCTTCTAAAATGACACTCCTTGCTTTGCTCAGACGTTCCTCTAGTTTTAGAAACTTAGTGTTCCTTTAAAAAAAAAAAAAAAAATCTGTTCAAAGTGTACAACTTACTTTAAGGTGTTTACTACTTGTTTCCCTCTCCCTCAACCTCCCCATGTATTTTCTTTATATTGTAAGCTTGTGAGCCCCTCTAACTTTTACTTAGGGTTTTCAATGCAAGGGCGGCAAGCCCCAAAGTTGTATACTGATGTCTACAGACTCCTGGTTGTGTAATGGGATTTTTCATATGCAGTGGAGGGTGCCAAGCAGGATTCCTTGCACGGCTATTGAATAAGAGGCGGAAACGTCACCTCTCAGCCGAATAGCGTTTTGCCATGGGCGGCCAAAGCTGCAAAAAATTAAAGGCGCTTTCAGCGTGATGTATTTTGTATTTCATGAATGAAAGTCCCCTTTTATTTGATTCAATGGTAAATTCTAGCGTTTCACAAAAGCCAGGATTTACCATCACTATCTGCAAAAGCCAATTAGGGAAAGATATATATGTATTGGCCTTAGCCTTGAGAAGTAAGCATGGTGCATTTCCAGCTCTGAGAATTAGAATATCCGAAATAAGCAACAAGTGGAATAGCCTTACAAAAAAGGAAGACATAAGATGTTTCTAAAGCTATATCCATTATATTTATACTGGTAACAGTTGCTGTGCTTAGCTGTATATTCATGTGATAAGAAATAATTCATGTGGTTTAATTAGTATAGTGTCGAATGGATTTGTGGACTCTCCATGCCATTGGAAAGAAATTAAATTACTAGTGGGAATTCAACTCCTGGCCACCAGGTGGAGGCAAAGAACACCCCAGCAAAGCTTTAAAGGGACACTGAACACACATTTTTTCTTTCATGATTCAGATAGAGCAGGCAATTTA
Source organism: Bombina bombina (assembly GCF_027579735.1). Lineage (NCBI taxonomy): Eukaryota > Metazoa > Chordata > Amphibia > Anura > Bombinatoridae > Bombina > Bombina bombina. The sequence goes on along the minus strand of NC_069503.1, from coordinate 574,182,919 downwards.
AGCAACTTTCTAATTTACTCCTATTAGCAAATTTTCTTCATTCTCTTGGTATATCTGTTTGAAATGCAAGAATGTAAGTTTAGATGCCGGCCTATTTTTGATGAACAACCTGGGTTGTTCCTGCTGAGTGGTGGATAAATTCACCCACCAATAAAAAAAAGTGCTATCCAGGGTTCTAAACCAAAAAATTCCTTTCAAATAAAGATAGCAAGAGTACAAAGAAAAATTGAATCTGAATCAAGAAAGAGAAAAAAATTGGGTTCAGTGTCCCTTTAAGTATCCACCCACTTCCCACAATCCCCAGTCATTTTTTGCCTGTATACATCATAGGTGGTAGATTAAAATCAAGTTGTTATCCTTTAATGGGTGCTTTTCCCTGCAAGCAAGTATTGGGGCAATGCTGGGTCATGTAATTCTCTTTAGTAAGAGTAATGGTGGCTATTAGCTTTTGGAGGTCGGGGAGGTGGTCCTTTAACAACAACTTCTATACTACCCCTATTTAGAAAACCAGGGTTGGTTACTCTGTTTTTCTTCTATCTTCAGGTCCCTGTCAGCAGTCGGGTGAGGCTAACAGACCTGGAGCTGCTGTAACTGCTGCACAGCAGAATACCCTAGGGTAAGTCCTTTCTTTTATATTAAATAGTACAGAGGTATCTGTAGAAGGACTGGGATATATCAGGAACCTAGTGGGACCTGCTGTCCTCGTTGGGTATGTATTTATATTTCTTTCAATATCCACAAGTTTGGGATATTTTGCGGCAGAGCAGCTGTCTGGGTTAAAATCTACCAGGACTAATAGTTTGCCGCTTATATTGCCTTAGGAAGAGTCAGAGTTGGGTGAGACCCAGGCTATATGGGGACCGTGCATAGGAGGCTTATAGTGGATGCAGAAATCTTAGCTTGATTGCTGCACTAAATATTCCCTTATACTCCTACGTGGTCAGTTTTTACGGTCCTCCCTTTTATTACAAGGGACTCTATTATGGGTGTCCAGGATTGTCGTAGGGCACTTTTTTTTTTTTTTTTTTTTTATATACCTCTGAGGGTAATGGGATATGTTTAAACCCAATTTATACCTAATCTCAGGACATTAGGGGTTTGGTGTAAGCCGTAATTTACAACCGCAAGGACATGGATAGTTACTAGAGTCCTAGTCTGTCATAGGAGTCAATTTATAACTTTTTAGAGGTTTTTTTTTGACACTGACATTTTTAGTACAAAGAGCTATGAAATTACTGAGTGCCTGCCATGTTTTTATATGATAAATCAAGCTCTCTATGTTCTTGCTTGCTTTTGTTACAGTCTGGTGACGTGGGAACATAGAAGAGCCGCTGCGGTGGTCTGCCTTTTTCGTGCGCTTGTCTGTCATTAGAGGTATGTGTGATAGTTACGGACATTGCACTATGGCAGTTTAGCTGAACGATCCACAGCCTAGTCAGTCTCCGAAAAGTGCCAGTGTACGGTGCTGGGGTTTGGATTCTGCCATCTAGGCGTAATTCTATGTGGGCTGATGGGTTTTTATTCTGCCATTGTATTCTCACGCAGTGTTACGCTCTTCAACTCAGGTCTTGAAGATAACGCAGTCCTGTAGAGGATTTCTCAAGGGCAAAATTGTCATTTCAAACGCATTTAATGCTTTGGGTGCCTTCCTTTGCACTGCTTATGCAGAGGGCACATTCCTCCCTGTGGGATCTTGTGTGTCTTACTATTATGGCGACTGCGGCCCTTATCTTTACAGGGAATTGTTTAAATTCAAAATGTGGTCTCAGTCCTTTTTTATGTTTAAAAAGCATGCTATGTTTTTGTTTTATGTCCATTCCTATAGTGGACTCTATAGAATGTGCAGTTCTCTCTAGTGTTTGTATACATATATATGTATTGCTAATGCCACAATGAGAATGAGAAAAAATATTTTGAATTTTTATTTTACAATCTGAAATATGCCCTGCAGTTTTAGTTTTCAGGACGTTTTTTTACCTAGTATTTACTGCCATCTGGTGGCAGCTCAAGGAATATGCATGTTCAATTTTTTTTTTTTTTTTATCCATATTTTCTGAGGGGCTTACTATAATCTATTCACATTTATTTTATGTGTATGCGGACTATTTCAATCGCTTTCTTAGGATTGTTGCACTGTTATTGTAGCATTTTTAGAAGACGTATATTATGCCATAATATAGTTATAATTTTTTGAACAGGGACTCTAATTAATCCTCTTGAGGGGATTTTTACCTAATGTCTGACTATCATACTTCACATCTTAGTGTATTTTTTAGGACACCAATATATAGTTATTTCTAGGTTTTTAGGAATACAATATAATTTTTCTCATATTGAGGCGATATATTTGTTAATATCTGAGACGTGTGATTTCATGTATCATTTCTATGATTCCTAGTTTGTTTTTGTTTTGTTTTTAGAACACTAGTTTATGATTTTTTTTATTTATAGGAATACAATATTATAATCCTCTCATATTGAGGTGATATTTGTCTGTGACATTCCTTGTCCCTTATAACTTGCTTATGGGCTTACATCTCCAGAGTCGTTGGTTCGTTTCAAATTGATGGTTTTGGATGTCTTATTAATTTCTGTGGCATCTTGTCTCATTTTATTTAGGTTTTTCTCCTACACATGTTTTAGCTGGTATTGGCCGGCATCTGGTGGAAGCTCAATGTAAATGGAAGTTAAAATAATTTTAAATGTGTATACTATCTGCTTTCAATCTTTCATAGTAGGAGATTACTGCTCTATTGGTGGCATGTAAAACACTAAGTGCCTTATGTCACTATGTTAATTTTTTATTATACATAGCATATATAATGTCATAGTTTGTTATCCTGTTCTGTACAGGGATTCTGTATATTTATCTCTCATATTGAGAGGCTTCTTATTTATCCATTACATGTTTATTATCCTTTTTTATGAAAGGGTTTTATTTCAACACGTATGGTTCCATAAATCATAATTTTAGTGTTTTTAGGGACACTACTTTATCCTCCATTGTGAGGTGATAATTACTAATGTGTGTGACAGGTGTGATTTCAGGTACCATACTCAATCTTTGTGTTTTTAGGACACTAATCTATATTTCTGTTTATAGGAATACTATAGTTTATTCCCTCATATAGTGACAATTGCAAATGTCTGCGACCTGTATGGTTTACAGTATCTTACTCAAAATCTAATAATTTTGGGCCCGGTGGCTACAGCTGACGGTTTGTCCAGGTCTAAGATTTGGTTCTGGTTTCTAGGTAGAAATGGGGCCTTCCTTCCTCAGGACTAGAAGTGTAGTCCCTAGGATTGCCAAGGTGCTGCTCAAATAGCACAGTGTTTAAGTACGCAGCTTTGTAACTCAGTTTCCGATTTGATCCTCAGTTTATTAGGGACCTAAGCTGTTTTGGAATAGGGGCAGCAATCCTAGAAGCCTTCCTCTGAGAATAAATCGGCATTAAGGGTCAGCCCCTGGTTCAAGCATGGATCAGTAGAGGATGGGTTTCCTTTTTTCAGAAGGCTTGGGTTTGTGACATCCCAGATCCATTGGGCAGTGGAAATGGTATTCCAGGAATACAGGATAGGATTCTAATCTTGTCCTCCCAAAGGCAGATTTCCCCTGTCAAAATTATTTGCAGACCGGATAGAGGAGAGGCTTTATTAAACTGTGTGAAGAATCTCTCCTCTCTAGGAGTGATTGTCCCAGTTCCTCTGGCGGGACAAAGTCTAGGATCTATTCCATCCTTTGTGGTTCCCTAGAGTGAACTTTTTGACCCATTTTAGACGTCAAGGTCTCAACAAATTTCTCAAGGTTCCTTTCTTCAAAATGAAATTTTCCGTTATTTTCTCCCTTTTGGTTCAGGAGGGTCAATTCAGGACTACCATAGACCTGAAGGACACGTACATTACTAGGAACATTCTAATCCCCCGTGGTTTGCCTTTCTGGACAAACTCTTCCAATTTGTAGCCCTTACTTTAGGCCTTGCAACTGCTCCTCGATCATCCTTTTCCCTGTGGAAATTACCTCTGAGGTAGGACCTTTAATTCAAGGTTCCTTAATACATCCAAACCTAGTTTCTCTGAAGCCGACTGCTTGGAGATTGAATGCCTAGTATTGTCTAGGCGTGGTTTTTCAGAAGTGGTTGATACCATACTTCAGGCTCGTAAGCCGGTAATTCACAGGATTTACCATAAGATGTGATGTAAAAACCTTTTATTGGTGCGAATATAAGGGCTTCTCTTGGAGTAGGGTGAGGTTTCCTTACATTCTGCCTTTTCTCCAGAAGGGCCTGGAACAAGGCTTGTCAGTCAGTACTCTGAAGGATCAGATCTATTATGTCGGTTCTTTCTCTTAAATATCTGGCAGACCTGCCACATGTTAAATCCTTTGTTCAGGCCTGGGTCAAAATCAGGCCTGTGTTTTCTCCTGTTGCTCCTCCATGGAGCCTTTATCTTGTTCTTATGGTTTGTAGCAGACTACGTTTGAGCCTATGCAGTCTGTTGATATTAAATTGATATCTTGGAAAGTTTTGTTTCTTTTCACTATTCCTTCTACTCGCAGGGTTTCTGAGCTTTCAGCTCTGCAGTGTGATACCACTTACCTTATTTTTCATGCGGATAAGGCGGACCTTAGTACTAATTTGGTCTGTCCTAATCCTTCCTAGAAGGAACGTCTGTTGCATAACCTGGATGTTGTGCTTGCTCTGAAATTCTATCTGCATACAATCTACTGCCGTTTGTTTTTTTCTGGTAAGGGTCAGAAGGTCACTAATGAGTTTTTTTTTTTAGTTTTTTTTTGGTTGAGAAGTGTTATTCGGTTGGCTTATGAGACAGCTGGACATTTAGCCTTCTGAGAGAATTACGGTTCTTTCCTCTAGAGCTGTCTTTTCTTATTGGGCCATTAAAAATGAGGCTTCTGTGGAACATATCTGCAAGGCGGACTCTTGGTCCTCTAATTCTTTTTCAATATTTTACAAATTTGATACTTTTGTCTCAGCTGAGGCTTCTTTTAGGAGGTCTGTTCTTAAAGAGGTGGTGCCTTCTGTTTAGGTCAGCCTGTCTTGTTCCCCCACCCTTCAATTCTGTGTACTCTAGCTTGGGTATTGGTTCCCACTAGTAATTGAATGGATTTGTGGGCTCTCCATGCCATTGGAAAGAAAAAAAAATTATGCTTACCTGATGAATTATTTTCTTTCCTGGCATGGAGAGTCCACGACCCGCCCTTCAAAATTTTTAGACTGCTTTATATATTTTTTTGTTGTTGTAGTTTTCTAATCTCCAGGCACCTCTCTACCCTTTGTGTCCTATTTCCTTATTCCCTCGGCCGAATAACTGGGGATTGTGGAAAGTAGGAGGATACTTAAAGCTTTGTTGGGGTGTTCTTTGTCTCCACCTGGTGGCCAGGAGTTAAATTCCCACTAGTAATTGAATGGATTCGTGGACTCTCCATGCCAGGAAAGAAAATAATTTATCAGATAAGCACAAATTTTGATTTTTTTTTTTTTTTTTTTTTAAATGCACATTGAAAGTAGAAAATTTTAAGAAGGTGAATAAGATCTTGGCAATGAGAACTCCTCCAATTTGTTTGGGTATATAAAATATCTAGTTTACATTTTACTGCTCCCAGATAGGTTATCTAAAGTAAAATGGAGCAAGTCTCTATAAAACTGTAAACTTGTATACTATTAATCTATATATATATATATATATATATATATAATTTTTTTTTTTTTTCTCCTTTTAGGAATACTCTTTATTGCCTTACTTGATTTTAGTATTAAAACAATTTCTCCTTCAACGAGATTTGAATGAAGTTTTTACTGGTGGAATTAGCTCTTACAGCCTTATTTTAATGGCAATTAGCTTCCTTCAGGTAAGAATATTTTGTAAAATGCTATATATAATCTAACATTTTTACTTTATGCTTTATTAAGGGTTTAATGAAATAAAACCAAAATGTAATTTAAAATATTTAATTGGATAACACATTAGGCGATTGCTTTTCAAACAATTTAGAGGACCAAAATCAGCATGGTTTTACTTCAGGGAGATCACGTCAGACTAATCTAATTGACTTCTTTGATTATGTAACAAAAGTATTAGACAAGAGTGGAGCAGTTGATGTAACATTTCTAGATTTCAGCATTTGACACCGTCCCACACAATAAACTAATTCACAAACTGTATCTCCTTGGTCTAGATTCAAAAATTGTGAACTGGGTGGAATGCTGGCTTAAGGACAGAAATCAAAGTGTCTTAGTAAATGGAGTTCATTCAGCAGAGGGGGCGGTTACTAGTGGTGTTCCTCAGGGGTCAGTTCTAGGGCCTGTTTTGTTTAACATATTTATCTGTGATATCAGCAAAGGGCTACAGGGGAAAGTATGTCTCTTTGCAGATGATACAAAAATTTGTAACAGAGTGGATGTTCCAGGGGGGGTAGACAAAATGAGAAGTGATATACAACAATTGGAGGCTTGGACAAACGACTGGGATCTAAAGTTTAACACAGCAAAGTGTAAAATAATGCATTTAGGGAAGAAAAATCCAAATGTTAATTACAGACTCAATGACACTTTACTGACTGTTACAGATGAGGAACAGGACTTGGGAATTATTTCAGATGATTTAAAACTTGGTAAACAATGAAGTAATGCAGCGAGTAAGGCTAGCAGAATGCTTGGATGTATTGGTAGAGGTATTTGCAGCAGAAATAGTAAGGTTCTTATGCCACTTTATAGATCATTAGTTAGTTAGGCCTCATCTTGAGTATTGTGTGCAGTTCTGGAGGCCGTATCTTCAGAAGGATATTAACAAACTTGAATCTGTGCAAAGGAGGGCTACCAAAATGGTACATGGTCTAAAAAATAAAACTTACCAGGATAGACTCAATGACCTAAATATGTATAGCTTAGAGAAGAGAAATAGGTGATATGATAGCAACTTTCAAGTACATTAAAGGGTTTAGTAAAACTGAAGCTGTGGGTATTTTACATAAAATGGAAAATTCAAGAACAAGGGGTCATGAGCTCAAGCTAAAGCGTAGTAGATTCAGAAGTAATTTGAGGAAGCACTTCTTTACAGAAAGAGTGATTGATTTATGGAATAAACTTCCTCAAGAGGTAGTAGCAACAAACACTGTGGGGGACTTTAAAAATGCATGGGACAAGCATAAGGCTATCCTATGAACTAGAGAAGTTTATACTGTTAGGTAAGGTCGGGCAGACTTGCTGGGCCTATGGCTCTTATCTGCTGTCTATCTGTTTCTATTAAAGATTGTCTGGTCATAGGCAAAATAAAATCCTGTAGAAACTTGAGTATATGGCATATGAAATGATTGATTTTTTGCATAAGTGTGTCTTAAAGTGAAGGTCAAATCTAATTCAAATGGACTGCATCAATTTAAAGATTTACATGTCTTAATTCAAGTCGCAATTATATAACATCCTTTTGTAAAAGTAAGAGTTAGAAATTTCTTACAAGGGATACTTACCAGTAAATAAAATTGCACCGGACAATATGTTTATATTGCTTACTTCTAGCACGATCGGTTGTAGAAAATGATTCAATGTATAGAAAAAATATTGAAGCCGTAAAACGCAGGCGCGTATCATGCACAAGCATGATGTTGATGACGCTAGCTGGTGTAGAACGCATGTGCAGTAGTGACGAATGATGTGGGAAAAGAGGGGCTGAACGAGGGAAACTATGATTGGCTATTACAGCGCGCAAAACTGTCCATCATTATTGGCAAGATGGCAGGCGGACATTAGAAATACAATGGGGGAGATTTCAAAGGTGAAAAATAGAATTTTCAGACACTTATTAGGAAAAATCATGAATGAAGTTATTTCTCCAACATAGGTGTGTCCGGTCCACGGCGTCATCCTTACTTGTGGGATATTCTCTTCCCCAACAGGAAATGGCAAAGAGCCCAGCAAAGCTGGTCACATGATCCCTCCTAGGCTCCGCCTACCCCAGTCATTCTCTTTGCCGTTGTACAGGCAACATCTCCACGGAGATGGCTTAGAGTTTTTTAGTGTTTAACTGTAGTTTTTATTATTCAATCAAGAGTTTATTTTAAAATAGTGCTGGTATGTACTATTTACTCAGAAACAGAAAAGAGATGAAGATTTCTGTTTGTATGAGGAAAATGATTTTAGCAACCGTTACTAAAATCCATGGCTGTTCCACACAGGACTGTTGAGAGGAATTAACTTCAGTTCAGGGAACAGTGAGCAGTCTCTTGCTGCTTGAGGTATGACACATTCTAACAAGACGATGTAATGCTGGAAGCTGTCATTTTCCCTATGGGATCCGGTAAGCCATGTTTATTAAGATAGTAAATAAGGGCTTCACAAGGGCTTATTAAGACTGTAGTCTTTTTCTGGGCTAAATCGATTCATTATTAACACATATTTAGCCTTGAGGAATCATTTAATCTGGGTATTTTGATAAGATTATATCGGCAGGCACTGTTTTAGACACCTTATTCTTAGGGGCTTTCCCAAATCATAGGCAGAGCCTCATTTTCGCGCCGGTGTTGCGCACTTGTTTTTGAGAGGCATGACATGCAGTCGCATGTGTGAGGAGCTCTGATACATAGAAAAGACTTTCTGAAGGCGTCATTTGGTATCGTATTCCCCTTTGGGCTTGGTTGGGTCTCAGCAAAGCAGATACCAGGGACTGTAAAGGGGTTAAAGTTAAAAACGGCTCCGGTTCCGTTATTTTAAGGGTTAAAGCTTCCAAATTTGGTGTGCAATACTTTTAAGGCTTTAAGACACTGTGGTGAAATTTTGGTGAATTTTGAACAATTCCTTCATATTTTTTCGCAATTGCAGTAATAAAGTGTGTTCAGTTTAAAATTTAAAGTGACAGTAACGGTTTTATTTTAAAACGTTTTTTTGTACTTTGTTATCAAGTTTATGCCTGTTTAACATGTCTGAACTACCAGATAGACTGTGTTCTGAATGTGGGGAAGCCAGAGTTCCTTCTCATTTAAATAAATGTGATTTATGTGACAATGACAATGATGCCCAAGATGATTCCTCAAGTGAGGGGAGTAAGCATGGTACTGCATCATTCCCTCCTTCGTCTACACGAGTCTTGCCCACTCAGGAGGCCCCTAGTACATCTAGCGCGCCAATACTCCTTACTATGCAACAATTAACGGCTGTAATGGATAATTCTGTCAAAAACATTTTAGCCAAAATGCACACTTATCAGCGTAAGCGCGACTGCTCTGTTTTAGATACTGAAGAGCATGACGACGCTGATAATAATGGTTCTGAAGGGCCCCTAAACCAGTCTGATGGGGCCAGGGAGGTTTTGTCTGAGGGAGAAATTACTGATTCAGGGAACATTTCTCAACAAGCTGAACCTGATGTGATTACGTTTAAATTTAAGTTGGAACATCTCCGCATTCTGCTTAAGGAGGTATTATCCACTCTGGATGATTGTGACAAGTTGGTCATCCCAGAGAAACTATGTAAAATGGACAAGTTCCTAGAGGTCCCGGGGCTCCCAGAAGCTTTTCCTATACCCAAGCGGGTGGCGGACATTGTAAATAAAGAATGGGAAAGGCCCGGTATTCCTTTCGTCCCTCCCCCCATATTTAAAAAATTGTTTCCTATGGTCGACCCCAGAAAGGACTTATGGCAGACAGTCCCCAAGGTCGAGGGAGCGGTTTCCACTTTAAACAAACGCACCACTATACCCATAGAAGATAGTTGTGCTTTCAAAGATCCTATGGATAAAAAATTAGAAGGTTTACTTAAAAAGATGTTTGTTCAGCAGGGTTACCTTCTACAACCAATTTCATGCATTGTCCCTGTCGCTACAGCCGCGTGTTTCTGGTTCGATGAGCTGGTAAAGGCGGTCGATAGTGATTCTCCTCCTTATGAGGAGATTATGGACAGAATCAATGCTCTCAAATTGGCTAATTCTTTCACCCTAGACGCCACTTTGCAATTGGCTAGGTTAGCGGCTAAGAATTCTGGGTTTGCTATTGTGGCGCGCAGAGCGCTTTGGTTGAAATCTTGGTCAGCTGATGCGTCTTCCAAGAACAAGCTACTTAACATTCCTTTCAAGGGGAAAACGCTGTTTGGCCCTGACTTGAAAGAGATTATCTCTGATATCACTGGGGGTAAGGGCCATGCCCTTCCTCAGGATCGGCCTTTCAAGGCCAAAAATAAACCTAATTTTCGTCCCTTTCGTAGAAACGGACCAGCCCAAAGTGCTACGTCCTCTAAGCAAGAGGGTAATACTTCTCAAGCCAAGCCAGCTTGGAGACCAATGCAAGGCTGGAACAAGGGAAAGCAGGCCAAGAAACCTGCCACTGCTACCAAGACAGCATGAAATGTTGGCCCCCGATCCGGGACCGGATCTGGTGGGGGGCAGACTCTCTCTCTTCGCTCAGGCTTGGGCAAGAGATGTTCTGGATCCTTGGGCGCTAGAAATAGTCTCCCAAGGTTATCTTCTGGAATTCAAGGGGCTTCCCCCAAGGGGGAGGTTCCACAGGTCTCAGTTGTCTTCAGACCACATAAAAAGACAGGCATTCTTACGTTGTGTAGAAGACCTGTTAAAAATGGGAGTGATTCATCCTGTTCCATTAGGAGAACAAGGGATGGGGTTCTACTCCAATCTGTTCATAGTTCCCAAAAAAGAGGGAACGTTCAGACCAATCTTAGATCTCAAGATCTTAAACAAGTTTCTCAAGGTTCCATCGTTCAAAATGGAAACCATTCGAACAATTCTTCCTTCCATCCAGGAAGGTCAATTCATGACCACGGTGGATTTAAAGGATGCGTATCTACATATTCCTATCCACAAGGAACATCATCGGTTCCTAAGGTTCGCATTCCTGGACAAGCATTACCAGTTCGTGGCGCTTCCTTTCGGATTAGCCACTGCTCCAAGGATTTTCACAAAGGTACTAGGGTCCCTTCTAGCTGTGCTAAGACCAAGGGGCATTGCTGTAGTACCTTACTTGGACGACATTCTGATTCAAGCGTCGTCCCTTCCTCAAGCAAAGGCTCACACGGACATCGTCCTGGCCTTTCTCAGATCTCACGGATGGAAAGTGAACGTGGAAAAGAGTTCTCTATCTCCGTCAACAAGGGTTCCCTTCTTGGGAACAATAATAGACTCCTTAGAAATGAGGATTTTTCTGACAGAGGCCAGAAAAACAAAACTTCTAGACTCTTGTCGGATACTTCATTCCGTTCCTCTTCCTTCCATAGCGCAGTGCATGGAAGTGATAGGTTTGATGGTAGCGGCAATGGACATAGTTCCTTTTGCGCGCATTCATCTAAGACCATTACAACTGTGCATGCTCAGTCAGTGGAATGGGGACTATACAAACTTGTCTCCGAGGATACAAGTAAATCAGAGGACCAGAGACTCACTCCGTTGGTGGCTGTCCCTGGACAACCTGTCACAAGGGATGACCTTCCGCAGACCAGAGTGGGTCATTGTCACGACCGACACCAGTCTGATGGGCTGGGGCGCGGTCTGGGGATCCCTGAAAGCTCAGGGTCTTTGGTCTCGGGAAGAATCTCTTCTACCGATAAATATTCTGGAACTGAGAGCGATATTCAATGCTCTCAAGGCTTGGCCTCAGCTAGCGAGGGCCAAGTTCATACGGTTTCAATCAGACAACATGACAACTGTTGCGTACATCAACCATCAGGGGGGAACAAGGAGTTCCCTGGCGATGGAAGAAGTGACCAAAATCATTCTATGGGCGGAGTCTCACTCCTGCCACCTGTCTGCTATCCACATCCCAGGAGTGGAAAATTGGGAAGCGGATTTTCTGAGTCGTCAGACATTGCATCCGGGGGAGTGGGAACTCCATCCGGAAATCTTTGCCCAAGTCACTCAACTGTGGGGCATTCCAGACATGGATCTGATGGCCTCTCGTCAGAACTTCAAAGTTCCTTGCTACGGGTCCAGATCCAGGGATCCCAAGGCGGCTCTAGTGGATGCACTAGTAGCACCTTGGACCTTCAAACTAGCTTATGTATTCCCGCCGTTTCCTCTCATCCCCAGGCTGGTAGCCAGGATCAATCAGGAAAGGGCGTCGGTGATCTTGATAGCTCCTGCGTGGCCACGCAGGACTTGGTATGCAGATCTGGTGAATATGTCATCGGCTCCACCATGGAAGCTACCTTTGAGACGAGACCTTCTTGTTCAAGGTCCGTTCGAACATCCGAATCTGGTCTCACTCCAGCTGACTGCTTGGAGATTGAACGCTTGATCTTATCGAAGCGAGGGTTCTCAGATTCTGTTATCGATACTCTTGTTCAGGCCAGAAAGCCTGTAACTAGAAAGATTTACCACAAAATTTGGAAAAAATATATCTGTTGGTGTGAATCTAAAGGATTCCCTTGGGACAAGGTTAAGATTCCTAAGATTCTATCCTTCCTTCAAGAAGGATTGGAAAAAGGATTATCTGCAAGTTCCCTGAAGGGACAGATTTCTGCCTTGTCTGTGTTACTTCACAAAAGGCTGGCAGCTGTGCCAGATGTTCAAGCCTTTGTTCAGGCTCTGGTTAGAATCAAGCCTGTTTACAAACCTTTGACTCCTCCTTGGAGTCTCAACTTAGTTCTTTCAGTTCTTCAGGGGGTTCCGTTTGAACCCTTACATTCCGTTGATATTAAGTTATTATCTTGGAAAGTTTTGTTTTTGGTTGCAATTTCTTCTGCTAGAAGAGTTTCAGAATTATCTGCTCTGCAGTGTTCTCCTCCTTATCTGGTGTTCCATGCAGATAAGGTGGTTTTACGTACTAAACCTGGTTTTCTTCCAAAAGTTGTTTCTAACAAAAACATTAACCAGGAGATTATCGTACCTTCTCTGTGTCCGAAACCAGTTTCGAAGAAGGAACGTTTGTTGCACAATTTGGATGTTGTTCGCGCTCTAAAATTCTATTTAGATGCTACAAAGGATTTTAGACAAACATCTTCCTTGTTTGTTGTTTATTCCGGTAAAAGGAGAGGTCAAAAAGCAACTTCTACCTCTCTCTCTTTTTGGATTAAAAGCATCATCAGATTGGCTTACGAGACTGCCGGACGGCAGCCTCCCGAAAGAATCACAGCTCATTCCACTAGGGCTGTGGCTTCCACATGGGCCTTCAAGAACGAGGCTTCTGTTGATCAGATATGTAGGGCAGCGACTTGGTCTTCACTGCACACTTTTACCAAATTTTACAAGTTTGATACTTTTGCTTCTTCTGAGGCTATTTTTGGGAGAGAGGTTTTGCAAGCCGTGGTGCCTTCCATCTAGGTGACCTGATTTGCTCCCTCCCATCATCCGTGTCCTAAAGCTTTGGTATTGGTTCCCACAAGTAAGGATGACGCCGTGGACCGGACACACCTATGTTGGAGAAAACAGAATTTATGTTTACCTGATAAATTACTTTCTCCAACGGTGTGTCCGGTCCACGGCCCGCCCTGGTTTTTTAATCAGGTCTGATAATTTATTTTCTTTAACTACAGTCACCACGGTATCATATGGTTTCTCCTATGCAAATATTCCTCCTTAACGTCGGTCGAATGACTGGGGTAGGCGGAGCCTAGGAGGGATCATGTGACCAGCTTTGCTGGGCTCTTTGCCATTTCCTGTTGGGGAAGAGAATATCCCACAAGTAAGGATGACGCCGTGGACCGGACACACCGTTGGAGAAAGTAATTTATCAGGTAAACATAAATTCTGTTTTTAGCTTGACTGTAGAAAGGAGTGAGTGACTATGCCAGACTTGACCTTCACTTTAATTTGTAGAACTAGGTACAATTCAATACATTTACATTGGGATCTATTGGATATTGAAGAACAATGCAAAAAGGTTAAGTTTTAAATGTACCCCTAAGAAACAACTAGACATGTGCATTGGTTGCTTTGAGTAGGGCTGGGTGATATGGGCAAAAAAAAATAGATTGCGATTTAATCACAATTTTCATATAAATGACTAACACCTTCATTTTGCATTATAAAGTTTATTTAACACTACAGAATCTTAATGTACATGTTTCTCAATGTCCAATACACTGTTGGAGCATAAAAATACAAACCACAAAATGGTTAAAATAAAATTTGCTGCCTTTGATGTGATTAAATAGTAGCCACTAGCCAGTTATTAGGTCTTATGACACACAACAACATTGTCATGTTTTCTTGGACAGTCATTCTAACTGTGGACCGTGGTATGATTAACAAATGAAGCAGTGTAAGATATATATATATATATATATATATATATATATATATATTTTAATTTTACTGAAAATGAGCCCTGCTTCTGTCCAGGAATTCATTACAGGCATATAGCAGTAGGGGTGGGGTGCTGCTCCTTTCAGAAATGCTGTGCCTTGCTGATATAAAATACATTGCAGATGCAGTTAAATTAACCAAGCAGCAGGGGGGACTGCAGTTTTAGCCTTTTTGGGAGCCGTGGGGTTAACTGCATCTTCTATGTATTTTAAGCCGTTTCTCAGAGAGCAGGAGATTGTGTAGGAGGTTCCATAATGTTTACATACCCTAAGTTTCAGACTTCCCTAGGGGGGAAATATAAGTAAGTGGCTTTCTCTGCTCTTCATTCCTGCATGGGCTCTGCTTTTAGATTTCTAGATTGTTCGGCTGCTTATGAGAACAGAAAGTGAAAGTAAGAGCCATTTTACAAATGTGTGCTAAAAGCAACCACTAGATGGAGCTGGTTTGCAAGAAATCACAAATCAATGCATTACAGCCACTTCTAAAGGAATTTTTTAAGTAGGAAAAAATTGCGGCTCCTCTCGGTTTTAAAATTGCGGCGATTAATCACGGTTTTAAATCGCATATGCGATTAATCGTGCAGCCCTTCTGAGTATCCATGAATACCGAATAGGTCAGCTGCCAGCAGCATTTGGCTCTATTCGGAGCCAGATATCTTTGTGTGAAAGTGCAACACAGAGAAAACAAAGTTCCTGTAAAATAGCTAAATAAAGCCTATCCAAACATAAAAAGTTTCAGAAGAATCAAATAACCATTTCCCTATTAAAAGATATTCCTAAGTGCCCTAAATTTCTAATTGCAGAAACTTCTGAAAAAAAATCTATCTACCAGCAGTTTTCTCAATCTAATCAGAGAGAAAAGCTAAAAACTGCCTGATTACCCTGTTGCAGGTAGTTAGAATGTTCAGGCCATGGAAACAGCACTTCTATCACAAAGCTACCGAGTTTTTGGAAAACCTTTTAGATTGATGCAGGTCATTGAGATTTGTTTATTTTGCCCAAGTTGATGGATATAAAGGAAGCCTGAGAACTTTTAAATACTGATTCTACACTAAAGCATAAAGCCACACTGTAGTGTGTTTATGTCCATTACTTTGGAAGGCAGCATAAATCGGAACATGTACAAACGGTCAACCCAAATTGTTTTGCATTTATTTTTTGCTGACAGTGGCAAGGCAGGGTCCTTTCTTTTGAGATAATTGAGCTCTATTTTATATTCGAAAATTTTCATAAGATAACCAACTTAAAGTCCTGATTAACAAAAGATGGAAGGGCTCTTGATTTCCTAAAAGGGACAGAAAAATCCAACATTTTCTTTCATGATTTGGATAGAACATACAATTTCAATTTACTTCTATTATCAGATTTGCTTCATTATCTTGTTATCCTTTGCTGAATGAACAGCATTGCACTACTGGCAGTTAGATGAACACATCTAGTTAGCCAATCACAAGAGACAAATGTGTGCAGGCACCAATCGGTAACTAGCTCCCACTAGTGTAGGATATGTGTGTATTCTTTTTTTGACAACGGATACAAAGAGAACGAAGCACATTTGAAATAAGAAGTTAATTGAAGTGTCTTAAAATTACATGCTCTTTCTGAATCATGCAAGTTTTCATTTTGACTTTCCTATCCCTTTAATTAATCACATTTGGGTTAGACCATCTCTTGTGGTCCAATAATTGTAAAGTTGGTTTCTTGACCATTTTATTTTTTTATTTTTGAGTGATTACCTCTGTATTCATCAGTTTATTTTATTTTACTTAGTTTAACCATGGCAGCCATCTTTGTATCATGCCACAAAACAAATTTTGGTTATACTGGTGTTACAGAAACCTCAATAGCTCTGCTCAGGGCAGTCCTAGCTCCTTGAAACAATCTCCTGATCTACAAGATGTGTGGGTGGGTATGTATGTATCTATCACATTCTTTATCCCTAGAAATGAAGTCCTTATATATTGATCGCCGAAAATTCTATATTTAGGGACAATTTATAATGTGAAGTGTTCGGGTCTGTAATTTTTGTTTGTTTTTAATTTCTTCTAAGGGGGTACCTAAATCGGTAATGTGCATACAGAAAATTTCAGGTTTGAGGCTTTTTTTGTGTAGGGAATGTCAAATGTTTACATTTAATCTGTTTTGTAGAAATGTAAGTGTCGCAGAAAAGCCTGTAGTACAAACGTAGATGACAAATATGTCTTCTGTGATAGGGGTTTTCCGAATTGCTCTTTTGATATGCTGACAGATCTCTCAAGTTCAAAAAATAGGAAAATTAAAATTACAGCATGACATATCGCTAGCAGATTTTTCATGCTGTAATTTTACAGCTTATTACAAGCGATAGGTGTAAGAGTGCTTAATATCCCCTCTATACTCTCCCATTTCCTTTTCCTATTTTTTGATATTAATTTAAAGTGGCAGCACCGAGGCTATACACATTACCACCTCTATCCTATCTTTGCTCATTGATACTGTGCCTATATTTGACTTTAAAAATAGATCTCTCAAGTTCCCACAGTGCCTCTCTAATGCTCATGATCCACCTTCTATCTGTTTAAATATATTTGATTTTTTTTTAACTGAATGTCCCTTTTTTATGTGTTGTAGCAGGATAATGTAAATTTTACTAAATTTTTATGACTTTTCTTTTAAAATTTTTTTTTTTTTTTAGTTACATCCTAGAATTGATACTAGAAGATCCAGTGAAAATCTTGGTATGCTTCTCATTGAATTCTTTGAACTGTATGGAAGACATTTTAATTACTTAAAAACTGGTATTAGGATAAGAAATGGTGGTGCATATGTAGCCAAAGAAGAAATCATGAAAGTCATGGCAAATGGCTATAGACCATCTATGCTATGCATTGAGGATCCTCTGTTACCTGGTAAGTATTTGTAAATATAGTTAGTCATAGCTAGCAACATTTAATCTATTATAAGGATTTACTGCTAGCAGGAAATGCGTGTTTGTGCACAACAGATACAGAATTATCAGTTGCTTTTGAACTATGGGATCTATCCCAATCTATTAGAACAGCCATGTTTTGCACAGAGTTATTTTCTTAATAATGGTAAAGAGTCCACAGCCGCATTCATTACTTATGGGAAAATAAGAACCTGGCCACCAGGAGGAAGCAAAGACCCATCAGCTGAGCTGTGGGGAGGCTGCGATGATTGGTTTCCTGGCGCTGTTACAGGGAAGCAGCAGCTGTGGAGGCTGCGATGATTGGTTTGCTGGCGGCGCGCTGTCACTGTCAGTCTCTGACTTGCTTGTATCTGGGTCGGAGACAGTTTTTAAAGTAATCACTCACGCACAGGCACAGTGTCACTGTCAGTAGTTGGCTTGCAGAGTTGCAGACTGTCCACTTCAGAGTCAGAGTTGCTTCAGACAGTTGCACTTCTGCGTGGCACAGCACTACTTGCATATTAGCTCAGCCTCTGTCCTAAGCCTCCTATATAGTAGCAGCATGGTAAGTTAGTCGGTAGTTAGTTACCTGAGGCACACACGACACACCTGACCGGCTGCTGGCATCCCCTCCCGGGCCCTCCTGTCCTGTCGGCTAAAGTACTAATACTTATATAACTGTAGCACTGATGATCACATAGAGATCTATTACACTGTCAGTGCTGATGCTCAGCAGTGCGTGCTATAAAGTACTAATACTTATAGTATAAGTATTAGTACTTTATAGCACGCACTTCTGAGCATCA